>NC_069502.1:1066960732-1067588232 GCF_027579735.1 Bombina bombina
CCAATTCTGTTTTTTTGCATTTGTTCTCATAACTAGGCTTAGTGATATTGTTTGGCCTAAAGTTTTGGATTTTTTCAGAACATATTTAATGTTATTGACATAAGTTTTTAATATGTCTTCCCCTAATAGGACGTGGGAGTGCTTTTTTAGGATTTGTATAATTTCATTATATTGTTTTGAATATGCCGTCGTAAATACTATGGCATCTTCAAAACTAGATTTCTCCTTCTTGTCTGGATTTTGATTTTTAGGGATGCTGTTAAATGTTCTTATGTCTTTACGACATTTTTCATTAATCTTTTTTTTTAAATCTAGAGATTGGGACTCGTATATTTCATTAGACTTAGTGTTTCTGAGAATTCTGATAAATTGGCCCCTAGGTATGGCCTTAATTACATGTGTAGGGTGTTGAGAAGTGGCATGCAAAATTGTATTATCAGCCGTTTCTTTGCGAAAGGTACTGGTAATTATGTTATTATTAATGATCTGTAATGTTAAATCCAAATAATTTACACTGTTGATACTGTAAGTTCCTGTAAATTTAAGGTTCAATGAATTCACATTTATATATTCCAAAAATTTGTTGAATTCCATCTCATCGAGGGGCTTTTTTACGATGACCAGTAGGTCATCTATGTACCGTACGTATAATAAAATGTCCTCAAGCCAGGGGTTATTTATACAATAGATATGTGACAATTCCCACCAAGAGACGTACAGATTGGCAAATGCGGGGGCAAATTTAACCCCCATGGCAGTGCCACATACCTGATTGTAAAACACCCCATCAAACCAAAAATAGTTATGGGAAAGAAGAAATCTTAACACATCACCCACATATTGTTTAGTATAGTCATTTAAATCTATCGCTCTGTGTAAAAAAAATTCTACGGCCTGTACCCCTGATTCTTGAGGAATACAGGTGTAGAGTGAACACACATCAATAACCACCCATGAGAAACCATCCTTCCAATTTACAGTGTCCAGTATTTGTATAAGCTGGGCACTATCTTTAAGGTAGGATAGCTGTTTTCTGGCTATAGGTGGTAATACCTCATCTAACCATGCCCCCAATGGCTCAAACAAGGACCCCACCCCTGAGACAATAGGTCTGCCTGGTGGAGTGTAAGGGTCCTTGTGAACCTTGGGGACATGGTAGAAAATCGGAGTCTGAGGGTGGTCAGGAATTAAGTTAGAGAAGTCCTTTTCTCCAAAAACTCCTAAAGTAACACCTTCCCTTACTATGTGTTCCAATTTCTTTTTGTAGGAGTAAATGGGATTTCCAGGGAGTTGTTTATACACCTCATTATCACTGAGTTGTTGGAGAGCTTCAGTGAAATAGGCCTCTCTATCTTGAATAACAATGCTGCCACCCTTGTCTGCATTTTTGATGACAATATTAGTATTGTCTTGAAGAGATCTTAATGCTAGTTTCTCTTTATGTGACAGATTATGGGTGGCAGCATTGATATTTTCCCTTTTCTCCAATTCAAATATATCTTCCTGGACCATTTTTTGGTATGTATTTATAATTGCTCCTCTGTAATGGGTAGGATAGAAATCCGATTTTGTTCTCTTTGGACCCACCAGTTTGTTAGGCAAGGGGGACTCATTGTCTCCACTGTACAGGTCAGTAAGTGTGACCAAAGCCTGGGCATCCTCAAAGGGCAAGATTGGATCTTCAATAGAGCTTTGTGTAGTGGTGATATTGGAGTGAGTAATCTCCATAGTTGTATCTTGAGAATCTGTGAGTGCAAAATATCTTTTTTAGTGCCAACTTACAAATGAATTTGTTTATGTCCAAATGGGTATTGTAACAAGAGAAATTACCTGAAGGTGCAAAACCTAAACCTTTGGTTAATACTTGTAATTCCTCTTTTTTCAGGACATATTTAGACAAGTTAATGACACTAACATTATCACTAACAGTCTGAGTAAATACTTCTGAGTCCTCAGAATTATATATATGAGATGTCACTGTCCTTTCTTTGTTGACTTGCTTTTCCCTTTTGGTTCTCCATCTCCTTTGCTTTCTCTTTGCTGGGAGGTCCCTGATCGTGTTTTCGGTCGGACCACCGGTTCCGGATTTCGCATTTCTTCTAAGTCCACCGCCTCCTGTAAAAAATCACACGAAGAAGAAGGAGAGACAGAAGGGGAGATAGAGGGAGAAGAGGAGAGAAGGGAAGAACAGTTGGAGGAATAAGAACTGCCTGAGAAACAGGCTTCAGAATCAGTGGTCTCTCCCTCAGGGGGGTTAAAAGCCACTTTTCTCTTTTTCTTTCCCATCTTTTTCAGGATGGATTTGGGTTCATTCTTTTCAGATTCTTGTAATGTGGGTTGTTGTTTAGAATTATTTGCTTTGTTCTTTTTGTTTCTGTTCTTATTCACTCACTGTTGTCTGCGTAGATCTGCCCAATTGTACACTATTTGCTGTTCGTAGTCTTCCTTATCCCTCTGGAATTTGGCTCCTTTTCTCTCTGCTTGTTCCTTGTCATGCTTGGCGATAGATTCAATCATCTTTTTGTTTGAAGGAATAAACTCAGTGTGATTTTTATAAGAAGCCAATTCATCTGTTTGGGTAATAATGGTTTCTCCCATTGTGTTACATTTTTAATTTTTTACTTTGATAAGGATATTCAGTAGTGTAAAAGAACATTTATTAAGTGCCTCATTCCACTCCTCCATGTCTTTTAGCTCTTCAAATTGAAAAGAGGGATATTTCTTTATACGTAACCCTCTGGGTATTCTATTATTCTCAATATATTTTTTGAAGGCTATGACATCCCACATAAGTCTGAGATCAGTAATTAGAGATTGCTCCAATGCCTTAAATAGTTTCTTAACTTCAATGTGGTCAGTGTGTGTCTCTTCAACTGAGAAAATGGTATTGAAGTATTCCTGTCTTGTGTGTATATCAAAGAAATCCTCATGTGTGGACGTTTCCCCAGTATGTGTTATATTTATAATTGGGGGTTCATTAGTGTCAAGGTTAACTCCTGCCATTGTATATATATATGTAAAACGTGAAATCAAGTATGTATGACTTATAAAGTGTGTACTTCACTGCATGCAATATGAAGGAAAACACCTCTAATGTTTATACACTAGTGGGTCAGTAAATTGTGTGATACCCTAATATCCAAAATGCTAAACAATTGAACTTTTCATTGTTAAACAGCTAGACACTGCCCAGAAACAGACGTTGGTTCAGACGTTACAAACACCTGTTAAATATGGTGCTGGCTTGAAGTGTAATAGTCCAGATGTGCACAAAGTCAAAGAATCAGCAGTATCAATTATAGCAGTTCAATCTTATGCTGCAGTTAAAAAACTACAATGTAGGAATGCGGGTACTCACGAATCTCCTATGTCCACAGGGCAGAAATGCCAACGGATGTTTCCAAATCAGTAGTTGATGTATTCAGATGTGTAGCGATGTTCCTAGCAACATCCGGGGACCCGGCAAGTAAACCGGAAGTAATACCGGTAAAATTATGTGAAGTTCAGCCAACTAGTGTAAACGGAGTGCCGTACCAGTGGCGAAACCAGGCCACTAAATACAGTCCAAGTAAAAAGCAAACAGCAGGCACTGCACCGAGGGATCCATAAAACTTGAAGATACTTTATTAGAAAAAAGTTTAAAACAAGTAAACAGCAACAAACGCTGTGGTACACGCAAAAAAGAAAAAGACAATGGCAGGAGTGTAGGTGACACAACAAGCTGTCTGACTAGTTTCGCGCCCCTTTAGGACGCTTATTCATAGACATATTTGTGATGTGGAGCAGCCAGTATTTAAAGGGGGATCTTGTATCTGATTTGCTGATACCTATGTTACAAGTTAATGCGATACAGCTGATTTTTTATTAACCCCTTAAGAACACAGGCTGCTCTATTTACACATCACAAAGTAAGAAATATTTTAAAAACAAAGTAATGAACCCACTTTTAACATAGTTTAAATATACATATATGTTCACTTAAAAGTAATATCTACTATACACTGTTGAAACACTTTGTAGAGAAAAAGAGGGGATGATTATGTTGAAGTTAAAGACACGCTCCCCTTTGTGGATGAATCGTGAGTGTGATATTAGTTTCTTTATTGACAACTAACACCCAAACCATGTCAAAACTTTAGCTCCTTTAATTTCTTCCAAGTTGTGTTTTGTAACAATTCAAGGTACTTCTGCTGCTAAGCCTTAGCTTTGTCATACTTGCATATAGGATCTTAACTCATTAGTAATATAAACCGCTTTCTACATAGCAAGTGGGTCTTAATATATATTACTAGTTTTAAAGTCATTATTCATTCACATTTGTTTGTAGTAAGTAGGTTTTTGTGTTATAACAACAGAATTATTTATAATCATCCCCTCTTTTTCTCAACAAAGTGTTTCAACAGTGTATAGTAGATATTACTTTTAAGTGAACATATATGTATATTTAAACTATGTTAAAAGTGGGTTCATTACTTTGTTTTTAAAATATTTCTTACTTTGTGATGTGTAAATAGAGCAGCCCGTGTTCTTAAGGGGTTAATAAAAAATCAGCTGTACCGCATTAACTTTTAACATAGGTATCAGCAAATCAGATACAAGATATCCCTTTAAATACTGGCTGCTCCACATCACAAATATGTCTATGAATAAGCGTCCTAAAGGGACTCAAAACTAGTCAGACAGCTTGTTGTGTCACCTACACTCCTGCCATTGTCTTTTTCTTTTTTGCGTGTACCACAGCGTTTGTTGCTGTTTACTTGTTTTAAACTTTTTTCTAATAAAGTATCTTCAAGTTTCATGGATCCCTCGGTGCAGTGCCTGCTGTTTGCTTTTTACTTGGACTGTATTTAGTGGCCTGGTTTTGCCACTGCTACGGCACTCCGTTTACACTAGTGGGCTGAACTTCACATAATTTTACCAGTATTACTTCCGGTTAACTTGCCGGGTCCCCGGATGTTGCTAGGAACGTCGCTACACATCTGGATATTTCCTTATTACCCAGTGAACTTCTTTTTAACAGGCCAGGTATTCCATTCCTGTTAGTTTTAAAGTAAAATAAGTTTAACTTGTTTTTATTTAAAATAATATTTTTTATGTGTTTAAATCTTTCACATTAATGATTAAATAGGTTTGTGTTTTATGTCCCTTTTAAGTTCAATATTTAATGCAAATGCAAACCAAGATGCAATGTGTTTTTTTTTCTTAATTCAAATTAAAGCCAGGAAGGAAGAACTCCCTAAAATTTTTTATATAAAAAAAGAAATACATTGGTTTATGTCAATATAATCAAATTAATATTATGTTTGTCTAACCACCTCCTCCTTCTGCATCTGTTAAAGTGTCAAACACAGTTTATATTACTTTCATAATTCTGTACCTCTCCCTTAAAAAGATTGGTTAAAGCAGCAAATCAACGAAATAGAGATTACTGAACTAGCCATTAATTGATTGAGTCACCATATGCTTTTTGGATGTAGTTCACCTGTTTATGTATCCTTATAGAAGTAGCTAAATGAACTTTGGTAAAAATAAATTTACAGTTTAATACAACAGTCTATTTTCTGACTATTATATCCCTTTATGTAAAACACACGGCACATAACTATTTTATGCAATTTACTGATTGTTTTACCATGACACCATGCATAAACTAGTAGCCTTTTTTATATGGGGCACATGTAGGGGTCGCCACCTTGGTCATGTTTTAATGGACACTTTTGAGTTACACATGCTGCAGGGTGTGCAGAGGGAAACATGCATTGCGCACCTAAACAGCACACAAATAGTGACCCTGGACAGCATTATTCATGTTTCTCCCTGCATATCTTGAAGCATTTGTAACTCATAAGTGTCCATTTTCATTGCGCTGATACTACAAGTGGAGCGGAATCGGCCTTTACGTTTCAATCCATACCGCGATCTCAGAGCTGCGGTTAACTGTTTTCTGAAACATACATTTTGCACAAAACACTTCAAAAAATACATTTCAAAGTACAGTTACACTCATATTAACATTGTCTGATATATTTTTTCAATTAAAATATTGCACAAAAAAGTTATGACGGCTCAAACATTGGAGATATCGGGTGTAAGAAAAAAAAGACCACTTGTAATCTAGCCCAAAGTGTCTTCTGTATAATTCTTCCTGATAAGCTCTTTCCCTCATAGGAAAATTCTGTCTATGCATATAACCATGGACCTAATTCTATTAAGTGTGTTCTTAGCCATGGGGAAAGAACCAATGTGTCTAAATTTTTGTAACATCAAACAAAACAAACAAAACCATCCAGCTTCTCTGTAATCTTTTTTGCTGGATTAACTGCACACTCTAACCCTAAACATATCAAATGTTAAACTACATCTTAATATGATGCACTGTGGTAAATCATAAATTATCTATCTCACCTCTATATTTGATGATGTTGTGTAGACGGCGGAACCCAATGAATTAAAAAATGGGGAAAAAATACATTTCACTAAGGATAAAAGAGATGATCCCACTCACCTCTAAGAGGTGCTTCATGAGACACAACTGATTGGCACAACAGAATTAATAAAGAACAAATGTGAGAATAAGATGATGCCATTTTCATAAATAAAGTGCCTATCTATTTTGTACATCCAGTCTCATGTCCATTTGTTCAATAAAAAATTGTGCTTTAAGTAGGTTTCTAAACAGAGTAAGAGGAAGCCGATTGCTTAGTCCAAGATTTCAATATACATTTCCTGGTAATTAAAACTATAAGAGTGAGGGGTAGATCCCATTGTTTATTTTGTAAATCCCACTGAAGAAATAAAATGTGAATAGGAGTGAGTGTGAGAAGTATCTTATGTGAATCCAGTATTGTATTTTTTTCCAATACTTGCATACTAGAGGACAACTCCAAAAATAGTGTAAAATATTTAGGGCTTCAATTGAACATTTAGAGCTAGTATTATTATACCTTGATACCCATTTAGCTATAACCCGCTGAGTCAGATATGCTCTATTTATAATCATAATCTGCAACTCTCTTAATAATGCAGAGTGTGGCTAAACTATCATGAGTAATAGGCCATGTTATATTCCCTATTCTCAATTTTTCCCACCCCTCCAAGACTACACTTGTATTCCATGTAGCTGGAATCACAATGGAGGTGCTGTCCAGAACTTCTAGTTCTCTCTGATCACAGTTTCCAATCCCACGTAATGTCTCACCTGTAGATATGCATAGAAATGTTTGGTCGGGAGGTCATATTCTCTCTGTAATGAAGAGAACTTTTAGGGTGCATGTACTAAGTGATCCAAAATTGTGCCTATATTATTTTTCCCTTATTGTCCCAGACTACAAAGGATAAAGTGTCATCCCCTGCAGGAAAAGTAGGGTTCCCCCTAATAGGGAGATAACTATATGAAGTATGAATGTTAGTGGCTTTTCCCAAAAATCGATGATCCTGCCACCAAGCCCTAAGGGGATCCTTGTATAATATGTTGGCACCAAGTTGCTTGAGATCCTTTGAGGTGGACATATGGGGCAAGTAAAACAGTGATATATTATCCAGTAATAACTCGTTCTAAGTCAAGTCTGTAAAAATGATTAGTAACCATTTGCCAGTCAATAACGAGCCATATCAAAGCAGCCCAATTATATAATTTAAAATCAGGTAATTCCATTAGCATAATTCAGGCCCAGTTTATCGGCAGCAATTCTTGTTTTACCACCTCTCCAAATAAAATAAGATGCAGCAGAGCAAAGAAGTTTGAGGTCAGCTTTTGCCAAAAATTGTGGCAGCATGAATAGAGGATTGCAATTTACTTTTATCATCAACAAATTTCTAAGACCTTGGGGTCTATCATAATCTATATTTTGCTAATTATCTGCATGAAAATGGCTGAACATGAGCACTTTACATTATCAGCATGATCATACTCAGTCATTTTCCATTGTTTCTTAGCACTGATAACTCATTACTGAATCATTGAGAAATTGACCTTAGTTAACATGGGACATGGGATTTAATCATATGCAATTAATCATGCAATAATAAAATGTTTTAAATCATTAGAGCATTCCCTTTTGTACTTGTATGTCCCTTTATTTGTTAATTTAAAAAAATTAATAATGTTTTGCTAACGTCTTTAAAAAATATGACGATTATTAAAACTATTGTGATAAGAGACAATGAGTAAGTGTTTTCAGAGTTTGGCCTTGATTAAGTGTGGTTAAGTGAATTAGTACTGTGTCCTCAATTTAAACTTAAATCAATGTTTAGACTTGTAAATCCCATGTTATGGGGAAAATAATAGAAAAGTAGACTATAATCCATGATGTGTGAAAGGTACTGCATCAACTAAACATATTTTGGAAGTAAATTAACTACTTATTCTCTGCAATTGTCCCTGGTATATCCAATATATTATATCTAATAAATGTGAGAAGAAGAAAATGTGAAACTGTTAATTAATGCTTTTATTATTGCCTTATCAAAACTGCATGACCATTTAAGGTTGTATTTTAATTTATTTAATAACTATCCAAAAGTGAAAACTATTAATTTATACACAGGATATAGTAAAAGGACATGCAACACAACATTATCATTTATATTATTGTTTTTTACATTTCTTCTAACTTTGGTTTGTAGTTTTTCTTGTCACTATAGGCCCCCATGTCTTAATCTTTGTGCGGACACGGTTATCAGAGAGAACCTGACTGCATTCCTTAAGGACCTCGGAGCAACATCGACTGCCAGATTTTAAGATTGCACAAATAAAATCTCTTATGCAACCTTGCACAACCAATTGCTTGAGAGCAGAGTTTGTCAGTCATCCCAGATGAATGTGTCTGGGTTGTCTCATGTTCAAAACCTCTGAGGCTGTGGAAATGTTAAGAAGCAGCTTCTTAACTTTTGGTTGCAGGATTACTTGAGCACAGTGGCGACTCTAGGAACAAAATATAGGGGGGGGGCACATAAGATACCATAGTCGAAACTGGGGGGGGCACTAATTTTCACTACTAAATCATACCACTGAAAAAAATAATATATATATATATATATATAGATAGATAGATAGATAGATAGATAGATAGATAGATAGATAGATAGATACAAATAAGATTCCAAAATACCAGAGTAATGTGGTATGCAATGATACCTTTTTATTGTACTAACCTAATCCTTAAAAGACAACCTTTCAAGAGTTTTCCTTTTTCCCTCAGGTATTGCTTTAGACCTGAGAAAGAGGAAAACTCAAAAGCTTTTCTTTAGTTTAAAGCAATTTCAGCAAACACCAGGGCTCTATAAATAATAACCCCCATATTAAATATGTCACTAATGAAGACCAATGAACTGATAGATAATGCCTTTACTAACCATTCCCCAGCTTTACACAGCTAACACTGTTATAATAATATACTTTATAACATTTAAACTTCTAAACTTCTGTCTGTTTCTAAGCTACTATAGACAGCCTCTTATCCCATGCTTTATTAGCTTTTCACAACAGGAGACGGCTAGTTCATGTGTGCCATATAGATAACATGGTGCTAATGCCGTGGGTTGTGTCCCCTCAACCCCCAATAAAATGTTATATCATCACACATACGTATTACATACTCTTTCATTCTCTCACACATAGTCACAGATACACTGTCTCTCTCTCTTTATCTCTGTCTCTCACACACACCCATATATTGTCTCACACAAAAACATAGAAACACTCTCTCCCTCTCTCTCTCTCTCTCTCTCTCTCTCTCTCACACACACTCACACACACACACACACACACTGTTCTTACATAAATACACAGAGATAAACTCTCACACATACATACTCTCACATACACACAGTCACAGATACACACTGTCACACACAGAGATACTTTCACACACACACACACACACACACACACACACACACACACACACACAGACACACACACACAGACACAGATATACACACATACATACACACACACAGACAGATACATACACACACACAATTTCAAACAGAGATACATACACAGTCATACACACACACACACATATATCCATACACACACATACATACAGATACACATATACATACATATGCACACACACATACATATACATACAAACACATAGTTACACACACACACACATGCACATACATACATACACATACACACAAACAGAAACATGACAAAACAATTACAACAGTCCATATTTTTTTCATAAGAAGATATATAGAAAATCGTAAATCTGTTAAATTAAATATTAGAGCAGTATGGAAAAAAGCACACTGGCTAGTGGGACATACGTATTATCAGACATTATCAGACATGTAAAGCCATGCATTTCAAATACTATTAGAAGCATTTTTTTAAAAAATATGGCAGATATTAATATCTGAACTAAATTATTGCCCCCACTGGCTGAGACATTAATGGGCAGCAGTAAAGCCAAATCACTGACATGGAGGACTTTTAAAGTCAAGTGAGAGAAGTTCTCAGAGACAAGAGTGTTAGATTGCCACCAGTGCAGCAATATATCCTGTCATGTATTTTGCTGAAGGGGATCATCCTACCTGCCACCTGTTTGCATGGATGGAAAAATTAACTTTCCACTAACTTTCTAAAAACATACTTACAGAAGGGCACTAGGACCATGTTTTTACTTATATTCCATGGAGCAGACTCATCTCTGGCAGACAGCAGCAGGACCCCGTAAATCTGACTATGAGAGGTGACTGACCATTTGTGTTTTCTGCTTCACTGATCAGAGCTGAAGCATTCAGAGCAGCTTTAAATTTTCTGTATACATCTACATTGTACAGGCATTTTAAAGTTGCTCTGTCTGTTTCACTCGTAATCAGGAATCTCAGGGAACTAAGTGCCATGCATTGTATACTGCTGAATCTGCAGTAACACCACATTAAAATATGACCTGTCAGCCCCTGGGAAATCTACCAGTCCCGTAAGTGACTAAATACAAACTAAACAAGTCTTTTTAAGTCTCTTAATTAAGCTCTGCTTTTTTTTCTGGGCGCAGTGTGGACTGCAGGTGGAAGAAAAACAGAGTACGATTCAGGGACCTAAGCAGACTTTTTGTGCTGCAGCCTGCCCTAATTCCTCCACTGATGATGAAATTCTGAGGAAAAGTTAGATTTTAAGAATGGTAGAAATATAAAGCAGAAAAAGTCTCAGCCTGCTGTATAATGGGCCCCCTCCACTCAGACCCAGTGGCACCGGCTGCTAGATGTCCCACCCCTCCTTGGCCCCTGATTACTCTAATTTTAATTTACTGCAGGATTTCTGTGCAATATATATATATATATATATATATATATATATATATATATATATATATATATTAAAGTAACCACTGTCTTTTGTACTTGCCTGTCAGCCCAGATCTTTGTCTTAGACTTTCTGCCTGGCCTGCTGATGCCGCTTCTTCTTCCCGCTCTATAGCTCAGTCTCCTGTCCTGCACAGCACCTGGCTGGCTCCTCCCTCTTCCCATGCCATGATTGCCATTACATGTCATGGGGTAAAATTTGAGTCATTGCTGCCACCAGCCCGTGCTGCCACATGTTGAGCCAGCATGAGGCGTGTGCTGTGTGTGCGACAGACAGTGCGGGACTTAAGTTCCAAATAATTGCAATGTGCAATGCCAATAGTGAACTCAATGAATTGAATAGTTTAAAGAGTCGCCAGTCGGTCAGCAGGCCAGGACTTCACTAGGAGGCGCGCTGCCTTTACCCTTAGGCTGCCGCTTAGCCTCATGATCATCATCATCGTATCACTGTCTCAGCAAATGACTCAAAAAATAAAAATCGAACAGACAGTAAATATATACACAAACACAATTTAAAAATAATAAA
Organism: Bombina bombina; assembly: GCF_027579735.1. Classification (NCBI taxonomy): domain Eukaryota; kingdom Metazoa; phylum Chordata; class Amphibia; order Anura; family Bombinatoridae; genus Bombina; species Bombina bombina. The sequence goes on from NC_069502.1 coordinate 1,066,972,578, forward strand.
TACTCTCACACATACTCCTGACTCTCACTCATCCCAGACAGTCCCTCCCTCCTGGTCCTCCAGAATTGTAAAAGTGCCGGTGCTTGCAGGGGGGGAGGGGGGGCAAGCCATTTCGTAGGGGGGCAAATGCCCCCTCTAGCCCCCCTGTAGTGAGGCCACTGCTTGAGCAAGCCTGCACCAAAATGGTCCTGAACCTACTTAAGCAGCTTCATAAATGGGAAAATTTATAGGCCATTTAATGTAATTATCAGCTATTTATTAATAAATGGGAGCGATCTATAAGTAAATGCTTTCAAGCCAAATTATTCATGCAAAATGTAGGTTCTGTAGCAGAATGTTTAATTAATTAAAGCCCTTTTAGAACAATTCTTGAATGTCTTTATCACAGTGGCAGCAGCTGCAGCATCTTGCTTTTTTCTGCCATTTCCTTCAGCAGATTTTCCCAAGCTATTTTGGTGCCTCATCTGCCTGCCAGCTGCGTATCTTCTACTATTTTCCCTTACGCACTCAGCTATAAAGCATAAAGATCCCTGTATCCGTATTGCAAATTAGTACCTCCACAATATTGTTTAAAGGTGAAAACACAACAACAGACAGAAAGAAGGCAAAGGGAAAGTTTCCTCACCTACCTCTAACTATTTAGAGATTGCCCTGTTCCGGCTTTTTGTATGGCTCTTTCAAGCTGATTCTAAATTATATTATTTAGTGTGCTGTACTCCTGGTGTCTTTAGTTGCTACCATATATCTTGACCCAAACTTTGTTTTATAGGCAAGTGCATTCAAGAAAATTGTCAGTATTCAGTCATTTTCTTTAAATGGTTAAATACTTACAATTAGTGAGTTGGAGAGCAATGTCTTCTTCTTCACAGATACCTGGCCACACTAAAAGTATGCTTAGCATTGTAGATCCCAGGTCCTGTGCTAAAGATAAAGATCATTTAGCACAGGCCCCGGGAGTCACCATGCCACGCCAGCCTTCTATTAGCATGGCTGGGCTCTGTGAAGAAGAGGACAGGGTAAGCTTGGCTCCCAATGTGCTAAAGGTAAGTATTAAGCTACAAATGAATTTGTTCACCTGTAGCTTAGGAACATCCACATTTGTTTAACAAAATTAATGCAAAGGTTCTATGAATATTCAGTATTAGTTTAGTTTAAAGAAAAAGTGACTACCAAATAGTGCAGCCAACTAATTTTCAGAAAAACTAATGTCCAAGAATATTTGTTATGAATGATTTGGTTGAACCAATTTTTTGTGGCTGCACATGTCTAGGTTTGTGCTTCTCTGAGAATGTGTGTGTATATGTTTTATAAATAAAAAATATATGTTTTTATACTATATTTATTACAGTTACACAAAAACTATAAAAGCATAAACAGAATTTGTAAACTCACAATCCTAAATACACTGCTGTATACAGAATATAAATGCCATTAAATACAAAATAGAAAGTGCATGCACACATCAAAAAGCAGCAGTCCAGTTCTTTCAAATTAGTTGCCCTCTGTTGATCTGGCTGCAAGGTGATTTTCATAAAAATTACAAATACCTCACAGTACTAGTCCATGTGTAATATGGCCCTATGTGTGTGGTGATATTATGTGTGTGGTTAGCTCACAGAAAAAAACACTGAAACTAATGTTTAATTGCAGTGAGACTATGGCCTCTAGTTATGGCCTCTAGTTATGAAAGTCTGGCGGACCTGATCCGCCAGTGCGGATCAGGTCCGCCAGACTTTGCTGAATACAGCGAGCAATACGCTCGCTGTATTCATCATTGCACCAGCAGCTCACAAGAGCTGCTGGTGCAATGCCGTCCCCTGCAGACTCGCGGCCAATAGGCTGGCAGCAGGGGGATGTCAATCAACCCGATCGTACTCGATCGGGTTGTATTGTTGCGATGTCTGTCCGCCTGCTCAGAGCAGGCAGACAGGTTATGGAGCAGCGGTCTTTGTGACCGCTGCTTCATAACTGCTGTTTCTGGTGAGTCTGATGACTCGCCAGAAACACGCGGTATCAAGCTCCATACGGAGCTTGATACATATGCCCCTATAAATTACTTCAGCAAAGGGATGTGAAATAGCTCAGCAGGAAATGGGTTAATTATACAGATGCTGTGATACAAAACCAGAAAATGAAAACACTTATCAAAAATGTTATTTGTTACACTGTTTCAAGAAATGCCTAATGTTTGTCAAGATGCTATACAAATAAAGATTGTAAATAGTACAGTACAACATAAAAGGAAATAGGTTTATTGTGATATATCAAAGCAGTAAAGAAGATAAAGGGATAAATAAAATTTGAAATTAAATACAGCATGCAATAGTAGTCGTTTGTTCTCTGTGTTCTAGAGATGCTAAGATAAGGATTCAAATGGAAACTTGATTAAAAACAAGCATTAGTAAGCACATCTTTAATGATAGAAATTATGCATTTGTTATACATCATACAAGTTTGCAAGAGCAAAGAAACTTTTGTAATCTTAGATTCAATTAGCTATGTTTCTTTCCGAAGAGTAGAAAATACATTGAAAATTAAAAAAAAGAAATGTATTTTCACTCAATAAATAAAATATATATTATGTGTGCCGCAAGAACTTTTTAATGAATGATCAAAAAAATATTATTATATTATTGACTGCAGATCAGCCAATCTCCATGTCAATGTGATCCGAATCAGACATTTTCATTAGACTTGTGCATTCATGTATGTCATTAGCATTAGATATGTGCAGCGGCGAAAAATTTGGTTCGGTTCGGAACGTTTCGGACCGATTTGAATTTCGGTTTGGATCGATTCGAATTCGGAAGAAATTGAATGAATTTGTTTCGGATTCATTCAGATTCTTTTGGATTCGTAAAAAATTTGGTTTGATTTGGTTCGATTCGGTTCGAATCGATTCGGAATTTCGGGATTTCGGTAAGTGTTAAGGGGAAATGCTGTGTATTACACTAGTATACTGTACAATACTAGTGTAATACACAGCCATCCAAATCCATCCGAATCTACTGAATAAATTTGAATCGATTCTGATTTATTCGGTAGATTCGCACTACCGCAATTTGGAAATTCAAATCGATCCGAATCTCCGAATTCGACAAATTCGGCCGAATTTTGATTCGGACCGAATTGAATCGCACATGTCTAATTAGCATGCAAGTGCTAAAAAAGAGCCGAATGCCACAGTTGCCACCTTCTTTCGCATTCCTATACTAACGACATAGATTAATGCACATGCCTAATTTTCACTGATTATCAGATGCACTTTATAACATTTTCAGTTTGGTGAAAAATGGCATCTGCTTAATATTTGCCACTCATGTTTAGCTGAAAAATTCTCAATAACAACACAGATTTTTTACTTATTAAATTCCAAAGCTTAAAGGACTTGATAAACCATGGACAACACTTTTTAAAATGATTACTGAATGCCCCAGAAAGAATTAAATATCAGATCTGGGATGGGCAAAACACACCAAGCTCAACTTATTAAGCAGCAGCTTTTGAACCCTTAAAGGGAAGGCTATTTCTAAAATTTAAGACACAGTGGGAGTTGGGATAGATAAAATATCCTGAACATGGTCATTTGGTGTGATTGTCAGGCCATGATTGGTCGTGTAATGGTACATCGGGGACAGTGATGTGCAGTCACTAGAGGCAGGTGAGCAGTGTTTCACCCACATATTATTAAAGTAAGATTTTACTGAAAGATTCTGTTAGTTAAAATGATAATTTAATGAATGTGGTTTAGTGTTTGTTTACTCTTTTATAGCAGGGTCGTTTTTGTATTTTGTTTACTCAAACTTTACACCCACTAACTTAGCAGCTTGCCTCTGTACTTCACACTAAATTATAGACTAATTTTCTGAACTCTCTGTAGCTCTGCTGTTTTATTACTTTAAAATGCAGTGGTCCCCCCCCCTTGTGTGTGTGTGTGTGTGTGTGTCTCTCTCTATCTATCCATCTCTCTCCTTATGTGTTGTTCTCCCCCATGGTCTCTTTCTCTCTCTGTCTCTCTTCCTCCCCCTCTGACTCTCATCCCTTATGTAATGAAAGAATCTATAAGCATAATTTGCAGCATTAAAATAAAATGTATGTTTTAAACATATTGTAATGGGCATGGATTTCTAGATCTCATAATCAGAGCAAGCATTGTGTTATCTGGCAAGAGTTTCTGTTACAATCCTTTTAGACTAAAATCAGATGTTTACTAAGTTGACCAGTTTTCCAAGACACCATTTAAAGGGACATGAAACCCATATGAAACCCATATGCAAATTTAAATAACATTCCAATTTACATCTAATATCTAATTTTCTTTATTCTTTTGATGTCCTTTGTTGAAAATCATATCTAAATATGCTCAGTAGCTGCTGATTGGTGGCTGCACATAGATACCTCATGTGATTGGCTCACCCTGTGCATTGCTATTTCTTCAACAAAGGATATCTAAAGAATGAAGGCGTATCCTAGCCACTGCCTCACCATCCTCTGACGTCACTGCACGTCACTGATCGGGGAGTGTACATACAGTGTCTGCTGCCTGTTAGCAATGAAGGAGGCCAGACATGTTTCCAAGCAGGGAACCATATCCACCCACCATTTAGTAAATGGGCTCACTGACATTACCCCCTACAATATTGGACGTAAGGCGGCAACATCATAGAACAGATATAAACTCTACCTGCTCAATCATGTATTTTAAAACTTTATTAGTGAGCACTTTTACACTTATAAAAAAAATAGCCAAATCCACAACCCAACAAACCCATATACACACTATATAGATAATGTCTCTGTTAAAATCCTTTAAAAGGACATACAGACCTATCTCTATGGTTTTGGAGCACAACAGATTAATCCAACATGTTTCCTATTAAAAACACTAAATAATATTAAAAGGGATTCATTAACATAATGCTATTTAGTCACTTAACCCGGCAAATCAAATCACCATTTTGTTTGTTATTAGTGCACTTTTGGTTTTTTTGGATTAAAAAAATCAGGAGAGTAAAGGACAGTCTACTTGAAAATCTGTATTGTTTAAAAAGATAGATAATCCCTTTTTACCCATTACTCAGTTTAGCATAATCAGTACTTTTTACCTCTGTGATTACCAAATATCTAAGCCTCTGCAGACTGCCCCTTATCTCAGTTCTTTTGACAGATTTGCATTTTAGCCAGTCAGTGCTGACTTATAAATAACTCAAGGGGAGTGAGTACAATGTTATCTATATGGTACACATAAACTAGCGCTGTCTAGCTGTGAAAAACTGTCAAAATGAGATAAGAGGTGGCATTCAATTGCTTAGAAATCAGTTTATGTGCCTACCTTGGTTTAGCTTTTAACAAAGAATACCAAAAGAACAAAGCAAATTTGATGATAAAAATAAATTGAAAGTTGTTTAAAATTGAATTCCCTATTTGAATCATGAAAGGTTAAATTTGACTTGACTGTCCCTTTAACAATGTGCATAATGTTTTTGTTTTCAGGAAGTACGTTTTCCAAGATTCAGGGGTATTAATGGCATAAACTTTTTAGAATTGTTATCACTGTAAAAACACACTGACACTATGGCTGACGTTCAGAAATGATCTGCTATAAAGAAGTGCAATATTGTTATCAATCCCATAATAACTTAAAGGGACATGATACCTAAATGTTGAAAGCATAGTTGTAAAAAGCTGAATAGAAAATATCACCTAAACATCTCTATGTAAAAAAGAAAGATATTTTACCTCAAAATGTCCTAAGTATTCACACTCCATTGTAAAGGACTTTAAACAGCAAATCAGTATGCCTGTCCTGGGACTTGCTAGGGAGCATGCCTCATGCACACTCATGTTATTTCCCTATTCAGTTTAAGAAAGTTTACTATGAAATCTCATGAGATCACAGTTCATAACCTTAGCACTGCTGATGCTGATTGGCTGCTGTTCATCTTTTCCTTTTTTTTTTTTTGACCTGCAGCTGGGCAGTAACTGAAAGATAACTTTTTACACAGCACTTACTCTGGTGAGCAGAGGAAATTGTGAGGTAAAATATCTTCCTTTTTTACATAGAGATGCTTAAGTGATATTTTCCTGTCAACTTTTTACAGTTATACTGCATCACGTTCAAGGGATTTAGCATATGGGTATTATGTCCCTTTAAGTAAAACATTTGCCAGTTTTTTTAAGGGACTGGAATTCCATGCATAGAAAATGGATATTTAAAAATTAAGTTCTTTACACTTTATACTTTACATTTATCATTTGTGGTCAATAAAATAAATCTGGGAATGAGGGGATGGTTAAATATTAAGGGCCAAATTATGAGTGGAGAGGTAAGGGGTTTATTGCGGTTGTTTGCGCTCATCGGGTTTACCGCTCGTATTAAAATTTGAAAGTAAACACTTTTGCTTGAGTTATTTATTACGCTAGAATAATTACTGCGTCCTCAGAGCTGTGGTTAACTGTTTTGCAAAACAAAACAAAAAATGAACAAAACATATAAAAATACATTACAAAGTACACTTACACTCATAAAAACACCATCTAATAAAATTATTTAAAAAAAACTATTGCACACAAAAGTTATAAGGGCTTAAAGATCTAAGGCCTCAGATGTTAAGAAACATAATAGACAGAGAGCTTTACCATTGATATACATAAATATACTTGTCTAAAGATGGATATGTAAGTACGTATATACAGTATATGTCTATATGTGTGTACATATGTATTTATATGTATTTAAATGTACACACTTAACCTACAGTATATATAGGTTTATTTGGGCCTTTTGCAGTTATGTAAATTAAAACATATAAAATCATATTTTTGCAATATTCATATTTACTAAAGTGTTATACTGTGTATTTAGGGCAAATATTTCCCATTCCAATGTTCTGTACATAGCAGAATATGCTCTAAACATTTCTAAAAGATATTCATATATATATATATATATATATATATATATATATAAATATATATATATATATATATATATATATATATTTATATATATATATATAAATAAATATATATATATATATATATATATATATATTATACCTATATATAACCATGTGTCTATATATATATATATATATATATATATATATATATATAGTTATAGATACATATTGTAACAATAACCTTCAAAAGTTTGTACCTATGAATAAATAGAACATATTCTGCTATGTGAAGAACATTGGAATGTAAAATATTAATATTTTCATGTTGAGTTGGCGCAAATTAGAATATGCAATCAGGTTTGCTCGCTAGTTGGGTATAAGGTTTTTTTCCACTTTTTTGCTTCATTTATTTCTATGGGGGAATTTGGGAATGCGCACAAAACATTCTAAGTTCGGCTTATTGCACTCGTTGGGTTAGCAAAAGAGCGAAAACAGTTTGCTTTCAACTCATAACAAGAGTACAACCTGAGAGCAAAAAGCTTATACATTAAGCGCAGTTAACGTTCGAGCGGGGCGTTAAATAACACTCCACTCGTACTCTAGCCCCATAAGAGCAAAAGTTGTAATAAAGAAAGTTTGTGCAGGTCCTGGGAACTGAGAGCGTTATAAGCCAGGTTTTAGCATGGGCCAGGGCTCTGGCAAGAGGAGGATCGGGCTATCCAATGTGCGTTAAGGTAAGTATTTCTAGCTGCAGGTGAAAATTACTTTCTCTAAACGTTTACATTTGTTTAACAAAAACAAATTTAAATGTTTAACAAATATTTGGGAAAACAAATTTCCTTGAATATATCGGAAACAAAAATGTCATATTTTTGACCTGCCCATATCTAGTTCTTCAGCTTAAAGGGACACTGAACCCAATTTTTTTCTTTCGTGATACAGATAGAGCATGCAATTTTAAGCAACTTTCTATTTTACTCATATTATCAATTTTTCTTCATTCTCTTGCTATCTTTATTTAAAAAAGAAGGCATCTAGGCTTTTTTTTTGGTTCACAATTATGGATAGCACTTTTTTATTAGTTGATGAATTTATCCACCAATCAGCAAAATCAACCCAGGTTGTTCACCAAAAATTGGCTAGCATCTAAACTTACATTCTTGTATTTCAAATAATGATACCAAGAGAATGAAGAAAATTTGATAATAGGAGTAAATTAGAAAGTTGCTTAAAATTGCATGCTCTATCTGAATCACGAAAGAAAAAAATGTGGGTTCAGTGTCCCTTTAATCTGTGAACTAGATACTGACATTACTAAAAGCATACAGAAAAGACTATTTCATGCTCTACAAGATGATTTGATTTAAAATTAAATAAGTGCAATTTAAAAGATAGAAATATATAACATTAAGAATAATGGAATTGTAAGATATTTTCAGAACGTGTAGTGGAGGCACACAGCAAAGTTTCCTCAAAGGGGCATGAAAAAATATTTTCTGAAATTAACTTATAAGGAGATGAGTAGCACAATAACTAAACATTTTAGGCAGGTAAAAAATACTCTAAACAATAGAACAGAAGAACAATGAATATTTGGTGTGACCACTCTTTACCTTTAAAACAAAATCAATACTAGATACATTTGCACACAGTTTTTTAAGGAATTTACTAGGTAGGTTATTCCAAACATCTTAGAGAACTAACCCCCATTATTTTGTGGACTTAGGCAGCCTCAGTTGCTCCTGTCTCTTTATGTAAATCCCAGGCAAATTTGATGATGTTGAGATCAGGGCTCTGTGGGGACCATACCATCATCTAGGTTCTTCTTTACACGAAAGATAGTTCATAATGACTTTGGCTAAGTGTTTAGGGTCAATGTCATGCTGCAGAAAACATTTTGGATCATTCAGATGCCTCCCTGATTTTTTGACATGATGGATAAGTATCTGACTGTACTTCTTAGCATTGAGGAAACCATTTATTATGATTGAATTTCTAACTCTATTTGCAGAAATGCAGCCTCAAACCTCCATCATGCTTTACTGTTGCCTGCAGACACTTATTTTTTTAGCGCTCTCAGGCCCTTCGGCAAAGAAATTGCTACAGCCAAATATTTCATATTTGACTTATCAGTCTATTGCAACTATTTAATGTGTTTTTATGCATAATTGAGTCACTTGGCCTTGTTTCCACATCACAGGTATGGATTTTTGGCCACAAGTCTTCATAAAGACCCCTTCTGACCAGACTTATCTGGGCAGTAAATGGGTGTACCAGGATTCAATTGTATTCTGCCAATTCTAAGCTAATAGCACATTTGGACATCTTCTGATTGTGAAATGAAGTAAGCATGATATGGCTTTTATCTGCTGCACTAAGTTTCCATGGCCTGTCACTGATTCTATAGTCTTAAGTGTTGCCCATTTCTTTGTGCTTTTTTAGAAGAGTTTGAATATCACATCTGGAAACACCTGTGAGCCTTGAAATTTCTTCCTGGGAGAGACCTCACTGATGCAATAAAACTACAATTGTCCTGTGTTTTCATGCATAGTTGAGTCACTTGGTCTTGTTTCCACATCAGAGGTATGGACTTTTGGCCACAAGTCTTCCATAAAGACCACATCTGACTGACCAGACTTATCCCTACAGTAAATGGGTGTACCAGGGTTCCATTGTTATCTGCCAATTCTGGGCTAATAACACTGTTGGAAACCATCCGATTGTGAAAGGAAGTAAGCATGATATGCCTTTTATTTGCTGAACTAAGTTTCCATGGCCAAGCATTGCTTCTTTAGTGTTGTCCATTTCTTTGTGCTTTTTCAGAAGAGTTTAAATAGCATATCTGGAAACACCTAACAGCCTTGAAATTTCGTCCTGGGAGATACCTTGCTGATACAGTAAAACTACCTTCTGCCTGGTTGCCTTGATTATTCTTGCCATGGTGTTTGACATTAAACTGTCTTCAGCAACCTCACATATGGCTAGATAGTGTTGTGGCATGGTTTTTAACGCTCCAGCATAATGGCCAGGAACGCATATTACGAGTCGTGTCGGTATAGCTATACCGCAAGCATTTTAGCCTGTAACTCAACGTCCATTCCACATTTAAAAAAAATGTTTTGTGTTGGATTTTGATAGCACCGATATTACAGGTTGTGCGTTCTGGCTAAAATGCTTGCATTACAGCCTATACCGACACGATCCATACCGACATCTGAGAGCAGTGGTTATGGATTTTGCAAAACAAAAATGTTTCACAAAACTCATAACTAAAGTGTTACAAAGTACACTAACACCCATAAACTACCTATTAACCCCTAACCCCCGCCCTCCAGCATCGCAAACACTATTTAAAACTTATTAACCCCTAATCTGGTGCCCACCCACATCGCGACTATTAAATAAACCTATAAACCACTAATCTATGCCCACCCACATCGCCAACACTATAATAAAGCTATAAACCCCTAATCTGCCGCTCCCCGACACTGCCAACACTATAATAATGTTATTAACCCCTAAACCTTTGGCCTTCCACATCGCCGCCACTAAATAAACCTATCAACCCTTAAACCTCTGGCCCCCAACATCCCAGCTACTAAATAAACCTATTAACCCCTAAACCACCACCCCCCACATCGCAAAACACTAAATAAACTATTAACCCCTAAACCTAACACCTCCTTAACTTAAAATTAAAATTACAATATGACTATCTTAAAATAACTAACAACTTACTTGTGAATTAAAAATAAACCTAACATTAAACTATAAATTAACCTAACATTATTATGCTAATAAAATAAAAAATACTACCAATTAAAAAATCTAAATGATAAAATTAAAAAAACCTAACACTACGAAAACAAAATAATCTAAAATTGCAAAAAATAATAAACACCAAATTACGAAAAATAAAAAACTCTAAGCTTACAAAAGATAATAAATGAAATGATCAAAAATAAAACCAATTACACCTAATCTAATAGACCTATAAAAATAAAAAGCCCCCCCAAAATAAAAACACCCCCTAACCTACAATAAACTACCAATAGCCCTTAAAAGGGGCCTTTTGTAGGACATTAAACAGCTCTTTTACCTGTAAAAAAAATGCAAAGTCCCCCCAATAGTATAACCCACCACCAAACCAACCTCACAAAATAAAAAACCTAACTCTAAAAAAGACCTAATCTACCCATTGCCCCTAAAGGGGCATTTGTATGGGCATTGCCCTTAAAAGGGCATTCAGCTCTTTTTCACTGCCCTTAAAAATGGCATTCAGCTCTTTACAAAAGCACAAAGCCCTAATCTAAACCCCAAAAAATGGAAAAAAACCTAACACTAACCCCATAAAATCTACTCACGGTTCCTGAAGTCCGGACATACATCTTCATCTAGGCAGCGAGAAGTCTTCATCCAGATGGCAACATTTTCATCCATCTCAGGGATGTCTTCTATCTTCATCCCGGCGGCTCGGAGTGGAGCTATCATGGAATATCCCATCCTGCGCGGAGCGTCCTCTTCATATGGTCACCGCCGTATACTGAAGTTGAATGCAAGGTAGTCGTTTCAAAATGGCATTCCTTGCATTCCTATTGGATAATTTGATTCTTCAAATTCAAATCAGCCAATAGGATGAGAGATTCTGAAATCCTATTGGCTGTTTAAAAAACAGCCAACTGGATGAGAGCTACTGAAGTCTTATTGGCTGTTCAAATCAGCCAATAGGATTTAAGTAGCACTCATCCAATAGGATTTCAGAAGCTCTCATCCTATTGGCAGATTTGAATTTGAAGAATCAAATCAGCCAATAGGAATGCAAGGTACGATTTCATTTCACATAACTAATTTGCCGGCAATTGCCAAAACTAAATTATTAAAAATGGCAGCCACCACCTACATCGCCAACACTAAATAAAGCTATTGACCCCTAAACCTACACCCCCCCATATTGATGACACTTAATAAAGCTATTGACCCCTAAACCGCCATTCCCCAACATCGTCAACACTAACTAAACACTAAATAAACCTATAAACCCCTAAACCGCCGTTCCCAAACATTGCCAACACTAACGAAACCTATTAACCCCTAAACTGCAGTTCCCCAACATCGCTAAAAGAAAATAAACCTATTAACCACTAAACTGCCGTTCCCAAACGTCGCCAACACTAACTAAACCTATTAAGCCATAAACCACAGTTTCCAAACTTCGCCGACACTATCTAAACCTATTAACCACTAAACCACTGTTCCCAAACATCACCAACGCTAACTAAACCAATTAACCCCTAAACCACAGTTCCCCGACATCGCCGACACTAACTAAACCTATTAACCACTAAACCACAGCCCCCCACATTGCAACAGCCTAAATTAAACTATATTAACCCCTAAACCTAACACCCCCTAACTTTAACATAATTAAAATAGATCTAAATTAAAGTTCTAATTATAAACTAACCAGCTATTTAAAAATAAATACAAACTTACCTGTGAAAAAACATTAAACCTAAGCTTACACTAATAAAACCTAATATTACAAAAATAAAAAACCTAACATTACAAAAAAGATTAAAACTACAATTACAAAAAATAAGAAACACTAAAATTACAAAAAAAAGCCTACTATTATAAAAAATAACAAACGGGTCTTGCGTTAGCCTTAAAAAGCAGCATTGAGAGGTCCCAATGCTGCTTTTTAAAGCCCGCTGGTATTACGATTCTGGCAGGTACAGGCGTACTGCTCACTTTTTTTTTGTGATTCGAGCATACCGCAAATCCTCTTACGCCAATTGCGTATCCTATCCTTTTAATGGAATGTGCCTAATGCCGGTATTACGAGTCTTGGAGAAAGTGAGCGGTACACCCTCTCCTGTCAAGACTCCTACCGCATTTAAAAGTCAGTAGTTAAGAGTTTTATGGGCTACTGCCGTAACATAAAACTCTTAACTAAAGTGCTAAAAAGTACACTAATGCCCATAAACTACTTATTAACCCCTAAACCGAGGCCCCCCCACATCGCAAACAGTTAGCTAAATTTTTTAACCCCTAATCTGCCGACCGGACATCGCTGGCACTTCAAAAAATATATTAACCTCTAAACCTCCGCACTCAAGCCTTGCAAACACTAGTTACATTTTATTAACCCCTAATCTGCCGTCCCTAACATCGCCGACACCTACCTACATTTATTAACCCCTAATCTTCCACCCACAACGTTGCCGCAACTATATTAAATGTATTAACCCCTAAACCTAAGTCTAACCCTACCCCCCCTAACTTAAATATAATTTAAATAAAACAAAATAAAATAACTACAATTAAATAAATCATTCCTATTTAAAACTAAATACTTAACTACAAAATAAACCATAAGATAGCTACATTGTAGCTAGCTTAGGGTTTATTTTTATTTTACAGGCAACATTGTATTTATTTTAACTAGGTACAATAGTTATTAAACAGTTATTAACTATTTATTAACTTCCTAGTTAAAATAAAAACAAATTTACCTGTAAAATAAATCCTAACCTAAATTACAATTACACCTAACACTACACTATAATTATAATATTTTTCAAAATTAACTACAATTAACTACAATTGAATTAAATAAACTAAAGTGCAAAAAAAAATAAACACTAAATTACAGAAAACAATAAAATAATTACAAGAATTTGAAATTAATTTTACCTAATCTAATCCCCCTAATAAAATAAAAAAGCCCCCCAAAATAATAAAAATCCCTACCCTATACTAAATTACAAATAGTCCTTAAAAGGGCTTTTTGCGGGGCATTGCCCCAAAGTAATCAGCTCTATTACCTGTAAAAAAAAAAGACAATACCCCCCAACATTACAACCCACCATCCACACACCCAACCCTACTCTAAAACCCACCCAATCCCCCCTTAATAAAACCTAACACTAACCCCTTGAAGATCACCCTACCTTGAGACGTCTTCACCCAGCCAGGCACAAGTGGTCCTCCAGAGGGGCAGAAGTCTTCATCCGATCCGGGCAGAAGAGGACCTCCAGATGGGCAGAAGTCTTCATTCAGACGGCATCTTCTATATTCATCCATCCGGAGCGGAGCGGGTCCATCTTCAAGCCAGCCGACACGGAGCATCCCCTTCTTCCGACGACTCCCGACAAATGAAGGTTCCTTTAAATGACGTCATCCAAGATGACGTCCCTTAAATTCTGATTGGCTGATAGGATTCTATCAGCCAATCGGAATTAAGGTAGGAAAAATCCTATTGGCTGATCCAATCAGCCAATAGAATTGAAGTTCAATCCTATTGGCTGATCCAATCAGCCAATAGGATTGAGCTTGCATTCTCTTGGCTGTTCCAATCAGCCAATAGAATGCAAGCTCAATTATATTGGCTGATTGGATCAGCCAATAGAATTTTTCCTACCTTAATTCTGATTGGCTGATAGAATCCTATCAGCCAATCGGAATTCAAGGGACGCCATCTTAGATGACGTCATTTAAAGGAACCTTCATTCGTCGGGAGTCGTCGGAAAAAGAGGATGCTCCGCGTCGGCTGGCTTCAAGATGGACCCGCTCCGTTCCGGATGGATGAAGTTATAAGATGCCGCCTGGATGAAGACTTCTGCCCATCTGGAGGTCCTCTTCTGCCCAGATCAGATGAAGAATTCTGCCCCTCTGGAGGACCACTTGTGCCCGGCTGGGTGAAGACATCTCAAGGTAGGGTGATCTTCAAGGGGTTAGTGTTAGGTTTTATTAAGGGGGGATTGGGTGGGTTTTAGAGTAGGGTTGGGTGTGTGGGTGGTGGGTTTGTAATGTTGGGGGGGTATTGTCTTTTTTTTTTACAGGTAATACAGCTGATTACTTTGGGGAAATGCCCCGCAATAAGCCCTTTTAAGGGCTATTTGTAATTTAGTATAGGGTAGGGATTTTTATTATTTTGGGGGGGATTTTTTATTTTATTCGGGGGATTAGATTAGGTGTAATTAGTTTAAAATTCTTGTAATTATTTTATTGTTTTCTGTAATTTAGTGTTTATTTTTTTCGTACTTTAGTTTATTTAATTTAATTGTAGTTAATTTAGGAAATTATTTTAATTATAGTGTAGTGTTAGGTGAAATTGTAATTTAGGTTAGGGTTTATTTGTTTTTATTTTAACTAGGAAGTTATTAAATAGTTAATAACTATTTAATAACTATTGTACATAGTTAAAATAAAAGCAAAGTTGCCTGTAAAATAAAAATAAACCCTAAGCTAGCTACAATGTAACTATTAGTTATATTGTAGCTATCTAGTTTGTTTTATAGGTAAGTATTTAGTTTTAAATAGGAATAATTTATTTAATTGTAGTTATTTTATTTCATTTTGTTTAAATTATATTTAAGTTAGGGGGGTGTTAGGGTTAGACTTAGGTTTAGGGGTTAATAACTTTATTATAGTGGCAGCGATGTTGGCGGCGACAGATTAGGGGTTAATATATTTAATATAGTTGCGGCGACATTGGCGGCGGCAGATTAGGGGTTAATACATTTAATATAGTTGCGGCGACATTGGGGGGGGGCAGATTTGGGGTTAATAACTATAATATAGGTGGTGGCGATGTTGGGGGCAGCAGCTTAGGGGTTCATAGGGATAATGTAGGTGGTGGCGGTGTCCAGAGCGGCAGATTAGGGGTTAATAATAAAATGCAGGTGTTGGCGATGTCGGGGGTGGCAGATTAGGGGTTAATAAGTGTAAGATTAGGGGTGTTTAGACTCAGGTTCATGTTAGGGTGTTAGGTGTAGACATAAATTGTCTTTCCCCATAGGAATCAATGGGGCTGCGTTAGGAGCTGAACGCTGCTTTTTTGCAGGTGTTAGGTTTTTTTACAGCCGATTCTGCCCCATTGTTTCCTATGGGGAAATTGTGCACAAGCACGTTTTGCCAGCTCACCGCTACCGTAAGCAGCACTGGTATTACAGTGAGATGTGGAGCTAAATTTTGCTCTTCACTCACTTTTTAGAGGCTAATGCCGGGTTGAAAAAAAACTGTAATACCAGTGTTGTTTGTAGGTGAGCGGTGAGCATAAACTAAGCGTTAGCACCGCACCCCTGTTAACGCAAAACTCCTAATCTAGGTGAAAATTATCCAAAACAATACAAATTATTCCTATTCTAATACCCCGTTTAAAAAAAAAAAAAAACACCTGAAAATAAAAAAGCCCTGATCTAAAATGAACTACCAAGGGCACTTAAAAGGGCCTTTTGTAGGTCTTTAACATGGCCTTTTGCAAAATAATAAAAACAAACATTACAAACCTCCACCCCCCAAACCCACAAAATAAAATTAAGCCTAATCTACCCATTGCCCCGAAAAGGCCATTTGTATGGGCATTGCAATTAAAAGGGTATTCAGCTATTTTTCAGCCCATTAAAAATAAAAAATGCCTAATCTAAAAATAAAAAAACACTCCAAAATAAAAAAAAATCCCATTACAAAAAAATAACAAAATTATCCAAAATAATAAAAAATATTCCCATTCTAATACCCCATTTAAAAAAAAAACCTAATCTATAATAAACTACCAATAGCCCTTAAAAGGGCCTTTTGTAGGGCATTGCCCTAAAGTTAAACAGCTCTTTTCCTAAAAAATTAAAAAGAACACCCCCTAAAATTACAAACCCCCACCCCCCTAAACCCACAAAATAAAAAAAATAACTAAAAAAATCCTAATCTACCCATCTACCCATTGCCCTTAAAGGGCATTTGTATGGACACCCCAAATAAAAAAACAACCTTAATCTATAATAAACTACCAAGAGCCCTTAAAGGGCCTTTTGTAGGGCATTGCCCTAAAGTTAAACAGCTCTTTTGCTAAAAAAAAATTAAAAAACACCCCCTAAAATTACAAACCCCCACCCCCCTAAACCCACAAAATAAAAAAATCTAACTAAAAAAAAAACTTATCTACCCATTGCCCTGAAAAGCATTCAGCTCTTTTTTCAGCCTATTAAAAGCCCTAATCTTGAAAACAAACAAAAAAACCTAATATTAACCCCAAAATAGGTACTCACAGTTGCTAAAGTCCGGCAAAAGATCTTCATCCCAGCCTCAAAGAATCTTCATCCAGGTGGGTCCATCTTCATCCATTGCAGAACTGGCATCTTCTTCATCCCTGCGGAGGCAGAGCAGTCGATGCGTGGAGGCGGAGGTTTATCTGTCCGATGTGGAGGTCCTCTTCCGTCAAACACTGAGGATTTAATGCAAGGTACCCCTTTTATATTGGGGTACAGTTGCATTCCTATTGGCTGAACAATTTAAATCAGTCAGTCAATAGGAATTAAATCTGCTTAAATCCTATTGGCTGATTTAAACAGCCAATAGGATTTAAGAGACTCTCATTCCTATTGGCTGATTTGAATTTGAATTTGACCCTTGGTAGTTTGTTATAGATTAGGGTTTTTTTTATTTTGGGAGGTTTTTAAGTTTTTTAAACGGGGTATTAGAATAGGAATAATTTGTATTATTTCGGATAATTTTGTTTGTTATTTTTGGTAATGGTAGTTTTTTATTTTTTGTAATTGTAGTGTTTATTATTTTTTGTAATCGTAGTTTTAATTTTTTTTGTAATGTTAGGTTTTTTATTTTTGTAATGTTAGGTTTTAGTGTAAGCTTAGGTTTTATTTTTATTTCAACTGTAAATTTGTATTTATTTTTAAAAAGGTAGTTAGTTAATAATTGTTACTTTAATTTAGGCCTAATTTAATTATGTTAAAGTAATGGGGTGTTAGGTTTAGGGGTTAATATAGTTTAATTTCGATTGTCGCGATGTGGGGGCCGGCGGTTTAGGGGTTAATAGGTTTATTTAATGTTGGCGATGTGAGTGTATGGCGGTTTAGGGGTTAATAGGTTTAGTTAGTTTCGGCGATGTCGGGGAACTGCGGTTTAGGGGTTAATAGGTTTAGTTAGTGTTGGTGATGTTTTGGAACTGTGGTTTAGAGGTTATTAGTTTTAGTTTATGTCGGCGATGTTTGGGAACTGCGGTTTAGGGATTAATAGGTTTAGTTAGTGATGGCAATGTCGGGGAACTGCGGTTTAGCTAGTGTTGGCTATGTTTCGGAACTGTGGTTTCGGGGTTAATAGGTTTAATTTGTGTCGAGGATGTCGGGGAACTGCGGCTTAGGGGTAAATAGGTCTAGTTAGTTTTGTCGATGTTTGGGAACGGCGGTTTAGGGGTTAATATATTTAGTTAGTTTCAGCGATGATGGGGAATGGCGGTTTAGGGGTTAATAGGATTATTTAGTGATTTAGTTAGTGTTGGCGTTTTCAGGGGAACTGCAGTTTAGATTAAAACAATGAAAAATTCTGAATATGAATAATAAAATGGATCCGAAAATCCTGAAACTGATTTATTCATTTTTGGAATTTTTCAGGATTTCAGTTATGGTACCGATTCAGAAATTTGGATGCATTTGAATCTCCAAATCAGCCAAAATTCGTCCGAAAACGAAATGCGGCCAAAACGAAATGCACATGTCTACATTCAACTTCAGTGTACCACAGTGACTGTATGAAGAGGATGCTCCACGCAGGATGGGATCGGCTTCCAGGATAGCTCCGCTCTTTGCCGCCGGGATGAAGATATAAGACTTCCCCAAGATGGATGAAGGTGTCGCCACCTGGATGAAGACTTCTCGCCGCCTGGATGAAGATGGATGTCCGGACTTCAGGAACCGTGAGTAGATTTTATGGGGTTAGTGGTGTTTTTTTAGATTAGGGTTTTGGGCTTTTGTTAAAGAGCTGAATGCCCTTTTATGGGTAATGTCAATACAAATGCCCCTTTAGGGGCAATGGGTGGCTTAGGTTTTTTTTAGAGTTAGATTTTTTTATTTTGGGGGTTGGTTAGGTGGTGGGTTTTACTGTGCGGGGGACTTTGTATTTTTTTACAGGTAAAAAGCTTTTTAATTTAGAGCAATTACCTACAAAAGGCCCTTTCAAGGGCTATTGGTAGCTTATTGTAGTTTTGAGGGTGTTTTTAATTTGGGGGGCTTTTTATTTTTATAGGGCAATTAGATTTGGTGTAATTCTTTTTATATATACTTTTGTAAGCTTAGTGCTTTTTATTTTTTGTAATTTAGTGTTTATTATTTTTTGTAATTTTAGATTTTTTTATTTTTTTCATAGTGTTAGGTTTTTTAAATTTGTAATTTAGATTTTTTTAATTGGTAGTATTTTTTTATTTTATTAGAATAGTAATGTTAGGTTAATTTATAGTTTAATGTTAAGTTTATTTTTATTTCACAGGTAAGTTTTTATTTATTTTAAGATAGTTATTTTGTAATTTTAATTTTAAGCTAAGGGGGTATTAGGTTTAGGGTTTAATAGTTTAATTTAGTGTTTTGCAATGGGGGGCTGGCGGAATAGGGGTTAATAGCTTTATTTAGGTATCGGCGATGTCGGGGGCGGCAGATTAGGGGTGTTTAGACTAGGGGTTTATGTGAGGGTGTTTAGATTAAACATATTTTTTTTCCCCATAGAAATCAATGGGGTTGTGTTACGAAGATTTTTATTCCACACTTCAGGTGTTAGTTTTTTTTCTAACACTCTCCCCCTATTGAAGTCTATGGGGGAAAGCATGCACAAGCATGTCAAATCTTGGATTTTGTGCGGTATGGAGCTTAACACCACCATGTCACATGCACAAGGAGGCTTTTCAGTAACTCATAATGGTAGAACTATGGAGAGTGAAATAACACAACTTTTTTGGCGTTTGTTTACTTTTCAGCCAATGGTTGTGTTTCACCTTACATCTTACATTTATGATCATTAGCACCTGTTTGGTATAATTGTTTAACAATACACCTGACTATATGCCTTTTATAATCCCTAACTTTGTGCATGTGTACCTGGAAGAATTGATGCTGTTTTTAGCCAAAGGATTGTCACAGCAAATATTTATTTGATTTAGATTTTTCTTCTGTTCACTCACTTTACATTTTGTTAATTGATAAAAATAAACTATTAACATTTCTAAAGCATTCTTACATTATAGCAATTTTTACACTGGCCTAACATTTTTTCACAGTACTGTGTATGTTGTAATGATAGTAACATGTGCCTTTTAGTTGGCATTAGAACCATGCACTGTACTCCTACATTTCCTAGTTTTTCATGGTCTTCAAGGGCTGACTATGTAATTTCTTCTTTATCTTCCATTAGAGGAGTTGTGTGTTCCTCCATAATGGTAACATTCTAAATCAAGTATTCTTTCTAAAATGTTAGTAACCTTGTAAATGTTATATTTGTCTTAAAAACAAAAGAAACATTATTGCATGCACACTTTTGCTCTGTATAGTATGTAAATGCTTGGTTGGATTATATATATATATATATATATATATATATATATATATATATATATATATATATATATATATATATATATATATATATATATATATAAACTAATAATCTCTTAGTGATATAAGGGTCCATTTTGTTAGGTACAAGAGGGTGTTGTGTCTTGCTGACCCTCTATTTAACAAACAGCTGGCATGATATTTGTTTAATTTTCTTAAGATATGTATGCTTTACAGTTGTAAACAAAAGCTTTGTATTTGGAAAGTTCTTATGCAGCAATATGTTCAGTATGGCATATTTACAGGGTTTTGCTAATATTCAGCACAAATAAAACTAGCAATGTGGTAAATATTTTGAAGTTTTTGCTTGTTTAGATGATTATTTATATGTAAAGTAAGTCAATGTTCCCTTTCTTTACTGACAAATGAAATGCAAAATTTAATTTAACTAATTTCTATGGTAATAATTTGTTATGCCTAATAAAAACATAATTAATGCTTACCAGATAAATGTCTTTCCTTCCTGGCAGGTAGAGTCCACGACTTTATTCCTTACTGTTAGGAAATACAACACCTGGCCACCAGGAGGAGGCAAAGACACCCCAGCCAGATGCTTAAATATGCCTCCCACTTCCCCTATCCCCCAGTCATTCTGCCGAGGGAACATAGAAAAGTTGGATAAATATCAGGGTATAAAGGTGCCAGAAGAAATAATATAAAGAGGGAGCTGCCCAACAAAAATAAATTATGGGGGGGTTGTGGACTCTCCCTGCCAGGAAGGAAATACATTTATCTGGTAAGCATAAATTATGTTTTCCTTCCATAAGGCAGGGAGAGTCCTGGACTTCATTCCTTACTGTTGGGAAAACTGTATCCATGCTCCAGAGGACACTGAAGGAATAACAGAAGGTAACAAAAAAGAGGTGGACCCTATTCTGAGGGCACCACAGCCTGCAAAACATTTCTCCCGAAAGCTGCTTCAGCCAAAGCAAACACATCAAAATTGTTAAATTTAGAAAAGTGTGTAAGGAGGACCAGGTAGCCACCTTACAAATATTATCCACAGAGGATTCATTCTTAAAAGCCCAGGAGGAAGCCACTGCTCTAGTGGAATAAGAAGTTATCCTCTCAAGAGGCTGTCATCCCGCTGTCTCATAAACTAAGCTGATTACACTCCTCAACCAGAAAGATAGGGAAGTCGTAATAGCCTTCTGCCCCTTACACTTCCCTGTATAGATGACAAACAAAGAGGAAGATTGTCTGTATTCCTTAGTAGCCTGAAGATAAAACTTCAAGGCACAAACCACATCTAGATTGAGAGGCAAGCGTTCCTTTGCTGAAGAAGGATTAGGACACAAAGAAGGAACAACAATTTATTGATTAATGTTACGATCCGACGCCACCTTATGGAGGAAACCTAATTTAGTACAAAAAAACACCTTATCAGCATGGAAAACAAGATAAGGGGGGGTCACATTGCCAAACAGAAATCTCAGAAACTCTGCAGGCAGAGGCAATAGCCAACAAAAGAAGAACCTTCCAAGATAACAATTTAATGTCAACAGTATGCATAGGCTCAAACAGAGCCTGCTGCAAAACACAAAGAACAAGATTGAGGCTCCAAGGCTGAGCCCCAGATCTAAACACAGGTCTGATCCTAGTCATAGCCTTAACAAAGGACTGCACATCCAGAAGCTCAGCCAGGGCCGATATCTGTCCCTTCAGGGAACTAGCAGATAGACCCTTCTCCAGTCTATCCTGGAGAAAAGATAAAATTCTTGCAACCTTAACCGTATGCCAGTAAAAGCAACGCTCTTCACACCACTACAAGTAAGTCCTCCACACTTTATGGTAGATACAACGAGTAACTGGCTTATGAGCTTGAATCAGAGTGTTGATAACAATCTCAGAAAACCCTCTCTTGGCTAAGACTAAGCGTTTAATCTCCATGCAGTCAACCTGAGAGAATCTAGATTTTGATGTACGAAGGGTCATTGTATCAGCAGATCTCTGTGACAAAGTAACCTCTATTGAGGAGATGAGGACATCCCCACCACATCCTTCATGGCCACAATGGAACAATCAGAATCACTGATGCGAGCCACCACATGAGGGAGAAGCGGTAATGGAGGAAAAAGAAATGAGTCTTAACCTCCATGGTACTGATAGGGTATCTATCAGTTCTGTTTGAGGATCCCTCGACCTCGACCCATACCTGGGTAGCTTGGTATTGAGGCGGGATGCCATGAGATCTATCTCTGGCGCCCCCCACCTCGCTGTATATCTCTGCAAACATCGGCATGGAGAGATCATTCCCCTGGGTGAAAGGATTGCCTGCTGAGGAAGTCTGCTTCCCAGTTGTTCACACCCGGAATGTAAATCACTGACAGCATAAATCTAGCACCCACTCTAGTATCTGAGATACTTCTCTTATCACCAAGGGACTTCTCTTTCCCCCCTGATGGTTGATGTAGGCAACCAAGGTTATATTGCCTAATTGGAATCTGATAAACTGGGATGAACCCAGAAGGGGCCAAGCCTTCAAGGCATTGAAGATTGCCCAGAGTTCCAATATATTGAATGGTAGGGAGGACCCCTCCTGAGTCCACAGTCCTCATGCCCTCTTGGCACCCTAAACGACTGATAAAAAATGGAGTACTAGCGAGTGCTCCCACCTGGAGCTAAAGTGCTAGTTAACAAAAGTTCAAACCAGTCCTAAAAACCAATGTAGAAAATAAACTGCAATGGCTAAGGGCTAAAAAAACAAATGTATTAGTAACAGAATGGTGCTGGTTACAAATAAATATAATTATTTGGATAATTATATAATTTATTTTACAAATAATAAGGTCGACCTTAAGACAAAATAAATAACAAACAATAATATAAATGCAAGATAAAAACAATGACAAACAATTGCACTTTCTATATAAAGAAAAGAAAAAAGGATATAACCAATCCAATGGCACAGTGTGTATATCCAGACGGACGATTGTATAGTTCACAAACAAATCCTTTGAAGAAAATTGATTGAAAGCCAAAGTACAATGTTCCTTATGTAGATGTTTCAAACAAACAATTTCTTCCTGTATGTGGATAATAGATATTTCTTTAAGTGTAGTATTACAGACCACAAAAAAAAAAAAAATCCATACTCACAGTAAAGATTGCTGTAGCCAACGTCTGGACACACTGTCAGGTATATTCCTTCTGCAGAGTATTTTTGATATCCGCTCTGCCCTGGGCTACCATGGGGTCTCAGTTTTCCCAGCACCCTTCGACAAGGAAAAAGTAGGACCAGCAGCAGACTCAGTAGTAAATATCTGTGGAAAATAGACTCTGACTAGTCCAATAATTTCTTCCGGTTACTAGATGGAAGTAGAAACAATGCCATAGCATCCAAAAACACAGCACAGCCCGAGGACGGGTATGCGAGTCAATCAGTTTACAGGTGTGCTCCACATAGGAGTCACGTGAGCAACACGTTTCAAAATCAGTTTCTTTGTCAAGCTCATAATCGGACACCCTACCTGTGCTGCCTTATAAACACAGTTTCTCACTTTTTATTAAAAATAATTAAAAATAATAATAATACAGTTAATATATTTAATTAATATATGGTAAAATGAAAATATTCTAAGACCTCATATTATTTTGAATTTATCATAATATTTAAAATTATTCCAGTCGGAAAGGCTTGCGTCCGTAGTCACAATCTCCCAGGACTGTCTCAAGAAGCCCGTGCCTTGGGACAGATGGTCTGGACAGAGACACCAAGAGAATGATTCCTGTGAAAGGTTGTCAAGCACAATCTGTTGAGACAGATCTGAATGGTCGCCGTTCCATTGTTTCAGCATGCATAATTGTAAGGGTCTGAGGTGGCATCTGGCAAAGGGAATGATGTCCATACAGGACACCATGAGTCCAATCACTTCCATACACTGGGCCACTGAGGGTCTCAAGGAGGCCTGGAGGGCAAGGCAAGACATGCTGTATTTTGCTTGCAACATCTCTGATGGTGCCTGTACCAAGATATTGTCCAGATAAGACGCTACCTCAATACCTCATGTTCTGGCAACAGCTAGAAGAGCCCCCAGATCCTTCATAAATATCCTTGGAGCAGTAGCTATGCCAAACGGAAGAGCTATGAACTGGAAGTGATGGTCCAGAAAGGCAAACCTCAGGAACTGAAAATGCTCCCTGTGTATCGGAACATGAAGTTATGCATCCTTCAGGTCTTTGGTGGTCATAAACTGTCCTTCCTGAACCCGAGGAAGGCTTGACCGTATTGTCTCCGTCTTGAAGGAGGGAACATTCAGAAACTTGTTTAGGCACTTTAAGTCTAGAATTGTACTAAAAGTTCCCTCCTTTTTTGGAACCACAAAAAGGTTAGAATAAAACCCCAAACCTCTTTCTGCTGTAGGTACCAGGACAATAACTCATAGAGAGGAGAGATCTTGCAACCTTAAAAATCAGTCCTCTTTTCTGGTCTTCCAGACAGTCTGGAGAGTAGGAATCTGCCCCTGGGCAGATGAGATTTGAATCCTATCCGGTTTACAACCTCCAGGACCCAAGGATCCTGTACATCCTGGAACCAAGTTTCTGAAAAAAGAGACAGTATGCCCCCTACTCGATCCAGTCCCAGAGCGGGGGCCACCCCTTCATGCCGATTTGTTCTTGGTGGGCTTCTTAGTCTGTTTGGACTTATTCCAGGACTGAGCCGGCCTCCAAGTACTCTTGGGCTGCTTGGACTTGGATAAGGACTGCTGTCATTGTGATTTGTCAGAATGAAAGGAACTAAAATTAGACAATTGCCGTCCCTTGGGCCTATGCTTCTTATCCTAGAAAATAGAGAAAACAAGAGGGGTGCCTCATGTGCATATAAGTATGAAGTATAGTAGACAAATGAAAGTAAGCCAAATGGGTACTCACAATCAACTTGAGTACACTTATGTACTAGTAGAAGCAGGCTGGAAACTAAGGTGTTCCAGTTAACCCTTAGCAATGTGGCAAGGTAATCCCAAATAGGTGAAGTAAGTCAGGCTGCTCTCCTCCTCATAGATAAATCCAGAGCTATATAGAAATTAAGAAACAAGAGGGGTGCCTCATGTGTGCATCAGTATATCTAAATATATAAACATAGGAAGAAGCCAAATGGGTACTCACCATAGGCCCTAGTACACCTATGTACTAGTAGGAGCAGGCTGGTGTCTTCAGGTGTACCAGCTACACCTTTCCAGATGCAGGATGACCGGTGCAGGGGATTCCTGTCACAATGATAGCTAAAGGATAGTCAGAAGCAGTGTATAACTGCTAAAGAAGGTATTCAACAAAGACTTGCATAAAACAAGTTCAATTTATTAAAATAAATATTTGAATGTTAAAACTATAACAAACAAATTTAAAATTATGCAACGCGTTTCTCAACCCAGTATAGGTTGTTTCATAAGGCATAATGAACCTTCTAACTGACAATCCATTTAAACAAAACTTGAACCAATAGTGAACTAGGACACCCCTTAATGGGCGTTCCTAAGTAAATAGTTAATTGATGTATATCAATCCAAAAAATATATCCACAGTTTTATAAGTCTAAATATAAATATATATATATATATATATATATATATATATATATATATATATATATATATATATATATATATATATATATACACAGAGCATAATAAATAACAAAGCCTATTTATATTCACAAAATATATGATATACAATTGATACACTTATATTTTTCACCAACAGTATGTAATATCTGGTTATTGCATAATACGTATAACAGAAGTATTTATAAGTTTTCACAATTTCTAAAAACCATTCATATCCAGTTCAAATGTCCTGTTGATACCGAAAGTCTAAAGTATATAGTTAGTCTATATGTAATTCATATGTAACACATCTAATAAGCAATTTGTCAGTATTGGCAACAAAAAACACAAAACTCCATCCCATGTGACTACCATGATAGATAGCTACGATCATTCTTAGCAATCGTTTTTTGTTCTGATAAGTTATCCATATGTTATGCTCTTCTAGATAAACTACTGAGCCAAATGATGTTCTCAAACGTTTTCAGCATATTATGAATAGGTAACTAAATAGTATGCAAAACTATGCAAAACTATGCGTCTGTTTTAGCCGATATTCGACCAATCAGCCAGTTTGAATTTTGATACACCTACTTTTGGAACCTATCAGCAGGTTGGAATTTGATTGTATAATCATGAAAGCAATTCGTCACCTACAAATCTGTTATTCTTATTATAATGTTTCTAAGCTATAGACATGCTGCTTTTATTTGCATGTCTCTAAGTTAGCGAGTGAGACAACTAGCAGCACACTACATTGAGATTACAAAAAAC
The DNA here is from genome assembly GCF_027579735.1 of Bombina bombina. NCBI lineage: Eukaryota > Metazoa > Chordata > Amphibia > Anura > Bombinatoridae > Bombina > Bombina bombina. The sequence goes on from NC_069502.1 coordinate 1,066,999,191, forward strand.
TCTATGGTGCAAAGCAGACACTTGACTAGGCCGATATACAGCCAATCCTAGCAAATCACTGAGTACACGCCCTCCATATGGCCAATCAACACATTTGGGTTCTGTTCATCTAATAAGCAATTTGTCAGTATTGGCAATAAAAACACAAAACTCCATCCCATGTGACTACCACGCTAGATAGCTACGGTCATTCTTAGCAAATGTTTTTTGTTCTAACAATTTATGCATATGCTATGCTCTTCTAGGTAAACTGCTGAGCCAAATGATGTTCACAAACATTTTCAGCATATTATGAATAGGTAACTAGATAGTATGCAAAACTATGCATGTGTTTTGGCCGATATTCGACCAATCAGCCAGTGTGAATTTTGACACACCTACTTTTGGGACCTATCAGCAGGTTGGAATTCGATTGTATAATCATGAACACAATTCGTCACCTACAAATCTATTATTCTTATTATAATGTTTCTGAGCTATAGACATGTTGCTTTTATTTGCACGTCTCTAAGTTACGAGTGAGACAACTAGCAGCACACGACAATGAGATTACAAAAATCTCCATGGTGCAAAGCAGAAACTCGACTTGGCCGATATTCAGCCAATCCTAGCAGATCACTGAATACACACCCTCCATATAGCCAATCAACACATTTGGGTTCTGTGGTGTTAATATACATCATCAAAGTACCCATAGTGAGGCTATCAAGATATGTATGTCATATTATAGTGTATTTATAAATCTGTGTCATTTGAATGTGACTCTGTATTGTTTTGATCATGGAGCGATAACTTGACTGCAGTATCTAAGACCCCCATCAACAAAGATCGCCATAGATAATGACGATCAATTGCAAACTTGAAATAGTGTGGCAAAAACTCTAAAACATATTATTGCTTATAATTACTATATAACTTATAATTGCTAAATTTATGGACCCTTTTTCAACAATAGTCACTAAAAATTAAGAGGGTATACAGCAGTCGTATAGTCTACCATTGTAAATATTATCCTAATTTATATACCCCAACAGATCAATCGTTATATTAGTATAGTACAAATAATAATTTTCATACTAAAAACTAATACATCAATTGTTTTTAATAAGCAATTTTTGACCCATTTGTTATTGGTCCTCTTGGTGAGCTGTGGAAATTATGTGCACGGTAAGCACATGATATTGAATGTGATGCTAGTAATAATAGTAAATGAGAGTAAAGGTAGTATACAGTGCATAAACTGTAAAATAAACGGTGTGTATGTATATTACTAGAGTTAAAATGAATACTATATAAATATGTGCCTAAGGGAATAAGTGCTGTGTCAAATACAGAGCGGCATAAAATATAGCCATCTCAGTGGTAATATATTGATATGTACCTCTATGTAAAGAGGATTTAACAATGAAAATCATTATTGACACCAGTATTACTGGTGTGAGAACAACCAAACAGAACTATTGTGATAATACTTAAAGTGATAGTTCCATAAAAAATGTGAATTATATCCATATGTGAACTTTAGAATATATCAGTATTCTCAAATGAGAGATAATAGTGAGTACTACATAAATAAAAACTTAATAAGTCTAAGGTAGAGTGTAATTAATCTATATACGTGATCTACCCTAAATGGTGATAGATTATGTACAATGTATAAATGAGTTTAGAAGGCTGCTATATCTATAACTTCATTTAGTCCCAGAGGGAAAAGGGACTGGAATTTATAGATCCAGTTTGTCTCTCTCTGACGGAGGCGACTTTATCTGTTTCCTCTAAACGTGCATGGTATGCTCTCAATAGGTGTAATAACAAATGTGTTACGCTTGCTATGTTGATGAACACTGTGTCTAGATACACTATGTTTTAAAGAACCTTTCTTTAAGTTCCTATTATGTTCACTCTACCTGGTTCTTATCTGTCTACAGGTACGTCCTAAGTATTGCAGTCCACATTCACATGTAAGAACGTATATCACATACTCTGTAACACAGTTGATATGAGTTTTGATCTCAAAATTCTCACCTGTGGTGTGGCTTGTAATATTATTACTACAGTGATCTATAAATTTACACATTAGGCATCTCTTTTTATTACATTTAAAAACTCCTGATTTTTTCGTATTACTAATGGTCTTCAAAGGTAATGTATGATGCATATTTCTTTTGGAGACAACTATTCTACTAGGTGATAGTTTTTGTTTTAAAGTAGTAGCATGTCTAAAGGTCATTCTAGGGCTAGGTTCAAGATTTCCTTTAAGATAAGGGTCTTTCAAAATGATTGGCCAATGTTTCCAAAAAGGGTGTCTCTTATGATGTGATGGCTGGAGTTATATTGGGTGATGAAGGATGGACTTTTTATTGTATTAGATTGCTCAGATGCTCTAGTTTTGGAAACTGTTTCCAAGATGGAGCTTCTATCTAGATTTCTTGCTTTTGTATAACTATCCATGATTAGGTTAGCAGGGTAACCTTTTTTCCTTAAATATCTTTATTAATATAGTAGATTTTGAGTCATATAATTCCATATTCCCACAATTCCTTCTAATCTGTCTGAATTGACTATACGGTATATTGGTTTTCCAACTATTTATGTGGTTACTTTCAAAGTGCAAGAAATTATTACTATCTACACTTTTAAAGTAAGTGAAGGACATAAGATCCCCATCAGAGTTCTACTCTAATAAACATCAAGAAATTCTATTTTTTCTTTTTGAATGTTTGTTGTAAAAGTGAGATCCATATTATTAGAATTCAAATAATTTACGAACTCCTGAGCTGATAGGTGTGACACTTTCCAGATAAATATCAGGTCATCAATGTAGCGGCCATAGAACACCAGGCTCTGCCCCCAGTTTGAATTATAGATGTATTTTTCTTCAAATTTTCCCATGACCAAATAAGCAAAACTATGGGCGAACCTGGTGCCCATGGCCGTTACTTTCGTCTGTAGATAAAAATCGTCTAGAAATTGGAAATAGTTATGTGATAAAATGAATGAGTTGAGATCCAGTATGAAATTTTGCTGAATCCCTGGTAAATAAATATCACCATCCAAATATGCGTGAATAGCCTCCATACCTAGTTTGTGATCTATATTGGAGTAAAGTGCCCCTACGTCACAGGATAGCGATAGATATTCATCTTTTCTATTATATTTGGAGAGTTTATTCAGGAGGTCGATAGTATCACATATGTAGGATGGTAATTTAACCAAATACTTTTGTAAATAATAATCTACATATTCTGACAACCGATCTGTTAAACTATTAATACCGGCTATAATGGGCCGCCCTAGGGGGTTATAACGACCCTTATGGATCTTGGGCAAGTGATAGTAGAACCACTAGGGTGGTCAGGAATCAAGTACGCTTTCTCTTTTTTGTTCAAAATTCCATTCTGAAAACCTTTTTAGATAAGTAATGGTGGGATCTATATTTAATTTTCTATAATATTCACAGTCTAATACAATTCTTTTGGCTTCTATAATGTAATCATTATAATTTTGCAGAACAATCCCCCCTCCCTTGTCCGCTTGACGGATCACCAATTCTCTATCGTTCATAAGAGTTTGGAGTGCTTTTTGCTCATTGGGCCATAGTTTTTTCTTTTGTTAGAAACTACCTTTTAAGGTCCTCCATCACAAATTGTTGGTATAGCTCAACATAAGAGCATGCATTCTTAGGGGGATTGAAGAAGATGGTAAAGCGAAAGGAGTGTGTATTACTTTTTTGAATAGCTCATTTGATATATCATCTACTTGAGTGTACACTAAATAGTCAGATTTTTTAGGGTCCATAGTATCTAGTAGAATAGGCGAACCTTCCAACTTATTTTGTTTCAATCACATACATGCAAAATATCTCTGAAGGTTAAGTTTTCTAGTGAAAGCATTTAGATCTACAAAAAGATTAAAAATATTTGGTTCGTTAGGTGGACAATAGGAAAGTCCTCTTCCCAAAACTGTAATTTCATTGTTTGTTAATGCATGTTTTGACAAATTGAAAATCCCATCCTTCATTTTTAATAATTTTATTTTTTTGAGAGTTTTCCCTCTACCTCTTCTCCCTCGTTTGAGTATGATCTTTTTTTGCTGTTGGATTGTGGTGTAGGTCTGTTCCTGTTCCATAAGGGAGCCAGGGGTCTGTCCCCTAAAAAATTATTATTAGCATTAGTGTTCCCTGATTTAGAAGGCCTTTCTTCTCTATAATTTGTATGTTCTTGATGTTGAACCTGTACAGAATGATTCTGTTCGTGTTCCAAAGTGGATCATATCTATTATATGTGGGTATTTCTATGTTGTGTTTTTCCATTTGATTATGATTACCCTTATTAGTATAATTCTCATATTGTTTAAATGAGTTCTGTTGTGCTCTCCCTTGGTTTCTATTTTCATATTGGTAATTATCAAATGTTCTAGCTGTATGTGAATCTCTGTAATTAGCCCTTTAGACATGCTCCTACTTTAAAACAAAAACTAGCACCTAGTAAAATAGTTGTCTCCAAAAGAAATACGCATCATACATAACCTTTGAAGACCATTAGTAATACGAAAAAATCAGGAGTTTTTAAATGTAATAAAAAGAGGCCTAATGTGTAAATTTATAGATCACGGTAGTAATAATATTACAAGCCACACCACAGGTGAGAATTTTGAGATCAAAACTCATATCAACTGTGGTACAGAGTATGTGATATACGTTCTTACATGTGAATGTGGACTGCAATAGTTAGGATGTACCTGAAGACAGGTAAGAACCAGATGGAGTGAACATAATAGGAACATAAAGAAAGGTTCTTTAAAACATAGTGTATCTAGACACAGTGTTTATCAACATAGCAAGCGTAACACATTTGTTATTACACCTATTGAAAGCATACCATGCACGTTTAGAGGAAACAGATATAGTCGCCTCCGTCAGAGAGAGACGTACTGGATCTATAAATTCCAGTCCTTTTTCCCTCTGGGACTAAATGCAGTTATAGATCTAGCAGCCTTCTAAACTCATTTATACATTGTCCTTAATCTATCACCATTTAGGGTAGATCACGTATATAGATTAATTACACTCTACCTTAGACTTATTAAGTTTTTATTTATTTATTTAGCACTCACTATTATCTCATTTGAGAATATTGATATATTCTAAAGTTCACATATGGATATAATTCACATTTTTTATGGAACTATCACTTTAAGTGTTATCACAATAGTTCCGTTTGGTTGTTCTCACACCAGTAATACTGGTGTCAATAATGATTGTCATTGTTAAATCCTCTTTACATAGAGGTACATATCAATATATTACCACTGAGATGGCTATATTTTATGCCGCTCTGTATTTGACACAGCACTTATTCCCTTAGGCACATATTTATATAGTATTCATTTTTACTCTAGTAATATACATACACATTGTTTATTTTACAGTTTATGCACTGTATACTACCTTTACTCTCATTTACTATTATTACCAGCATCACATTCAATATCATGTGCTTACCGTGCACATAATTTCCACAGCTCACCAAGAGGACTAATAACAAATGGGTCAAAAATTGCTTATTAAAAACAATTGATGTATTAGTTTTTAGTATGAAAATTATTATTTGTACTATACTAATATAACGATTGATCTGTTGGGGTATATAAATTAGGATCATATTTACAATGGTAGACTATCCGACTGCTGTATACCCTCTTAATTTATAGTGACTATTGTTGAAAAAGGGTCCATACATTTAGCAATTATAAGTTATATAGTAATTATAAGCAATAATATGTTTTAGAGTTTTAGCCACACTATTTCAAGTATGCAATTGATCGTCATTATCTATGGCGATCATTGTTGATGGGGGTCTTAGTTACTGCAGTCCAGTTATCACTCCGTGATCAAAACAATATAGAGTCACATTCAAATGACACAGATTTATAAATACACTATAAATGACATACATATCCTGATAGCCGCACTATGGATTCAAATAGATTTGTGGGTGGCACTTTGATGATGTATATTAACACCACAGAACCCAAATGTGTAATTGGCTATATGGAGGACGTGTATTCAGTGATCTGCTAGGATTGGCTGAATATTGGCTAAGTCAAGTTTCTGCTTTGCACCATAGAGTTTTTTGTAATCTCATTGTAGTGTGCTGCTAGTTGTCTCACTTGCTAACTTAGAGACGTGCAATAAAAAGCAGCATGTCTATAGCTCAGAAACATTATAATAAGAATAACAGATTTGTAGGTGACGAATTGCGTTCATGATTAAACAATCGAATTCCAACCTGCTGATAGGTCCCAAAAGTAGGTGTGTCAAAATTTACACTGGCTGATTGGTCGAATATTGGCTAAAACACACGCATAGTTTTGCATACTATCTAGTTACCTATTCATAATATGCTGAAAAAGTTTGTGAACATCATTTGGCTCAGCAGTTTACCTAGAAGAGCATAACATATGGATAAATTGTTAGAACAAAAAACGATTGCAAAGAATGGTCGTAGCTATCTAGCGTAGTAGTCACAAGGGATGGAGTTTTGTGTTTTTGTTGCCAATACTGATGAATTGCTTTTTAGATGAACAGAACCCAAATGTGTTGATTGGCCATATGGAGGGCGTGTACTCAGTGATTTGCTAGGATTGGCTGTATATCGGCCTAGTCGAGTGTCTGCTTTGCACCATAGAGTTTTTTGTAATCTCACTGTAGTGTGCTGCTAGTTGTCTCACTCGGTAACTTAGAGACGCGCAAATAAAAGCAGCATGTCTATAGCTTAGAATAATAATTAGAATAGATTTGTAGGTGACGTTTCGACGAATTGGGTTCATGATTATACAATCGAATTCCAACCTGTTGATAGGTTTCCTAAAGTAGGTGTATCAAAATTTACACTGGCTGATTGGTCAAATATCAGCTAACCTATTCATAATATGCTGACAACATTTGCGAACATCATTTGGCTCAGTAGTTTACCTAGAAGAGCATAACATATGGATAAATTATCAAAACGATTGCTAAGAATGATCGTAGCTATCTAGCGTGGTAGTCACATCGGATGTAGTTTTGTGGTTTTTGCTGCCAATACTGACAAATTGCTTATTAGATGTGTTACATATGAATTACATATAGACTAACTATATACTTTAGACTATCCGTATCAACAGGACATTTGAACTGGATATGAATGGTTTTTAGAAGTTGTGAAAACGTATAAATACTTCTGTTATACGTATTATGCAATTACCAAATATTACATACTGTTGGTGAAAAATATAAGTGTATCAATTTTATAGCATATATTTTGTGAATATAAATAGGCTTTGTTATTTATTATACTCTGTGTGTATATATATATATATATATATATATATATATATATATATATATATATATATATATAGAGAGAGAGAGAGAGAGAGAGAGAGAGAGAGAGACTTATAAAACTGTGGATATATGTTTTGGATTGATGTACATCAATTAACTATTTACTTAGGAACGCCCATTAGGGGAGTGTCCTAGTTCGCTATTGGATTGTCAGTTAGAATGTTCATTATGCCTGATGAAACAACCTATACTGGGTTATGAAACACGTTGCATAATTTTAAATTTATTTGTTATGGTTTTAATATTCAAATATTTGTTTTAATAAATTGAACTTGTTTTATGCAAGTCTTTGTTGAATACCTTCTTTAGCAGTTATACACTGCTTCTGACTATCCATTAGCTATCATTGTGACAGGAATCCCCTGCACCGGTCATCCTGCATCTGGAAAGGTGTAGCTGGTACACCTGAAGACACCAGCCTGCTCCTACTAGTACATAGGTGTACTAGGGCCTATGGTGAGTACCCATTTGGCTTCTTCCTATGTTTATATATTTAGATATACTGATGCACACATGAGGCGCCCCTCTTGTTTCTTAATTTCTTCTTATCCTGCCGTAGGAAGGCACTCTTCCCTCCGGTAACCCTGGAAACAATGGAATCCAGCCCTGGACCAAATAAAATCTTCCCCTTGAAAGTAAGAGAAAGGAGCCTTAGTTTAGAAGTCATATCCGCAGACTAAGACTTCAACCAGGGAGCCCGGCGCGCTAGGATCGCAAAGCCAGAAGCCTTTGCATTTAGGCGAATAATCTGCATATTCGCTTCACAGATGAAGGTGTTAGCAATTCTCGGATCTTTAATTCTCTCCTGAATATCCTCGAGAGGAGTTTCCACCTCAATGATCTCAGACAGAGTGTCGCACCAGTAGGTAGCTGCCACCAGTTGAAATAAAAACCCTGTATGTTGAAACATCTTCAGTCCCTTCTTGAAGGGAACATACCCATTACAGGACTATCCAAAATCTTCTGACACTTCTCTGCTACCTCCTATAGTGACGAAAGTCAAATAATGACTGGGGGATAGGGGAAGTGGAAGCCTTTGACTGGGGTGTCTTTGCCTCCTCCTGGTTGCCAGGTGTTGTATTTTCCAACAGTAAGGAATGAAGTTGTGGGCTCTTCCTGCCTTATGGAAGGAAAACAACTCTGCATTACACTTAATAATAAATGTTTCCTGCTTTTTCTGTACAACTGGCCAATTAAAGCCTAAAGTGGATTTTGCAAATATCTGACCTCTGAGCCTGTCACATGCTAAGCAAATAATGCTTGATCCAGAACCTTTTTATATCTGTCTGTCATATCTGCCACAGATACATTAAGGATACTAAACACGTGTTTAATGGTTATGTTAATAGACTACAAAACAATTCCAATTTTGCTGTGTATTAGGCATTTAATTAAATAGATTTTAAATACTTTGGCCTCTATTTAACAAAGTCTGGCGGACCTGATCCGACAGTGCGGATCACGTCCGTCAGACCTCGCTGAATGCAGAGAGCAATATGATCACCGTATTCAGCATTGCACCAGCAGCTCACAAGAGCTGCTGGTGCAACGCCGCCCCCTGCTGACTCGCGGCCAATGAGCCACCAGCAAGGAGGTGTCAATGAACCCGATCGTACTCGATCTGGTTGATTTCCGGCAATGTCTGTCTGCCTGCTCAGAGCAGGCGGACAGGTTATGGAGCAGCGGTCTTTGTGACCGCTGCTTCATAACTGCTGTTTCTGGCGAGTCTGAAGACTCGCCAGAAACACAGGCCGTCAAGCTCCTTTCGGAGCTTGATAGATATTCCCCTTTGCCTCAGAACAAAAGTACTTTAAAACTCTGCCTGATACTTGTACTTTTTATTGTTTTAGTCTCCATTATAATATCATGATCAGATATAGTAGGTTTTATTTCAGGTTATGGATCCATCTGGTGTTAGTTTCAGAGTATTCTTTTTTGACTAATACTGATTTTACTTTGTTCTCTCGTATCCTTTGTTTAAAATCATACCTAGGTAGACCCAGCAGAAGCAATACACTACTGGAAGCTAGCTCCTGAATGATAGTTAAATGCCTTTTGTTATTTACTCATCCGATGTATTTAGATACCTACCCGTTGTGCATTGCTGCTCCTTCAACATAGGATACAAAAAGAATAAAGCAAATTTGATAGAAGTAAATTTTAAAGTTGAGTACATTTTATGCTGAATCATAAATTTAAAAAATATATATATATTTTGGGCCAGATTACAAGTGGAGCGCAAAATATCGATTTAGCTAAAGTGATATTTTTGCTCCACTTTGTGAAACCAGAGCATGCTAATGTGCACTGGTATTACAAGTTGACAGCTGGGAAACACTTTTATAGGCTCCAATGGGAGCCTCATTCTGACCCTAAGTGCAGCGAAGACAGTAAGTAGTGCAGCAATGACAGCAATATTAAATATATATATATATGTTTATATACATATATATTTATGTGTAAATATGTGTATATAAGCAAATACAGTACATACATATTTACTGGGAACACACAGTTTCCATAGACCGCAATGTAAAGGCACTTTTCAGTTCCTTTTTTTTTTAACACCCCACTCCTGCCAATTTTACCCCCAAAATACTGCCGAGTGCAGATATTTTATTAAAAAATAAAAATGCTACAAATTTTCGGCTAGATTACGAGTTGTGCGTTAGGGTTAAAAAGCAGCATTGAGAGGTCCCAACGCTGCTTTTTAACTCCCGCTGGTATTACGAGTCTTGAAATAACAGGCTCACCGCTCACTTTTTGGCCAGACTCGGAAATACCGCAAATCCACTTACGTCAATTGCGTATCCTATATTTTCAATGGGACTTGCATAGTATTACGAGTCTGACCAAAAGTGAGTGGTAGACCCTCTCCTGTCAAGACTGGTACCGCATTTAAAAGTCAGTAGTTAAGACTAGTTTTACAGTACAACGCCGTAGTATAAAACTCTTAATTAAAGTGCTTAAAAGTACACTAACACCCATACACTACCTATTAACCCCTAAACCGAGGCCCCCCCACATAGCAAACACTAAAATACATTTTTTAACCCCTAATCTGCCAAACTGGACATCACCGCCACTATAATAAATATATTAACCCCCAAACTGCCGCACTCCCTCATCGCAAACACTAGTTAAATATTATTTACCCCTAATCTGCCTGCCTTAACATCGCCGGCACCTACCTACATTTATTAACCCCTAATCTGCCGCCCCCAACGTCGCCGCCACTATAATAAAGTTATTAACCCCTAAACCTAAGTCTAACCCTAAACCTAACACCCCCTTACTGAAATATAATTTTAATAAATCTAAATAAAATTACTATCATTAACTAAATTATTCCTATTTAAAACTAAATACTTACCTGTAAAATAAACCCTAAGATAGCTACAATATAACTAATAATTACATTGTATCTAGTTTAGGGTTTATTTTTATTTTACAGGCAACTTTGTATTTATTTTAACTAGGTACAATAGTTATTAAATAGTTATTAACTATTTAATAACTACCTAGCTAAAATAAAAGACAAATTTACCTGTAAAATAAAACCTAACCTATGTTACAATTACACCTAACACTACACTATAATTAAATTAATTACCATAACTAAATACAATTAATTACAATTTAAAAAAATTATCTAAAGTTTGATAAAAACAAACACTAAATTACAGAAAATAATAAAATAATTACAAGAATTTTGAACTAATTACACCTACTCTAATCCCCCTAACAAAATAAAAAAGCTCCACAAAATAAAAAAGCCCTACCCTACACTAAATTACAAATAGCCCTTAAAAGGGCCTTTTGTGGGGCATTGCCCCAAAGTAATCAGCTCTTCCTGTAAAAAATAGTACAATACCCCACCCAACATTAAAACCCACCCACCACCCACACACCCAACCCTACTCTAAATCCCACCCAATACCCCCTTAATAAAACCTAACACTAACCCCTTGAAGATCACCCTACCTTGAGAAGTCTTCACTCAACCTGGCTGAAGTCCTCAACGAAGCCGGGCGAAGTGGTCTTCCAGACGGACAGAAGTCTTCATTCAAGCTGGGAAGAAGAGGTCCTCCAGATGGGCAGAAGTCTTCATCCAGGCGGCATCTTCTATCTTCATCCATCCGGTGAGGAGCGGCTCCATCTTCAAGACATCCGACGCAGAGCATCCTCTTCAAACGACGTCCAACTGAAGAATGAAGGTTCCTTTAAATGACATCATCCAAGATGGCGTCCCTTCAATTCCGATTGACTGATAGAATTCTATCAGCCAATCGGAATTAAGGTAGAAAAAATCCTATTGGCTGATGCAATCAGCCAATAGGATTGAAGTTCAATCCTATTGGCTGATCCAATCAGCCAATAGGATTGAGCTTGCATTCTATTGGCTGATTGGATCAGCCAATAGAATGCAAGCTCAATCCTATTGGCTGATTGCATCAGCGAATAGGATTTTTCCTACCTTAATTCCGATTGGCTGATCTTAGAATTTATTTTATAGGTAAGTATTTAGTTTTAAATAGGAATAATTTAGTTAATTGTAGTTATTTTATTTAGATTTATTTAAATTATATTTAAGTTAGGGGGTTTAGGGTTAGACTTAGGTTTAGGGGTTAAGAACTTTAATATAGTGGCAACGACGTTGGGGCGGCAGATTAGGGGTTAATAAATATAATGTAGGTGTCGGTGATGTTGGGGGCAGCAGATTAGGGGTTAATAAGTAAAATGTAGGTGGCAGCGGTGTCCGGAGCGGCAGATTAGGGGTTAATAATATAATGTAGGTGTCGGCGATGTCGGGGGCGGCGGATTAGGGGTTAATAAGTGTAAGATTAAGGGTGTTTAGACTCGGGGTTCATGTTAGGGTGTTAGGTGTAGACATAAAATATATTTCCCCATAGGAATCAATGGGGCTGCGTTAAGAGCTGAACGTTGCTTGTTTGCAGGTGTTAGGTTTTTTTTCAACCAGCTCTCCCCCATTGATTCCTATGGGGAAATCGTGCACAAGCACGTTTTGCCAGCTCACCGCTACCGTAAGCAGCGCTGGTATTGAGGTGAGATGTGGAACAAAATTTTGCTCTACGCTTACTTTTCTGCGGCTAATGCGGGGTTTCTAAAAACCCGTAATACCAGCGTTGTCTGCAAGTGAGCGGTGAGGGAAAACTGCTTGTTAGCACAGCACACCTGTTACCGCAAAACTTGTAATCTAGGTGTTTATTTTTTAATAAAATACACTACACTCTATTTTGGGGGCATTTGAGATACATTTATAAAATGAATCAGAGATCTGATCTCTTGTTAATATTATAAACGCTAGTTATTTATTGTGTGCCCACAAACGGGCAAATTTGCGGGCACTTAACAAATTAGTGCTCCACTTGTAATCAAGCCCTTCGTGTTTCAAGTTCATCTAAATTGTCAGTTATTAAACAAAACTGTTTTTAAGGTAACTCATCACAAGAGGTCGGTTTGATTTGATCTTTTTTTATATACAAGTTATCATTTTTAATTAATTTTGTAAACTTGCAATTTTATTTTTTTATTTGATGGTATATTATTTATTTACAGGAGGATTATGCTTACAAAAGTCATGGTTATACCAAATGGAGCTTTTGCTGGACTTGAAGACCTTGAGAATATGTATGTATTAAATGTATGCATTTATTTTTCATCTAAATAAAGGTTAAATTTAAATAACATTTTTTTTTATAATATATTTTATTTTATACTAGTTTTTTTAACATGCTCCTGCTCTGGTCTGGTAAAGGGAGCAAGCTAAATTCAGTTTAATGGCACGATTGGGCACCTTGTGACCAGACAGCATGCCCACGATGCGCTTAGAAAAAAATAGACCTGCTCAGTAGAGCAAGGAGTGGCGTTCTGCAAAACTGAACTTCATAGTAAAAGAGCTATTTAATACTTTGTTGTATAAAGTTGGCACTCAGTTAATGTTATATAATTCTGCACTATGTGCAGAATTATATAACAATATTTTGTAGGTTTACTTTAAATGGAAGTAACTTTACTTTACAAGGTAGTCTTTTTTATATATCCTATGCTATAGCAGGACAAGGAAAATGATAAATAATAAAAGTAGGAATAAGTAAATATGATATCCTCTGCCATCTCTACTGTGCAGCCATTGCTAAAAGAAAACAAAGACATTAAAGTGTAGAGCCCAACCAACTCTGCTATTGGCAAACGTTTAACTATCATCTTTTTCAAGCAAGGCATATTTTATAATAATCAGATTACTGAGAGTAAACTGCAACAGCCTCTACAATCACTTTCGCCTAGATTATGAGTTTTGCGGTAACAGGGGTGCGTTGCTAACAAGCTACCTTAAGACAACGCTGGTATTACAGGTTTTTTTCAACCCAGCCTTAGCCGCAAAAAGGTGAGCGTAGAGCAAAACTTAGCTCCACATCTCACCTCAATACCAGCGCTGCTTACGGTAGCGGTGATCTGGCTAAACGTGCTTGTGCATGATTTCCCCATAGGAAACAATGGGGCTGAGCTGGCTGAAAAAAAAACTAACACCTGCAGAAAAGCAGCGTCCAGCTTCTAACGCAGGAAAGGAATTTTATGTCTACACCTAACACCCTAACATGAACCCCGAGTCTAAACACCCCTAATCTTACACTTATTAACCCCTAATCTGCCACCCCCAACATCGTCACCACCTACATTATAATTATTAACCCCTACTCTGCCGCTCCGGACACCGCCGCCACCTACATTATCCCTATGAACCCCTAATCTGCTGCCCCCAACATCGCCGAACCCTACATTATATTTCTTAACCCCTAATCTGCCCCCCCAACGTCGCCACAACCTAACTACATTTATTAACCCCTAATCTGCTGCTCCAATGATGCCGCCACTATAATAAAGTTTTTAACTCCTAAACCTAAGTCTAACCCTAACCCCCCTAATATAAATTTAATTTAAATAAATCTAAACAAAATAACTACAATTAAATAAATTATTCCTATTTAAAACTAAATACTTACCTGTAAAATAAACCCTAAGATAGCCACAATATAAATAATAGTTACATTGTAGCTAGTTTATGGTTTATATTTATTTTACAGGCAACTTTGTATTTATTTTAACTAGGTGCAATAGTTATTAAATAGTTATTAACTATTTAATAACTTCCTAGTTAAAATAAAGACAAATATACCTGTAAAATAAATCCTAACCTAAGTTAAAATTACACCTAACACTACACTATCATTAAATAAATTACTTAAACTACCTACAATTAATTACAATTAAATGAAATAAACTAAAGTACGAAAAAAAAACTAAATTACAGAAAATAAAAAAAGAATTACAATTTTTTAAACTAATTACACCTACTCTAATCCCCCTAATAAAATAAAAAAGCCCCCCAAAAAAATAAAATTCCCCACCCTATACTAAATTACAAATAGCCCTTAAAAGGGCCTTTTGCGGGGCATTGCCCCAAAGTAATTAGCTCTTTTACCTGAAAAAAAAGACAATTACTCCCCCAACATTACAACCCACACACCCAACCCTACTCTAAAACCCACCCAATCCCCCCTTAAAAACCCCTAACACTAACCCCTTAAAGATCACCCTACCTTGAGCTGTCTTCATCCAGCCGGGCACAAGTGGACCTCCAGAGGGGCAGAAGTCTTCATCTGATCCGGGCATAAGAGGTCCTCCAAGCGGCATAAGTCTTCATCCAGACGGCATCTTCTATCTTCATCCATCCAGAGGGGAGCGGGTCCATCTTCAATCCAGCCGACGTGGAGCCATCCTCTTCAATCGAAGTACAAGCGAAGAATGAAGGTTCCTTTAAATGACGTCATCCAAGATCCCTTGAATTCCGATTGGCTGATAGGATTCTATCAGCCAATCAAAATTAAGGTAGGAAAAATCCTATTGGCTGTTCTAATTAGCCAATAGGATTGAGCTTGCATTCTATTGGCTTTTCCAATCAGCCAATAGAATGTGAGCTCAATCCTATTGGCTGATTCCTATTCCAATCAGCCAATAGAATGCGAGCTCAATCCTATTGGCTGATTGCATCAGCCAATAGGATTTTTTCTACCTTAATTCCGATTGGCTGATAGAATCCTATCAGCCAATCGGAATTCAAGGGACGCCATCTTGGATGATGTCATTTAAAGGAACCTTTGCTTGGACTTCATTTGAAGAGGATTGCTCCGCGTCGGCTGGATTGAAGATGGACCCACTCCGCTCCGGATGGATGAAGATAGAAGATGCCGTCTGGATGAAGACTTCTGATGCTTGTAGGACCTCTTCTGCCCGGATCGGATGAAGACTTCTGCCCCTCTGGAGGTCCACTTGTGCCCGGCTGGGTGAAGACGGCTCAAGGTAGGGTGATCTTCAAGGGGTTAGTGTTAGTTTTTTTTAAGGGGGATTCGGTGGGTTTTGGAGTAGAGTTGAGTGTGTGGGTGGTGGGTTGTAATGTTGGGGGAGTAATTGTCTTTTTTTTCAGGTTAAAGAGCTGATTACTAGGAAGATATTAAATAGTTAATAACTATTTAATAACTATTGTACCTAGTTAAAATAAATACAAAGTTGACTGTAAAATAAATATATTATATATTGTATAAGTTATATTGTAGCTAGCTTAGGGTTTATTTTACAGGTAAGTATTTAGTTTTAAATAGGATTAATTTATTTAATTGTAGTAATTTTATTTAGATTCTTTAAATTATATATAAGTTAGGGGGGTTAGGGTTAGGTTTAGACTTAGGTTTAGGGGTTAATACCTTTTTATATAGTAGCAGCCCCGTTGGGGGTGGCAGATTAGGGGTTAATAAATGTAGGTATGTGTCGGCGATGTTAGGGACAGCATATTAGGGGTTAATAAAATTTAACTAGTGTTTGCGAGGTGGGAGTGCGGTGGTTTAGGGGTTAATATATTTATTAAAGTGGCAGCTATGTCCGGTTGGCAGATTTGGGGTTAATATATTTATTAAAGTGTTTCCAATGTGGGGGGGGGCTTGGTTTAGGGGTTAATAGGTAGTTTATGGGTGTTAGTGTACTTTTTAGCACTTTAGTTAAGAGTTTTATGTTACGGCATTAGCCCATAAAACTCTTAACTACTGACTTTTAAATGCAGAGGAAGTCATGACAGGAGAGGGTCTACCGCTCACTTCTTCAAAGACTCGTAATACCAGCATTAGGCAAATCCCATTAAAAAGACAGGATATGCAATTGACGTAAGGGGGTTTGCAGTATGCTTGAGTCACGGAAGAAAAGTGATCGGTACACCTGTACCTGCCAGACTCGTAATACCAGCGGGCGTTAAAAAGCAGCATTGGGACCTCTCAACTCTGCTTTTTAAGGCTAACGCAAGACTCATAATCTAGCAGTTTATTTTTTATTTGAAAATTGCTTTGTGGGGCAGTATTAGAAAAAGTCATAGTAACATAATATGAGAAAATTATATTATAAAATTGTTCCAGCAGCATATAAAAGAAAACACATTTTAATAAATTATAGCTTATGCTCTATAAAAATAGATACAGTATACATACTATTTGCTTAATACACCAAGGGGCCGAATTATCAAGCTCCGAACGGAGCTTGATGCCCCTGTTTTCAGGCTTGCCGGAAACAGCAGTAATGAAGCAGCGGTCTTAAGACCGCTGCTCCATAACTGGTCCGCCTGCTCTGAGGCTGCGGACATCAATCTGCCTGATTCTAAACGTTTGGGGGACGATTGGCCACGAATCTGCAGGGGGTGACAGCGTATGCTGTCTGCATTTATCAATGTCTATCGGACATGATCCGCTGAGCGGTTCATGTCGGACAGACCAATGATAAATCGCCCCCAAATGTTTTCAGTTGACCAGTTAACTTCTTATAAAGTGTGCACAAATGCTGAGAGTTTGCTTTACCCTTATACCACCCATCCTGAATGACTTGCTTATCATTCAGCCAGAGTAGAGTAGCTGTACAATAATTTAAAGTTTATTTTAAATATTGCAGGGAATTATTTATTTTTACATCATTAAAAATCTTAAATTATATATGTTTTGCTGGCACATAACTTTTGTGGCCAGTATATATATAAAAAAAATTAACATGGCTTAGTCTGCAAAAAGTTATAGGGGGAATCTTCTGTTTTTTAGGCACTTTCTACATGATTGGGATTGTTTTAACATGCTAAGCATTTTTATATTTTAAGAAAACAGAAATCTGTATAAAAATGAAAGTGTATATCACAGATACATGTTGAAAATAGCAGACCATTTTTCTAAGTTGTCACAATAAATTTCAAGGTTGTCCGGGACCACTGGACCACTGGGTTTTTCAACCCCCAGTATCTATACTATAATCGCGTTTGTAAAGTGTCGCCGTTGGCTGTTGAGCACGCATCCTCAAAGGAATATTGGCAGCGTAATGCAGCCAACAGAATGCGAAGCTGCATCGCGTTAGTAAGGCGTCGCCGTCGGCAGTTGAGCATGCATCCTCAAAGGAATGTTGGCAGTGCGAGGCAGCCAACAGAATACAAAGCTGCATCCAAGTGGATTCTGAAGATGGCAGGGTGGTGAAAGAATCCACCACAGGTGGATTCTTTCACCGCCCTGTAATTTTCGGAATTCACCAGGATGCATTGAAGGTAAGAGGAGCAAAAAAAATAAAAAATAACCGCCCGCAATAAGTATTAAAAAAAAATAACCTTCCGCAATAAGTAATAAAAAAAAAACGAACCGCCCTCAATAAGTATTTTTTTTTTTAAAATGAACCGCCTCTATGAACTATTAAAGGGACATAAAACCCATTTTTTTTCTTTCATGATTCAGATAGAACATACAATTTTTTTTTTCCTCTTTTTTTTATTGTTTTCAAAAATCAATTTTACAATAAACTGTCTCACATCATAAACCAATACATAATCCAAGTCTGGATACCAAGTAAACTTTGCAGATCATATTATAACCTGAAGATAATCTCAAGGTGGTCTAACTCTTAACCTCGATTTATACATTTTAGACTATTCCTAATTGTTCCTAGCAGCTAAATAAACATAACATTTTCTCCAAACCTAAACAAGAAAAAAAAAAAAAAAAGGATTAGGATACGGCAAGTTACCATAAGCCCAACAAGACTAATTCTGTGTTTCTAAAAGGGTGTATTAGGTGTTCAATCTCACTAGGGGGAAGAACTTTGATGAACTCCGACCATTTAGAAAAGTCCTGATCACTTTGTAGGTTGGTATCAAATTGTTTGATGATACATTGTTTCTTCAAACAATTCTTTACTTCTAAAATACTGGGAATTGCTCTTGTTTTCCATTTTTTAAATATTAGATATCTAGAAGCTAAAATCACCAGATTAATGATTTTATAATTGTACTGGTGCTCCCCTATATCTAAGCAGAGAAAAACTACAGGGCTGGCAAAAGAGCAGTTTACTTTGGGGTAATGCAACGCAAAAAGCCCTTTTCAGGGCTATTTGTAGGGTTAGACTTAGGTTTAGTGGTAGGGATAGTTTAGTATTTTAGGGGTTAAATAATTTAATATAGCTGGTGGTGGGGTAGGGGGATTAAATTAGGGGTAATAATTTTAAAATAGATGGCGGCGGGGTAGGAGCTCACTTTAGGGGGTAGGTAAGGTAGATGGCGGCGGGGTAGGAGCTCACTTTAGGGGGTAGGTAAGGTAGATGGCGGTGGGGTAGGAGCTCACTTTAGGGGGTAGGTAAGGTAGATGGTGGCGGTGTAAGTGGCTCACTTTAGGGGGTAGTTTAAAATAGTTAGCGAAGTTGTAGGGGGATCACATTAGGGGGTTGGTAATGTAGGTGGCGGCGGTGTCCGGGAGCGGCGGTTTAGGGGTTAATAACTTTATTAGGGATTGCGGCGGGGGATCGCGGTTGACAGGTAGATAGACATTGCGCATGCGTTAGGTGTTAGGCTTATTTTGCAGGTAGTTTAGGGAGTTACAGGGCTCCAATAGACAGCGTAAGGCTTACTACGGCTGCTTTTTGTGGCGAGGTGAAAATGGAGTAAGATTTCTCCATTTTCGCCACGTAAGTCCTTACGCTGTATATTGGATACCAAAATGCGCTAGTTTGGTATACCTGCCTATGGCCCCGAAAACTACGGGCGCCGGTAGAAATATACGAGCGTAACTTCTAGGTTAAGCCGTATATAGGATACCAAACCAGCGCAAAATTCAGCGTCACCGGCATTTGCGGGCGACGCTGCATATAGGATCAGGCCCATAGTATTGAATGAGTCTCACAACTCATTCAATACTATGTTGCAGATTTTGGACGCATGCACTGAGGAGTTCTATGACCGCGATTAACGCATGCGCAATAGCGAGAGATAATTTTTGGGCGCATGTGCGGTAATTAGAGGCTCAATG
The DNA here is from genome assembly GCF_027579735.1 of Bombina bombina. Classification (NCBI taxonomy): domain Eukaryota; kingdom Metazoa; phylum Chordata; class Amphibia; order Anura; family Bombinatoridae; genus Bombina; species Bombina bombina. Next base: position 1,067,018,967 of record NC_069502.1, read on the forward strand.
TGTACGAGCGTAGTTCAAACGTATAGAGCGGGTGTGACCGCTCTATACGTCAATGTATAGCAAACACGGAAATGCTGGATGGGAGGAGTTAGGATCGCAATAATTAGAAAAATCAAGGTAGGTAAATACGGTCAAATATAAGATTATTGAAAAAATAAACATAGCGACTACGTTGTACGTTGGAAAAGGAAATTTGTATGTGAAAAACTTTACCTTCACTTTAAGAGAATTAAATGATTTAATACATCTTCTCTCAAAGTCTAATAATTGATAAGCATTAGCGAGACCTAGGGACTTCACTTTAAGGAAAAGTGTTGAATGTAACCCTGCTTGGAACTGAGGGTTACCCAAGAGTGGGATAAAATTTGAGACCCTAGATTCAATGACCAAAGAATTACAGATCCTCTTCCAGCCCTGTATTGGATTATAAATGGTTCTTATATTTTTTATTTCAGGAGGGATTACACTGTTATTATAATGTATTAATGCTGCCAGGCTCATTATTTGTTACATAGTCTCTAGCAAATATCCACTCTGTTACTACACATGCAAGAAAGGCTTGGTTGTAAGAGCGAAGATCAGGGGGTGTGAGCCCTCCACATTTTACAGGTAAAGATAAGTTAGAGAGTTAAATTCTAGGCTTTTTATTTTGCCAAATGAAAGATCATAGTGCAGAGTTGAAAAGGATAATATCCTTCGTCTTGAGGATCAGTGGAGTATTCTGAAGAATATAGAGGATTTTGGGGAGGAGGATCATCTTATAGAGAGCTATGCGCCCAGAAAGAGAAAGAGGGGGATTCTGACAGTTTTTAAGAGTTTTTCTTATTCTATTGCGGACTGGGGAAATATTCAAAGTATACCAATTCTCAGGATTAGAGGATATCCTGATACCTAAGTACTTAAATTAATCCTGAACTATACTTAAAGGTAAAACTGAAGGTGAGTCTTTGGTCTGTTTGATCCAGAGGAACTCTGACTTTGTGGTATTAACCCTATATCCAGAAAAAGATCCTACCTGTTCTATTATTAGGAGAAGCTTTGGGATATTTGTAGAAGTATTCAACATATGTATTAAAATATCATCAGCATAAAGTGCTATTTTAAGCTCCTTTCTCTCAATCTTAATTCCTTCAAGTTGCTGCCTAATTAGTATAGCAAGGGGTTCTATAGAAAGATCAAAGAGGAGCGCAGAGAGCAGGCACCCCTGCCTGGTTCCTCTCCCAAGGGGTATGTCCTGAGACATGGAACCATTCACTAGCATTCTCATAGAGGTGTTTTTAAAAAGAATGTTGACGAATTTAAGAAAATTACCTCTAAGACCGAACTGGTGTAAGGTAAATAAAAGATGGTCATAGTGTACCGAGATGAAAGCTTTTTCAGCGTCTATAGAAATAATTGCCATATCAGGGGTGTCCGCTCCCCCCACCCCTCCCATACTCTCCATTGTTTTGAAATAATCTATCGTAAGAAAAACTTCCCTTATTTTAGCCGAAGAATTACGTTTCAGCAGAAACCCGGCTGGATCTTTGTGGATGATATTGGAAAGAAGGGGTTGTTACCTTTGCGCTAGAATAGCAGTAAGTAATTTGTAATCCATGTTAAGGAGCGCAATGGGTCTATAGGTCTCTTTCCTAACTGGGTCTTTCCCTTGCTTTAATATCAAGACAGTGTGTGAAGCAGCAAAATTAGCTGTGGGCTCAGTGCCATTTATATATATATATATATATATATATATATATATATTGTTAAATAAAAGAGTTAGATGTGTTGTTATTAACGGGGATAATATTTTGTAAAATTCATTTGAGAGAGCATCAGGACCTGGGGCTTTATTAGAAGAAAGATTCTGAATTCACTAGCAACTTCTAAATCAGAAATAGGGGACTATAGGGTTTCAAGTAAGTCGGGGGTTAAAGACGGAAAGGATATTTTGTGCCAGAAGTCGTCACGTTCAAAATTATCTGAGACCTTGGGGGAATATAAATCCTTATAATAATCTGAAAATACCTTCAGCAGTTCTTCTGGTGATTTAAGATACTTACCTTCAGTATATATAGAGTCAATCAAAGAAGGGCCTTTGTCTTGTTTAACCAGATTTCCCAAAAGTTTCCCTGTTTTATTTCCATAATGATATAGCTTAGCTTGAAATCTAAGGTCCCTCTGGGTAGCCCTATATAAGAGGAAGGATTCTCTTTCCCCTAGAGCAGAGGTGTATCTAGTCCAATTTTCTGGAGTTTTCTCAAAAATGTATTGATTATATTCATTCTTGACTGCTCTCAGTAATTCCCTTTCCCTTGATTTAAGTTTTTAGACCTAAAAATGCTATATGCTAATATTTCCCCCCTGAGAACTGCTTTTGCTGTTTCCTCAAAACAGCGCAGGGCGAGAGATATGTTCCTGATTGAATAAAGTGAACTCGCGAAATTTGGCATTGAGACAGTTTTTAAATTTGAGATCAGAAGCTAAATACAATGGGAAAGAGAAGCGAACATTCCTACGAGCAGAGTGATCCGACTGAAAATCAAGAAAAATCAGGGCATGATCAGAGGTAGTGATTGGTAGAATCCCTGCTGAGACATTCATTTTGCATAATCTTTCTTCTAACAAGAATAAATCTATTCTTGGAAAATATTTATGTGCTTTAGAAAGGCATGTAAAATCTCTAGAATCTGGATTTTGTGATCTCCAGATATCACATACCCTCAAATTACGAAAAAGCCTAGTAAATAACACGGCTAGATTTAGAGTTTGGCGTTAGCCGTCAAAACCAGCGTTAGAGGCTCCTAACGCTGGTTTTGGCCTACCGCTGGTATTTAGAGTCAGTCAGGAAAGGGTCTAACGCTCACTTTCCAGCCGCGACTTTTCCATACCGCAGATCCCCCTATGCCATTTGCATATCCTATCTTTTCAATGGGATCTTTGTAACGCCGGTATTTAGAGTTGTGGCTGAAGTGAGCGTTAGAAATCTAATGACAAAACTCCAGCCGCAGAAAAAAGTCAGTAGTTAAGAGCTTTCTGGGCTAACGCCGGTTCATAAAGCTCTTAACTACTGTGCTCTAAAGAAAACTTACACCCATAAACTACCTATGTATCCCTAAACCGAGGCCCCCCCACATCGCCCCCACTCTAATAAAATGTTTTAACCCCTAATCTGCCGACCGCACACCGCCGCCACCTACGTTATCCCTATGTAGCCCTAATCTGCTGCCCCTAATACCGCCGACACCTACATAATATTTATTAACCCCTAATCTGCCGCCCCCAACGTCGCCGCCACCTACCTACACTTATTAACCCCTAATCTGCCGAATGGACCTCACCGCTACTATAATAAAGTTATTAACACCTAATCTGCCTCACTCCCGCCTCAATAACCCTATAATAAATAGTATTAACCCCTAATCTGCCCTCTCTAACATCGCCGCCACCTAACTTCAAGCATTAACCCCTAATCTGCCGACCGTACCTCACTGCTACTCTAATACATTTTTTAACCCCTAAAGCTAATTCTACCCCTAACCCTAACACCCCCCTAAGTTAAAGATAATTTAAATCTAACGAAATAATTTAACTCTTATTAAATAAATTATTCCTATTTAAAGATAAATACTTACCTGTAAAATAAACCCTAATATAGCTACAATATAACGAATAATTATATTGTAGCTATTTTAGGATTAATATTTATTTTACAGGCAACTTTGTATTTATTTTATCCAGGTACAATAGCTATTAAATAGTTAATAACTATGTAATAGCTACCTAGTTAAAATAATTACAAATTACCTGTAAAATAAATCCTAACCTAAGTTACAATTAAACCTAACACTACACTAGCAATAAATTAATTAAATAAAATACCTACAATTATCTACAATTAAACCTAACACTGCACTATCAATAAATTAATTAAATACAATACCTACAAATAAATACAATGAAATAAACTAACTAAAGTACAAAAAAATAAAAAAGAACTAAGTTACAAAAAATAAAAAAATATTTACAAACATCAGAAAAATATTACAACAATTTTAAACTAATTACACCTACTCTAAGCCCCCTAATAAAATAACAAAGCCCCCCAAAATAAAAAAATGCCCTACCCTATTCTAAATTACAAAAGTTCAAAGCTCTTTTACCTTACCAGCCCTGAACAGGGCCCTTTGCGGGGCATGCCCCAAAGAATTCAGCTCTTTTGCCTGTAAAAAAAAACCATACAATACCCCCCCCCAACATTACAACCCACCACCCACATACCCCTAATCTAACCCAAACCCCCCTTAAATAAACCTAACACTAAGCCCCTGAAGATCTTCCTACCTTGTCTTCACCATGCCAGGTATCACTGATCGCTCCAGGATCCGAAATCTTCATCCAAGCCCAAGCGGGGGCTGGAGATCCATCATCCGGCTGAAGTCTTCTATCAAGCGATGGCTGAAAAGGTCCAGAAGAGGCTCCAAAGTCTTCCTCCTATCCGGGCAGAAGAGTAGATCCAGACCGGCAACCATCTTTTTCCAAGCGGTAACAAGCGGCTCCATGTTGAAGACCTCTGGCGCGGATCCATCCTCTTGTTGCGACGTCCTAAGTCCGAATGAAGGTTCCTTTAAATGACGTCATCCAAGATGGCGTCCCTCGAATTCCGATTGGCTGATAGGATTCTATCAGCCAATCGGAATTAAGGTAGGGAATTTCTGATTGGCTGATTGAATCAGCCAATCAGATTGAGCTCACATACTATTGGCTGTTCCGATCAGCCAATAGAATGCGAGCTCAATCTGATTGGCTGATTGGATCAGCCAATCGGATTGAACTTGAATCTGATTGGCTGATTCCATCAGCCAATCAGATTTTTCCTACCTTAATTCCGATTGGCTGATAGAATCCTATCAGCCAATCGGAATTCGAGGGACGCCATCTTGGATGACGTCATTTAAAGGAACCTTCATTCGGACTTAGGACGTCGCAAGAAGAGGATGGATCCGCACCGGAGGTCTTCAACATGGAGCTGCTTGTCACCGCTTTGAAGAAGATGGTTGCCGGTCCGGATCTACTCTTCTGCCCGGATAGCATGAAGACTTTAGAGCCTCTTCTGGACCTCTTCAGCCGTCGCTTGATAGAAGACTTCAGCCGGATGATGGATCACCAGCCCCCGCTTGGGCTTGGATGAAGACTTCGGAGCCTGGAGCGATCAGTGATACCTGGCATGGTGAAGACAAGGAATGAAGATCTTCAGGGGCTTAGTGTTAGGTTTATTTAAGGGGGGTTTGGGTTAGATTAGGGGTATGTGGGTGGTGGGTTGTAATGTTGGGGGGGTATTGTATGTTTTTTTTTCCAGGCAAAACGAGCTGAATTCTTTGGGGCATGCCCTGCAAAGGGCCCTTTTATGGGCTGGTAAGGTAAAAGAGCTTTTCTATTTTAATTTTAGAATAGGGTAGGGCATTTTTTTATTTTGGGGGGCTTTGTTATTTTATTAGGGGGCTTAGAGTATGTGTAATTAACTTAAAATTGTTGTAATATTTTTATTATGTTTGTAACTTATTTTTTTTATTTTTTTGTAACTTATTTTTTTTTATTTTTTGTACTTTAGTTAGTTTATTTAATTGTATTTATTTGTAGGTATTGTATTTAATTAATTTATTGATAGTGTAGTGTTAGGTTTAATTGTAGATAATTGTAGGTAATTTATTTAATTAATTTATTGATAGTGTAGTGGTTTAATTGTAACTTAGGTTAGGATTTATTTTACAGGTAATTTTGTAATTATTTTAACTAGGTATCTATTAAATAGTTATTAACTATTTAATAGCTATTGTACCTGGTTAAAATAATTACAAAGTTGCCTGTAAAATAAATATAAATCCTAAAATAGCTACAATATAATTATTATTTATATTGTAGCTATATTAGGATTTATTTTACAGGTAAGTATGTAGCTTTAAATAGGAATAATTTATTTAATAAGAGTTAATTTATTTAGTTAGATTTAAATTATATTTAATTTAGGGGGGTGTTAGGGTTAGGATTAGAGTTATCTTTAGGGGTTAATACATTTATTAGAGTAGCGGTGAGGTACGGTCGGCAGATTAGGGGTTAATAATTGTAGGTAGGTGGAGGCGACGTTGTGGGGGGCAGATTAGGGGTTAATTAATATAATATAAGGGTCGGCAGTGTTAGGGGCAGCAGATTAGGGGTGCATAGGTAAAATGTAGGTTGCGGCAGTGTACGGAGCGGCAGATTAGGGGTTAATAATAATATGCAGGGGTCAGCGATAGCGGGGGTGGCAGATTAGGGGTTAATAAGTGTAAGGTTATAGGTGTTTAGACTCGGGGTACATGTTAGGGTGTTAGGTGCAGACTTAGGAAGTGTTTCCCCATAGGGAACAATGGGGCTGCGTTAGGAGCTGAACGCTGCTTTTTTGCAGGTGTTAGGTTTTTTTTCAGCTCAAACTGCCCCATTGTTTCCTATGGGGGAATCGTGCACAAGCACGTTTTTGAAGCTGGCCGCGTCCGTAAGCAACGCTGGTATTGGGAGTTGCAGTGGCGGAAAATATGCCTGTACGCTCCCTTTTTGGAGCCTAACGCACTGAAAACGCAGCCATTCTGTGAACTCTAAATACCAGCGGTTTTTAAAAGGTGCGGGGGAAAAAAAGCCAGCATTAGCTTTGCGGGTCGTTAGCGACAAAACTCTAAATCTAGCCGTTAGATTCCAAGTTGTCTCTTTTAGTTTTCATGGGGACGGGATTCTGTCTCATCCTATCAAGGGGATACTACAGAGCCAGATAACCTTCTGCAAAGGATATTATCTTAGTTTGTAACATTTCCCAAAAGGAGAGATTAAAAATGTTAGGAGCATAAATATTACAAAATGTATACAATATTTTCACTATCTTAATTTTTACTATTAGGTACCTCCCCTACTGATCTGTGTCAACATTGAGAACTTCATAGCGTAATTTTTTCCCTAAAAGAATCGCTACCCCACTTTTCCTCTTCAGGCTAGAGGAGAATAAGTCTTCCTTAACCCAAGAAGATTTAAGCTTGAGAACTTCATCTGGTTTTAGGTGGGTTTCCTGTAAGAAGGCTATATAAGTGTTAATTTTCTTTAGACAAGATATTATTAATGGGAGATGTGAGGCCTCCTATGTTCCAGGAGGTCAATTTAAAACTAATTGCCATATCCATCATCTAAAAACAAAGACAAGATGAAACAAAACAAAGCAAAACATAGTAAAAAACAAAACAACAAAAAAAGGAAAATAAAATAAAAAATAAAATACACAAAACCCTCTTAAAAACAAAGCAAATCAGAGGGAGATTGCCCCTTATTCCCTCGAGACCCTTATGCTCAAAAGGACTGGCCATATATGATAAAAAAATATGTTATAAATGTAATTATATTCAAATTCCAATATTATCCTGAAGGATATGTCTCATCATAGAATTTTCCTGTCTCTCGAGCTGATTCAAAAAAGTGTGTGTGGCTGTCTATCAGCAATTTCAGCCTTCCTGGGTACAGCAAAGTTGCTCGGAGACCCTGATTTATAAATTTTGTGCAAATTGGAGCAAGCTCCCTCCTTTTTGCTGCCGTCTCTGCAGAGTAATCCTGAAACAGAAGGATTTTTACATTTCCTAGGTATGTAGGCTGGTGTTTGCGGAAGGCTTGTAATAATGTGACTTTATGTTGAAAATTTAAAACCTTAGCTATAATCGGCCTAGGTCTCATATTTGTTTTGTTCAATGTAAGTGAGCCTATCCTATGGGCCCTTTCTAAGACTATCTGGGGATGGGTTTCCGGTATTTGCAGGAGCTGAGGTAATGTGACTGTTAAGAGTTTATCTAGATCCTCATATTGCTTCTCTTATGGAACTCCTATGACTTTGAAGTTATTTCTTCTTGGTCTATTTTCTAAATCTTCTAGTTTACCCTGTATTTTCAAAGGTATAGTGTTTGTGGATTCTAGATTAGTATTGTGACCCATAGTGAGATCCTCGAGATCTGAGATTCTTTGCTCAGCTACAGAGAGTCTGCAAGCGAACTGTTTTATTTCATTTAATAGAGATGCAATATCTTGTTTGATCTCATTTTTAAGAAAATCAAATTTAGGAGCCAGGGCTTCTGAAATACTAGAAACTAACGATTGGATATCTAATGGCTCTTTCAGAGGTGGAGGATTAGAGATAGCTAATTGTGTATCTGTAGAGGTTTCAAAGATGGCTTTATTCTTCTTATCTCGCTGTCTACCCGTCATGACTGAAGGTGATGTTTTAGAGTTATTGTGAAGGAATTTGTCCATGTGTTTGTAAATAATACCAATACAACAAAAGAGGTGAGTTGCAAAGGGTGGAATTTAGTGACAAAGAGTTATCGACCCTCAACCAAATAAGGAAAGCAAACCCTCTAAGCGAGGGAATAGGGAGGGTAGTATAGACCCTGACGACAAGACCGTAGTTACGAAGAGGTAACTGATGTCCCTGTAATGCTGAGCCTATTACTAGTAGCCAGGCAAACAGCTCCACAAACTGATTAATTGGGAGGACAAGCACGGGGATAGCACCTCCACTCCTCCTGTATAGTGCTGATGTAAAGGCAGAGCCTCCGGAGTGGAAAGGCAAGGTGAGCCACTTCACCCTTAGCAACAATGCCTTAGAGTCCGAACAGAGGCAAGCCACTCCTGCAAAGATCAAAGAGAGCAAATTCTAGCTCTCCAGGGGATGTCCAGCTACAGTCCCGGCACGCAGGCAAATCAGGCCCTAAGACACCCCCCCTCTCGCAGCACCGGTGGGAGGGGGAGACGATCCGAGCAGGAGTGGCAGCCTCCAAGAGGAAGTCGGGCAAGAGATCAAAGTCGGCAATCAGGTAGGCATCCCGTTTGTCGCCAGATGACAAGCAGAGGAAAAATTAAACATGCAGGGGGTGAGATGCCTCTACACCTACCCCACAGCTTCCATGGAGAGAGTGGCAGTCCAGCAAAAGAACTGAGTCCTCCCGTCAAGATGTCCTCCAAAGTTTAAAAGGTAGAATAGCTAGCTGTGATTCTTGTTCCGGCTTTCAGTCTGTGGTTTCTGTATGAGGTGAATATGGACCTCTATTCTGCAGAACCCCCATCAGGGAAGCAAAGTTGTAAATTTTTCCGGTAGGTCCTGAATAGTCTCCTTCCAGCCAATATCAGCTGCAGCTTTGATGCAAAAGACAAGATAGATCCCCCTCACGCAGCACCTGTGGGAGGGGGAAGTAGGTAATGCTGGCTGGTAACCTTTGCACTTAGAGATGTATTTTGTGCAGAAAAAAGTCAGATAGGTAAATTGAGGTGTAGTGAAATACAGGAAGAGCCAATCCTTTAACGGGCTGTGTTATACAGCACAGTGCGATGGCTAGGCACTGCTAGAGCTCCGGTAGTGATAGCAGTTAGACTAAGCAAGCCACCAATAGCTTGCAGGGGAACACAGAGCAGGTGTTTCCCCTGGCTTTGCACACACGCTTCTCCCCCTGGAACTCAGAAAAAAACAGGACATAGAATTTTAAACAAGTTTCCAATTTACTTCTGTTATCAAATTTTCTTTGTTTTATTGTTATCCTTTGTTGAAAAGCAGTAAAGTAAGCTTATGAGTGTGCACAATTCTGCAGCTCTATATGGCAGCAGTTTTGCAACAATGTTATACATTAGCAGGAGCACTAGATGGCAGCACTATTTCCTGTCATGTAGTGCTTCAGGCATGTGCACGCTACCTACCTAGGTATCCCTTCAACAAAGAATAACACGAGAACAAAGCAAATTTGATAATAGAAGTAAATTGGAAACTTTTTAAAAATTGTATTCTCTATCTGAATAATGATAGAAAATTTCTGGGTTTAAAAATAAATTAACTGCCCGCACAAAGTATTAAGAAAAAGAAAGAACAATAAAATTAGGAACCCCTAAATTCGCCAACCACATCGCAAACTACCTAATACATCTAAACCGCCAACCCCCACAAGGCAAAAAATAGTTTAATGACTAAGCTCCCTAACCTAACACCCCCTAAATTAAACCTTTAATTACATTAAAAAAATACTACATTACAATTAAAATAAAAAAATTAAAAAATTACATTACATTAATCTAAAATTACAGAAAATAAAAAATGCTAACATTACAAAAAATAATAAACAACACTATCCAAAATAAAAAAAATTAAACCTAATCTCTATGGCCTAGATTTGGAGTTTGGCGGTAGCCGTGAAAACCAGCGTTAGAGGCTCCTAACGCTGGTTTTAGGCTACCGCCGGTATTTGGAGTCAGTCAAAAAAGGGTCTAACGCTCAATTTTCAGCCGCGACTTTTACATACCGCAGATCCCCTTACGTAATTTGCGTATCCTATCTTTTCAATGGTATTTAGAGTCGTGGCTGAAGTGAGCGTTAGAAATCTAACGACAAAACTCCAGCCGCAGAAAAAAGTCAGTAGTTAAGAGCTTTCTGGGCTAACGCCGGTTCATAAAACTACTGTGCTCTAAAGTACACTAACACCCATAAACTACCTATGTACCCCTAAACCTAGGTCCCCCCACATCGCCGCCACTCGATTAAATTTTTTAACCCCTAATCTGCCGACCGCCACCTACGTTATACTTATGTACCCCTAATCTGCTGCCCCTAACACCGCCGACCCCTATATTATATTTATTAACCCCTAACCTGCCCCCCACAAAGTCGCCGCCAGCTACCTACAATAATTAACCCCTAATCTGCCGTCCGCACGCCGCCACCACCTACATTATAGCTATGTACCCCTAATCTGCTGCCCCTAACACCGCCGACCCCTATATTATATTTATTAACCCCTAATCTGCCCCCCTCAACGTCGACACCTAACTTCAAACATTAACCCCTAATCTGCCGACTGGAGCTCACCGCTATTCTAATAAATGTATTAACCCCTAAAGCTAAGTCTAACCCTAACACTAACACCCCCCTAAGTTAAATATAATTTAAATCTAATGAAATTAATTAACTCTTATTAAATAAATTATTCCTATTTAAAGCTAAATACTTACCTGTAAAATAAACCCTAATATAGCTACAATATAAATTATAATTATATTATAGCTATTTTAGGATTTATATTTATTTTACAGGTAACTTTGTATTTATTTTAACCAGGTACAATAGCTATTAAATAGTTAAGAACTATTTAATAGCTAAAATAGTTAAAATAATTACAAAATTACCTGTAAAATAAATCCTAACCTAAGTTACAATTAAACCTAACACTACACTATCAATAAATTAATTAAATACAATATCTACAAATAAATACAATGAAATAAACTAACTAAAGTACAAAAAATAAAAAAGAACTAAGTTACAAAAAATAAAAAAATATTTACAAACATCAGAAAAATATTACAACAATTTTAAACTAATTACACCTACTCTAAGCCCCCTCATAAAATAACAAAGACCCCCAAAATAAAAAAATGCCCTACCCTATTCTAAATTACTAAAGTTCAAAGCTCTTTTACCTTACCAGCCCTGAACAGGGCCAATCGGATTGAACTTGATTCTGATTGGCTGATTCCATCAGCCAATCAGAATATTCCTACCTTAATTCCGATTGGCTGATAGAATCCTATCAGCCAATCGGAATTCGAGGGACGCCATCTTGGATGACGTCATTTAAAGGAACCGTCATTCGTCGTCTAGTCGTCGGTTGAAGAGGATGTTCCGCGTCGGCTTGGAAGAAGATGGTTCCGCTCCGCTCCAGAAGAAAGAAGATTGAAGATGCGGCTTGATAGAAGACTTCATCCAGATGATGGACTTCCGACTTCAGCCCGAGGATGGATTTCTTCAGTCGCCGCTTGGATCCAGACTTCAGCCCGAGGATGGACGTCGCTCTTCAGCCCCCCGCTTGGGCTTGGATCAACACTTCCGAGGCTTGGATCAAGACTTCCGAGGACGGATCGGTGAACCTGGCAGGGTGAAGATAAGGTAGGAAGATCTTCAGGGGCTTAGTGTTAGGTTTATTTAAGGGGGGTTTGGGTTAGATTAGGGGTATGTGGGTGGTGGGTTGTAATGTTGGGGGGGGTATTGTATGGTTTTTTTTTACAGGCAAAAGAGCTGAATTCTTTGGGGCATGCCCCGCAAAGGGCCCTGTTCAGGGCTGGTAAGGTAAAAAAGCTTTGAACTTTTGTAATTTAGAATAGGGTAGGGCATTTTTTTTATTTTGGGGGGCTTTGTTATTTTATTAGGGGGCTTAGAGTAGGTGTAATTAGTTTAAAATTGTTGTAATATTTTTCTAATGTTTGTAAATATTTTTTTATTTTTTGTAACTTAGTTCTTTTTTATTTTTTGTACTTTATTTAGTTTATTTCATTGTAGATACAACATATAAAGAGAAAGATCAATTTGCATAAATAGGCTACTTGTATGATAATCAGGAGACGCATCTCCACTAATGTATAATAAAGAAAGAAAAAATAGATATACCATGATTTGGAGACGCATCTCCGCATTAATACATGTAATCTGGAGACGAAGCTCCAGCAAGCCTCTCATAAATCATAAACATCTTCTCCATTCTTAATTTTTGTAACAAAAGAGAAAAAAAAAAGTTTGTATTTAAGGTGTTTAGATCAAGGAGGATATTTATCAAAGCCTCAACTTTGTTGCATTCGCCGGGAACCAATATGCTCGCCTAACATCGCGGCCGCGTATCTCAATATGCTCTCCTTATTTATAAAAAATCCGTCAAAAATGCGCACACCAAGTACCGGGCGATGAGCATCGGACTGTTGTTAACTAGCAGCCATCGATCTCACGTCTATTCGGCTTCTTCCCAACTTTATTTATACCCTGTCACTAAACGCCGCCACTATAATAAAATGTTTACCCCCTATCCCACCACTCCCCGACCCCACCGCAACATAAAGTTATTAACCCCTATCCCGCCACTCCCCGACACCGCCACAACCTAAATAAAGTTATTAACCCCTATCCCACCACTCCCCGACACCGCCACCACTAAATAAACATATTAAACCCTAAACCTCTGGCCTCCCATATCACTACCACTAACTAAACCTATATAGGATTAGAGCTGCTAAAATCCTATTGGCTGTTCCAATCAGCCAATAGGATGAGAGTTCAATCCTATTGGCTGATTGGAAGAGCCAAAAGGATTTTAGCAGCTCTAATCCTTTTGGCTGATTGGAACAGCCAATATAATTTTAGCATTTCTAATCCTAATGGCTGATTGGAACAGCCAATAGGATTTTAACAGCTCTAATCCTATTGGCTGATTGAAATCTTTCAGCCAATAGGAATGCAAGGGACACCACCTTGGATGACATCACTTGCATTGAAGTTCCAGTTTACGGTGGCGACCATATGAAGAGGATGCTCTGTGCCGGATGTCTTCAGGATGGACCCACTCCGCGACGGATGGATGAAGATAGAAGATGCCGTCTGAATGAAGACTTCTTGCAAACTGGATGAGGACTTCTCTGGCTGGATGAAGATGGAAGAGGCCGCCCAGATGAAGACTTCTTGCCGCCTGGATGATGACTTCTCTGGCACCGGATGGATCCTTCAAGTGGGACTTCAAGAACTGTAAGTGGATCGTCGGGGGTTACTGTTAGGTTTTTTAAGGGTTTTTTGGGTGGGTTTTATTTTCTGATTAGGGTCTGGGCATGTGAAACAGCTAAATGCCCTTTTAAGGGCAAAGCCCATACAAATGCCCTTTTCAGGGCAATGGGGAGCTTAGGTTATTTTAGTTAAGTTTTTTATTTTGGGGGGTTGGTTGGTTGGGTGGTGGGTTTTACTGTTGGGGGGGTGTTTGTATTTTTTTTACAGGTAAATGAGCTGATATTTTTGGGGCAATGCCCCACAAAAGCCCTTTAAAGGGCTTTTTTTATTTTGATAGGGCTATTAGATTAAGTGTAATTCTTTTTTATTTTTGATAATTTGGTTTTTTATTTTTCATAATTTAGTGTTTGATTTTTAAACTTAGTGTTTGTTTTTTTCTGTAACTTAGTACTTTTAATAATGTTTAAATGTATATTTAAATAATTTGAGTAGGGTTAGGTTTCTTTAATATGTAATTTAGTTTATTTAATTGGTAGTTTAATTTAATTGTAGGATAATAGTTAGGGTAGATTAATTAATAGTTTAAATTAGTTTATTTTAATTCTACAGGTAAGTTTAAATTTATTTTAAGATAGGGATTGTTTAATTTTAATTTAAAGTTAGCGGGTTGTTAGGTTTAGGGGTTAATAGCTTAATTTAGTTTATGGTGATGTGGGGGGCTGACGGTTTAGGGGTTAATAGGTTTAGTTAGTGGTAGTGATGTGGGAGGCCAGAGGTTTAGGGGTTAATACGTTTATTTAGTGGCGGCAGTGGCGGGGAGCGGCAGGATAGGGGTTAATACATTTAATTTAGGTTGCAGCGATGTCAGGGGCGGCAGATTAGGAGTGTTTAGACTCGGGATTTATTTTAGGGTGTTAGGTTAAATGTAACTTGTTTTCAACCATATAAATCAATGGGATATCTGGCAGCATCAAACATAAACTTTCGGTGCTTTCATTGATTTCTATGGCATCCGCAGCCTCCAGGGTGGCAGATTGAAAACCAGGTGAACTGGGTCGGAATAGCCGCGAGCATACCTGTTAACTATTTGATAAATGGGAAAAAGTGTCAAATAGAACCGAATGTGTATTTGGAACATCTGTAATGACATAAGCATCGATCTGAGTCGGATTGAGACCGGAGGATCGTATGTTACGTCACAAATTTCAACACTTGCCGGTCTGTAGGCTTTGATAACGCTGCAGAATTCCGGCGTATTTGCGGTTGAGGCTTTGATAAACGTGCTGAAAACATATATCCATCAAATGATATTATACAGTGTTATACATTTAAATAGAGGAGTAACACGTAAGATATGATCCTATATAACACTGACAAACCTTCAAAAGCATAGTGTGGTTTGTTTTTTTCATATTTTTACATAAAACCATATATTTTCCTTTCTATATAATGGATATATGGCTAAATGAAAATTCGGACACCTTTTATAATTTAGTTCTTTACCTATTTTGACCATATATAACAATGAGTAGTCAGGCTATATAATTTTCTTCCACCAAACAAATCATTCCCAATCCTACCATCATCTTTTGGTAGGGTTTAGAAAAAAAAAAAAAAAAAGGAACCATCCTGGGGTGGAAGAAAAACCTTCTCCTCTCCCTCTCTCCCCTCCCAAAGGTATCAGCCCACTAATGCATTCTCAAATGTTTTAACTATCATTTGTTGTACTGATAAATTTAGGGACTTTATGTATGTTTCCCATTGCCCAAAGAATCTTATAACATGTTTTTCTAATTGTACATTTACATCATATTGTTCTAAAAGCATTTGTTGATGTAAACTTCTTAGGAATACTCGAAAACTTGGAGTCTTCTTTGAGATCTACTCTTTGAAGATTAAGTTTCTTCCTATCAAAATTACAGTATTTAAAAACCTAGTTAAATTACCAGATTTATCCAATTTTAGGAGAAATATAGTGTCAATGACTGATAGGGTTATTTTTATTGTACTTTTTTTTAACCAATATATGATTTTTAACCAGTAACTATTAACTTTGGGGCAGGAGAAAACAGAATGTACCAGATCTGCACAACTGAGTTTAATTTTTTTACATAAATTATCATTGGAGTTTTTCCATTTAGACATTACACATGGGGGCATATCTATCAGGCTATCTAGAAACACCAGTTATGAAGCAGCGGTCTAAAGACCGCGGCTCCATAACCTGTCCGCCTGCTCTGAGGAGGCGGACAGGCATCGTTGCAATACAACCCGATTGAATATGATCGGGTTGATTGACACCCCCTGCTAGCAGCCAATTGGCCGCGAATCTGCAGGGGGCGGCATTGCATCAGCAGTTCACAAAAGCTGCTGGTGCAATGCTGAATGCGTAGAACGTATTGCTCTCCGCATTTAGCGAGGTCTGTCAAACATCATCCGCAATATTTATTTTTCAGGTAGTCAAAATTCTGTATAATATTTCTTTCTGTATCTATTATTTGATAAAGGTGGGTTAATTCCTTTGTTTGCCATTGGTCACAAGTATTACGGTTAATCACTTACTTCTGGGTTGCCTTTAATAGGTAGATATTTTGAAAAGTGAAAATTAATTTAAGTGTTTTATACATTTTTTGCCATATCATAATCAAATTCTTAATTTTTTTCTATTTTTTTAATTTTACAAGGTATTTTTTTACATTCTATATGTATCAATGCATTTAGTTCTTAAGGCTTAACCATATTTTTCTCTAAATCTAAATTGATAAAATTAATATTTTCTTTTAGCCATGCTACAATAATTTTTGCCAGGATTGTCCAATTGTATATTTCTATATCTGGTAATCCGAGCCCTCTCCATTCATTCGAAATACCTAATTTTGCATAAGCTATTTTTACCTTTTTTACCTTTCCAAAATAGAAAATGTAATGCTTTTTTTAATCTACTAATGTCTTTGCTCTTAATAATTAGGGGTAGATTTTGAATTAAAGGGACAGCCAAGTCCAAAAATTTTTTTCATGTTTCAAATAGGGCATGTAATTTTACAGAACTTTCCAATTTACTTTTATCACCAATTTTGCTTTGTTCTCTTGGTATTCTTAGTTGAAAGCTAAACCTAGGAGGTTCATATGCTAATTTCTTAGACCTTTAAGGCCGCCTCTAATCTAAATGCATTTTGATAGATTTTTACCACTAGAGGGCATTAGTTCACGTGTTTCATATAGATAACATTGAGCTCATGCACGTGAATTTACCATGGAGACAGCTCGGATTGGCTAAATTCAAGTCTGTCAAAAGAACTGAATTAAGGGGGCAGTCTGCTGAGGCTTAGATACAAGGTAATTACAGAGGTAAAACATGTATAATTATAACTGTGTTGGTTATGCAATACTAGGGAATTGGTAATCAAGGGATTATCTATCTTTTAAAACAACAAAAATTCGGGTGTTGACTGTCCCTTTAAATATAATATTCTGTGGAGGGTTATCATTTTTACCATATTTATTATCCCTGAGAGGGAAATTGGTAGATGTGTCCATCTCTTAATCTTCTCAAGAATCTTCAAAAAGCGGTCATAGTTTAATTTATATCATTCTCCTAGTTCACGGGAAAGCTCGATTCCAAGATATTTTATAGAATTATTTGCAATTTTAAAGATTTGGGTATTTATAGAGGTTTTTTTTTTGTTTAATTAACCACATAATTTCAGATTTTCCTTTGTTTATTCTATATCCTGAAAAAGCACTGAATGAATCTAAAATTCCTATTATTTTAGGTATCTGAGATGAAGAATCTTTAATAAATAGTAACATATCAAGAGAATGAAGAAAAATTGATAATAGGAGTAAATTAGAAAGTTGCTTATAATTGCTTGCTCTATCTGAATCACAAAAGAAAAAATTTGGCTTCAGTGTCCCTTTAACATCTAACCCCATCTTAATTAGCATTAACAACAGTATCCTATAGGGCTAGATTACATGTGGCGTGCTAACTAAAGGGTATATTGTGGCTCTTTGCACCAATTGGAAGTATTACGTACATTATTAGTTGAAAGTAAATGCGTTCTCTTGAGTACAATTGAATTTAATGTTTGCTGGGTTAGCGTGACTTCAGAGCTCTGGGTAACTGTTACACTCATCTAAATAGTTGCACAAACGCATCAAAAATACATTGTACAGTACAGTTACACTCATAATACCAATGTCTAATACAAATTGATTTAAAAAAAGGTATATATATATATATATATATATATATATATATATATATATATATATATATATATATACAGGTGGCCCTCGTTTTACAACGGTTCAATTTACACCGTTTCAGGATAACAACCTTTTTTTTCAGTCATGCGACTGCTATTGAAAAGCACTGAGAAGCAGTGTATTTATTAAAATAGCCAGTAGGTGGAGCTATCCGCTTGTGTTGCAGCAAAGCCAAGCAAGCTGAAATTAATCAGTTTAACGAGCCCTGAGCTATCGAGCAGATTTCAAAGGAACAAGATCTTCCTGTCTATAAATCAGTCCAGATTGGAATGCATAGAAAGAACTGTTTGCAGAAAAATGCAAGTGTAGTCTGTGTTGTGTGATTATTTTATTAGGTTTATAATGCTGTTTAGCAAATGTTTTTGTTCATTTAACTTAGTTTAATTATATATTCTGTGTTGTGTGATTATTTTATTAGGTTTATAATGTTGTTTAGCATTTAAAGTCTTCATTTCAAAGCTTTAAAAATAATGTATTATTATTATTATTATAAGGTGTTACTTATGACAATTTTGAGAGAGGCCTGGAACCTATCTCCCTCACTTCCCCGTGACTTACATTATAAACTGGGTTTCAATTTACAACAGTTTCGATTTACAACCATTCCTGGAACCTAACCCCGGCGTAAACTGAGGGCTACCTGTATATATATATATATATATATATATATAGTATATATATATTTCATATATATATATATATATATATGTATATATGTGTGTGTGTTTGCAAGAGTCTAATGCTACTATTTGATGTATTGTTTTAGCAATGGTATAATGACCATATATAATTATTTCTCAGTCTAGAATAAATCCAGAAAATACAGGATATTTGTATTCCGTATTAAAAATAGAAAAAAAAACATCTGAAAAAACTGCTTCTATCGGCTAAAGTGGCAAGTATTTATTGTGACCTACCCTTACACTTGAGCAATAGCAGGAACCTGACTCTCATAACCTAAATGGAATAGTACCCTAATTAATGTCATTACTAACACTTGTATTTGTCCTACTATTTCATGTCAAAATGACTGCTGTAAAAAGGTCTATTACACCAGGTTGGTGCAAGACATGCTTGAGCATTACATTCACATGTGGTATGAGTTTAATTTATTGGAAGCTTGCTAATAAGACCAACTTTCAATCACATCATTCCATTTAAAATGCCAAAGATCACAAAATTAGACAGACGTAAAATCATACTTTTGCAAGAGCAAGGCCACTCTCAGCAAGCAAACTGGATACTCAAGAAAACAATTCTGCATCACTTGTAATCTAGCCCACAGTATATTACTGTAAACCAGTAATATGAGAGCAAAATTAAAAGTGCTATTTATTTATTTTGAGCGTTGTCAGCTCTAAATAGCACTAATATTTTCTTGCTCCACTTGTCATCTACCCTTATATCTTTTGATTAAAGAAAGAATGCACTTAAAAAAATTTTGTGTGATGCATTTTGTGTTGAGCTATGAATAAAAATATATAGTGAATGTACTGTCTTGTGGGTGCAGATCCAACGTGTTTTTAAATTTATTTAGTTAAAAATGTAAATACAACTGCATATCTGCTTGTGTGCCTCTGGAATCACCACTTATTGACGAAACAGCATTTAGGTTCACCAGTCTCATTCATTACTTGTCTTATAAATTATGTTTTCATGTATTTTAGAATGCACTAAATTGAAATTAAATTTGTGTTAAATAGCAGAAATGCATCTCATGGATCATTTATTTTGTCTATACAAAGTTTTTTTTAAGGTCTATCAGTACAGCATGTTCTTGTCTCAAAAATTTCTTGGTTATAAATATTTCCAAAGTACACAAGTGGGGATTATTTCCAACTATATTACATTGGAATATTACTATTATTTAGTGATTAAAGGATGTTAATGCTTCATTAGCTCTCGTCATCATTTACATAGGTCTTTGTATGTTTTGCTTACAAGATATACTGGCAACCATCATTTTGGTTAATTGCTTTTTTATTTTTTTTTACATAAGAATTATTAAGCTTATGTAAATGTTCATAAAAAAGTTAGCCTTTTAGTTAAAAAAATATCTATAATTGAATAAAAGGAGCTATACACATTGTTTAGTTAATTAAAGGTTAATATAGTTCAATAGTAACTTACTCACATGGGTTTTTAATATTTTAGACATATATACAAGCTTATTCTTTGCTAATCTACCCCTGATTGACTTATTTGACAAAATGCTAGGTTGATACTTAATATAACAATAAAGCAATCACCATTTGCTTTTCATAACCAGTCATAGGTATAACATACCAGTCCACAAGTTTAAGTCATCTTTGAAAAAGCGCAAGCAAAATGCGTCAAATACGTTTTATTACTTTTTATGTTGACAGAATGAATGGAAGACTTTTTACTTTTTGGTCTCCTCATTGTGGACTAGTATGTTATACCTATGTGTAGGTGATTGCTTTATTTTTATGTCAAGTATTGTTCCACTGCCCAGAAGGTGGTTTCAATTAAGCGTGAAAGTTGTCAGATAGTGGGCGGAACTGACTGAGCCTCACCACAGTGAAGAAATGTGAGTCCTTTACTACTGAATTAATGAGGCATGCAATATAAATGTATTCCAAACATTAGTGTAGAATGTTTTTCATTAGAGATGTTTGTCATAAAGCTACATAATCTCTATAGATATTAATAGATATTTTGGTGGAAAAGCATTAATTGAGTTGAATATACTGTATTACATCTATAGTCTGTAAAATGTAATTTAAAAGGGGTTTTTTTTTTTTTTTAGTTCTAACATTTGAATTATGTTATAATTTGCACAGAGCTAGAGTAAGGGTGATAATTGATATTGCTACAGTATATCTGTTGACCTTTGATTGCTAAATTAAAAGGGATACTAAAACCAAAAAATTTTCTTTAATGATTCAGATAGAGAATGCAATTTTAAGCCGGCCCATTTTAGGTTCAGAACCCTTGATAATGTTTACTTTTTGGTGGCTACATTTAGCTACCAATAAGCAAGGGTAAGGTTCTGAACCAAAAATGGACCGGCTCCTAAGCTTTACATTCCTACTTTTGAAATAAAGATAGCAAGAGAATGAAGAACAATTGATAATAGGATCAAATTCGAAAGTTGTTTAAAATTGCATGCTCTTTCTGAATTTTTAAAGAAAAAAATTGGGATAGTATCCATTTAAGGCAATATTCTATGCTACTGTTTGAAGCAATTTAGTTGTAGCATACCAAATATCAGCAGATTATGCATTTAAATACTTGCACTGGTAACTGAAGGGTGCAATATTGTACAAAGGTTTGCATAAGTATTTTGTCAAAATTTGTGCCACAAAGCTTCAAATCAGAAAGGGATATTTTTTTGCTGTATTTATTACACTAAAACTGATTAACCATGTGATTTGAATTTTAAATGTTTATAGACAATGGTAAATTAATATAACCAGAAAAAAAATTGTTTCTCAATTAATCCATTAAAATGAAAATTAGAACTGTTTTACGCAACACTCTTGATTGTAATTACATTTAATGTTGGCATGTAGCCTAAGAAATTGAATGGAATAATAACAGATTTTATCTATTTGTGTATATTTTATGTTCTCTAAACAAAAGATATGAAAATATTGTGCATTGTATAATAATAATAATAATAATAATAATAATAATAATATAATGAGACATTTACTATGTAGAAGCGATCACATTCAGCCAAATTCATTGTTTATTAACAGCACGTTTGTTTTAATTATAATTTAGGTGAAAAACAGTCCTATATTTAATGTGCCAGTTGTGTTGTTTTTTGGGGGGTTTTTTTTCATCACAATCCAATTTTTTTATATTTAAATATTACATTCAACACTATTAAATTCCACATATAAATGTCCTAATTCCACATATAAATGTCCTAGATAAACCGCAGGTAACACTTGTTTTACTTTATTCTGAGAACCCCGAAAATGTTTTGAAATCCAACATTTTGAATAACATTAGGAACATCCCAAATAGATGGAAAATCTAACTGCTTAAACAATTAATGTAAAAAAAATTAAAGAAAAATAATAATAATAAAAAAAATAGTACGTATATTTAATTTTACACTAATAAAAATTAGCTACATTAATAACACAACCTAAACACACACTCTATGTACATCAGTGCCCCTGTTTTGACTCTTAAAAAGACAAACTCACATATTTTGATGGTTTTACAGGAATAATATGATAAATTCAAGTATTAATCTATTGACATTGCTAAACACTATTAACAGGGATCAGTCCACAAAATTGCCATTCGGTTTGTTGTTAATCCTGCTCATTTGTTACAAAATCAGGAGATTAACAACCTACATAAAGATTTCATGTTGTTTTCACTAGGTAACTTTTTTAAGCTTCAAATGTATAAACCGCATACGCCTTTTAGAATTGTGATCATTAGAAAAACACAGTGAGAATACAGTTTGTAGCTGAGAAACTGTTATTTACCAAAAACCAGCACAATAATCTGATCAACACCTAAGTGTTTATTCACCACAAAATGGTTAAACGCATAGATATAGTTCATCTCAGGAAGCCGCTAGTGAGTCTATCAAGGCTGGCAGTCGTACATACCCATCAGTCACTAGTGGTTTTATACCCTGGAGCTGCAATGCTTTTGCATGGGACTTTACCTATGTGTTTCACTCCTTTGTGGGGTAAATTAAATTTCTAGTAAGGGTCAGTAATGCAAAACTTACAGATTCTAACAAATTAGAGCATGCCATTTTTGTATTAGTATCTCCCTTAACCCCTTAAGGACCACAGCACTTTTCCATTTTCTGTCCATTTGGGACCAAGGGTATTTTTACATTTCGGCAGTGTTTGTGTTTAGCTGTAATTTTCCTCTTACTCATTTACTGTACCCACACATATTATATACCATTTTTCTCGCCATTAAATGGACTTCCTAACAATTCCATTATTTTCATCATATCTTATAACTTACTATAAAAAAATTATAAAATATGAGGAAAAAATGGAAGAAAACCACACTTTTTCTAACTTTGACCCCCAAAATCTGTTACACTACTACAACCACCAAAAAACACCCATGCTAAATAGTTGCTAAATTTTATCCTGGGTTTAGAAATACCCAATGTTTACATGTTATTTGCTTTTTTTGCAAGTTATAGGGCAATAAATACAAGTAGCACGTTGCTATTTCCAAACCACTTTTTTTCAAAATTAGCGCTAGTTACATTGGGACACTGATATCTGTCAGGAATCCCCGAATATTCCTTGCCATGTATATTTTTTTTAGAAGACATCCCAAAGTATTGATCTAGGCCCATTTTGGTATATTTCATGCCACCATTTCACCGCCAAATGTGATCAAATAATTTTTTTTTCACTTTTTCACAATTTTTTTCACAAACTTTAGGTTTCTCACTGAAATTATTTACAAACAACTTGTGCAATTATTGCAGAAGTAGTTGTAAATGCTTCTCTGGGATTCCCTTTGTTCAGAAATAGCAGACATATATGGCTTTGGCGTTGCTTTTAGGTAATTAGAAGGCCGCTAAATGACACTGAGCACCACACGTGTATTTTGCCCAGCAGTGAAGGGGTTAATTAGGGAGCATGTAGGGAGCTTGTAGGGTTCATTTTAGCTTTAGTGTAGTGTAGTAGCCAACCCCAAGTATTGATCTAGGCCCATTTTGGTATATTTCATGCCACCATTTCACCGCCAAATGCGATCAAATAAAAAAAATTGTTTACTTTTTTACAAACTTTTTCACAAACTTTAGGTTTCTCTCTGAAATTATTTACAAACAGCTTTTGCAATTATGGCACAAATGGTTGTAAATGCTTCCTTGGGATCCCCTTTGTTCAGAAATAGCAGACATATATGGCT
Organism: Bombina bombina; assembly: GCF_027579735.1. Lineage (NCBI taxonomy): Eukaryota > Metazoa > Chordata > Amphibia > Anura > Bombinatoridae > Bombina > Bombina bombina. The sequence goes on from NC_069502.1 coordinate 1,067,042,683, forward strand.
TTGGCATTGCTTTTTGGTAATTAGAAGGCCGCTAAATGCCGCTGCGCATCACACGTGTATTATGTCTATCAGTAAATGGGTTAAAGGGACATAATACTCATATGCTAAATCACTTGAAACTGATGCAGCAGAACTGTAAAAAGCTGACAGGAAAATATCACCTGAGCATCTCTATGTAAAAAAAGAAGATATTTTACCTCACAATCTCCTCAGCTCACCAGAGTAATTTCTGTGTAAAAAGTTATACTCAGCTGCTCCCAGCTGCAGGTAAAAAAATTAAAAAAATGAAGAAATGAACAGCAGCCAATCAGCATCAGCAGTGCTGAGGTCATGAACTCTTACTGTGATCTCATGAGATTTGACTTAACTCTTATGAGATTTCATAGTAAGCTTCCTTTACCTGATTGGTGAAATAATATGAGAGTGCACGAAGCTCATCCTTTCAGTTGTCCCGGGACAGACACACTAAAATGCTGCTTAGAAATACTTTACAATGGGAGGTGGCTACTGAGGAACTTTTGAGGTAAAATATCTTTCTTTTTTACATAGAGATGTTCAGGTGATATTTTCTAATCAGCTTTTTACAGCTATGCTGCATCACTTTCAAGTGTTTAAACATTTGGGTATTATGGCCCTTTAATTAGGTAGCTTATAGGGACCTTGCAGGGTTAATTTTAGCTTTAGTGTAGAGATCAGCCTCCCACCTGACACATCACACCCCCTGATCCCTCCCAAACAGCTCTCTTTGCTCCCCCACCCCACAATTATCCCCGCCATGTTAAGAACTGGCAGAAAGTCTGCCAGTACTAAAATAAAAGTTTTTTTTTTTAAAGCCATATTCTGCTGTGTAGAATCCCCCCTGTGATGATAGCAGGATGTGATGTCACTAGCTGGTGGGCGGGGCTTAGGTCCGGTGTCTGTGTCGCAGTTAGTTTAGTACAATCAACCTGTCTGGATGTGTATTGCTATGCTCTGTAATAAAATAGAGTTGTACCATCATTGCTGTGTCCTGCATATGTCCTGCATCTCATGACATGGTGTCAGAAGTTCTGGACTACGCTTCTGTTTCTGATGATGACGATGTCAAAGTTTACCCCACCTGAGCCTTTTGACTTCTCTCAGCCTGCAGCTTGGCCCACATGGCGTCAGCGGTTTCAGCGCTTCAGGATTGCATCCAAACTGAACAAGGAGAGTGGTGAAGTACAAGTTAATTCTCTTTTATACTCTATGGGGAAAGATGTAGAGCCAGTGTTCAATGCTTTTACTTTCCAAGAAGGGGAAGAAGTTAACTTTGATATAGTTATGGATAAACTCAGTGCCCACTTTGTGCCCAAAAGAAATGTGATTCATGAGAGAGCTTGTTTTCACAAACGTAATCAGCGTGTGGGAGAATCTGTGGAGTCATTTTTGCGCAGCCTGTATGAATTAGCTGAATTCTGTGAGTTTGGTGTTGCTAAAGAAGAGCAAATCAGAGACAGAATAGTTATTGGAATTGCAGATGCTGAAGTCTCCCTGAAGCTGCAGTTAGAGCCTGATTTAACATTAGACGGGGCTATTAGGATGGCCCGCCAGAGTGAACTGGTGAAAAAGCAAAGTGCTGATCTGAGGTCTGAGAGTATTGTGGATGAAGTGCAACAGTCTAGGAAAATTACTAGTGAAAGGCACAGTGTGAGCGGTAGATCTAAAGTACTGGAAAGGCCTAGAAGTGGATGGGCGCAACATGGCCGATGCACACGGTGCTACCGGGCTCATGATCAGAGTGCTATATGCCCGGCCAGAGATAAAAGATGCAGAAAATGTAACAGAATAGGCCATTTTGAAGTGGTGTGTAAAACTGAATACATTAAGGAGATGCAGGTGGACAGTGACCAGGAGGGTCAGGAAGTGTCTTTTGTGGGGTCTGTTGTGGAACGGACAAGCTCAGAGGAAGATTGGAAAGTTACCTTTACTGTAATGGGAGCCAATGTTGATTTTAAGATTGACACAGGAGCAGATATCACTGTAATGTCTTTTGCTGAATTTATGAGACTGCCTCGACAGCCCCAGCTGGCGAAGGTTACTACAAATGTTCATAGTCCTGGTGGCCGCATTGATTGTGTGGGGAAATTTCTTGCCAGCTGTGAGTACAAACAAAGGAAGTTCACCATGTGGGTGCATGTGATCCGAGGTCAGTGTGTTAACAGTTTATTGAGCAGAAAAGCAGCCTGTGACTTGGGCCTCGTGGCCAGAGTGAATGAGATCTCTGAAGATATGTTTGGCGAGTTGGGCCTACTGAGCTGCAAACCTGTCCGTATAGCACTTAAAAGTGACGCAGTCCCGTACAGTATTTCTACTCCTCGTAGAATTCCGTTCCCGCTTATGCCTCAAGTGGAGAAAGAGCTCATGCGCATGAAGTCTATGGGGGTTATTGAAGAGGTTGTTGAAGCAACTGATTGGTGTGCCCCCATTGTTCCAGTTGCAAAGAAAAACGGAAAGGTGCGCATCTGTGTGGACCTGAAAAGGTTGAATGAGGCAGTGAAGAGGGAGAGATTTGTGCTGCCGACACTGGAAGATATAGCCCCGAAGTTGGCTGGGGCGAAGTTCTTTTCCACATTAGACGCTTCTAGCGGCTTTTGGCAGATCCCCCTGGATCCAAAGTGCCGCAAACTGACTACCTTTATCACTCCGGTAGGTCGGTTCTGTTTCTGCAGACTTCCCTTTGGGATATCCTCCGCTCCTGAGATCTTTCAGAGGGAAATGAGTTCTCTCCTGAGTGGCCACGTGGGCACAGCAGTCGTCATGGACGACATTCTAGTGTATGGGTCTACAGTGGAAGAGCATGATCAGCGTTTGAGTTGTGTGCTGCAGGCTATCAAAGAGTCTGGGCTGAAGCTGAATAAAGAAAAATGTCATTTTAGGAAAACGGAATTATGCTACTTTGGGCATATCATCAATGGGGATGGCATCAAGCCGGACCCCGAGAAAATTCGGGCTATCGAACAGATGAAAAGCCCTTCTGATGTACATGAGCTGAGACAGATATTGGGCCTAGTAAATTACGTGGGCAAGTTTCTTCCAGATTTATCTACAGTTTTGCACCCTATCACAGAGTTGCTTAAGAAAGATGTTGCCTGGGTCTGGGGACCCTCACAAGAAAAAGCGTTCCTGCATGCTAAGTCCCTGCTGGGGTCTGCCCCAGTGCTGGGGTTCTACGACCCTTCAAAAAAGACTGTGGTTAGTGCTGATGCAAGCAGTTATGGGTTGGGGGCTGCACTCCTGCAGCTGAATGACAACAAACTACAGCCCATCGCCTACTGTTCCCGCACACTGACGGCTGCGGAGTCAAAATACGCTCAAATTGAGAAAGAGTGCCTGGCTGCAGTTTGGGCCTGTGAGCGCTTTCAGCGTTATCTAGTGGGTTTGGAGAAATTTAGTCTGGAAACTGACCACAAACCGCTAGTCCCTCTTATCAATTCTTATGACATCGACAAAACACCCTTGAGATGCCAGAGACTTTTAATGAGACTGCTCAGGTTCAATGTTCAGGCAGTGCATGTGCCGGGGAAGCAGCTGGTTGTGGCAGATACACTGTCCAGGCTCCCGCTGGCTGCTGCTGAAGAATCCTCTACAGAATCGGATGTAAAAGTGTATGTTGATTCAGTTCTGGCCTCTAAGTCCATTTCTTCAAGGAAACTGGAAGAGATAAAGAAAGAGACATATTTGGACACAGATCTGCAAGAAGTTATAAGGTACATAAGAGATGGCTGGCCCGAGAGCCGGGCAGCCTGGATGTCTTTAAATGCTTACCAGCCAGAGAGGTTGCAGCTCACGGAGCTGGAGGGGTTGGTGCTGTTCCAAGACCGTATTGTAATTCCTGTCAGCATGAGGAAGGAGATGTTAAACAGGATTCATGATGGCCACTTAGGCATTACAAAGTGCAGAGAAAGAGCAGCTACAGCTGTGTGGTGGCCTGGGATCAGCTCCGACATTGCAAATCACGTGTCTAAATGTGCCTTTTGCCGGGAACGCCGGCCTACTCAGAGAAGGGAGCCCTTAATGTCTACTCCGCTGCCTGCGGGGCCGTGGCAGAAAATAGCTGCTGATTTGTGCGAACTGCACGGGAAAAAGTTTCTTGTTGTTATCGACTACTATTCCAGGTATTTGGAAATAGCACCCCTGAATGATATCACAAGTCAGGCCGTTATCATTCGCCTGAAGAGCTTGTTCGCCCGCTGGGGCATTCCAATGGAGCTGGTGAGTGATAATGGCATGCAGTTCGCTTCTACAGAGTTCAGTGCTTTCAGCAGGGAATATGATTTTGTACATTCCACGTCAAGTCCACATTATCCGCAGGCCAACGGAATGGCTGAAAGGGCAGTTCAAACAACAAAATTCATCCTAAAGCAATCTGAACCGTACCTAGCCCTCTTGTCATACAGGGCGACGCCCATTCAAGCCACCGGGTTTAGCCCGGCACAGCTGATGCTAGGACGCCAGATTCGCACCACTTTACCCTCAGTGGGTGTCTTCAAGCCGCCTGGCCCTGTTCCTCGGGACGAAGTCCTTAGGAGGGATGAAGAGGCCAAAAAGGGTTATCGTTTCTTCTACGACAGGAGACATTCTGTCAGGCCTTTACAGGAACTGAAAGCGGGCCAAAGTGTCAGAATTAAACTGGATGATGAGAAGAAATGGAAGACGCCTGCTACGGTAGTGGGCCGCTCTCCAGAACCAAGGTCTTACACAGTCCTTACAGAGGGAGGGACGGTTACACGCCGTAACCGGAGACATCTTCAGCCTGTACCTGAGAGTCTGGAACCGGATACCTCAGTACCACCGCCGGTGGGATCTCCTGTTCTAAGAGAGGTGCCTTCCCCTCAGCAAGATCATAGCGGGGATATATCTTTGCCTCCAGCAGACTCTTGTTCACCATCTTCTGTATCAGAGGACAGTTCATGCAAAGTTACATCAAGCGGAAGAGTGGTGAGGCTTCCGGCCCGATACAGGGACTGACTTTAGCTAGAACAGTGACCGGAAGTATGGGCAGAATAATCCCATGGTCACTGTGGACTAGGGTAGTCTACCCCGATGTCCAAGTCAGGATGTAATTTATTTGTTCATGTTTTCTAATCTATCTGTTCTTATAATGTTCTAAAACAAAATGTTGTTGTATACCCTGTTGGTGTACCTTGTTATTTAATATATGCGAATGTATGCTTTGCCTTTGAAAAAGGGGAAGATGTGATGATAGCAGGATGTGATGTCACTAGCTGGTGGGCGGGGCTTAGGTCCGGTGTCTGTGTCGCAGTTAGTTTAGTACAATCAACCTGTCTGGATGTGTATTGCTATGCTCTGTAATAAAATAGAGTTGTACCATCATTGCTGTGTCCTGCATATGTCCTGCATCTCATGACACCCCCTTAGCCCCCAGCCTCCCTGATCCCCCCAAACATCTCTCTAACCCTCCCCCTCTACCATATTTGCTCCATCTTGGGTTCTGGCAGCTTTCTGCCAGTACCCAGTTTACAATAAAATGTTTTTTTCCCCACTTTTTCACTATTTTTCTGTAGTGTAGCTTCCCCCCAAAGACCAACCTTCACCCCCTCCCAGATCCCTTAGATCCTAATTCCCTCCCTCCTCTCTACCACTTTATTTTCCAAAATGTTCCGTAATGTTCCCACCCGCTCCCGCCCAATGCACGCGCCCATCCCACCCCCTTGTGCACTAGCGTATGCCCGTACGCACTCTCAGTGACTCTGCTCGTGATCCCGCCCCCTCTGACTGATTGCTCACACCGATGGCCGCCCACCCGCCTCCCACATAAGCTCCCACCCACCAACGATCATTGTCATCAATGTCCGATGCAGAGAGGGCCACAGAGTGGCTCTCTCTGCATCGGATGGCTAAAAACTGTTATTGCAGGATGCCTCAATATCGAGGCATCACTGCAATAACAGGAAAGCAGCTTTCAAGGACCAATGACGTATAGGGTACGTCCTCGGTCGTTAACTGAATTTTTTTGCAGGATGTACCCCATACGTTGTTGGTCGTTAAGGGGTTACTCTAGCGTTTAAGGTTGTTTGAGGATCAATAGCTGACTTTTAAAGGGATACTAAACCCAAAAATTTTCTTTCATGATTCAGATAGCGCATGCAATTTTAAGCAACTTTCTAATTTACTCCTATTATCAACTTTTCTTTGTTCTCTTGTTATCTTTATTTGATAAATGCAGGAATCAAAGCAAAGGAGCTGGCCTATTTTTGGTTCAGCACCCTGGATAGCGCTACATTTAGCCACCAATCAGCAAGCGGAACCAGGTGCTGCACCAAAAATGGGCCGGCTCCCAAGCTTACATTCTTGCTTTTCAAATTAAGATAGCAAGAGAACAAATAAAAATAGGAGTAACTTAGAAAGTTGCTTAAAATTGCATGCACTATCTGAATCATGAAATAAAAATTTTGTGTTAAGTATCCGTTTAAATATGCTGTGATAAACAGCTAATCCATATTAATAGTTTCTATTTCATACATAAAATAAAGTTTTGTTTAATAGAATAAAACAAGTATGCAAGGATATAACAATATGTTTTGATATATAAAAGAAAGTCACATTAATGCAAAGAAATTTTAATTGGAGTTTTCAATTCCGACTTCAGTTTCTTCATAATATAATTTCATGGTTGTGTAAACAAATGGCTGGATTTCGGATTTTAAAATGCTTGCATATGACGCTTCAGCAATCCAACACAAACTTTGCATTAATCTCTTTTCTTTAATGATGCAGATGAAATAAAATAAAAAAATAGCACCATCTTTTCATTTATTTACCAAAGTAAAAACAAAAACACATTTTATTTATACAGATAAATTATGGGGGACAATTTGCTTATATTATTGTGTTGTTTTGTTTGCTTCAATTTATCATAATGAACAGTGGAAAAGAGTTTTATTATTTCCTATTAGACAGAACATGTAAGAATGTAGACATAATGTTACTAGCATTTGTCAGGTGTAGGCATATTAAAGGGATAGTAAACCCCCAAATTTTATTTAAGGATTCAGATAGAACATACAATTTTAAACAACTTTCCAATTTACTTCTATTATCAAATTTGCTTCATTCTCTTGTTATCCATTGCTGAAGTGACAGCATTGCACTACTGGCCGCTAGCTGAAAACATCTAGTTAGCCAATCAAATGTGTGCAGGCACCAATTAGCAGCAGCTCCCACTAGTGTATGGTATGTGCGTATTCTTTTTTTAACAAGGGATACAAGGAGAACGAAGCACATTTGAAAATAGAAGTGAATTTAAAGGTATCTTAAAATTACATTTGCTATCTGATCATGCAAGTTTAATTTTGACTTTCCTATCCCTTTAAGGTCAACAGGTTAAAGACAGAAGTCATGCAAACTAAAAGGCCAACATGCTTTTTTCACATTGATAAAAGCCCTTATATGGTATGAAACTTTGGTTATTTGTAATATCTCAATACAGCGGTCTTTGCCTCCCCACACTGGATAATAAGTTTTCAGCTATTGGCCAGGACATTGCATGGAAGCAGTGGGGGAGTATGACACAATATGGGTAAAATTATAAGTGGAGCGCAAAATATCGATTTCACTAAAGCGATATTTGAGCTCAACTTTTTACACCACTGCACACAAATATAAACTGATATTACAATTGAGGTGCAATGCGAACACGATCTGACATTTGCATTGCACGAAAGCATTGCGCTCACGAGATTGCGCTTCCATAGGCTCCAATGAGAGCCTTGTTCTCATGCCATCAGACACGGCATGAGAATTAGTGCAGCGAAAGGGGTAAGTCGTGCAGCGATGGGCAGCAAATGTAAATATGTATGTATATGAATATATACCTATATATTATGTGTTAATGTGTGTATATACACATATTGACACATAAATATATATGTATATATTCATATACATATACTGTATATTTACAGGAAACTTACAGCTCCCATAGACCACAATGTAAAGGCACTTTTCAGTCTTGGGTTTTTTCTAACACCACACAGCTGTCAACTTTAGCCCCCAAAAAGTGCATTTTTTATTTTTTTTTAATTAATTTATTTATTTTTTTAAATGCTACATTTGTGAATGGTCCGGATTTTAAACAATTGCACTTAGTGCAGTATCTCTTGAAATCAAGCTCTGATATTGCAAATGTAGTATGAATTTAGTACAAATGTGTAGGCAAACAGAAGAACAGGTACTGAAATCAGTTTAAATACCACTCAGCCAGATTACGAGTTTTGAGCGCTATAGGGAAATTAACGACCACAGCATTTTCGGCAGTATTTATCTCCCTATAGCGCTGTTGAAAAAAGCCGGCGTTTGCGGGCGATATGGCAGCGTTGAGCTCAATACTGCAAACAAATACCAGCGCTGCTTTGAGCTGCTGTTATGTGCTCCCAAAATCGCTGCCACCTAAGTACACTTATTAACCCCTAATCTGCTTCCTGTCGCCGCCACAATACTAAATACTAATACTAACCCCTAAACCTAACCCTAAGTCTAACCCTAATGTAACCCTAGCCCTAACACCCACTAACTTTAACATAATTAAAATAATTACAAATAAAAATTACAATTAATACCTAAATTATTCCTATTTAAAACTAAATACCTGTAAAATAAAACCTAAGATAGCTACAATATAACTAATAGTTATATTGTATCTAGCTTATGTTTTATTTTTATTTCACAGGTAAGTTTGTATGTATTTTAACTAGGTAAATTAGTTATTAAATAGTTATTAACTATTTAATAACTACCTAGTTAAAATAAATACAAATTTACCTGTAAAATAAAACCTAACCTGTCTTACAGTAAAACCTAACATTACACTAAAATTAAATAAATTGCATTAATCAAATACAATTAACTAAATTACAAAAAAAACCACTAAATTACACAAAATAAAAAAGAAACTATCAAATATTTAAACTAATTACTCCTAATCTAATAGCCCCATCAAAATAAAAAAGTCCCCCAAAATAATAAAACCCCTAGTCTAAACTAAACTGCCAATAGCCCTTAAAAGGGCCTTTTGCGGGGCATTGCCGCAAATATATCAGCTCTTTTACCTGGCAAATAACAATACAAACATCCCCCCAACAGTAAAACCCACCACCCACACAACCAACCCCACCAAATCAAATTCTATCTATAAAACCTAAGCTACCCATTGCCCTGAAAAGGGTATTTGGATGGGCATTGCCCTTAAAAGGGCATTCAGCTCTTTTACATACCCAAACCCGAAGCTAAAAATTAAACCCATCCAATTAACCCTTAAAAAAACCTAACACTAACCCCTGAAGATCCACTTACAGTTTTGGAAGACCGGACATCCATCCTCATCCAGCCAGCGAAGTCCTCATCCAAGCAGCAAGAAGTCCTCAACAAAGCCGGGAGAAGTCTTCATCCAAGCGGCAAGAAGTCATCATCCAGGCGACCAGAAGTCTTCATCCAGACGGCATCTTCTATCTTCATCCATCCGGCATGGAGCGGGTCCATCTTCAAGACATCAGGCATGGAGCATCCTCTTCATACGGTCCCAGCCGTACACTGAAGGTTCCCTTTAAGGGACGTCATCCAAGATGTCGTCCCTTGAATTCCGATTGACTGATAGAATTCTATCAGCCAATAGGAATTAAAGGGTAAAAAATCCTATTGGATTTGTGAGCTCAATCCCATTGACTGATTGGGTCAGCCAATAGGATTGAAGCTCAATCCTATTGGCTGATTGCCAATAGGGCTATTAGATTAGGAGTAATTAGTTTAAATATTTGATAATTTCTTTTTAATTTGGTGTAATATAGTGTTTATTTTTTTTTTGTAATTTAGTTAATTGTATTTGATTAATGTAATTTAATTAATTTTAGTGTAATGTTAGGTTTTACTGTAAGATAGGTTAGGTTTTATTTCACAGGTAAATTTGTATTTATTTTAACTAGGTAGTTATTAAATAGTTAATAACTATTTAATATCTAATCTACCTATTTAAAATAACTACAAACTTACCTGTGAAATAAAAATAAAACATAAGCTAGATACAATATATTTATTAGTTATATTGCACCTTGCTTAGGTTTTATTTTATAGGTAAGTATTTATTTAGTTTTAAATAGGAATAATTTAGGTATTAATTGTAATTTTTATTTGTAATTATTTTAATTATGTTAAAGTTAGTGGGTGTTAGGGTTACGTTAGACTTCGGGTTAGGTTTAGGGGTTAATAATTTTAGTATAGTGGCGGGGACATTGGGGGCAGCAGATTAGGGGTTAATAAGTGTAGTTAAGTGGCGGCGATTTTCAGGGCAGCAGATTAGGGGTTAATAACAGTATTTTAGGTTGTGGCAATGTTAAGGACAGCAGAATAGGGGTTAATAAGTGTATGTAGGTGGCGACGACATTGGGGCAGCAGATTAGGGGTTAATAATATTTAACTAGTGTTTGTGATGCGGGAGTGCAGCGGTTTAGGGGTTAATATGTTTATTATAGTGGCAGAGGGGTTAATAATTTTATTTTAGTATTGATGTGATGCAGGAGGGCCTCGGTTTAGGGGTTAATAGGTAGTTTATGGGTGTTAGTGTACCTTGTAACACTTTAGTTATGAGTTTTATGGTACAGATTTGTAACATAAAACTCATAACTACTGACATTCAGGTGGCGGTACAGATCTTGTAGTTATAGGCTGTACTGCTCACTTTTTGGCCTGCCAGGCAAACTCTTAATACCGACGCTGTGGAAGTCCCATTGAAAAAGGACTTTTTAAAAAGTGCAGTACTTGCGTTGCGTGATGGCCAAAAAGGTGTGCGGTACACCTATACCTACAACGCCTGTAATACCAGCGGAAGTGAAAATGAGCCATAACGATGCTTTTTCACTCATAACGCACAACTCGTAATCTAGCTGACTATATCTTCACAATAAATATTTTTCCTTTTTATCTTCTAAATATTTTAAGAAGCCATTGATCCTGTGTATCTCTTTTGTTTGTTTTTTCTTACACTAAATCATACACAGTCACCTAGATTACGAGTTTTGCGTTAGAGGCTATGCAGTGCTAATGAGCAGTTTATGCTCACTGCTCACTTACAGACAGAGCTGGTATTACAATTTTTTTGCAACCCAGACAAGAAGTGAGCGTTGAGCAAGATTGTGCTCCTTACCGTACTCCAATACCAGCGCTGCTTATGTTAGCGGTGAGCTGGTGTGACGTGCTCGTGCACGATTTCCCCATAGGAATCAACGGGGAGAGCCGGTTGAAAAAAAATCTAACACCTGCCAAAAAGCAGCGTAATGCTCCTTAACTCAGCCCCACTGATTCCTATGGGGAAATTCATTTTATTTCTACACCATAACATGAACTGCGAGTCTAAACACCCTTAATCTTACACTTATTAACCACTAATCTGTTGCCCCCGACATCGCCGCAACCTACATTATATTATTAACCCCTAATCTGCCGCTCCGGACACCGCCGCCACCTACATTATACTTATGAACCCCTAATCTGCTGCCCCCAACATCGCCGACACCTACATTATATTTATTAACCCCTAATCCGCCGTCCCCAACATCACCGCCAACTTCCTACATTTATTAACCCCTAATCTGCTGCCCCCAACTTCGCCACCACTATAATAAACATATTATTCCCTAAACTGCCGCACTCCCGCCTCGCAAACATTAGTTAAATATTATTATCCCCTAATCTGCCGGCCCTAACATCGACGCCACCGACCTACATTTATTAACCCCTAATCTGCCGCCCTCTACGTTGCCGCCACTATATTAAAGTTATTAACCCCTAAACCTAAGTCTAACCCTAAACCTAACATCCCCTAACTTAAATATAATTAAAAGAAATATAAATAAAATTAATATAATTAACTAAATTATTCCTATTTAAAACTAAATACTTACCTGTAAAATAAACCCTAAGGTAGCTACAATATAATTAATAGTTACATTGTAACTAGCTTAGGGTTTATTTTTATTTTACAGGCAAATTTGTATTTATTTTAACTAGGTACAATAGTTATTAAATAGTTATTAACTATTTAATAACCACCTAGCTAAAATAAATACAAAAGTACCTGTAAAATAAAACCTAACCTAAGTTACAATTATACCTAACACTAGGCTACAATTAAATTATTTCCCTAAATTACATACAATTAAATTAAATTATCTAAAGTACAAAAAAAAAAAACCCCACTAAATTACAGAAAATAATAAACAAATTACAAGATTTTTAAACTAATTACACCTAATCTAATCCCCCTAACAAAATAAAAAAGCACCCCCAAAATAAATAAGCCCTACCCTACACTAAATTACAAATAGCCCTTAAAAGGGCCTTTTGCGGGGCATTGCCCCAAAGTAATCAGCTCTATTACCTGCAAAAAAAAAAGTACAAATCCCCCCCTAACATTAAAACCCACCACCCACACAACCAACCCTACTCTAAAACCCACCCAATACCCCCTTAAAAAAACCAAACACTAACCCCTTGAAGATCACCTTACCAGGAGAAGTCTTCATCCAACCGGGCCGAAGTCCTCAACGAAGCCGGGAGAAGTCTTCATCCAAGCCTGGCGAAGTGGTCCTCCAGACAGGCAGAAGTCTTCATCCAGACGGCATTGTCAGTGAGGTGCAATGGATCCCTCTGAAAACATCTTAATCCTGCCTGTTCAATCAATTTTTTCTTGAGTAAATAAATGCATTATTATGTGCTACTTTCAATTATATGTTTTTTACTTACTAGTTTTCCTATATTCATACAATGTCAAGTAGCTCACATTTACGGTGAAAAGTATTTTGTTCGTAAATTATTGCACTTGATAGCTTTATAATATTCCTTTGTGAGCCTGGGAGTTAGGTGTTTTTACCATTCCTAGATGCCATATATTTTCAATAATTTGTACAACTCAAGTGTTTATTTTTTAGTAGTAAATTCTTATAGTATATACTGTACATACCTTGTTGTATGTATATATTGTAAAGAGAATATTATATTTTGATAAAGATAACAATTATTTAAAATCAAATAAACACAAGTAAAATTAAAAATGACATTTAGAGAAAACCCTGTGTACTTAGAACATGCATAATATATACAGCTCAACAAAATATTAAATGGAGCCTAAAAATGTTGAGCCTAAAATGTACACAGTAGGAATGTGCTTTTGTTTTGTTAAGAATGCAAATTAGTTAATGAAACATGGATATTCATTTCATTTTCACGATTGCAACATGTAATTTAAAGGGGCATGATACCCAAATTTTGAAACATTTGAAATTGATGCAGCATAGCTGTAGAAAGCTAACTAGAAAATATTACCTGAACATCTCTATGTAAAAAAGGTAAGATATTTTACCTCAAATTTCCTAAGTATTCACACCCCACTTTGAAGAGACTTTAAGCAGCCAGTCAGAATGCTTGTCCCAGGACATGCAAGGGAGTGTGCATCTGTCATGTGCAGGCACAGCCATGTTATTCTCTTATTCAGTTTAAGTAAATTCTATAAAATCTCATGAGATTTCAGCTAAGGCAAAGCATTACCTCAGCACTGCTGATTGGCTATTTTATTTATTTTTTTCCAACCTACAGCTGGACAGCAGCTGAAGTATAACTGTTTACACAGCACTTACTCTGGCGAGCTGAATAATTTTTGAGGTAAAATATCTTCCTTTTTAACATTGAGATGTTTAGGTGATATTTTCTTGTCAGCTTTTTACAGTTATGCTGCATCACTTTCAAGTGATTTAGCATACAAGTATTATGTCCCTTTGAAAAAAAACGAATACACACTGAGGGAATTTGTCAGTATTTGTTTCCTTAAAATTACCCAAGTGGTTACAAATACTTACCTATAGAATGCTGGAGAGCCTTGTTAATCTTGACCTTTCTGCACAGAACCCTGGCCATGCTAACAGGAGGTTTAGCATGCGCAAAACCTCCTATTAGCGTGGCTCCACAGTATGCTACACATACATGTAGCGAGCAAGGGAGCCATGCTAATCACAACCCTTCTTCACAGATCCCAGGGCCATGCTAATATAGCCTCCTATTACTGCAGCCCGGGACTCTGTGAAGAAGTGTCGGAGCTAGCGCAACTCCAGTGCAATATATGTAAGTATATAACGCTGCAGGTGATTTTTTTCACCTGTAGTAAAGTACCATTTACATTTATTTTAGCATGGCAGCCGAATATTCTGAAAACTTAATTTCGACCTAAACAAATTTTTCGCCCATGCACACTTTTATAGAGCCTAAACCATCCTTTCATTATAAAGCAATACATTAATTGTTTTAAATAAGCCATGCTATCTAACAGAACAATATTCAATTAATTTTAATCTCACTGTTTATTTTTTATTTTGTACCATTGATGTTTATACTCAAACATATTCCATAAACAACTCTCAAAAAAAAAAGAAACATATTTATACTCCACTAAGTGCTAGATTATGAATGGGGCTCCAACTGTTGCACGCAAGTGAAAAGGGGTTTATCGTGGCTATTTGCGCATGCCTGGAGCAGCGCTCATATTACAGTTTGAAAGTAAACACGTTTGTTTGTGTGCAATTTAATTTAACGCTTATCGGGTTAGTGGTTTCACAGCTCTGGTTAACTGTTACGCCTGACTAAAAAGTTGCACAAAAACACATAAAAAATGCATGTAAAAGTATAGTTACACTCATAATAACACTGTCTAATAAAGTTATTATTAAAAAATGCATACAACAAATTATAAGGGCTCAAGATATGAGGACTGCAAAGGGGCTTTAACATAGAGCTACTGATGTACAGTATATGTATTTGTGTATATGTATATATGTGTGTACATTTATATTTATGTGTATAAATGTATTTACAGGCATATATACACAAGTAAACACATATGTCATCATATATAGAAATATATTGGCATTGGAGCCCTTTGCATTCAAGTAATTGACTTCATATTTATCCAAAATTCATTTTTAGTAAAATGTTTAACAATGTATTTACTGTAAATATTTCACATTCAAATGCTCTGCGCATAGGGGAATATGTTCTACGTATTTTTAAATATTCCTATATATATATCTGTGTGTATATAGACCTATATTTAATTTATATATACAAATATATATATATATAGATAGATAGATAGATAGATAGATAGATAGATAGATAGATGATAGATAGACTGATAGGTGTAGATATATATTTTACAAAAAAAATCATATATACAGTATCTCACAAAAGTGAGTACACCCCTCACATTTTTGTAAATATTTTATTATATATTTTTATGTGACAACACTGAAGAAATGACACTGTGTTACAATGTAAAGTAGTGAGTGTACAGCCTGTATAACAGTGTAAATTTGCTGTCCCCTCAAAATAACTCAACACACAGCCATTAATGTCTAAACCGTTGGAAAGAAAAGTGAGTACACCCCTAAGTGGAAATGTCCAAATTGAGCCCAAAGTGTAAATATTTTGTGTGGCCACCATTATTTTCCAGCACTGCCTTAACACTCTTGGGCATGGAGTTCACCAGAGCTTTACAGGTCGCCACTGGAGTCCTCTTCCACTCCTCCATGACGACATCACAGAGCTGATAGATGTTAGAGACCTTGAGCTCCCTCACCTTCCGTTTGATGATGCCCAATAGGGTTTAGGTCTGGAGACATGCTTGGCCAGTGCATGACCTTTACCCTTAGCTTCTTTAGCAAGGCAGTGGTTGTCTTGGAGGTGTCTTTGGGGTTTTTATTATGTTGGAATACTGCCCTGAGGCCCAGTCTCAGGAGGGAGGGGATCATGTTCTGCTTCAGTATGTCACAGTACATGTTGGTATTCATGGTTCCCTCAATCAACTGTAGCTCCCCAGAGCCGGCAACACTCATGCAGGCCCAGACCATGACACTCCCACCACCATGCTTGAATGTAGGCAAGACACACTTGTCTTTGTACTCCTCACCTGGTTGCCGCCACGCTTGACACCATCTGAACCAAATAAGTTTATCTTGGTCTCATCAGACCACAGGACATGGTTCCAGCAATCCATGTCCTTAGTCTGCTTGTCTTCAGCAAACTGTTTGCAGGCTTTCTTCTGCATCATCTTTAGAAGAGGCTTCCTTCTGGGATGACAGCCATGCAGACCAATTTGATTCAGTGTGCGGCGTATGGTCTGAGCACTGACAGGCTGGCCCCCCACCCCTTCAACCTCTGCAGCAATGCTGGCAGCACTCATACATCTATTTCCCAAAGACAACCTCTGAATATGATGCTGAGATTGTACACTTAACTTCTTTGGTCGACCATGGCGAGGCCTGTTCTGAGTGGAATCTGCCCTGTGAAACCGATGTATGGTCTTGCCCACCGTGCTGCAGCTCAGTTTCAGGGTCTTGGCAATCTTCTTATAGCCTAGGCCATCTTTATCTAGAGCAACAATTCTTTTTTTCAGATCCTCAGAGAGTTCTTTACCATGAGGTGCCGTGTTAAACTTCCAGTGACCAGTATGAGAGAGTGGGAGAGCAATAACACCAAATTTAACACCCCTGCTCCCCATTCACATCTGAGACCTTGAAACACTAACGAGTCATATGACACCGGGGAGGGGAAATGGCTAATTGGGCCCAATTTGGACATTTCCACTTAGGGGTGTACTCACTTTTGTTGCCAAAGGTTTAGACATTAACAGCTGTGTGTTGAGTTATTTTGAGGAGACAGCAAATTTATACTGTTATACAGGCTGTACACTCACTACTTTACATTGTAGCAAAGTGTAATTTCTTCAGTGTTGTCACATGAAAAGATATAATAAAATATTTACAAAAATGTGAGGGGTGTACTCAACTTTTGTGAGATACTGTGTATATATACAGTATATATATATATATATATATATATATATATATATATATATATATATATATATATATATATATATATATATATATATATAATTATGTTTGTATAAATAAATAGAACACATTCTTCTATGTGAAGAACATTGGAATGTGAAATATTTAACAGAAAGATCACCCAGCGCCTGTTGATACTGACCCTTGGCTAAGATAAATTGACCCCTAGTGGTCAATAGACAAATAATCAAACTTAGAGAAAAATATCAAAGCGCCAACAATAGAGGCAGGGTCTTCGGCTCAAATAGAATACTTAAGCAATATTTATTACAATAATGGTTAAAAATCGTATCATTCCATTGTTGGAAAAATATAAAACATAAGTTAAATAACAATTTCCAACAGTTAAAGGGACATGAAACCCACATTTTTTCTTTCATGATTTAGAAAGAGAATGCAATTTTAAACATCTTTCTAATGTGTTTTATTCTCTTGTTCTCTTGTTTTATTCTCTTGATATTCTTTGATGAAAGCATATCTAGATATGCTCAGTAGCTACTGATTGGTTGCTGCACATAGAAGCCTTGTGTGATTGGCTCACCCATGTGCATTGCTTTTTCTTCAACTAAGGATATCTAAAAAATGAAGCAAAATAAATAATATAAGTAAATTGTAATGTTGTTTAAATTTGTATTCTCTATCTGAATCATGAAAGAAAGAATTTGGGTTTAGTGGCCCTTTAACTCTTCTTATCAACTTCTATTTAAAATGACTATTTTTCAACGTGGATTTTTAACTCCAAGTGAATACAATGAATAAAATATATAGTTATAAACAACGTGGGTTGATAACTCCAATTTCGTTCTATGAATAAAAATTATAATAAAAATCAATAAAAATTGCGTGTATCGGGTTAGTGCTTGTTTGAAAACTTTTTACTTTCAACTTGTAATATGCTCGCACACAATAAGCTTACTTCTAACAAGAGTTAACACATGAGCAGGAGCCAAAAATACCAGTCCACTTGTAATCTATCCCTATGAAAGCTGTATCAACTGAGTAAATGTATACCAAATAAGCATAGGTTCACACACCATTGTGTATAGTGATAACATTTAGGTATTGCATTGGTTCTTACACAATTGGGTTTAATTTATGGGCATAGTCTAACAGTTAAAACAAAATAATCAAATCACAACAAATTTCTCATTAACTTTAATGGCTAATTTTGTAGAAAAATAATCTCTTGTTAAGTCACCTATAGCTCACAACAACAAATTACTGCCCACCACCTAATCTGCTTCCCTAGGCAAATACCTTGTTCGCTTAGGCCAAATTAAACCTTTGACATATGCCCCATGCACAGCAAAAGCTACAGTAGTAACTTAGAAGCCTGGGTAATATTGAAATAATTTGCATGCATATTACAAGTTAAAAGTAAACATAAAACTTAGTTTGTGTTCGTCGGGTTAGCTCAACTGAAGTCCTCAAGTAAAGGATTACGACTAAATTAAATGTTGCACCAAACACAACATAAATACATTAAAATAAAGTGTTATACTCTTATATACACTATCTGATCAAAGTTATCCATAGAAATATGAAAAAAAATATTATAACAGTTAAAATGTATGTGATATAGGACAAGGAATGAAAGGGGCTATAATGTATATATGCATACATAGGGCTATTCCACTGCTCTTTACTTTTTAAGACTCCTTGTGATTAGTGGCAGGAGTAAGGTCCTTTATTTATGGGGGTCTCTGGTGTCGTGTAGGAGGTGCATGGTCAGTGATAAACCTCTTATTTTGGATAACTCAGTGATGCCTATTGTACATGGTACTTTTAATCACTTTATTGTGTGGGCTTCCTTGTTACTTGTGGGTAATGCGATGACCACTTTTCCTACATGCGGCTTCTTTCCTTGGTAAATTCAGTGGCACTTAGTGAGGTTGCAAAGTGTCTTCCAGTGCTCCATAGTGCCTAGTATTTGGTAGTGCAATGTATCTCTGTGTGCTCCTTTGCCTCTGTTAAAGCCATTTATTTAATATGTAGGCACTTCTATCCAGAAGATGAAAGATGTCACAAACTCACATTGCTCATTGTTACCTGGAGCTATAATTTCTCTGTTGGTGCTAAGATCTTAAAGCATTGGTTTCACTGTAAGGTGGGGTGGATGGATTCACTATAAATCCCCAGTTATACCAATGACTAATGGAATACCTTATACAATGCTCTTAACTACTAGGAGCAAGAAAACAGTCTCAGTTTAAAATATTTTTGAAAAGCTCAATAGGAATAAAAAGCAAAATTGCTCAAGGCTTGTCATTATACTAGATAATATGTCAGACCTAGGCAAAAAAATAAAAAAAACGTCCATCAAGTTGCATTGTTACTTCAGCACTAATTTCCTTATAATAATTTGCACTTAAACTGCCTCCTGGCATTAAATATGTTCATCTATATGAAAAATTCCAACATTTTACAACTGCTATGATCCTGTCAGCACATTTGAAAATCAAATATTTCATTTAAAGAAATGCATTATTATAATCCCCAGTTCAATTAAATAAAAAAAAAATGGGATATGGAAATCATTTCCTTCTTCTTGCACAGTTTCCCTAATGCTGTTTCAAGAATTGACAGATTGTTGTCTCTCTATTACTGTACTTTAAAGGGATATGAAACCCAAAAATGATCTTTTGCAATTTAGACAGAGCATACCATTTAAAAAAAAGTTTCCAGTTTATTTCAGTTATTAAACTTGCTTTTGGCTAGATTACGAGTCTTGCGTTAGCCTTTAAAAAGCAGCGTTGAGAGGTCCCAACGCTGCTTTTTAACGCCCGCTGGTATTACGAGACTTAAAATGACAGACTCACCGCTCACTTTTTTGACCAGACTCAAAAATACAGCAAATCCACTTACGTCAATTGCGTATCCTATTTTTTCAATGGGATTTGCCTAATGCCGGTATTACGATTCTTCTTCAAAGTGAGCGGTACAGCCTCTCCTGTCAAGACTGGTACCACATTTAAAAGTCAGTAGTTAAGAGTTTATGTTCTAACGTCGTAGCATAAATATCTTAACTAAAGTGCTAAAAAGTATACTAACACCCATAAACTACCTATTAACCCCTAAACCGAGCCCCCCCCACCCCACATTGCAAACACTAAAAAAAAAAATGAACCCCTAATCTGCCAAACCGGACATCGCCGCAACTATAAAAAAAATATTAAACCCTAAACCGCTGCACTCCCGCATCGCAAACACTAGTTAAATTTTATTAACCCCTAATCTGCTGTCCCTAACATCGCCAACACCTACCTACATTTATTAACCCCTAATCTACCGCCCCAACTATATTAAATGTATTAACCCCTAAATCTAAGTCTAACCCTAACACCCCCTAACTTAAATATAATTTAAATAAATCTAAATAAAATTACTACAATTACCTAAATAATTCCTATTTAAAACTAAATACTTGCCTATAAAATAAACCATAAGCTAGCTACAATATAACTAATAGTTACATTGTATCTAGCTTAGGGTTTATTTTTATTTTACAGGCAACTTTGTATTTATTTTAACTAGGTACAATAGTTATTAAAAAGTTATTAACTATTTAATAGCTACCTAGTTAAAATAAAGTCAAATTTACCTGTAAAATAAATCTTAACCTAAGTTACAATTACACCTAACACTACACTATAATTAAATTAATTACCTAAACCTAACTAATTAAATACAATTAAAAAAAATATCTAAAGTACAAAAAAACCACTAAATTACAGAAATAATAAAATAATTACAAGTTTTTTATACTAATTACACCTAATCTAATCCCCCTAATAAAATAAAAAGCCCCCCAAAATAATAAAAAGCCCTACCCTATACTAAATTACAAATAGCCCTTAAAAGGGCATTTTGCTGGGCATTGCCCCAAAGTAATGAGCTATTTTGCCTGTAAAAAAAGTACAATACCCCCCCAACATTAAAACCCACCACCCACACAACCAACCCTACTCTAAAACCCACCCAATACCCCTTAATAAAACCTAACACTAACCCCTTGAAGATCACCCTACCTTGAAAAGTCTTCACCCAACCAGGCCGAAGTCCTCAACGAAGCTGGGCGAAGTGGTCCTCCAGACGGGCAGAAGTCTTCATCCAAGCCGGGAAGAAGAGGTCCTCCAGACGGGCAGAAGTCTTCATCCAGGAGGCAAATTCTATCTTTATCCATCCGGCGCGGAGCGGCTCCATCTTCAAGACATCCAACACGGAGCATCCTCTTCAAATGAAGTCCAACTGAAGAATGAATGTTCCTTTAAATTACGTCATCCAAGATGGCGTCCCTTGAATTCCGATTGGCTGATAGAATACTATCAGCCAATCGGAATTAAGGTAGAAAAAATCCTATCCAATCAGCCAATAGGATTGAGCTGGCATTCTATTGGCTGATTGGATCAGCCAATAGGATTTTTTCTACCTTAATCTTGTATGACTTAATTTAAAGGAACATTCATTCTTCAGTTGGACTTCGTTTGAAGAGGATGCTCCGTGTCGGATGTCTTGAAGATGGAGCCGCTCCGCGTCGGATGGATGAAGATAGAAGATGCCGCCTGGATGAAGACTTCTGCCCGTCTGGAGGACCTCTTCTTCCTGGCTTGGATGAAGACTTCAGCCCATCTGGAGGACCACTTCGCCCAGCTTCATTGAGGACTTCGGCCCGGTTGGGTGAAGACTTCCAAAGGTAGGGTGATCTTCAAGGGGTTAGTGTTAGTTTTTTTTGTTTTTTTTTTAAATAATTTTTATTGAAGTCATAAGTCAAAATTACATACAAGGTCCGTCCAGAGACCAGAAAAATATACAAATAAAGTATGCATTAGAAGAACAAAAGCATTACATGATAAAACATACAGCTGTAATGAAGGGAGGTTGAACTAAGTGAACCCTAAGGCTGTTTTAACAACTTCGGGGTCTGCATGTAAAGTTATGTCTGTCTGCTAAATGGTATCGGAGTCCACCAGGGGGGAAATAAACGAAAAAGGAAATAAGGCCCCTAGAAAGGTTCTTCTAAGGTTTGGTAAACTGGACTGGACGGAAGAAAGGGGACTTCATTTTTTATGTTAAGTCGAAGACCAGATAAAACAAATGGAAACTAATGAGAATGCTCCCCCCAGTGTCAGAGGGGTCACTCTTGGACCCAAGTAATCTAGTGAGGGTAAAATACTGGGTAGAAGCTTATAAATTGGTCATTCTCAGGATAAAGTATAGAGAGGGGAAAAAGGATGCAGCGGGGAAAAGCCGCTCGTATTAGAAAAAAGGGGGAGGGGGGGGGAGGGGGGGCGGGCTGTCTGGGGTGAGCATAGTAATGTTGAGGGTAAGATGTGAGAAACCTCCTGATATGGGGTCTCAGGATAGATCTTAACGAGGGTATGCATCTCATTGTTATAGATAGTTGTTTATAGTAATATGAGATGGGTAGCCTATCTAACTTAGGGTATCCTTGTCAAAAATTTGAAGCTAAGTAGGAGGGTTTAAATAAGTGATGTGGTAGCAAAAAGTAGTGATAGAAGCCCATCAGGTACAGGGTACATGGTTAAAGACACATGCTATCTGGCTATGTCCCACCAGACAAAGTTGAATATAAATACATGACTAGCATTACTTATTTAACTTCAGACCTATAGTTAAGTGTCCCCTATTATTACCACTTTTAAAGTATATAGCTATATAAACATAAGAAGGATGAACTGCTAAGTATCTGTAACCTGGCCAGGGTCACTAATATTATGTAAAATCTACCCAGAGGTATAGACATACTGATGTGTTCTAGAATAAGAGCAGTGCTATTCTTTCTTTATGAGTCTCTGTAAGGTATGCTAAAGTTTAGAAATGGCTAAGTGGGATATGTACGGGGGGAAGTAGAGTGAGGGGGATACAATAAGCTACACACTCAGTGTCCTCAACTGATACCCAGATCTAATTAATTCAGGACTCAAGAGCACACATTACTAGGCATCTAGAATTTAAAAAAGGGCTACCAAGAAAATTTACCGAACCAGCTCTAATGGGAGAGTAATTAGTGTTGACAACAGCTAATGCGACTCCTGTGTCCGCTATACATAAACGTATGTAAATAGATATAACAGACAGGGAATCTCTGCCCAACAGGCCTATACATCCTTTATAAAAAAAGAAAAAAAAATGCCCAGTGAGCTTGTAGTTATACCCTTTGTGGCTGTGCTAGAAACCTAAAAGTCTGCCTTATGTGTCAAGGTAAAAAAACCATAGTGGGGAGTATGGGTTAGAGTCAGCTAATGTGACTGTGAAAAACTCTAAGGTTAACCATGTGTGAACATGTTTACACTTTAAATAAACATAATAGACAGGGATTAGTGGGTAGTGGTTAAACCCCTTTTTCAGAGTATGAATATTAATATTTAGGTGCTACTGAACATGAGAATTCTGGGGTTGTCAAAGGTAACCCATTCCCTCTTAGGCAAATATGAGAGAGGACAACAGTAAATATAGGTAGCTCCCCTGAACCATGCAAAGTAGGTGAAGCTTAGGGGAATAGATATATAAATCTAAGACAGAAATAAGTCGTAGAAGGGAAAAATATGATAACTTAACTGAGGGAGGAAATATATTATACCACTGTAACATGTGCCATGAACAACAAGTAAACATTTAACATCTTTAGGCAGTGCAGTACACTAACACCGCGTTTAAACAGCAAGAAACTTCTCAACTGGGGGTCATGAGAAAAACAAACACTAAAAATATGCAGGATAGAATAGCCCTCTAGCCAACACCAATTACGGGCAGATCAGTGTAGGGAGAAACAAGTGACATAATCTGGGCTCGAGAGGGACCCATCATGTGTGTTGTACCCGCAGTGTCCTGAACCGGGAGATAGGCCAGCAGCACTCCGCTGTAAAGGGGAATCTTAATAGGGCTCCAAGAACTATCACACCTATAGCTCCCCTTCTGTGAGTGAGAGGCATCCTCTGAGGCGATATGCGGGAGCAGGGCTTGTCCGGTCTCTGGGGCCATGGTCCCGGCAGCTGGAAAAGGATCAAAGGTCCTGCTAGCGCTATTATCCGCAAGATCAGCTGTGTCTTCTATCCTCACAGGACTATACTCTACTCTGAAGCAGGAGTCCGGTCTCCCCACCAGGGCTAAGCGCTGCAGAGACAGAGTGACTCCCGATGAGGTGTATTGGTGAGAGACCGTTAGGAAGCGGTCAAAGTCACTTGTAGCTCCAGGCTTTAGTATTGGAGATAAGGGGGAGGTGACTGGGATATGATCGATGTGCTGTAAGCCTTTCAAGCTGGGACCAAACTCCTCTTCTATAGGATGCTGCTCAGTCTTAAGTTCTCTACGGAGTGAGAGGAAGTGGTGGTCCATTTTAGCTCCTAATTGTTGCAGAAGTTGTAACATTGCCGCCATTTTAGATAGGGATCCGTTCTAAGTTGATTCAGTAAATCTCTCAATTGCTGTCCCCAAGAGTTCGTTATCTTATGTTTCGTTACTGTGTCAAGCATCAGTAGTGCTCACTGGTCAGGCCACAGTCAAATATGAGCTGCAGAGGTGTTGGACACTACAAGCGATGTTATGCAGAGCCGCGTGGTTATCTCCCTGTATAGAGATAGAGACTTCACAAAATCTTTATATCGCCGTCTGTCCCTCAGCTCAGTGGACACCGCTCCCCTCTCCAGAGCTCTAGCTTAGAATTCCTTGGTGTTAATCTACAGGGATATGGGGATAAAAGCTGTAGAATAGTATATAAGACCGGGAGCTACATAAAAACACGCCCTGCTCCCTTGATGGCTAGCTCCGCCCCATTAGGTTTTATTAAGAGGGTATTGGGTGGGTTTTAGAGCAGGGTTGGGTGTGCGGGTGGTGGGTTTTAATGTTGGGGGGTATTGTACTTTTTTTACAGGTAAAAGATCTGATTACTTTGGGGCAATGCCCTGCAAAAGGCCCTTTTAAGGGCTATTTGTAATTTGGTATAGGGTAGGGCTTTTTATTATTTTGGGGGGCTTTTTATTTTATTAGGGGGATTAGATTAGGTGTAATTAGTTTAAAAAACTTGTAATTATTTTATTATTTCTGTAATTTAGTGGTTTTTTTTGTACTTTAGATATTTTTTTTAATTGTATTTAATTGTATTTAGTTTAGGTAATTAATTTAATTATAGTGTAGTGTTAGGTGTAATTGTAACTTAGGTTAGGATTTATTTTACAGGTAAATTTGACTTTATTTTAACTAGGTAGCTATTAAATAGTTAATAACTATTTAATAACTATTGTACATAGTTAAAATAAATACAAAGTTGCCTGTAAAATAAAAATAAACCCTAAGTTAGCTACAATGTAACTATTAGTTATATTGTAGCTTTATTTTATAGGTAAGTATTTAGTTTTAAATAGGAATAATTTAGTTAATTGTAATTATTTTATTTAGATTTATTTAAATTATATTTAAGTTAGGGGGTGTTAGGGTTAGACTTAGGTTTAGGGGTTAAGAACTTTATTATAGTGGTGGCGACATTGGGGGCAGCAGATTAGAGGTTAATAAGTGTAGGTAGGTGGCGGCGACATTGGGGGTGGCAGATTAGGGGATAATAAATATAATGTAGGTGTCGAAGATGTTTGGGGCAGCAGATTAGGGGTTCATAAGTATAATGTAGGTGGCGGTGGTGTCTGGAGCGGCAGATTAGGGGTTAGTAATATTATGCAGGTGTCGGCGATGTCGGGGGTGGCGGATTAGGGGTTAATAAGTGTAAGATTAGGGGGGGGTTTCTGCGACTAACGGCGAGTTTGTAAAAACCCGTAATACCAGCGCTGTCTGTAGGTGAGCGGTGAGCTTAAACTGCTCGTTAGCACTGCACAGCCTCTAACGCAAAACTCGTAATCTCGGTGTTTATTTCTATGATATTCTGTGTTGAATATATATATATATATAGGTAGGCATCTGGAGCACTACAGGCAATAGTGCTGCCATCTAGTGCTCTTGCTAATGAATAACATTTTGCAAAACTACTGCCATATAGTGCTGCAGACGAGGGCCTGCTGTTAAGCATTCGTCACTGCTTTTCACCAAAAGATACCAAGAGAATGAAGAAAATGTGACAATAGAAGTAAAATATAAAGTTGTTTCACATCACATTATCTGAATCATGAAAGAAAAATAATGGCTTTACTATCCCTTTAAATCATATTTGTAACCCAGCTGCATATATCTTGCTTCTAAACTCTGATTTTTATCATCCTCTTAGGTTATTTATTATTATTATTATTATTATTGTTATTGTTATTATTATTATTATTATTATTATTATTATTGTTATTATTGTTATTATTATTATTATTATTATTATTATTATTGTTATTATTATTATTATTATTATTATTATTATCAGTTATTTGTAGAGCGTCAACAGATTAGGTAATATTTTACTGATAAGTAATGTGTGCATTAATGTTATGACATTATGGGGTCCATTTTTCAGTGGATGTTGCTTCGGAGGCCCATTGTTTCAGGTCTAAAACAGAAGTTAAGAAGCAGCGGTCGTAAGACCACTACTCCTTAACTTCTCCACCACCTTTTAGTTGGCGGACTGAAATCATCCTGATACGATACGATTGGGATGATTGACGGCGCCTGCTAGCGTCTGAATGGCCACAAGTTAGCAGGGAGCGGCATTGCACAACCATGTCACCAGAAATGCTTGTGCAATGTTAAATGCAGACAGCGTATGCTGACGGCATTTAGCGAGGTCGAGCGGACATGATTTGCTACAGTGAATCCTGTCCGCTTGCCTCTTAATAAATCTGCCCCTATGACTTTAAACTACTTTTATTTTAGGTGAAGTTTCAAACATTTTTACTTTCATAAAAATGTAATAACAACATATTTAAACTATTTTAGTTGTTGAAAATGGTATTAAAGGGACATTCTGATCAAAATTTAAATGCACATAGATGAATTACTTTGAATAGGAACATATTTGCAATATACTTGTATTGGCAAAAATTCTTCTAGTATAAATTATCAATGTTTTAGTGCTAACATTTTTCTCTGCACGTGCATGTGAAGCACCAGCATTTTAAATACTACAGCTGCTCAGAGTGCCAGTAGGCCTTGTAACATTATAGCAATTAACAAATTGAGTCATTACCAGATGGTACAAGCTCATTAGGCTCTCTGAGCAAGTGTTGTGTTTAAAATGCTGGTGCATGGTGCATACTTAAATACGCTTTTGAAACAGCTATAACTTTTATTAAAAGCATTTTTGCAACTACGTGTATATTACAAAAATGCTTCTATTTAAAACTGAAATGTATCCATGTGGATTCTAATTTTTGCTGGAATGTCCCTTTAAATTTGAAAATGTTAGGCGGGCGGAGCCTAGCAGCACACGGATGGATGTGTGAGAGCTGAGCTCCGGTATGTGATACAGCAAAATAGGTGAATAATGCCGTATAACTACACACCAAGAGGCTAACAAGGCAATGCGGTTGGTGGTACAGTTCCCGGCTACAACCCGGAGAGAAATTCTCTAAGAAAAAGTGAGGAAATCCGCCCGATAGCAACTGTGCAAGACACGCATATATGCAGCGGACGCCATCTTGGAGGCCATGCGCAGCTAACTATTATCTCTCTCGAAGTAGAAAAGGGAATGACTGTTGGTGGTTCTGATTCCACTGCTCGATTTGACACCAAGATGCAAAATCCGTACAAGAGGTAACTGGGTTTAAAGGGCACACAAAAAATAATGGTGAAGCATTACAGAAAGAGCGCCAAGATACGCACATAAACATCTCTCAGGCTGGTGAGCTTAGTCTTTGATGAGCATTGAGTCTTATATTCTTGATTTTGCACACCATGGCTAGAATACCTCAATGAAAGGATTACAAACTGTGTAGATGCGATAGTGATGATATATAAAGCAAGCTGTAAGGACCACACACATCTGCAGAAAGTGAACTATCATTGAAATACCTGAACCGGAACACTGCTGGCAGCTATTATAAATCTCACTGGTGTTTATGCAAAGGAGAACTAAGCCACAAATTTACCCACAATAAATGGGACGCTGTCTCTTGGCAGCAGCATCTGAGGGTACAAAAGATATATATATTCATCACTCTGCACAGAAACGAGCAAGGTTGCCTGCACTCCTGGCCTGATTCATAATGTCTACCAGAAGGTTTCAAAAAACTGACAAACTCAATAAGCTTACATCTATGGATACATTTCTTAGATCCAATGCAGCCCATAAACAGCTAGAAACTACCACAATGGAGGCAGAAGAGGATTCTGATTTAGAGTCTGAACAAAGCAAGCCTGCAGACGATCAAACACCGGTAACCAAAGCAGACCTCAGTATGCTGGTGTCAAAACAGGACATTGCATCAAATTTTGAAAAGCTCTGGGATAAAATTGATAGTCTACATACTACAGTGACTTCCAGTCTAACAGAAATCAAGAACGAAATGCTTGAAATGGGAAACAGGGTGGAAGCCCTAGAAAATGACAAGGAGGATATTGAGGAAAATGTAGCTGTTATGTCGCAAACAATCTCCCTCCAACAACAACAAATAGATGACCTCCAAGACAAAATGGAGGACATTGAAAATCGCACTAGGAGGTCGAACCTCCGGATAAAGGGTATACCGGAATCGATTGGACCAGCTGACCTTTTGTCTTATTTGCAAGGCCTCTTTAAAGCTATCACAGTGGCTACAGATGATACAGAATACCATATCGAAAGGGCCCACAGAGCACTCAGGGCCAGACCGCAGAAAGATATGCCACCAAGGGATGTGATCATCAAATTCCTCAGGTTTCTTGATAAAGAAAAAATCTTGAATGCATCTCGGAAGAACCCCACGTTTAAATACCAGGGGAACGTGGTGCAATTCTTTCAGGATCTATGTGTGAAAACACTACAACGACGAAGCACACTTCGACCATTAACCTCATTGCTCAGAAAACGCCAGATCACATATCGCTGGGGTTTTCCATTTGCCCTTAACATACTTAAAGATGGTAAGATAACTTCAATCAAGACAATACAGGAGATTCCTGGGGCTTGTAGGACCCTAGGTATCGAAGCACCGGACATACCGCCTGACCCCGATCTCGGGGAGAAGAGAGGGACACAAATCTTAACACATCCTCTCAAGAGATCCAGTTGGATTAAAGTGAATAATAAACGATCCAAGACATGATTCCTTATCTGACTGGAACTTTATTGGTGGCAGATCGAATTTAGGAGATTGGTGAGACTCTTTTCTAAAACACTATCAGAGATGTATTTTGAAAATTATATGCAATATACTTAGACTGTCGTGGATGGTGAGCTGAAACCACTAGAACTTATTTTGTATACACAGATTATTTTGTTAACCTAACACTGCTCTTCAATTTTATTATTCTTCATCCACTACCACCTATGGTAAACAAGGGTAATAGTATGAGCTACAAAGTATCACTGGTTATATGTTATATCAATGCAAATTAGGGAAATTTTGTATTGTTATTACTGTTTTTTATTACAGGATTATGTAAGTTTTGTTATGTTATTTAATTGGTTTGTTTTGTGCCAAGTCAACTGCATCTTCGTTAACACCTTTTTGGGGCGCTACACCGAGGTTAAAAATACAGGGACTGTAGGAATAGACGTACAGAATAGCACAGAATCTGACACTTCAGGTTACCTAAATAACGAAAAGAGATGGTTATATACTGATGTATGCATTATTTTACTGAAATATTGTTATGGCTGAAAAACTACACTTTCCTGGAGTAAACTTGATTTCACATAATGTGAGAGGCCTTAATTCAGACATAAAAAGGAGGACTGCACTAACACAATATAGAAAGCTTAAAGCAAATATTTTATTCTTACAGGAAACTCACTTTCTGAAAACACAAATACCCAAATATTGGTCCAAAGAATATTCACAACACTTTCATTCCACCGCTAACACTAAAACTAGGGGAGTCTCTATACTGATTCATTCATCCTTGGGTTTTGAACACAAAGACACAGTGAAAGATAGTGAGGGCCGCTATCTAATAGTGAGGGGGAATGTACAGGGGACTGAAGTACTCCTATGCAATATCTATGCACCCAATGAGCAACAAGAACCATTCTTTAGATGTATAACTAATTTGCTTACCAACTGGTCCAGATCGAGAATCATATTGGCGGGGGATTTCAATATAGACCTTGTAGCACTAGGGAGGGCGACGACAGGGAACATTTCAAAAAAGAAAATAAGACAACAAAGCATAGCTAGGAAGGTTGGTGAACTATTCCGGCCACACGGGTTACAAGATACATGGGTCACACTGTACGGCGATACTACTGACACAACTTATTACTCCTCAGCGCATAAATGCTACACGAAAATTGATTATGTTTTCACAAGTCAAATATTGCAACCTACATTACGTGAGGCACATATACACACTTGTGTTTGGTCGGACCATTCTATTACACAGCTTCTCCTGGGATCCCTTATGGAACCAAACAGAACCAAAACATGGACTTTCGACCCGACCTGCCTGAAACACCCTACCACAAAAGACAGATTACTAAAAGACATGAGTGACTACTGGAGAATCAATACAGACTCCACAACAAACCCTATCTCGGTGTGGGCAGCCCACAAATCAGTTTTCAGAGGACTATTAATAAAAGAAAAAACAAATTACAAAAAACAAGCTAACATTCGCTATCTGCAGCTCCAGCAAGACATTAATCTTTTAGAAAAGGAACATAAACAGACTGGCTCCCAAAATATATTGAACTCCCTAAACCAAAAGAAGGCAGATCTACTATCATTATTAAACGACAATTCTATTAGGGCAGCCCAAAGACTTAAAACTAATTATTTTATCTATGCAAATAAGCCTGATAGGTATTTAGCTAAAAAAATTAGAGAGGAGTACCAGTCAATGTTCATTCCACATATACAGAACACATCAGGCAATATCACATCTCACCCACAAGAAATTGTGAACACTTTTGCAGATTACTATAAAAAGCTATATGATGGGGAGAAAGTCCAACACAACACCCAAACGCAGACTATTCTCGAGAGGTTTTTGAACTCCGCGAAGCTACCACAATTAACTGAGGAAGATCGAGACCAGTTAAACTCAGCTGTTACACATGCTGAAGTGGTATTGGCCATAAAGGAGCTCAAACCAGGCAAAGCCCCGGGACCGGATGGATTCCCGGGGGAATACTATAGGCTTTTTAAACAGCTATTGACCCCCCACATAGTTAAATTTGCCAACCATGTACTGGAGGGCCAACCTATACCCGCTGACCTCCTACAAGCCAAGATAATTGTAATTCCCAAAAAAGGTAGAAATGCTTCGCTGTGTTCAAACTATAGACCCATATCTTTAATAAATCAGGATATGAAAATCTTGACCAAAATACTTGCCAATCGCCTGAAACACATCTTACCCTCGATCATACATCCAGATCAGGTTGGCTTTGTAAAAAATAGAGAGGCTCCAGATAATATCAGACGAATGATTACGGTTATAGACTACTTACAACGCGAGCGGACGCCTTCTCTGATCCTGTCATTGGATGCGGAGAAGGCGTTCGATAGAGTGGACTGGGTATACATGAACACAGTGCTGATAAAGATGGGATTTACGGGATCTTTCATGAAAGCAATGAAAAGCTTATATTCAACACCAACAGCATATATCAGAGCAATAGGACACCAATCTGCAACTTTTAAAATTCTCAATGGCACAAGACAGGGTTGCCCACTCTCACCCCTCCTTTTTGCGCTCTGCATCGAGCCATTAGCTGCAAACATAAGAAATTCCCCAATCATTACTGGCTTGCAAATACAGCAGTCCCAGCACAAAATTGCACTATTTGCGGACGATGTGCTGCTGACAGTAACAAAACCACTCATTTCTCTCCCTCACATATATGACATCATACAACAATTTTCTGACGTTTCGGGATACAAATTAAATCTAGACAAATGCGAAGCACTCCCATTAAACTTACCAAAGCAGACCATCAAACTGATTGAAACAAATTTTGATTTTGACTGGGTGAAAGGTGATTTGAAATATTTGGGGATAAAACTAACGACACACTCTTCTCACCTATATAAAGCTAACTATATACCCATGTTTAAGTTGATTAGAGCTGATTTGCAGAAATGGAAGAGTTATAACTTCTCCTGGTATGGGAGGCTTTCGTCAATTAAGATGACGGTACTCCCGAGACTCCTGTATTTGTTCCGTACCTTACCCATAAGCATAGATAAATCTGACCTGAAAGCTCTTCAAACAGACCTTCATAAATATCTTAGAGGGTCTAGACACGCAAGGATACCTCATGACACACTCACTAGGCATAGACAGTTGGGGGGAGTGGGACTCCCAAATCTAAGGGACTATTACTCGGCAGCTAGACTGGCCCAAAACTCTCTCTTAGGGAGAAGACAGGAGGACATACTATGGCCTAAATTAGAAGCACTCGTAGGGGGCTATGATGACCCAGGAGATATACTATGGGGTAAAAATACTGTTGAGAGACTTAAGATTTCTCAGAACCTAATTACCAAGACGACGATCAAACAACTAGAAATATATAACAAACAATATGCATTTTTACCGGCTAATTCTTTAATAAGACCCATAAAATATATAGTTTCCAGAGAATCTAGTCGCCTCATAGATAAATGGGCACACAAAGATTTATATAGAATAGCAGACTTCTTGGTCAACAAGAAAATTATAACGTATCAACAGCTTCAAGATAAACTTGGAATGATACGCCTTCCCTGGTTTTTATACTTACAGATAGCTTCGGCTGTTACATCATATCTTAGGTTTGGAATAGAGTCCAAAGGCACAACCATCTTTGAGAGGTTGTGCAGTGCGGAGTTTAGACAGAAAAGTGCGGTATCACATTTATATTTACACATCCAAGAATCACACACAACAACAAAATCTCCTGTCATTCTTCGGTGGGAAGCGGACTTAGAGAGAACATTTGACTTAACAACATGGAACCAGATTTTTTTAAACTCAGCTAGAGGCTTATTGGGAGCGGATCTGAGGGAAAACAATATAAAGACAACTTTTCGCTGGTATTTGACCCCTCTAAAAACAGCGCACATGGTTCAGGGAGGCACCACACAGTGTTATAGAGGTTGCACGCAATAAGGTACATATTTTCATATGTGGTGGGAATGCCCAAATGTTCAGAGGGTTTGGCTAGACCTGTCCAAGATGTTAACCACCATATTAGAGGAGCAAGTTATATTGACACCTATGCAGGCACTATTGAACGTCGATGATTTGAGGTTTAACACATCAATAAATAAGTTAATTAGAATCTTATGTACAGTGACCCGCACAGCTATAGCAAAACACTGGAAACTAGGAGTGCCAGAAAGGGGGGAGATACTTGGAAGGATTAGAAACATGTTTGACATGTGTCAGACAGCTGCTTACATACAGGATACAGTTGAAGTCTTCAACCAAGTTTGGTTCTATTGGATTCTAAATGAGAAGCAAATATAAGGACGAGATAACAGGAGAGACAGAAGGAGACAAAGATATGAGTATAGGAGAAGATGGGAGGGATTGGAAGGTGCGCTCTGAGGGTTCTTGAGGTACGATGATTTGTTAAGAAACGTTTATTGTTCATTTATTAATATGATTTATGCAGTTGACTGGCATAGGGGTTACATTAGTTAAATATGTTGATTGTTATATATGTTCAGATACAGAAAATTAAATAAATAATTGTTGGCTTCAATAGGAGCTATGATTGACGACACATGGTAAAGAGTGACTAACAGAACTCATTAAAAAGGAGGAAGCGGTGGACCATTAGAATCTGTTAACTGGCTTACATTTGTTTGAAATTTGTCAACTGTTTTTTTTTTCCACCGAACTGACCCATGTATTGTTCACACTGTACAACAATAATAAAAACTATTTCAATCTAAATTTGAAAATGTTGGTAAAAGTTTTTGATTCTAAAATTTTTATTTTATAATGCAGTTTATCAATAATCTGTTGGTTTTTACCAGAATCAACACATTCCATGCCAAAGCTGTAGAATGATTGCATACAATAGCCTCTAGTTATGAAGCTCAATACGTAACTGCCTTCGCCGGCCCCAATACGCTCGCCTAAGCTCCCCTCACATCGCTGCTGCAGACCTGAATATGCTCGCCAAAGTTATTAATAAATCTGTCAAAAAGCCACGCACCAAGTACGTGGCGATGAGCAGCGGACTGTGATAGTTATCAATCATCAATCTTGCTGCTCTTCGGCTTTTTTACAGCTTTATTGATACCCTGTCACTAAGCACTCACACTATACTATACTGTTCTACCCCCTATACCGGCACCCCCGGAGATCCCCGCAACTACATAAAGTTATTAACCCCTAAACCGCCCCTCCTAGACCCCGCCGCAACTATAATAAATATATTAACCCCTAAACCGCCATTCCCGGACCCCGCTGCAACTATAATAACTATATTAACCCCTAAACCTCCACTCTCGGACCCCGCCGCCACCTACATAATACCTATTAACCCCTATCCTGTCCCCCCTTTACCGCCACCACCTATAATAAATTTATTAACCCCTATCCTGCCCCCTCTATACCGCCGCCACCTATAATAAATTTATTAACCCCTATCCTGCCCCCCTACACCACCCCCACTATAATAAAATTATTAACCCCTAAACCTAAGTCTAACACTAACCCTAAAACCCCCCTAACTTAAATATTAATTAAATAAATCTAAATAATATTACTCTTATTAACTAAATATATCCTATTTAAAACTAAATACTTACCTATAAAATAAACCCTAAGATAGCTACAATATAACTAATAGTTACATTGTAACTATTTTAGGATTTATTTTTATTTTACAGGCAACTTTGTATACATTTTACCTAGGTACAATAGCTATTAAATAGTTAATAACTATTTAACAGCTACCTAGCTAAAAGAAATACAAAATTACCTGTAAAATAAATCCTAACCTAAGTTACAATTAAACCTAACACTACACTATCATTAAATTAATTAAATAAATTAGCTACCAATACCTACAATTAAATAAACTAAACTAAATTACAAAAAAACAAACACTAAATTACAGAAATTTAAAAAATTTACAAGAATTTTAAACTAATTACACCTAATCTAAGCTCCCTAATAAAATAAAAAAAACAATATAATAAAAGTTTCTACCCTATTCTACATTACAAAGTAATCAGCTCTTTTACTAGCCCTTAAAAGGGCTTTTTGCGGGGCATGCCCCAAAGTAATCAGCTCTTTTGCCTGTAAAAAAAATACAACCCCCCCCCCCAACATTAAAACCCACCAACCACATACCCCTACTCTAACCCACCCAAACCCCCCTTAAATAAACCTAACACTACCCCCCTGAAGATCTCCCTACCTTGAGTCGTCTTCACCCAGCCGGGCCGAAGTCTTCATCCGATGGGGCAGAAGAGGACATCCAGACTGGCAGAAGTCTTCATCCTATCCGGGCAGAAGAGGACATCCAGACCGGCAGACATCTTCATCCAAGCGGCATCTTCCATCTTCATCCATCCGACGAGGAGCGGCTCCATCTTCAAGACCTCCGGCGCAGAACATCCTTCTTGCACGACAACTACCCGACGAATGGCTGGTCCTTTAAATTATGTCATCCAAGATGGCGTCCCTCGAATTCCGATTGGCTGATAGGATTCTATCAGCCAATCGGAATTAAGGTAGGAAAAATCTGATTGGCTGATGCTATCAGCCAATCAGATTGAAGTTCAATCCGATTGGCTCATTGGATCAGTACTGCATGCCTCACTTATGTTAAGTGGTTAATAGGACATAATACCCATATATATGAAAGTGATGCAGCATAACTGTAAAATGTGATATCATCCCTATATGTAAAAAGGAAGATATTTTAGCTCAAAAAAAATTCAGCTCACAATAGTAAGTGGTTTGTGAACAGTTATCCTTCAGATACTGTCAGCTGCATGTTGGGAAAAAAAACCCAGCTTATCTAGTTCATCAGTGCTGATGTCACACTTTGTTTTACTGTAATCTCATGAGATTTTACTGAAATCTCACAAGATTTAATAGTAAACTTCCTTTTACTGAGGAGGGGAAAAGGGTGACTGAGCCTGCACGTGCCAGATTCATGCTCCGAATCCCAGAACTACCATCATGATTGGCTGTTTAAAGTCCCTAAACAATAAAATGTGACTACTGAAGACATTTTGAGGATTTTACATACAGATGTTTAGGTGATATTTTCTAGTCAGCTTTGACAACACATGATCACCTTCCACACAATGGGGTCAATTTATCAAGCTCCGTACGGAGCTTGATGCCCTATGTTTCTGGCCACTGCTCCATAACCTGTCCGCCTGCTCTGAGGCGGCGGACAGGATTATCGGGTTGATTGACACCCCCTGCTAGCAGCCGATTGGCCGTGAATCTGCATGGGGCGGCATTGCACCAGCAGTTCACAAGAACTGTTGGTGCAATGATAAATGCCGACAGCATATGCAGCGATGTGCAGTGGACATGATACACTACATTGTATTATGTCTGCTCGCATATTAATAAATTGACCCCAATGTATTTAGTGCGGATAATTATTATTATTATTATTACCATCTTTTTGTATAGCACTACAGAATTCTATAAAGCAGAATGATAAACAAATGTCCTCATCTGGGGAAATGAAACTATTTGACCCCGCTGCTCTGATCCCCCTGTTCTTAGTGATCTGGCATCACCATGGGAATTTGGGGATTCCAAAGATTTCATCATGCATGTGCGTGATGACTTCATAAAGCCCCGTAAACTCAGACACAGAGGAATTAATGGAACTGGAAACAGGGGTAAGCATTGAAACCCCTTAATCCCAGCTTAATTAGGAACCCACAATACCTATTGTTTAAAAGGCCTGCTTTTTTAAATGATCTGTGTTTTGAAGGCATACAGTTTAAGCCCAATTCTATAAAAAAAAAATAAAGACTTTTAAGCACCCATTACACTAATACACACTTATTATAGCCCATTAAAAAGGCTACCTTGGGGGTGATTTATCAAGGGCCGAATGGCCCCTGATGTCCCTGTTTCACCTTCAGGCTCACCGGAAACAGCAGTTATGAAGCAGCGCTCTTTAGACTGCTACTCCATAACTGGTCCGCTGCCTCTAAGGCTGCGGTCTGCAATCCACCCAATCCTATAGGATCAGGCTGATTGACATCCCCTGCTAGCGGCCGCAAATTTGCAGGGGGTGGCATTACACAAGCAGTTCACGAGAACTGCTTGAGCAATGTTAAATGCCGACAGTGTATGCTGACGGCATTCAGCAATGTCTGGGAAACATGATACACTACAGCGTATCATGTCGGACAGGCATTGATAAATCGCCCCCTTTGTTTTAATGTCCAGAGGCCTCTTTTTAAAATAAAACAGGTTTTAATAGTCAGATAAACACTGTGGTAATTGTTTTAATTTTTGTCTCCATATATATGTTGTTTTTTTCCTGTTCCTATACTAAACCACTATTTAATTTGAATGTATAATGAAATAAGTACTAGTCAATCTTTAATACATATTTTTTTTTCTTTCTTTTTTTTTCCTCTTCTTAACACCTGGCACCCTAGCTGTTTTGTTTCTTTTTTGTGTTTGCAAGACAAGGAGATCTGTGGGAGAGACCTTGAAGTATACATGTCTTTCTGATATGCACAGATGCACAATACCACTATCACAGAAGCTTTTTTTTTATAGCTACAGCGGAAAGTTGTATTCTAATTTTAGATAAAAATATCATCATTCAACAATATTTAATAATTTACCAAAGAAATGTTTGCTTGTGTGGGTGTCATTATCATTATTTTCTATTTCCTTCTGAGGAGAAAAATGCATTATATTTACTATTTCCATTTTTTAATATATGGCCCAAACTTATGAACATGTGGGCATGAACTTATGACTGCATAATTGATTTCTCACAAGAGATCAGGACATGGCAATCAATCCCAAATCAGCACTATCCAATAGACTGATTTTGTGGATACATATTAAAAATAATAATAAGTACATTTAAAAATGGACGATTATGTAAACAAAGTCCAAGGTAAACCAACAGACTGGGCCAAAGTACCTACGCATTTTGGGCCTGTCAGGATATTTTAACTTTGCCACCTGTAAGGCGAAAGTGCATGCATGCACTGCAAGGGGTGCAAGCTGCTGTTGCAGCTTGGTAATTTGTCTCAATGAAGTTAGTTTTATAAATTGCACTTAGAGGTATGGTAGCTGAGGTGGCAGCTATTAATCTGTTGTATTTTGTGATCTAGTATATAGTTTCCATTCCTATCCTCGGGTACTAATTAAAGGCCATTTATTTTTTTAGGATTATTTTATATGAGGACATCAACAGGATCTCTCATGTTTCTGTTCAAGTTCTGAATCAGAAGAGTAAGAGGGCACAATTCTGACCATAATGTGCAGTTTTAATCAAATTTTTCTATAATGTTAATGAAAAAACAGCAGTTAAACATGTTAATTTGTTTCTTGACAATGTTAAGTAAAAGCTGTTTAAATTTAAAATAGCAGGAAGTGAATATTTGTATGCAACTGATGCCTAGGTATCTGCTGCTCATGCATTTACATGAACAACTACCACTGTGAAAGTTGGTTTATTCAGCACAGGAACATGCACTTGAAACCTGATTATTGACTTGCTTTTATTATTATAAATCTATTTTCACAGGTTTTTCAATGGTCTATATGGGAAAAAACAGCCAATCGGAAACATAATTAAATATAATGATACATTGTTGTGCCCTACATAATAGCAAATAAATAACAAATTCCAAGGAGATAGGCAGACAGAAGAAATCTCAGTGAAATGTGATGGCATGCTCCAAATAATTCATAATAATTCATGGCATTTTTGTGATCTATGAGTGCTGAAAAGCATCAATAATCATCATTTCTCTGCAAGTATACTAGAAGAGGAGATAGTCCTGTCTAACAACATCTAATTTGTTTGTACCTGTAAAAGAAAGGTTAAACTAAGGTGGACTGAAGTAAATTATTGCTTTGCAGAACAGGTGACCGAAAAGTTGCTTTTCCCCATTTTACACTCCTGCTAGGAGTCTGCAATATTTAGCAGATATGTGCATTATTTTGACATGTGTTATATATGTTAACAAAATTAATACCATAAATAGCCACGGCCTGTTGCATTCTGCTGAGTTTCGGCACCTGATTTATTAGCAGACAAGTACAACACACAAATATCTGTGAAACGAATGCCAAAACAATGCACATAGGATAGATAGTTTCTTAGAAGGGATTCTTAATAGACTCTTTTAGTGCTAATACTACTAACATCATCTCTAATTGTTGACCATTGATCACGTTGGTATGTAGTGCTAACATGTAACTCTTGAAAAGCAAAAGATTTAAGAGAGAAAATAATACATTAATACATTGACTCCTATGCCAAAATGGAAGCTTGTGAGTTGCACCAGAGTTGTAACTTTTTAGATCCAGGTGTTCTGTGTAATCATTATTATAGTTCCCTAAATCTGTTGATTCCAAGTTCTTGAACTAGTAGCATTTGCTGATGTTGTACCTCTAACTTAATGTGTTCTTTGAGATGACACCTTACTCCTCACCACCCTTCTACCAAGTACCTTAATCTGCACTTAACTAAAGATTTCTACTTTTGTTTTACTACATGTTATCCTTAAGTTGCAGGAGTGCCACTTCCATTGGACTTAAGGTTCGATGATCTAAAAGACTCTGGGCTTGTGAAATTATTAAAGAATGCTCACTAGTATTTCTGTTTTCCTGGTTTGATGATAAAAAGACACTCTTTACCCTCAATACAGGGTGTCTCTCTAAGGGGCATATACTGCATTTTCGTATGGGGAGAAGATGCACGATTAGAAAACTGAACAATAAAATCTTATTCTAAAAATCATGCAAAATGAAGAATTGAACCATTCACACAAAAATACACAGTAATACATTGTGTGCTAGATTATAAATGGAGCACTAAATTATTGCACGGATAATTAACCAGCCATTACAAGTGCCCTAAATGCCCTCAAAATATAGGACATCATAGTTTTTTATTAAAAAAAAAATGTTAACCACTTTACCCAATAGGACGTATATATATATATATATATATATAGTTCATGTAAGTAAAAAGGCACTCAACGGGTCTTAAATGTTGAAAATTATTTTTCTATTTATTAAAGTGACGTTTCGGGGATATTTATTAAAGTGACATTTTTGGGATAAAACCCGAAACGTCACTTTAATAAATAGAAAAATAATTTTCAACATTTAAGACCCGGTGAGTGCCTTTTTACTTTCATGAACTGTGTACACTTACTTAAAGTGGGAGTGCTGTACCACCAATGACTGTTATATATATATATATATATATATATATATATATATATATATATATATATATATATATATATATATATATATATATATACAGTATATGTCATGCTGTACTAAGCTAATCCTACTGCATAACCTGTGTATACTTTGTAGCTGCAGGAAGCTCCAGCAGTCCTGGTCTGCATATGGAAATGGCGGACGATCGGTGCTATGGTTCTATAGGAAGGCAGATGCCAGATCATTACAGACGGTAACGCTGTGTGTAATGATCATCTGTTGGTGCCAGCTGGAGGTGTGGGAGGCAAAGCAGGAGGCTGGTGGGTGGCCCTGCAGCGGAGGAGGCAGGAAGGAAAGAAGGGGTAGGGAGCATGATGGGTCCTACACTGCAGAAATAAAATGAAGGGATAGGGAAGAATGGGGAGCTACACTACAGAAAGAGGTGAGGGGTGGGGGGCTTTAAATAATGATCGCCAGAGGGGGGAGGTGTGGGTATTTATTAGGTATTGCCAACATTAGGGATAAAGAGCTATTTGGGGAGATCAGGGAGGTGGGAAGGTTAAGAAGAATAGCTACACTGCAGAATAAAAAATAAAATAAAAAAAATAATAATAATTAAAAAGAAAAGTAAACTGAATACTGGCAGACTGTCTGCCAGTACCCAAGATGGTGGGGATGAGTGTGGATCGGGGGGGGGGCGGTTTGAAAGGGATCAGGGAGTGGGTGGTGCCAGGTGGGAGGGTAATCTCTACACTACAGGTAAAATTACCCTTACAAGCTAATTGATTAATTCCTTTTGCTGACGATTATAATAGAAGTGTGGTGTGCAGCTATTTTTTTTTATTGGCTAAATATGGGTGTTCTATATGAAATTGTCTATTTAAGACTTTTTCACTACAGATCTCACAGTTTTTTTTCTTGTAAACTAAAAGGTGCCAAACTTTTCTCAAAACACTCAAAATACTTATAACCCTAATAAAAAAAACACATGCATATGAAAAAATCGACAATTGTAAGATGCTATATGCAGAAAACAGCAAAATGTGATTTATATTGGCTGCAGGATTTACTTTTAGAAGTGCGCCCCCTGCTCACTGCTAACTTTGCTCTTTGGAGCCAAGTGCACCTTTCCAGCGAGCTACAGTACTTTCAATAAAAGACCTGTTGCCACTCACAGGGACTGAACCTTTTTTTTTTTTTATTGCTTTATTTGTACAGAGAATGGATTATACACAACCAACATCATTCCAACATTGTGGGGGTACATCAAAATAGCATTGAGTTATCAAATGATGATGAATGTCCTCCACTTTCCGTTTTGAACAAGTCTCCTAGAATAGTTGCGATGTTGGGGTTACGTACGCACACCCTCAGGATTTTGTTACAATTTTATAACACAATAGGGTAAAAAAGGACAGGGGAAAGGGGAAGATATAGACATACAAACACAACTACAAACAATAATCCCAGAGCCTTAGCCCAACATTAAGGACTTTCCCTTCTATTCCTTATAACAATCTTTACAGCTACTTCAAGTTTCCTTCCCAGGGTGCCTTGCAGTCCACTTACACCGTGTAACACGGAAAACTCATGACTATTTAGGCCTCTTGTTGATTTAGGTCTATTTGCCATTCACCCCTTAACTGAGCATTTAATATGTATTCTGTATTTCTAATTGGATAGATTAATTGCCTCTGTTGGGCGTTGTTTAGAGTCAGTATGTAGAGTTACCCTTTTTTCATAAAGTGTGCTGTTCTACCTTGGAGATCTCCCAATGTGTCTGCCTGCTCG
This sequence comes from Bombina bombina, assembly GCF_027579735.1. Lineage (NCBI taxonomy): Eukaryota > Metazoa > Chordata > Amphibia > Anura > Bombinatoridae > Bombina > Bombina bombina. The sequence continues at coordinate 1,067,084,844 of NC_069502.1, forward strand.
TATACTAGCTGTTGATGTATTTTTTTTTTTTTTTTTTAAGTTTCAAAAGCTTTATTGAAAATATAAACATAACAATCATGGCAAATGTTTCAATATGATCTGATGATTTCACAAAAGGTATCTATTAAATGTCTGTAGTGTCCAGTATCCAATCATCATCTCCTGAGTTAACACCAAATGTGCTTAGTTAGTTCCATATCATTGTCTCAGTATTGAAATGCTATGCAAGCAATAGTCTAGTATACAAGAGTGCGTTCAACAAGTTCCAGAAGTATGTACATTGCTTATTCCCTGATAAAAATTGTATGTAAGAAGAAGGTAAGAAAAAGAAAGAAAAGAAGAGCGGAGAGGGGAGTCCCAGCGGCAAGCTTGAGTGTATGTGTCTCTATAGTCGCCTAGTGTCTTATTCTGTGGGGCGTGTTTCTCCATTTGCCCAGGCTGATAGCATAAGCTCGTGTATATCAGTGGTGTCCTGCACTAAGTGGTGGTACCTTTCGAGTTGGAGTAACAAGGTGACCTGCGCTTTCCAATCTGACAGTGTCGGGACAGTGTGTGTTTTCCAGTTCTTAGGGATTAATATTTTAGCACTATTCAGCATGATCATCATTAATGCCCTGTAATCTTTGCCCTCAATCCTTGGCAGCGAGAGATACAGAAGAATTTTGGGGTCATTAGGCAGAGTACAGCCTAATACGTTTTTAATGTGAGAGAGGACTTCCACCCAGTATGTATCTAGTTTGGGGCATTCCCACCAGATGTGTAGCAAAGAGCCCTCTCCCCCACAATTTCTCCAACATTTCCCAGAAGATGACCTATATATATGCTGTATTCTAATTGGGGTGAGGTACCATCTCGAGAGAAACTTGTAGTTTGACTCTTGAATTCTGGCCGAGATTGATGATTTTTTAGTAGCTTGAAAGGCTGACTGCCATTCTTGGTATGTTATGGCTGTGTTCAGCTCTTTTTCCCACGTCTTAACAAAGGAGGGTAGTGTTTCTGGTTCTCCCAAGAGGAGGATTTTATACAGTCTCGAGATTGCGTGTCGTGTTTTTGTTTTTTGCAAGCATAGTGATTCAAAGGGGGTGTGTGATCTTATGAGTTGTTGCCTATGTTGATGTGTAGTCAGGTAGTGAGATATTTTAGCATGTGTGAACCAATTCATAGGTAGTTCAGGTATTTGCTCCTTAATGTCCCCAATTTCCTTGAGTTTGTGCTTCTCTATTAGTGCGGAGAACACTCTCTTGTCTAGACTCGCTATTTGGTTCGATCTAGTTTCCCTGAAGTCCCAAGGCAGGTCTGGATTATTGCAGATAGGGGTGAGAGGTGATGTTATCCCGGATACGTGTGTCGAAGTGTTAATAATCCTGTCCCATGCCTGATAAAACTCCACCAGGAGAGGATAGTCCACTACCATCTTTGGCCTATATTTCTTGTTAACCCAATCTGTCAAGCCTACGTTGTTTGTATTCATGATGTCGCAGTCTAATTGAACCCAATTTTTGTTTGGGTCATTTTGGCACCAGTCCAGTAGTCTGTGTAACACTATTGCCTGTTTGTATGTGGCTATGTGTGGTACCCCTAGCCCTCCCTTGTCTCTAGGTAAGTATAATGTGCATCTTGCTACCCTTGGTTTAATTTCTCTCCAAATGTACTGATCGATGAGTCCTTGTATCCTGTCCAGATAGTGTGCTGGAAGGGATATAGGGGTTGTTTGAAGCAGATAGAGTAACCTGGGCAAGATATTCATCTTCACCACATTGATGCGTCCCAGCCAGGAGATAGATTTATTTCTCCAGCTGGACAGGTCAGCAACCAGGTTGTGCTCCAGCTGTTTGTAATTAGCCTGAAACATCACCTGTGGGTCTGGGGACAAGTAGATCCCCAGGTACTTCATTTTTGTCTGTTGTTTTTTCAGGGAGCAATTTAGAAGGAGCTTGGGTAGCTCGTCAGGTTTGTACGTGATGTTTAAAAACTCGGATTTGCTAAGATTAAGGTGGAAGTTGGAGACCCTGCCAAAGTCTGCGAATGTTTCAAGCGCCTTGGGTATTGATAAGCCTATGTCAGTGAGGGTAAGTATGACATCGTCGGCGTATAGCGCCAGTTTGTGTTCATGTGTGGTAGTGTGTATACCCTTTATCTGCTTATTTGATCTAATAGTTTGCGCCAGAGCCTCGATTGTAATGGCAAATAATACAGGTGAGAGTGGGCAGCCCTGTCTCGTACCGTTTTGGATACTAAATTTATCGGAGAGGATGCCATTTACTTTGACTCGCGCAGTTGGTTTGCTATAGAGCGAGAAAATTAAGGCTATAAAGTGTTTGCTAAAATTCATCCTGGACAGGGTCACTTCCAGAAACTGCCAGCGCACCCTGTCAAACGCCTTCTCCGCATCTGTAGAAATTAGCGCTAATGGGATATGTCGGGCCTGTGCGTGTGACATGAGTTGTAGAATCTTTAAAGTATTGTCTCTGGTTTCTCTTCCGGGTACAAAGCCCACTTGGTCAGTATGGATCAGGGCGGGAAGGATTTTATTTATCCTAGTAGCTAAGATTTTGACGTATATTTTGACGTCCGAATTCAGTAGTGAGATGGGCCTAAAATTTTCGGGGCTGTCTGGGGATTCGCCTGCTTTAGGGAGGACAGTGATGTGTGCTTCCAGCAGACTTTCTGTAAAACCTCCCTCTTTCAAGGTTGAGTTGAATAGGGAGGTCAGTGGTTGTAATATGTGGTGTAGGTATGTCTTGTAGTATTTTATACTCAGTCCGTCGGGGCCTGGGCTTTTTCCGTTGGGCATACTCTTTATGGCTAATTTGGTTTCCTCTATGGTGATTGGTGCATCTAGAAATTCCACATCCCCCTCTGTCAGCTTATTAAGTTGAAGGGTAGCTAGATAGTGGTCTATGTCCCCCTGGCTGCTGTTATTATCCAAGTTGTATAGTGTTTCGTAGTATAGTCTGAAGGTCTCAGCTATCTTTTTGCTGTCTTTGAGCACTGTTCCTCCTCTGTCTTTTATGGTGTGTACATGTGTGTTCAGCTGCTTCCTTTTAATGGCTTTCGCCAGTGATGAACCTGCTTTATTGTTAAGGTCATAATATTTCTGTTTCAAGAAGGCAGCCTTTCTCTGGTACATTTTGGTAAGATGGCTATGTAGGTCTTTCCTAGCTTGTGTGAGGGATAACAGTGTAGAAGAGGCGTCAGGATGTCGTTTATGTTCTTGTTCCCAATATCTGATCTGAGCTAGGGTGGAGTTTAAGAATTGTCTGTTATTTCTATTGTCTTTAGCTTTAATTTTAATAAACTCCCCTCTTACTACGCATTTGTGGGCCTCCCATACTGTTGTGTGGGAGATGTCATCTGTTGTGTTTTCCCTAAAATAGTGTCCCAGGGCTGCGTCAATGTCTGACCTAGTTATCTGATTTTCCAGCATAGTTTCATCTAGTCTCCATATAAAGGGTATCACCGGTGCAGATGGCCAGAGAACTTTATATTGCACCGGGGCGTAATCAGACCAAGTGAGAGGTAGTATCGTAGAGTTGTCGATCATGGATAAGCCCATTTGGTCGCTGAGAATATAGTCTATTCTAGAATATGAGCCGTGTGGGTGGGAATAAAAGGTGTAGTCTCTTTTACTTGGGTTAATAGTTCTCCATATGTCGTGCATTTTCAAGAGTTGAATCTGTGTGTTAACCGCTTTAATAGTTCGTTTTGGTGTGCATGATATGCCGGTGGAGGTGTCTATTGTAGGGTCTAGTGGAAGATTGAAGTCCCCTCCCAAAAAAAGTGTACCTTTTGTGTGCTCAAACAGTAACTGGGATATTTGTTTAAAGACAATAGATTGTCCAGTATTTGGGAGATATATGTTTGCAAATGTCACAGGGTTATTGTAAAGGAGGCCCGAGATAATTATGTATCTGCCGTTGGGGTTTTTGATCGTGTGTTTGGGCTGGAAGCTGATATTGTTTCTGAATAGAATTCCTACTCCTCCCTTTTTCTCCCTGCCTGATGCCAAGTAGGCTGATTTATACCTATGGTGGAGAGTTGTGGGTTCCTTTCCTATTTGAAAATGTGTCTCCTGAATAAAGATTATATCCCCTAATGCATGATTGAGTTGATTGAAAGCTACTGATCTTTTCTCTGGGCTATTCAGTCCCTTTGCGTTAATAGTGATTAATGTAATAGGCCTAGCGCCATTGCCAGGGATGTCTGCCATGTTTAGTCTGTTGCTTATTTGTCTATATGTTTGCTATAGAGGGTGAGCAGTGTCACGTGTTATTTTGTACAATTCTTATCGAATGAGAGTGTGCAGGTAGAGTGTAAAAACGCTTACCAAGCGCTGGGACCCCCAGCAAGTGTGTTGAAGATGTTGGAATTGTCACACAATTCAGAACTGCATGCAGTTAGTAGATATACAATTCAGAGTTTAGTCTGAAAAAAGAAGATTGTTAGATTATTTTTGGTAAAAGAGATAGAACACAACAATTCTTAAAGCAAGTCAAAAAAGTTTTAACAGTAATAAGGTGGGTAATATCCCACAACTGTGTTCCCACACAGAATTATAAACATATATAAACAAGTAAAAACTTACAACCTGTAGCCAAGTTCAAAGATATAGGGGTTTAATAACCCAGCAGGGGGCAGTTATGGGTTATCTGGCATCCTTGCTGATGCCTGTGTCGCTGCTGGTAGGGACTGTAGTGGAAGTGTCAATGTCCCTGCGGCCTTCTCTTGACAGTGAATGACTCCTCCTAATAGGCGAGTGATCTACCGCTGTGTTGCGGGTTTGTGACTCCATAGTTCTGATGTCAATCTGTAAAGCCTCACAAAAATTTGATGTCTTCCTTGGATCTGTATACAGCCGTTGTGTCTCCTTTAGAGGCGATAATGCTCACCGGAAATCCCCATCTGTATTGGATGTTTTGATCTCGTAGTGATGTAGTAATATGATTAAGGTCTCTCCTCTTCTGTAAGGTAGTGGGGCTGAGGTCTGCAAATATCTGTATTCTGCATCCCGCATGTGTGAAGTCTTTTTTCTGCCTGGCATATTTCATTATTTCCTCTTTGTCTTTAAAGTGTAAAAGTTTCAAGATGACATCTCTCGGGGGGCCTTTGGTGGAGGTTTAGCACGCAGAGCTCTGTGCGCCCTTTCAATGTTGATATCTGGGGCTCCTTCATTTCCTTTGAGGGTCTTAAAAAGGCTTTGTAGACATCCCTCCAGAGCTGTTGGTTGTATACTTTCTGGAATGCCTCTAATGCGGAGATTGTTCCTTCTGCCCCGGTTGTCAAGGTCTTCTACTTTTTCAAGCAGGTGGTGGATTGTTTCTTCTTGTTCGTATGCCAGGCGGGATACATGTTGAATGTCATTGAAGGTGGTATTGTGGTTCTCTTCCAAGTTTGTGACTCTCTGTGCTACCCTTGTAAGGTCTTTCTTTAGTTCCCCATACAAATTTTTGACCTCATGCATCATTTCCTTCACATCGTCTTTAGTGCAAAGAGATCTCAAATCTTCTCTAGTAAAGTCGGCAGTATTCATAGTTTGGCTGGGTTTATGCTGCATTTCAGCTTTGTGGGCGCTTTGTTGATGAGATTCTCCTGAGTTCTGATTTGACTCATTTTGCTTTAGGTAGTTTTGCATTGTTCTAGTGTTAGGGAGGTTATCTGTCTTATGCGATTTTTTCCCTGGCATGACCCGTGTATATATCTGAGGTGTTCCCCCTCTTTAGTAATATAGGGTAGTCAAATGCTTTATATAATGGTTGGCTGATCTCTCACTTTCTTGCAAATGTTTCTGCTACTGTAGTTCCGTGTATCAATCAGTCTGCCATATTAAATCTAGCCCAGGTAAAAAGGCCTCTGTTCTCTGATTTTTATTGGCGTGTTACTCTTCTGTAGGACATCCACTCGTGATATAGTAAATGTTGTAAATGTTCATTTGGGCACCAAAGGAAGCCTGTGTAAATTGCTCCTGCCGGAGCTCTGTCTGATGTGGTGCTATGCTCTCTTTTGGCTGTATAGAAACAGTGCACAAGCGTGTGGGCCTTTGAGCGGTACTTTGGTTTCATATAGCTGCGTGTGTATTTCTTATTGCCCCTTGTATGAGCTTACTGTGCTGAAATTAAAAGTCTTTCTGGCTATATGTTTTAGGCAAACACTTCTATAAGTGGGGTACAATGCTTGTATTGCAGGTATACCGATATGTTATGGCGTCTATCTCCCCCAGCGTGTGCCCACGAGGTAGTGTCAGGCAAAGCAGTGAGAAGCATGCGCTGCCGAGATCCTGCGGTCTCTATGTGGCTGTATATTTAGTGCCTTGTGCTATTTCAGGCTTACCGCTCCTGTTGCTCGCTCCTCTGTCCTTCTGATATGCCCCTGAGTCAAGGGTGTAAAGAGGTCACTAATATGGCGCTACTCCTCTACTCCAGCGCGCGTGTATGGCTGAACCAGGAGGGGATCCGGTGTGCAAATGTTCCGTGTCGGCTCTTTTTTTTTCCTCTCGATTTTTCGCTCCGCAGCTTCTTGCAAGTTATGCCCCCTGCCAGAAGCGTTAAAATAGGTTGTATATGGCTATTTTTATCGGGAATCACAGATGTGGGCCTAGGAGCTACACAATCACACGACCATCTCTCTAAGCGGTCAAGCTCCGCCCTCCCGCTGTTGATGTATTTTGTGCTTGAATTGCTCTAGAGTTGGGGCTTTTTTCGTTTAGACAATGTTGTAAAATGGAGTTCCTTGCATGAAGTACTACATTGTGTACAAGCAGAGCACTTCCTTCCGGTAGGTTATCGAGGTCAAGAAATATTATTGCCTGTGCAGTGAAGTTTAATTTTTTCCCAATAATATTGGATACACATTTAGCCAACATGCCCCAGAATTTATACAGTTTAGGGCAAGACCAGATCATGTGCAGTAAATCTGTCTTAGGGCATTTCCCTTCATAATTAGGTTCCCAAGTTTTGTGTATCTTGGGTGTTACGTAGGCTAACTCAAGGATTTTAACGTGGGATTCTCTAATGTTGGCAGATAGAGTGGCTTTTCGTGTCTTTACTATACTTTGTTTTGTATTAGTGCAGAAGGTAACTCAACATCTAGGATGTGGGACCACTTTTCACAAACATGTTGCAACGTGAATGTATTTTAAGTTGCTATCAATGATTTATATGTTGCCGAGATTGACTTTAGACCTTGTGCATATGTGTTCAGCAAGTGGTTGAGTTTGTTGTCTTTTGTTGGTAGTTTTTTAGACGGTATCAAATCAGACACATAGGGGCCCATTTATCAAGCTCTGAACAGAGCTTGTGGACCCGTGTTTCTGGCAAGTCTTCAGACTCACCAGCAACAGCAGTTATGAAGCAGCAGTCTAAAGACCGCTGCTCCATAACCCTGTCCGCCTGCTCTGATGAGGCGGACAGGAATCGCCGGAATTCACCCCAATCGAGTATGATCAGGTTGATTGACACCTCCCTGCTGGCGGCCGATTGGCCGTGAGTCAGCAGGGGGCAGCGTTGCACTAACAGCTCTTGTGAGCTGCTGGTGCAATAGTAAATGCGGAGAGGGTATTGCTCTCCGCATTCAGTGAAGTCTTGCGGACCTGATCCGCACTGTCCGATCAGGTCCACAAGACCTTTGATAAATAGGCCCCATTATGTTTAGCCTGTAAATAGGCATAATGGTGATGGTACGGTATGTTGTATGTGGTTTGTAGATTTGCAAACATGTGAATGGTCTGTTCATTCTCCATTATCAACCTAGAAATCGTACGTATTCCCACTTTCCCCCAAATCTTAAATGCCTGGGTAGTGAGGCCGGGAATAAAGCTTGGGTTGCCTTGGAGTGGGATAAACCTGGTGACCTCATGCTGTGTTTGCATTTTGTGGCAATTTTTTCTCCAGGCGTATACAGGCTGTTGAAGCAATGTAATGTTTAACAAGTATTTGTCTGCTGTAGCAGCGGACAAATGTAGGAGCATGGCAATCTAATACATACTTTACCTGGGCTGCTCAACTATAGAGCTCTATATTTGGTACAGCCATCCCTCCTACCTCCACTGAGCTAGGCATTCTGGTACACTTGATTCTTTGCTTCTTTTTAGCCCATATGAAAGAGAATATGAGCGAGTTCCAAAATGTAACATCTGGTTTACTTAGTACCAGGGGTAGCATTTGGAGCAGGTATAGGAGCTTGGGGAACAAAATCATTTTAATCAAGCTTATCCTGCCCGTCATTGTAAGGGGTAGTTTCATCCTGTATGAGATTAAGTCCTGCGCTTCTTTCCTAAATGGTACATAATTTGCCTCATAGCACGTTTGGGGCTCTACGTTAAGCTTTATACCTAAGTATTTAAAATTGTCCTTCACTACCTTAAAGACGTATGTCAAATTTGATAAAGTAGGTTGCAGTCTTATCCAGACCAATTCTGTTTTGTCGGTATTAATTTTATATCCTGAGATCCGTCCAAACCTAGTTATTATGTCAATTACTTTAGGGATGTTAGTGTCAGGATCTTGTAGATACAGTATCATGTCATCCGCAAAGAGTGATAGGTGCATGGTCTTGTTTCACAGTTTTAACCCTTGTGTTTCCTCTCTAATCTTAACTGCCAAGGGCTCCAAGGACAGGTCAAAAAGGAGGGGGAAAGTGGGCATCCCTGCCTCGTGCCTCTCTCTAGGGTGAAGGGTTGGGATGTGACTCCATTTACTAGGATATCTGCCTGTGGTAGGGTATATAGTGTCCGAATCGTTTGTGCAAAATTACCTTTTATACTGAATTTTTCCAGCTTGAAAAAGAGGTGGCCCCATAGTACCTTGTCAAAAGCTTCTATCTGCATCGACTAAAAGGGCACACACTTTTTGTGTAGTCTCCTGCTCTAAGCGTCGAGTAGTGGATTAGTAGGTATTGCAAGGTTTTAATGTTTGTGACTGCAGATCTATCTTTGACAAATCCCATCTGATCTTTATGAACCAGGCAGGATAGGACTGTGGCAAGTCTATTAGCTAGGATCTTAGTGAATAATTTATAGATAGAGTTCATGAGGGAAATAGGTCTATAGGATGCAGGATAAATAGGACTTCTGTCTGGATTGGGGATTAGACTAATATTAGCTTCTGTGAATCATCTTGAGAGTGCAGTAGTGCCACTCATTACTCCGTTAAATAGTATTGAGAGGGTGCCCGCAATTTCTACTTTAAGAATTTTGTGGAATTCAATAGGCAGGCCATCCGGTCCTGGAGTTTTATCAAGAGGAAGATCCCCTATGGTTTTGGTTATCTCAGCTATCTATAAAGGGGAACTGATTGTTTGCAATTGGTCATCTGTCAACGTAGGCAATTTTAGGGGCTTCCAGAATGCCTCTCTTTCTGTCTCATCTATCAGTTGTCCCTGGGATAATTTAGTGTAATATTCTCTAAATACTCTTTGTATCGCACTTGTCTCTGAATGGAGGGTATCTTTATCAACTATGGAGGCTATACTGCGCATACCCTTAGTCAATTTTGTCAGCCTCACTAGCAGTCGCCCATTTTTCTTTCCATGCCTGTAGTACTTTGAATGGGTTGTTTGCAAGTCTTTAGCTTCAGACTGTGCTAACATGGTATCCCTCTGATCTTTTATATCTTTGTACTTACCACTATGTTCTGCCATAGGGTGCCTCAGGTATCTATTTCTGGTGTTAATTAATTGTTTTAGGGCAAGTTCTCTAGGTTTCTTTCTTTTTCTCCCTGTAATGACATAGGTAGTAATGACCCCTCTGAGCACTGTCTTTCCTTCTTCCCAGTATAGAAGTGGATCCGCCTAATATTGTTGGTTTATAGATTTATATACTAACCATTCACCCACTAAGTGTTTCTAGAAATTGATATCTTGGTATAGGTATTTGGGAATGATCAGTGATTTGGGTGAGTGTGTGTTCTCCTTAACATTAACTGAAGTACTATAGGAGCATGATATGATATGGTGGGGGGCATCAATACTGGTTTTGCTAACTTTTGGACTCAGGCTATCTGATATAAGTAAGAGATCTATACGAGACATGGTATCTTTTGCGGGAGTGACTCAGGAGTAATCCCTATTCTCTGGGTTCCTATTTCTCCAAATGTCCACCAGTGCAGTGAGAATGCACACTCCCCCAAACATTAAAGAGCCATCCGCTATCTCTAGTGTCGTGAATAGGAACCTCCCTTCTGGGTCCCTTACTGTGTTTAGAACCTTGTATTTTAAGTTTTTTCTAAAAAGGATGGCCTCACCTTTCGCTCCAAGTACGTAAAGTGTGTTTATGACCTCTCTGACCCAGCCCTGTTTATGCTTTTGATGTTCCGCTGGTATGAGATGTGTTTCCTGTAGTATCACTAGGTCTGCCCGTCTTAGTTTCAGCAGTTTAAGTATTGATTTTCTTTTAAAATCCCCCCACATTCCAGGATAGGATTCTTATTTACTTAATAATGACTGTGTAGCTCCCCTAATAATGTTGGAATGTGTCACGAGATGTAGTTGTGCTACGTCTAGTGGACTGTTGCAAAGGAAATTGTGGTAGACTTAGGTGCAATATGGAACCCTGGGGTTCTGTGCAACCGGTTAGCTATCAGCTTCATAGTTGTTGCTCAGTTCATATTTAGCTCAATCAAAGTAAAGCTCTGTAGTACAATGCAACAATTGGAGAAAACCTGCATCAATACAGGTGACAAAGAACAAATTGACAGTTTGTGCGATGGAAATTACAACAGTGAAAAACAGATCAACCTTACAACTCTATAACTTGTTAGGAATACAATAAAGTGTTATCCCCCTCCCACCCCCCCACTCTTAAGCAGTATTAAAGGCCCAAACTTGCAGCCTTGACATTATAGATTAGGTTAGGTCCTCAGTCTTTCAATAGTGTCCCTGTTCCAATCCAGGAACTCATTGTGTCCTCATGCTTCTGAGTATGTATCCATCAATACGGCGCTTCTTCAATGAGGTCTTCGTCTTTTCTCTGCTCTTTCCTAAGATTGGGTCCATGCAGGTATCTCTGGAGCTGCTTTGTGGATTCAAACATTTTAGGTCCTTGTGGAGTTTGTAGCTTGAGATGGACAGGATACATTAGGAATGCTTTCTCCCCCTTTTCCCAAAGCTCTTTGCAATACGGCATGAATTCTCTTTGCCTCTTGGCCACTTCGGCTGATTAGTCCTGGAAGAGGGAGATTCGCTGTCCATCATACAGTAACTCCGACATTTGTCTGTAAGCCTTTAGGATGTTCATCTTTTCTTGAAAATTAAGATATTTGATCATTACTTGTCTGGGCATAGATGGCTTTTCCGGCCTAGGCATAATCGGGCCCACCTTATGAGCTCTCTTGGTTACATATGGGAGTTGGCTCTGTTGTATCTTCAGCAGAGTTGGTAAGAGTGTCTCCACAAACCTCAATAGTTCTAAGTTTGGCACCGTCTCTGGTAGTCCCACCACCCGTATGTTATTTCTCCTCGACCTATTCTCTAGGTCATCCATCTTTTCTTGCAGGAGTTTATTCTGCCTTTGCAGTTGTGTGATATTGGAGGTGGATTCCCTTGTCTGTGCTTCATTATCTGTTACCTTCTGTTCCACCACTGCCAATCTTGTTTTTCTGCAGCCCTCCCCTCTCTCAGTGTCTGCTATACCGAGCTTATGGATGCTCTGCCTTGGGGGAATGTGCTGGTATGTGGAGGCACTTGTACTTGCTTTTATCTTCTCACCCCTGTGAGCATGTGTGCGGGAAGATGGCGGCCTCCTGTGATCTCAATTATGGGCCGATCTGGGCTTACTGTCCATATTCCCCTCTACAGTTGTTCTAGTGGAGTGCGGGAAAATCCCAACGTGGTCTAAGTCCTTCCCTGCCGCTACTGCGGCTCTGTATGGGTTGTTCAACTGTACTGGCCTTCGATGGGGGAGCCAATGTCTGAGTCTCCTTGCTTATGGGTGTCCAGGTAGTGGTACGATCTCCTCCACCAAGGACTGCAGCTTTTTGGGCTCCAAAAGGGAAAGTTTTAGCAGTGTTTAGGAGCTTTCCCTATGCAGCTCCACTTCCTGCTGCCGCTCGGTGAGCCCGCCCACTGGAAGCCCGGGACTGAACCTTTTTTATGATAATTCCACCAGGGTAGCCCCTGCAAGGTTTGTTGAGAAAAAACACGTCTGATCTGGAGAAGTTTAAATCATCGGCCCTTAGTCACTCTTTTACTATGAAGTAATATTACAGGCAGCTATAAAGGATAACTTTAGTGTTAGAGATGATAGTTTGATACCTTTATCAGATAAAAGGAAAAGCAGTGAACATTACCTTTAATTGAAAAACAAAATATTAAAATATGTGGTGATGACATTTGAGTGACATTTCAAATAAACAATTTGTCTCATTATTGTGATATAGGCAATTATCTTTTATAATAGAATTGCATAGTAATCATGTAACATTATGAGAAAATATAAAGAAATTACATGCTAATGTGTGCACATCTGAGTTTTGTTAATTAATGAGTGTCTAATTTATTTTTCAGAGAAATATCTCAAAATGATGTACTGAAATCAATAGAAGCTAATGTGTTCTCCAACAGTCCACAACTGCAAGAAATGTAAGTGGTTGATGATTTTCACAAAACTTTTATAAGGCTTATACAGGCGCTGGATTGTTAGTAGGATTAAAATTGTGCATTTAAACGGAAACATTTAGGGTCAGATTACGAGTGGAGCGCAATATTGCGCTTACACGAGCGTAATGTTTGCACTCCACTGAGTAATACTATCGCATGTAAATGTGCACTGCAATGTGAACACAACCTCGCATTCACATTGGCGAAAGCCAAGTGCTCAAGATAGTGTGCTTCCATAGGTTCCATTGGGAGCCTCATTTTCATGATGGCAGGCTACGGCAAATCACCTAGTGCAGCGCAGGGGCCAAATTGCACAGTACGGGGCAGCAATAAATAAATCTATATGTAAATGCTTATATACATACATATTTATGTGTTTATAAGTGTATATACACATATTAACACATAAAATATACATGCATATAAGCATACACATCCCCTCCCTTTAACCCCTTATAACTGGTCATAATTATATTTTATGTTAATGTACTATCTTCTTTATTTTGGGTGCAATTGAGGCAATCTTTTTTTTAATCAGAGGCCCCTTTTCAAGCACACGTTAAGATAGTGCTTCACTCATAATTTGGCCCTTAGAAGTTAACTAAGCAGGGCATTCATTAGGGTTTATTTATTTAGTTATTATATTACTATGCTTACATCGCTCACCAGTACTGTAATTATACAGTTGAGTTGCTACACTCTAAAGGGATGATAATCTGGATTCAATAACCCATAAGAAAATAATTAAGAAAATATAGGACTAGATCACCATTGAAATACACCGTAGCCATGGGTTACTACATAGCAGCTTCACTATGTGTGAGTTGTAAACAATCCAATTAAAATCAAAAAGGTAATGTATTTTTGTGTGGTGGCAGCTATGATTATATAGTGATATATTAATATTAAAGGGACAGTCTAGTCAAAATTAAATTTCATGATTCATATAGGGCATGCAATTTCAAACAACTTCACAATTTACTTTTATCATCAAATTTGCTTTGATCTCTTGGTATTCTTTGTTGAAAGCTAAATCTAGGTAGGCTCATATGGTAATTTTGAAGCCCTTGAAGGCTGCCTCTTATCTCAGTGCATTCTGACAGTTTTTTCACAACTAGACAGAATTAGTTCATGTGTGCAATATAGATAACATTTTGCTCACTCCCATTTCTTTATCAGTCAGCACTATGGCTAAAATGCAGTCTGTCAAAATAACTGAGATAAGAAGGCAGTCGGCAAAGTACAAGGTAATCACAGATATAAAAAGTGGATTAATACAGTGTTGGTTAAAAAAACTGGGAAATGGGTAATAAAGGGATTATCTATCTGTTTAAACAATAAACATTTTGAAGTAGACTGTCTCTTTAATGAGAGTCCCTACAATCGCTTTTGGTCAGGCTCCTATGACAGAAAGTCCTATCTCTGGCTGATATGCTACACCAGATGATTATTAACCAAAGGGTCCTAATCTAATGTTCTCTGCTGTGGTAAAACTATCTAAAACATCTAATCAGTACTGTGAGGTCCCTCAAACATTTTTAGAAAGGCACATTTTAGGTTGTCTATAAGATAGGGGGCACCCTAAAAAATTAGCACTCAATAGGCTATATGATGTATATGATAGTGAATATAGTACACAAAAAAAGACAATGTGAAAAATACTATTAGTCAAATAACAATTCAACAAAATATAATAAAAAGTCTTTAGATTTGTGAAATGAGATAATGTTGAGGCAGCAATCTGTAGCGGACCCGGCCTGGATCCAAGAGGATAATCTATAAACAAAAGAAAAGACAGATGCGCCACATGGCCCAATATTGTTTGATCCACAAAGTTAAACTATCAGATTGTATTGCATTAGACTCACAATCTTGGGAGCACTCCAATTAGTGCAATGGGAACAGTCTGGGATCTATAACAGTCACCCAGCAGACCGACCTCTTAGGGTGAAGATGGATAATCTGTAGTAAAACACAAGAGGACACAAAGGTGCCTATATGGCCTAGTACAGTCTTATACCAGGAGCAGTAGTATGTATGGTAAGATATATACTCACAAAAGGTAAAGCATCTCCATTGATGCTAGTCAGACAGGAAGGGATCAATGCAGTCACCCAACAGACTGTAACAAGGCTTCCACAGGAGGCAGACAGCAGAGGTCCAGTGGACCAATAAAGATCCAAATAAAACACAGTAGCAAGTGTTTGAGATAAAAAAAGTATTAAACTTTACTGACAAAGATGAAAATAAAGCGACGCGTTTCTCAGACACAGACTGTTTCCTCAGGCATAATAAAATAATTTACAAACACTTGCTACATATACCTAACCAAACCAATTAACATAATTGATATCACTTGTAGTGGGTGTGATCTATGATATCATAGGTATCCTAGTTACAAATCTGTTTTGACAACATAAGTAAACCTAATTTGTATGTTTTAGATTAAACAAAACAAAAATAAATACATACACATTATAACAAATAATGCACAAAATAATCCTAAACCAATTAATACAGATACATATAACAACAATTTACATATCTTTTCTATATGTAGAAAACAAATATCCATCTTAGCTTGTAATAGATAGATTAGTTAGAAATAATCTCCATTTGTATACCATGTGTAGGAAGAACATATGTAGATTGCACACCTTAGATGTTTCTATTAAATTTCTTAATTTCCTAGTTCTTTTTATATAGCTACTCATTCATACAATGCCCCATTCAAATCCCTAGTTGCAAGGTAATACTCTTTTTCTGTTTATCCTTTCCATTCATTTTACAGGCAAAGTCGTACATTATCCAGCATATGGATTTCAAGTACTATGTTTGAGGTATTTTCTCTTGATGTTATAGATATGTTCACTCCAACGTTTTCTGATGGTGCGACTAGTGCGCCCTACATATTGAGCACCACAAAGACAATTCACTAAATAAACAACATAAGTAGATTCGCAAGATAGTCTCTTGCTAATTTTAAATTGTTCCCCTGTTTGGTGTGAAGAAAATACCTCAAACATAGTCTATCTAGACACTGTGCTTTTTCACACAAAGGAAGTGCGAAAACATTATCTGTATTACCTATTGAACAAATATCTCGAAATAGTCACAACCCTCTTCTCAATTTACGCCGTAGAGAGACATACTGGATACATAAATTACATTCTTTAGTACCAGATGGTCTAAATAAATGTGTAGATTTGGCCGCCATTGATATATGACAAGGTGATTTGACATCATATACAGGAGTTACAACTTTTCATTCATTGATACCCTTTGGCACAAATGTGGCCTTATCTGTGGGTATCTTATCCCCAAATTATATTCCAGGACACCGAGGGGCTTATCTTATACCTCACACAATGTTAGATTGTATTTAGCTGCTACAGCTGCAAGCTGATTGGAGACTCCCTATAACTGTTAGCTCCCTCTCCCACATTGATATAGTTTTTTAGTTGTCCACAGTATAGTTAGCCATCTTCCCACAAAATGTATAATATAGTGTGATTTACACACATACTTTTGAGAGATCACACAAGGATATTATAAGAACACATATTCTCTTTAGGGTCCTAACCAATTCAAGTTATTATCACTTTACTTCCTTGATTAACAATCTTATCACTTATATTGACCAAACACGTTAAATATAACATATTAGTTTTAATCATTATCACTCAGCACTAATGTCACAATTATATTTGTCACTATAGACAATAATATCACATATAACTAGGAGTCTCACTATCACTATAGGGGACCCTATACACATCAGTTTCATTATCTCATATTATTATTGTAATCTACACATACATATATATTATTATTACCAATGTCCTATACGTTATCACTATTGTATAGTTAAACATTCATTGGGGTCACTAATAATACTAGGCAATCCACATATACACATATTTTAATTATTGTCATCAAGTCACCTAGGTTTTTGGATTTTGAACAATTTAACATGTATATACAGGAGAGTCTTATAATAAGAGGAGCACTTAGAAGAATATGAGCACTATATGCTCTATTGCATTTAGAAGAGGGGGTATCTAAACCTCTATTAAACATATCACTCATGGAAGATTTATTTTAGTTTTTAATTAGGCACCAGCCCTTTATATGACAAGAAGTTTATTCAATAATCCTCACACAATTTATACATATTATCAAGCCACTACTGCATATATTGTACATTTATTTACTTATTATTCTCATTTTAAATATACATCGCTTACTATTTATTAGGTACAAATAACCACTGGCAGACCATAATATTATGTTCATCAAATGTAGGTAGATTTTGGCTACAACACTTTACCGTTCCAGTACCATCTACAGAACGATTAGATACACTAATACCCTGAGATGGAACACAGACACTAGCTACCCATAGTCAAAGGATAATATTATCCTATCAGTTAACAGCTTCCATGTATATCTAGTTTCGAGCCGAATAGGCCTTATTGTACCTATAGTAACGTGATTGGCTGGAACAAAGCCAATTGTTACACTGAGCTAAAGAGTAACACAAATCTATCATGTTACAGCTATTCACTTGCGCCTAGCATGGAGCCGAATGAGTCATATGGTTCCTATGGTTATGCTACTGACATGCGCACAAGCGTTACATGCACGCCATTTAGAAGCTCTAATGGCGATTTGCAACAAAACAAAGTAAGTGATTCAGATCAAAAATAACTTAAAATTTTATATTTATATGATATAATCATCAGTAGGAACAGCTTGATTATAAAATCGTAAGGCACGAGTACTTGAAATCCATATGCTGGATAATGTACGACTTTGCCTGTAAAATGAATGGAAAGGATAAACAGAAAAAGAGTATTACCTTGCAACTAGGGATTTGAATGGGGCATTGTATGAATGAGTAGCTATATAAAAAGAACTAGGAAATTAAGAAATTTAATAGAAACAACTAAGGTGTGCAATCTACATATGTTCTGCCTACACATGGTATACAAATGGAGATTATTTCTAACTAATCTATCTATTACAAGCTATAATGGATATTTGTTTTCTATATATAGAAAAGATATGTAAATTGTTGTTATATGTATCTGTATAAATTGGTTTAGGATTATTTTGTGCATTATTTGTTATAATGTGTATGTATTTATTTTTGTTTTGTTTAATCTAAAACATACAAATTGGGTTTACTTATGTTGTCAAAACAGATTTGTAACTAGGATACCTATGATGTCATAGATCACACCCACTACAAGTGATATCAATTATGTTAATTGGTTTGGTTAGGTATATGTAGCAAGTGTTTGTAAATTATTTTATTATGCCTGAGGAAACAGTCTGTGACTGAGAAACGCGTCGCTTTATTTTAATCTTTGTCAGTAAAGTTTAATACTTTTTTATCTCAAACACTTGCTACTGTGTTTTATTTGGATCTTTATTGGTCCACTGGACCTCTGCTGTCTGCATCCTGTGGAAGCCTTGTTACAGTCTGTTGGGTGACTGCATTGATCCCTTCCTGTCTGACTAGCATCAATGGAGATGCTTTACCTTTTGTGAGTATATATCTTACCATACATACTACTGCTCCTGGTATAAGACTGTACTAGGCCATATAGGCACCTTTGTGTCCTCTTGTGTTTTACTACAGATTATCCATCTTCACCCTAAGAGGTCGGTCTGCTGGGTGACTGTTATAGATCCCAGACTCTTCCCATTGCACTAATTGGAGTGCTCCCAAGATTGTGAGTCTAATGCAATACAATCTGATAGTTTAACTTTGTGGATCAAACAATATTGGGCCATGCGGCGCATCTATCTTTTCTTTTGTTTACATTTTAGGTTGAGAGCTGTTTATTTAGCTATGCAGGGTTCTGGATGTGAAGAAAAGATGAATACATTACAATATAATGCTAAAAAAAAATCCCTCAATGATTTTGTGCGATTTTTCTTCATGTCGGACATTTTTTGATCATTGTCCCTAAGTGAGACCCAGACAGATCCTTTATTAAATGTACCTGAGAATTTGCATCAACGACCCACCCGCAAACAGCTAAACAATCCTGCCTCACAATTTTTACTAAGAACATCCTGTTAACCCTAAGACATCCACCACACACATTACATTGATTGAAAGTACCTCTTAAAAAAATCCACTCTTCCATACCAAGCACAACATCTTACCCTTTGTTGTGTATAAGGTACATTTTAGTGATTTTAATTGGTTAGCTTGCAGATTCTGTTTGGATAGCTTGGTCACCCATTCACAATCCAGATTGGTCATAATAAATAACCAATCCAGATTCTTTAAGATTTTTTAACTAGTGGAGGAACCCTTAACCAATTTATAATGTGGTGAAGCAGAAGTAACTGTTGCCAATGGGCAGAAGAACTTAAACAGGACAAAAGACTACAAGAGTAATAAGTAAGAGTTTTTTTTTTAATTATTATTTTAAAGGAAGGATTACCTACTTAAAATAAAAATGGGTTAAATGAATAGTTAAAGTCAGTTCCATATCAGCAATGCACTACTGGTCGCTAGCTTACACATCTGGTGTGCGCCAATGACAAGAGGCATATGAGTGTAGCCACCAATCACCTGCTAGATCACAATAGTGCATTGCTGCTCCTGAGCCTACTTAAGTATGCTTTTCAACAAAGGTTACCAATTATACAAATGAAATTTGATAATATTGGCTTTATTCAATAAATGCTAGGATGGATAAGGGCAGTCTGTCCAGCATTGCAGATAGTGGGCAGCAATACGATGTCTGCATTTATCATTGCCCTGTAAGTAAATTAAAAAAGTCTCTTACTGTTGAATGCTGTGTCTAAGTTACGTAAGTTAAATTTTGACTCTCATGCCTCTTAAAGAAGGAATTTAATCTCTTCAAGCGAATGAGTGGTTGCAATGTTGGCGTCTGTGGCAAGGGATTACTAGGTAAATAGTAGGTGTGAAGAAGCATTTTGTTACAGAAAGGGTGGTGGATTCATGGAATAAACTTCCAAAAGATGTGGTAAACACAGGGAATGTAAAAAAAAAATGTTTGGGACATGCATAAGGCTATCCTAAGAAAACAGTAACATGTAATATGGGTAGACTCAATTGGCTTTTTGGTTCTTATCTACCTTCAAATTCCATGTTTCTATTTTAGACTTAAGAAGGATTATAACAATGAAGTCACAGTTGAGGTTAAATCTTTTGTGTTTGGATGAACTTTTATAATAATAACTGAGTTGTTAGTTGCAATTAGGGTTATTTGCAGTTCAGGGTTCAGGTTAGCTTGTTTGGGTCAGCCATAATATTTAGTTGTGGTTAGGATTAATTACTGTGGATGATTCGGATCAAATTTATAGTTCATAATTGCGGGGCTAGTTATGGTTAGGTCTTATTGTGATGGGGTTTGGGTCAGCTGTAATAGGATATTGCTGTGGGAAGTTAGGGTTAGGATGAATTTTGTTAAGGGCTCAGGTCAACAAAGTTACGGTTTAATGTGCAATTAAGAAATCGGACAGTAATTATGTTGTTGGCAGTGGGGTCATAGGGGATGTGTGATTAGAGTATTTTTTGTTGGGGAAATTTGCGATTAGGTTTATTTGCAGTGGGAACGGATCAGATAAGGGGACAGATACAGTTAAACTATATCAATGGGGTTCAGGACTTGGGCAGTTAATGTTAAAAGTTCAGAGGTGTTAAATTCACAGTGGGTCATTGTTTTTCCAATCCTCTTCAGTGAGATTTAAAAATAAACCTAAAAGAAGTTATATAAAAGCTAAAATGGTTGTACAATTTTAAGACTGTCTTGGGTAAAAGAACCAGTGGCAGCAATATAGGCTGATTGGCATAACTGAGATACTGTCCCTTTTATGACATAGCATCTCTCATAGAAAGTAATTGCCATCACTATTACCTGGGGATTGCTACACTGCTTATTGTGATGGTAAATCCTACCGTTCCAAAACTACTAGGATTTACCAGCACTTAAAATAAAGGTTATTTTAATTCACAAGTGTAAAACTCACCTTTATTTCGCTGTGGCTTCACTGCAGTGCTAACCCAAGAGCCGCCTGCTGCCCATGGCACAGCTCAATTTTTTCAGTGAGGTGATGTTTCCACCTCTTAGCCAGTAACCGTGCTAGCCGTACAGCACTGCACAGTATGGTAGCATAGCAATTAGCTAAGAGGTGAAAATGTAATCTTATTGAAAACATTGAGCTGTGCCGTGTATGGCCAGGGGCTCTTAGGTTAGCAGTGAAGCCACAGCATAATAAAATTGGCTTTTTTTTAAACTCTGGAATGAAAGTCACATTTATTTTTAGTGCTGGTAAATCCTAGTGTAATTGAAACACTAGGATTCACCATCACTTTAAGATATAAAATTTGAGCATAGATTAATGTTATAAGCAAAGCAATAAAGCAGAACATGTCCTATATTACCTATATTTAAGCTATGTTGGTGCTCAAAAGTTTGACATTTTACAAGGATCACTTTAACTAAAAAGAATATTGCTTTATAGGTCAATGCAATTAAGCTTTACTGTGCCTTAGACATATGTTATTTATGGGGCCTTTCCAAAAGCTCAGACTGGTTCCCAAATGAAGTAATTAGTGTTTAATTATTTTTTGTTGTGTATATAAAGAACACTATGATGCATTGCATTATTAGTTTATGAAATAGTCTGACTGGCTTGTAACTAAACATTATTCACAGCATACTAGTTTATTATTGTTGGTACAGCAACTATTGTTTAGAATAATCAATAAATTTAGGGCCAGATTACAAGTGGAGTGCTATTTAACGCTCCCGCTCAAGTGTTAACTGCGCTAGAAGTAAGCTTGTTGCGCGCGTCATGTGTAGAACATAGGAATGTGAAATATTTACAGCATGACACTTTTTTAAATATGAATATTGCATAAATATTATTTTACATGTTTTCACCTACTTAACTGCAAAGGGCTTCAATGCAGGGGTCAAGTCCTACAAAAAAAAGTGTGGGAAATCACCAAGACATCCACCCCAACTTACAATTAATATTGGTTTATACACACACACACACTTACATATACACATACACACACACACACACACTTACATATACACACACATACACACTTACATATACACACACACACTTACATATACACACACTTACATATACACATACACACACACACACTTACATATATACACACACACACTTACATATACACATACACACACACACACACTTACATATACACACACTTACATCTACACACACACACTTACATATATACACACACACACACTTACATATACACATACACACACTTACATATATACACACACACACTTACATATACACATACACACACACACACTTACATATATACACACACACACACTTACATATACACACACACACTTACATATATACATACACACACACTTACATATACACATACACACACACACTGTATTTATATGTTTATAATCTATACACTTTGGTTAATGAAAGCAAATTAAAACCAATGAATAGTTGAATGGTTGAATTTGGGCTTGAGACTCCTCCTCTGTCACAGAATCTCACTCACTTAAATTGATACTAAACCTAAGCTGTCCTAGGACAGACACACTAAAATGCTGCTTAGAAATCCTTTACAATGGGATGTGGCTACTGAGGAACTTTTGAGGTAAAATATCTTTCTTTTTTACATAGAGATGTTCAGGAGATATTTTCTAGTCAGCTTTTTACAGCTATGCTGCATCACTTTCAAGTGTTTAAACATTTGGGTATTATGACCCTTTAAGATGGCGGGGACAATTGTGGGGTGGGGGAGGGAAGGGAGCTGTTTGGGAGGGATCAAGGGGTCTGATGTGTCAGGTGGGAGGCTGATCTCTACACTAAAGCTAAAATTAACCCTGCAAGCTCCCTACAAACTACCTAATTAACCCCTTCACTGCTAGCCATAATGCACGTGTGATGCGCAGCAGCATTTAGCGGCCTTCTAATTACCAGAAGGAAACACCAAAGTCATATGTGTCTACTATTTCTGAACAAAGGGGATCCCAGAGAAGCATTTACAACCATTTGTGCCATAATTGCATAAGCTGTTTGTAAATAATTTCAGTGAGAAACCTAAAATTGCGAAAAAAATTAAGTTTTTTTTAAATTTGATCGCATTTGGCGGTGAAATGGTGGCATGAAATATACCAAAATGGGCCTAGATCAATACTTTGGGTTGTCTACTACACTACACTTAAGCTAAAATTAACTCTACAAGCTGCCTACATGCTCCCTAATTAACCCCTTCACTGCTGGGCATAAAACACGTGTGGTGCGCAGTGGCATTTAGCCGCCTTCTAATTACCAAAAAGCAACGCCAAAGCCATATAAGCCTGCTATTTCTGAACAAGAGAAGCATTTACAACCATTTATGCCATAATTGCATAAGTTGTTTGTAAATAATTTCTGTGAGAAACCTAAAGTTTGTGAAAAAGTGAACAATTTTTTTTTATTTGATCGCATTTGGCGGTGAAATGGTGGCATGAAATATACCAAAATGGGCCTAGATCAATACTTTGGGTTGTCTACTACACTACACTTAAGCTAAAATTAACTCTACAAGCTCCCTACATGCTCCCTAATTAACCCCTTCACTGCTGCGCATAAAATACGTGTGGTGCGCAGTGGCATTTAGCAGCCTTCTAATTACCAAAAAGCAATGCCAAAGCCATATAAGTCTGCTATAATGGCATGTCTGGCACACAGTGTTGGGGCAAGGGTCTATCTGACCACTGATACCTGCTCAGGGCAGGTATATCACCTACACTGCGCATTCTGAAGCGGGCGTAACCCTTACACTAACTAATCGATACAACATCATACCTGATGTTTTAAAGCATGTTATTCCAAACAATTTAGGAATGTTAGGTGATTTATGCCCTTTATGGATTAAAACCAGACTCTGCATCAACTATGTAATTTTCCATGGGAGTTTTTCCATAGATCCCCCTCCGGCATGCCACAGTCCAGGTGTTAGTCCCCTTGAAAAAACTTTTCCATCACTATTGTGGCCAGAAAGAGTCCCTGTGGGTTTTAAAATCCGCCTGCCTATTGAAGTCTATGGCGGTTTGCCCGGTTCACCCGTTCGCAAACTTTTGTGGAAATTCGCGTTCGCCTTTCGCAAACCCAAAATTTTAGGTTGGCGACATCACTAATATATATATATATATATATATATATATATAAATATTTAGACATGTACAGTATATGTATTTATCTCTATATTAAAGCCCTTTACCTGCCTTTTTTTCTGACACCTGAGACCTCATATCTTTGAGCCCTTTATGACATTTTGGTGCAATATTTGAGTGTAACTGTACTTTGTAATGTATTTTTGATGTGTTTTGTGACACTTTTTTGTTAACCATAGCTCTGAGGTTGCGCTAACCCGACGAGCATTAACTTGAATTGCACTCAAGTGATTGCATTTACTTTTTATCTTGTAATATGAGCAGAAAACTTGACGCATACAAACAGTCGTCGATATACTCCTTATTGCTTGCGCGTAACTGTTAGGGCTCCACTCGTATTCTGGCCCTTAAAGTTTTAATTTATTGTTTTATTTTACTTTCAGAAGGATTGAAAAGGCAAACAACCTGGTAAACATTGATCAAGATGCATTCCAGAATCTTCCAAAACTCAAGTATTTGTAAGAATATTTACATATTTCTATTTTTTGTTATTTTTTTTATTTTTTTATTTGAGGTTTGAAATAAGGCATACAGAAAACATAGGACAATAAAAAAAGTACAGGTAGCCCTCAGTTTACGCCGGGGTTAGGTTCCAGAAGGAATGGTTGTAAATCGAAACCGTTGTAAATTGAAACCCAGTTAATAATGTAAGTCAATGGGAAGTGAGGGAGATAGGTTCCAGGCTCCTCTCAAAATTGTCATAAGTAACCCCTAATACATTATTTTTAAAGCTTTGAAATGAAGACTTTAAATGCTAAACAGCATTATAAACCTAATAAAATAATCACACAACACAGAATATATAATTCAACTAAGTTAAATGAACAAAAACATTTGCTAAACAGCATTATAAACCTAATAAAATAATCACACAACACAGACTTTACTTGCATTTTTCTGCAAACAGTTATTTCTATGCATTCTAATCTGGACTGATTTATAGACAGGAAGATCTTGTTCCTTTAAAACCTGCTTGATAGTTTAGGTCTGGTTAAACTGATTAATTTCAACTTGCTTGGCTTTGCTGCAACACAAGCGGACAGCTCCACCTACTGGCTATTTTAACAAATGCACTGCTTCTCAATGCTTTTCAATAGCAGTCACATGACTGGAAAAAAAGGTTGTTATTCTGAAACGGTGTAAATTGAACCTTTGTAAAACGAGGGCTAAATACATAATAATAATAATTATTATTATTATATAATATATAATATATATTATTAATAATAATAATGTTTTGCTAAAATACATAAATCTCATAGTTTCAGGTATACAGTATATATTTCTAAAACAGAAGTCCATGAATATAGTGAATAATTCAGATGCCTAATGGTCAGCTACTACCCTCTGTGATGACATAAGAGGTCACTCATGGGCCTCATCACTGCAAATTCTAAGAGAAGGAGGTTATTCCCAATAATGGAGACCATTTTTGGATCTCAACTGATAAACCTAATTTTTTAGTGAACATTCTAAAATAATCTGCTATAGACACAACAGCTATGGATAATATTAATAAGATAAGGTAAATTGAGAATATTTGTTGCCAGCTAGGTAAAATAATACTATCATGCACTGTAATATAGATTTTTCGTGCTGACCCACTTAGAGAAAGGGACACTCTTAGGGCTTTTTATGTAACAATCAAGCATGAGCAAGGCAAGCATAGAAATTACTTATATAGACAACCTCAGCTCAAACCTAGAATAATTTCACATGAACTACCAAATATAAACATATTTCTATTTTGCATTGCTTTGTGAGGATGTTGTACATGAAAGTTTGAAGGGACATGAAACTCAACATTTTTCTTTCATGATTTAGATAAATCATACAATAAGAATTTTGTTTTTAATTTACTTCTGTTATCAATTTTACTTTATTCTCTTGGTATCCTTTCTTGAAAGAGCACCAATGCTCTACTAAGGAATTAGCTGAAAACATCTGATTCCTAGGCCCAGGATCACCTCAAGGTCTCTTCCTTTCTATGTCCCTAACCTACAGCCACACAATGGACTATATTACAAGTGGAACGCTAAATTATTGTGCTCCTGTAAACTGGCAAATTCACAATATTTAACCAGCAATTACAAGTGGCTGGTTATTGCTACCATGAGCTTGCGGTAGCAATAAGCGCTCCGAAAATTAACCAGAGATAAGATCTCTGGTTAATTTTCTAAAAGTGCCCCAAATGTCCTCAAAATAGAGGGCATCGTAGTTTTTTTTAAATTAAAAGCAAACAAAACGTAGCATTTTTTTTTTTTTATTGTTAAAAACAACAGCTCTATGCAGTTTTTGGGATCTAAAGTTGGTGGGAGTGGGGTGTGAAAAAAAGGCAAAGAAAAGTGCTGTGTGCTCTCCTAGACCGCAATGTAAATATATAAGTATGTGATTATATACATATGTATATGTATGAAAAGCTCAAATTTAATCCCATTTTCTTTTATCAATCTGAGTTGCGTACCATATTGGCTACAGCATTACATGAGGGGATAATTAAACAATCTAATTTTGACTTTCTATACACTGAGCATCCAGTCATGGCCATCTTTCATTATTTGCCTAAGGTTCATAAGCAAGGCACCAACCCCCCTGGTAGACCCATAGTGGCAGGGATTGGATCACTTAATGAACCACTCTCGGAACTCATTGATGGGTATCTACAACCATTTGTGTTGAATCTTACAAGTTACATTAAGGACACGTCAGATGTTATTAGACAGGTTGAAAGCATTCAATGGCGTAAAGAATTTACCTTTGTCACCATTGACGTGGTCTCATTGTATACTTGTATTCCCCATCAACAGGGCATCCAAGCAATTTAATTTTTTTTTAATACTTTTTCCAACTATGATGAGGCTTTGAAACTGTTCATTAAGATTGCTGTGGAATATTTGTTGACACACAATTTTTTCTTGTTTGAGGGGGAGTTCTATCTCCAGAGGCGTGGGACGGCTATGGGGGCTAAGTTTGCCCCCTCCTATGCCAACCTGTATATGGGTTGGTGGGAGCTGTCCCACGTCTATGGAGATAGGAACCCCTTCAAGCAACATATACAGTATTACGGTCGGTACATTGACGACATCCTTCTCATTTGGAAGGGTCCAATTGATCTTCTTGAACAGTTTCAACTCTATCTCCAGGACAATTTGCTGAATCTTAAATTCACTATGGAGGTTAATACATCTTCGATCTCGTTTTTGGATATTGAATTATGTGCTAATCTGAATACCTCCTCTATAGAAACACAATTGTTTTGCAAATCCAGTGCTGGAAATACCATTTTGAATGCCCAGTCATGTCATCCCAGACACACTATAAATTCCATACCCAAGTCCCAATATATCAGGGTTAAACGCAATTGTAGCAACTCACAGAGCTATTTGAAACATTCCGCAGAATTAACAGCTAGACTTATTGAGAGAGGTTATTCTAAGGATCTTTTAGAACGGACCAAGCAGGAAGTTGATCAGTTTGATAGAGAAGTTTTCTTTCAGTCTGATAAATCTACCAAAACGAGTAGATCCAAGAAACTCAAATTCATCACCACATATAGTGTTGAATTTGGGCAAATCTGTGACATAGTACGGAAAGCACTCCCTATTTTAGATACTGATGAGAGTCTTAAAGGTATTCTAAAGGATGGCACATGTTTTGTGTCGCGTAAAGCACCAACCTTAGGGAATCTCCTTTCTCCCTCTATGTTGCCAAGGGTACCACACACGAAAAATTGGCTTTCAATTAAGCCGGGGTTTTTCAAATGTGGTAGCAGGAGGTGCAAATCTTGTTCCTATGCTTCTTTTGGAACGAGTTTTGCATCCTCTGCTAACCACAGGAGTTTTCAGATCTGGGAACATATGACCTGTAACTCTTGTTACGTCATTTACCTTTTGACATGCAGGGGATGTTTGAGGTAGTACGTAGGTCAAACTACACGAGCCTTGAAAGACCACTTCCTTGAACACCTACGCTCTATAGAGGACCCTGAGTCTACTACCCCAATATCTTTGCATTTCAAAAAATGTCATAACTCTGATACTTCACTCTTGACATTCAAGGCTATCCAATTGATCCCCAGACACCCCAGGGGGGGTAACAGAGGGATAACTCTCAGTAAAAGAGAGGTTTTTTGGATATTCCATTTGGATACTCGAATGCCAATTGGTCTTAATTCAGAGTGGGATGTTAAATTATATGTGGATCAATAGTAAGCCAGATTTGGTTATTCATTATTTGTTCATCATTATTAATTTTCTAAAACAAAAAAATATTTTCAACTGCTGTCCCTTTAAGTCTTCATGACAATCTGCTTTCAAAAATACCAGCAAGCTTTCATGGTTGATTGTTTATTGTTTATAATTGCACGCATGCTTATAGCCCTTAATTAACAAATATTTTAGTGATTATTGCTAGTATATCATCAGAATATGTATTTTTGTTATATTATTATTTTAGGACTTTAGCTTTTTGCGTGATAATTCATACACATCCCCCTACTGTGCACCCATCTTTCCAATACATTTAATGTTTTGCTAACTCACAATAGGTTAGGCAATTAAATAGGAGGAGTTTTTCTGTGAATATAATGCCTGGAATCATGGGTACACACTATGGTCACTGAGGAGCTAATGAAGTTATTGTGCTTTATGCACTAGGAAACGCGTCTGACCTTTTCATGTTTTTCCTGACCTGAGCTGCCAGCCGTATCATTTCTTTTGCCTATACACTTGTAATGTGATTTGGAACATTACAATAAAGGAGTTGGATCAAGTTACATGTTTATTGTACTCTTTTTGCCTACCTGGGTGCGCTGACTACTACGTTTGCTGTCTGAATTTGGAGCGCAGGTGGAACGCTCCAGTCCTCGCACCAGTCGGGTGAAAGCTTGACGTCATCACGAAGCATCGGAGGGGTGTGACTCACTACGTGAAGGCCACTGCAGGGTTCCTGGTAACTAGTGCCGCATCGGGTACTGTGTCTGAGCGCTTCCTGGAGGTTCTGAGTGATTATATACATACAGTATATATTTATGTGTTAATATGTGTAAATACACACTTTAACATATAAATATATGTGTAATGTATATAATCATATACTTATATATTTAAAAATGCTGCCCATCACTTAGCTACTTACCCCCTTAGCTGTGCGAGGATTTAATGCCGTCTGTGATGGCATCAGAACAAAGCTCCCATAGGGGCCTATGGAAGCATGCTCTTGTGAGCAGAATGCTTCCAAGCAATGTAAATGTGAGTTTGTGTTCGCATTGTGATTATCTTGTAATACCAGTGCACATTATCGTGCTCTGGTATTACAAAGTGGAGCACTAATATTGCTTGCTCTCAAGTAATATTTAGCGCTCAACTTGTAATCTGGCCCAATGTATGCCTTCAACCAAACACACTGAGATACAAACAAAGTTGACAAAGTACCTTTGTAATTTTCCTAGACACATGCAAAGCACAAAAATGGACTGTACCCTCAAACTGAACTGGGTACACATCCCACGACCCTGCAAAAATACTAGCCCTGGGTGCTCACCAACACTCACACACAGCTGCAAAGCTTTCAATGACTCAGGCAATTAAACCCAGACAAGCCTTGGTTCAAAACCCATAGGGAAAATTACAAAACAACATTATTAACAAAACATATGGAAAGTCTGGCATTCTCTTGCAAGCACACATATAGATAAAAAACAAAGACAATGTAAGAGTTAGTTATAGCATTTGGCGAAATGTGATTCTGTATGAAGGCCTTTTCTATGAACAGGTTTGCGGCACAGTTATGGGAACAAAATTTGCCCCTAGCTACACAAACCTGTTTATGGGATTCTGGGAAAAACACTTGTATAAAAGATACATTGATGACTTGTTTTTCATATGGGGTGGCACCGAATCAGAATTACTATGTTTAGAACAAATGAACACAAACACTAAGAACCTAAGATTTACAGTTGAATACAGCACACAAAAGGTTTATTATTTAGATTTTGAAATTGAAATTGAAAATCAAGATCTCATCAACAGAACCTTCTTCAAAAGTGTGGATGTGAATAATTGCAAACATTCAACCAGCTGCCACCTAGAGAAATGGAAGAAAAATATACCAAAAGGGCAGTTCCTTAGGCTAAAGAGAAATTGCAATAGAGAAGTAGACTTTGAAACACAATCTAAGGTCCTTAAAAAGAAATTTACAGATAGAGGATACAATGAGAACGTAATAGAAGAAGAGGACAAATTAAAGAACTTGACAGGTCCACGGTCATGGAATATAAGAATAAAAATAGTATATCTGAAAACCAAAATAAAGACATTTCAAAAAATCCCAGTTCCTTGGCAAACAGTGTTTCAAGCAATAACCCCCACACCAATGACTCACTCTGAGTCCCACATGTTGCTGGTAGTGTGAGGATGTTGTAAGATGTCATAAATCCCAAACAGTCAATATAAGCAGAAATGTAGTATTGAAAACCGAAGTTCAGAAAATGTCATGTTCTAAAATGACTCACCGCTATTCCAAATGGGGTAGTACATTTCTGGCTGCTGTGCAGCACTTGCACTCACGGCATGTAGCCTCACTCCCATGCCGGTTCCTGTGATGTCAGCAAACACCCTGATGCTGGAGTGGCTGGGGCTCTCCACACTGCCCCTGAGAAAGCAAGTGATCCAAAAAATAGCAACAATGTTGCCACTCCAGAGTCAAAGGTATCAGGAGAGAATATTGCGTTTAAAACATACACTTTATTGTGATATCCATTAAAGTTTCTCCCAGCACAGCAAGTAGACAAACAGTTTGCTGTGCCCTGTGAAACTTTTATAGATATCGCAATAAAATGTATGTTTTAAACACAATTTTCTCTCCTGATTCCTTTGACTCTGGAGGGGCAAAATTATTGCAAAATAAAGACATTCTGAATATTCCCTTTATAACACAATATAGCGAAGATAGGATATTGTTAGAAAGGATTTTTAAAAAACACTGGACTATTCTTAAATCTGACCCACATATAGAGGATATAATACCAGAAAAAAACAACATTCATTTAAAGACAAGCACCAAATCTTAAAACCCAATTAGCACCCACACTAAGAAACAAAACAAAACAAAAAAACCAGAAAAAAATGCATTAGGAGAAGAGCTGAGAGAGTTCTACCCATGCAGGATTTGTAAAGCCTGCAGACATGCAGAAAAAAAAATACATTCAAATCTAACATCACTAACAACGGTAAGCTAGGACTCTGTTGCCCAAGACCAACGCAACTTACTTCAGCATCTCCCGCTCCCACGGCTCCAGCATAGACTCAGCATATTTACCTCAGCATCCGTTAGTAGTGATGTCACCACCCAACAGTTTCACGGGTACAGGCTCACAGGGAAATCTCTGCAGTGTCAAGTGGTCTTAATACTGGTAATCCAAAGTTCAAAGAAGAGAGAGGCCGGACCTTGCTTGGTAAAATCAACAACTTTATTCAAACAAAATAGATCCAAAGGAGGAACAGTACAAAACAGGAGGATGTAACAACAGTGGTATACGTAGCACTACTGGTGCTGCATCCTCCTGTTTAGTACTGTTCCTCCTTTGGATCTATTTTAATTTTGTTGGAAAAAAGTTGTTGAATTTACCAAACAAGGTCCGGCCTCTCTCTTCTTTGAACTACAGATATAATTTACCTTATAGAACGTAAGAAATGGGGAATACAATATACAGGTGAAACTGAACGAACGATCAAAGAAAGAATAAGGGAACATATTCTATGTATAGAAAATTCAGAAGAGGAGAGAAATGTAGAACTCCCTGTCCCAAAACACTTTAGAAAATGTAATGGGAGCTATTTAAATTTCTTTCACTTCATAGCCATTGCAAAAATTCATAAACATAAGAGGGGAGGGAACCACACTTATAATCTACAAAGAGCAGAAGCGAGATGAATATTTGAGCTCCAAACTCTGCGCCCAAAGAGACTAAATGTAGATTTTAATTTAAACTGTTTCCTGAATAAATAAATAATTCAACTAAAATATGAGTTTACACATATTAAAATCTTTTTCACCCTATTTCTCGCATACAGGACACCTTTGCCCAAAAAGTAAAATAAAAGCCCAGTGCAAATAGACATTTATATTTTTGTTTTCCATATTTCTATATTTTTAAAAGTTGGGATAGATCTCTAATGTATTTTTTAAGATTTTTTTTTAAGGTTTAATTCTTTATAGTGATGTCGCGAACCTAAAATTTTCAGTTTGCGAACGGCAAACGTGAACTTCCGCTAATGTTCGCAAACCGGCGAACCGGGCGAACCGCCATAGACTTCAATAGGCAGGCGAATTTTAAAACCCACAGGGACTCTTTCTGGCAACAATAGTGATGGAAAAGTTGTTTCAAGGGGACTAACACCTGGACTGTGGCATGCCGGACGGGGATCCATGGCAAAACTCCCATGGAAAATGACATAGCTGATGCAGAGTCTGGTTTTAATCCATAAAGCACAATGTAAGCAGTAGGAGGAAAACAGTCAGGTGGCCCACAATAGCGTGAATGTCACTTACAGCAAAGATAGTTGCACTTTGAGACTGTACCCAGATTCCCCAGCAGTTAGAATCAGCAATGTCACTTGGCATACACACCTCAATGTAGGTAAGGTACAGCACTTACTCAAATGTACAGACTCATCGGAGACAATGGGAACACTGGCTTTCAATAACTTTACGCCAGACTCACCTAAATCCGGTGGTTCCTCAGCTCTCTAGAAGCGAACGTCTGTTGGCTGGCTTTGTGCTGGGCGGTATGTGATGAAGCCGCTGTGCAGTGTATAGCTGGTGCCAAATCTGTGCGTGTTGCCGAGGAGTAGCGTCTCGGTCAGCGTCCACCTCCGTATCCACCTTAGGTTGAGTACGTCAGAGGGATTCAGGAAATTCAATGTGCAACAGCGGCAACGTGGGGGATAGGGCAGTCGCAAAGAGGGACTTGTGGAGCTCTAGTCAACAGCAAACCAGTGGTCTGGAGACAAGAACATCAAAGAAGGAGTACTGGATGCTCCGGTAAAAAGTTACAAAATTTTATTGATTCTTCATATAAAAGCGATAAAATGGAGAGACTGATAGACACAAGTGCAGGCGCAGCACCAGGGCTTACGCGTTTCGGCTATAGAGCCTTAATCATAGCATACAGGTGCTGTGCCTAACAGGTGCATTTAACACCTTAGGTTGATTCTTATTGGTTAAAAGGAAATTTTAAAAGGAAAACAACCCGCCCGCTTGGAAGTGTCATGATGAGTACATAGAAAAAAGCTAATACTACAACAGAGGGATACACTGTAGATTTAATCCATAAAGGGCATAAATCACCTAACATTCCTAAATAGTTTGGAATAACGTGCTTTAAAACATCAGGTATGAAGTTGTATCGATCAGGTAGTGTAAGGGTTACGCTCGCTTCACAGTGACAGACCAAACTCCCCGTTTAACGCACCGCAAACAACCGCAAACAGTCCATTTGCACAACCACAAACTCCTCATTTGCACAAGGTTGGATACCAAGCTAGCCATGTCCCGCTCCTTGTCATCACTGATGTCATTGAAGGTCTCTTCCTCCACCTAGCCACGTACAACACCAAGGGTCCCCGAAAGGTGACAACAAGCCCCCTGGGACGCCTGCTGTGTTTGGTCTTCCACCTCCTCAAAGCCACCTTCCTCCTCTGACTCCACTTCTTCAGACTCCTCTCTCTGCGTTGCCTCTATCTGCGTTATTATAAGGTGTGTTAGTACTATTCCTATCAGTTTAAACCCTGTTATGTGCCTTTTTTTTGTTTGGTTTTTGAAGCCACAGTGCAGCATCAGAGGCCAGAAAAATTAGGCATGTACACATGCCTGAAAAATTAGTTATTGTTGCAGCCACTGCTGTAGTAGAGGCCAGAAAAATTTATGTTTGTTTCCCAGGCAAAAAGTGCCCTAAAACATTGCGGCTTGAAC
The DNA here is from genome assembly GCF_027579735.1 of Bombina bombina. Taxonomy (NCBI): domain Eukaryota; kingdom Metazoa; phylum Chordata; class Amphibia; order Anura; family Bombinatoridae; genus Bombina; species Bombina bombina. The sequence goes on from NC_069502.1 coordinate 1,067,118,638, forward strand.
CCTAGTTGGTTGCGGATAAGTCATGCAAGTCATCCGGCACTCAGAGATAAAATACAGCAGCGTGTGGACAATTTTTAGCCCAAGGCAGCTCATCTCATCAGGCCTTTTTTAGTCTAATGTATCGCCCACTGTCAGTCCCTTCGGGATCCATCCCTCATTCATCTTAATAAAGGTGAGGTAATCTAGACTTTTTTGACCTAGGCGACTTCTCTTCTCAGTGACAATACCTCCTGCTGCACTGAAGGTCCTTTCTGACAGGACACTTGAAGCGGGGCAGGCCAGAAGTTCTATCACAAATTGGGATAGCTCAGGCCACAGGTCAAGACTGCACACCCAGTAGTCAAGCGGTTCATCGCTCCACAGAGTGTCGATATCTGCAGTTAATGCGACGTAGTCTGCTACCTGTCGGTCGAGTCATTCTCTGAGGGTGGACCCCAAAGGGCTGTGGCGATGCGTAGGACTTAAAAAGTTCTGCATGTCCTCCATCAACAAAACGTCTGTAAAGCATCCTGTCCTTGCCGCGTGGTCGTGGGAGGAGGAGGATTACTTTCACCTCTTCCCCTGTTAGATTCCCATTGTGCTGTGACATCACCCTTATATGCTGTGTAAAGCATACTTTTTAATTTATTTCGGAACTGCTGCATCCTTTCCGACTTGCGGTAATTTGGTAGCATTTCAGGCACTTTCTGCTTATACCGGGGGTCTAGTAGCGTGGACACCCAGTACAGGTCGTTCTCCTTCAGCCTTTTTATACGAGGGTCCCTCAACAGGCACGACAGCATGAAAGACCCCATTTGCACAAGGTTGGATGCCGAGCTACTCATGTCCCGTTCCTAGTCCTCAGTGATCTCACTGAAGGTATGTTCTTCCCCCAGCCACGTGCAACACCATGGGTACCAGATAGGTGACAACGAGCACCCTGGGATGCCTGTTGTGGTTGGTCTTCCTCCTCCTCCTCAAAGCCACATTCCTCCTCTGTCTCCTCTTCCTCACAATCCTCTTCCAGCGTTGTCGCAGGTCCAGCAAGCGATGCTGATAAGGCTGTTTCTGGTGGTGATGGTGACCACAACTCTTCCTCTTCACGCTCATCTACGGCCTGATCCAGCACACTTCGCAGGGCACACTCCAGGAAGAAAACAAATGGTATGATGTCGCTAATGGTGCCTTCGGTGCGACTGACTAGGTTTGTCACCTCCTCAAAAGGATGCATGAGCCTACAGGCATTGCGCATGAGCGTCCAATAACGTGGCAAAAAAATTCCCAGCTACGCAGAGACTGTCCTAGCACCCCGGTCATACAAATAGTCGTTAACAGCTTTTTCTTGTTGGATCAGGTGGTCGAACATTAGGAGTGTTGAATTCCAACGTGTCGGGCTGTCGCAAATCAAGCGCCTCACTGGCATGTTGTTTCGCCACTGGATATCTGAAAAGTGCGACATGGCCGTGTAGGAACGCCTGAAATGGCCACACACCTTCCTGGCCTGCTTCAGGACGTCCTGTAAGCCTGGGTACTTATGCACAAAGCATTGTACGATCAGATTACACACATGTGCCATGCACGGCACATGTGTCAACTTGCCCAAATTCAATGCCGCCACCAAATTTCTTCCATTGTCACAAACCACTTTGCTGATCTCCAGTTGGTGCGTAGTCAGCCACTGATCCACCTGTGCATTCAGGGCGGACAGGAGTGCTGGTCCGGTGTGACTCCAGGATGTGGAATAGTACCTGGGGAGCTGGGGGGGTGCCGTTGATGTGGAGCAAGATGCAGCAGCAGAAGAGGACTCAGCTGAGGAGGTTATGGAAGAGGATGGAGTAGGAGGAGTAAAGAAGGTGGCAGCAGGCCTGCCTGCAAGTCGTGGCGGTGTCACCAACTCCTCTGCAGAGCCACGCATTCCATGCTTGGCAGCCGTCACCAGGTTTACCCAATGAGCAGTGTAGGTGATATACCTGCCCTGACCATGCTTTGCAGACCAGGTATCAGTGGTCAGATGGACCCTTGCCCCAACACTGTGTGCCAGACATGCCATTACTTCCTTTTGCACAATCGAGTACAGGTTGGGAATTGCCTTTTGTGCAAAGAAATTTTGGCCGGGTACCTTCTACTGCGTTGTCCCAATAGCTACAAATTTTTTGAATGCCTCAGACTCCACCTGCTTGTATGGTAAAAGCTGGCGGGCTAAGAGTTCAGACAAGCCAGCTGTCAGATGCCGGGCAAGGGGGTGACTTTGTGACATTGGCTTCTTACGCTCAAACATGTCCTTGACAGACACCTGACTGTGGGCAGATGAGCAGGAACTGCTCAAGATGAGACACGGAGTGGTGGATGGTTGAGAGGGGGCAAGGAGGAAAGCAGTGGTTGACATGGCTGAAGATCCTGGACCAGGAGGAGGATGGCGGCTTTGAGTTTGTGTGCTGCTTGTACTCATGTGTTGATCCCGTAGGCGTTTGTGATGTGCGATCATGTGCCTTCGCAAAGCAGTTGTACCTAGGTGGGTGTTGGACTTCCTACGACTCAGTTTCTTTTGGCACAGGTTGCGAATGGCATCGCTTTTGTCAGAGGCAGACACACAAAAAAAATGCCACACTGCTGAGCACTGCAATGACTGCATTCTGGTGGTGGCAACAGCATGCGTTGATTGGCGTGCTGTCTGACTGTGCCACTAGCCCCTTGCGACAACCTCCTCCTGCTTCCAACTCGTCTCCTCCTCCTCTCTGTCTCCCCATCTGAACTTTCCCCCTCTTCTTCTTCTCTTCTAGCGGGCACCCACGTGACATCCACGGACGCATCGTCATCATCAACCGCTTCACTTGTATCTGACAACTCAGCAAAGGAAGCAGCAGCGGGTACAACATCATCATCATCACACCGTACGTCCATGTGTGTAATGCTGCCTGACTGAGACATATCCCTGTTATCTACGTCCTCTGGCAATAATGGTTGCGCATCACTATCACTCATTTCTTCCAACTGATGTGTAAATAACTCCTCTGACAGATCAAGTGAAGCGGCTGTGGTGCTAGTGTTTGTGGTGGCAGCAGGCGGGTGAGTGGTAACTTGAGAGGTGCCCGAAGATAAGCTGGAGGAGGATGGTGCGTCAAGGTTCCCAGTGGAAGCTGTAGAAGATTGGGTGTCCTTTGTTAGCTAGTCAACTATGTCCTCAGAACTGTTCGAGTTCGGGGTACGTGGCCTCTGAACACTGGGCATTATTCTAGGGCCAAAGGGAATCACAGCACCAAGACCACAATGGCCCCTGCGGGGTGGCCTGCCTCTGCCTGTCATTTTTTTTCCGATTAGTGGTACTATGCGTGCAAGCTACTGTGACAACAGATATGAGTGGCACTGTGCACTGGCAGAAGTTGGCGTAGGCAGAGTAGAGGCTGTAGGCCTGACACGCACGCTTGCAGACAACTAACTGCTATTCAATCTATTACAGTCAAAATTGTATTTTTTTTTAAATGTACACTACTGTTACCCTAGATATGAGTTGCACTGGGGTGACACTGTGCCCTGGCAGGCAGGCACTGAAACGCACACGTGTGAAGGAAACTGACTGCTATTATTTCACAGTCAAAAAAGTGTTTTTTTTGTTTTTTTTAAATGTACACTACTGTTACACCAGATATGAGTTGCACTGGGGTGACACTGTGCCCTGGCAGGCAGGCACTGAAACGCACACGTGTGAAGGAAACTGACTGCTATTATTTCACAGTCAAAAAAGTGTTGTTGTTTTTTTAAATGTACACTACTGTTACACCAGATATGAGTTGCACTGGGGTGACACTGTGCCCTGGCAGGCAGGCACTGAAACGCACACGTGTTAAGGAAACTGACTGCTATTATTTCACAGTCAAAAAACTGTTGTTTTTTTTAAATGTACACTACTGTTACACCAGATATGAGTTGCACTGGGGTGACACTGTGCCCTGGCAGGCACTGAAACGCACACGTGTGAAGGAAACTGACTGCTATTATTTCATAGTCAAAAAAGTGTTTGTTTTTTTAAATGTACACTACTGTTACACCAGATATGAGTTGCACTGGGGTGATACTGTGCCCTGGCAGGCAGGCACTGAAACGCACACGTGTTAAGGAAACTGACTGCTATTATTTCACAGTAAAAAAACTGTTGTTTTTTTTAAATGTACACTACTGTTACACCAGATATGAGTTGCACTGGGGTGACACTGTGCCCTGACCGGCAGGCACTGAAACGCAGACGTGTGAAGGAAACTGACTGTTATTATTTCACAGTCAAAAAAGTGTTGTTTTTTTAAATGTACACTACTGTTACACAAGATATGAGTTGCACTGGGGTGACACTGTGCCCTGGCAGGCAGGCACTGAAACGCACACGTGTTAAGTAAACTGACTGCTATTATTACACAGTCAAAAAAAGTGTTTTTTTTTTTTTAAATGTACACTATTGTTACACCAGATATGAGTTTCACTGGTGTGACACTGTGCCCTGGCAGGCAGGAAGGCACTGAAATGCACACGTGTGAAGGAAACTGACTGCTATTATTTCACAGTAAAAAAAGTGTTGTTGTTTTTTTATGTTTTGTTTTTTTAAATAATTTTTATTGAAGTCATAAACAAATACAATATATGAAGGGTATGCCTCAAAACATTTACAGATACATGTATAAACAGTACAATTAGAAGAGCAATGTATACAGATACCTCTAGCGTTACTATAAAATGTGGGCTATCTTATAGAGAGACTTCAGTTTTATTATAGAGCATCAAAAAAGTAATATAAACAAAAATAGTCCTCTCCCAGCTAAATAAAAAGAAGATTAGGGTATCTATTCAAAGAGGATTAGGGCTAGGGAGGAGGTAGCTCTATAGTTTTATGTGGAAGGGGGATGCAGCGGGCAAGAGCCGCTCAAAATAGAGTGGGGGGGGAGGGATGGAGGGCGGAGCCAGTTAGTATGTCGAATTTGTAAGTGCACCGAGAACTCTGATCTTTTAAATACACTACTACTAAACAGAATTATCCTTTATTAACACAGTGAGTAAATTTAAGCTAGGGTATGTAAAAATAAGGGTAGCGTCCTATAGAGGATACTTAACTATAGGAGTCCTATCTGCTGAGGGGCACGTACTCATTTACATAGGAGTAGGAAGCTATTGCATACACATTACTATCAATGGGCTAATATGATAGGGGCTTATCATGGTTAAATGGGGATATAGCTTAGAATATCATCAAGAGATAAGTCTGTACTGCTAATAGATCTACCTAAGGTAACTGCTTAAACAAGATATAAAATCTTAAGAGATGGGTACGGTTAGCTCCATCTCACGGATATAAAACAAATATATTAGTCACGCCTTAGCCTATATGTATTCAGCCTGTGAAGGAAATAAGGGCAAGAGTAGGCTTTTCAGAAAAAAAAGTTGGGGAGATCAAAAATCATGGTAATGATAGACCATAAGTTAAGGGAAAGAAGTATATGGTCCTAGGGAATGATTAGAGTTATCCATCTACAGTTCTTAATAAATGATAGAAGTGCCCATTGCCTAGTGCAATCATGATAATAACAGTAATTGAGCCCACATAGAACTGAATTCTATTGAGAGTATATGCTTAAAAATACAAGTTGGGGGGGTTGTCCTGTAACACTGGGGAGAGACTAAGGTAGAGAGCCTTCATGTGTGTAAATATCCTATGTGATAAGTGAAATTCAAGCAAATGGCCAACACAAATTCTAATGTTAATGTCATCATGGTAATATGAGCGTACATTAATAGTCTCAGTATGCCCGATTAACAGCACTGTATAAAGCAAGGTCAACTATGCATATAGATTTAGCGAATACAAAGCTCAAGTAATAACTAACAAACAGACTAGACAGTCAAGAACTAAATAACATCAGAGATATCCTTATAAATCTTTCCTCGGAGGCAGTAGTAGAAGATCATAATCTGAGTCTTAATCTAACCAGTAATACAAGTAAGTGTACTTTCTATAAAATGAATAGGGGCAACTCACAACAATATTAAGTGGGGGGGGGCATTATTATGTATGGACTGCCAGGTGAGCCCCTCCCCTAGGGAAATACCAGCTATAGGCGATGTGGGAAAAAGGAGTAGGGGTATGACCCGCAGGCAACCAGTACCGGCGGGAAAGGGAGGGGAGGGGCCCACCAGAAACAGATAATTTGTAATAACATTAAACTCAACGTAGGTAATATCATATCCTAGGAACATGAATATAATAAAGCATAAGCATAGAGACTCTATAAACAGTTACGGGAACAAAGAGCATTAAATACATTAAGTGTACCTACTATCACCTAGACAGAAACACATCTTTGCGGGCGAATGAAAAAAAAAACAAAACTATATCTTAGCTAATACTTTGACCTTGTGGTCAAAAGAATTGTCACTCTTAGATAAGCATGGTCAGAATATAGAACTCTAGTTAACTTGAGGGACATAAATAATAACACTAGTCTGGCTAGTAGGTAATCTACATTTAAGTGGGGTAGTTGTTTGTATCCTGTCAGCTAATATAGGCAAATAAAGCATACTCAGCTGCCTCAAGGATTGCTTGGTATCCAGAACTGTTATTATAAAAAACTACTCATCTAAATAGATAAGTCTAAACAGACATACAACACATGTCATTACTATGGCTGTGGATAGGTGAACTAATAATCCTGACCACTTATTAACTATGTATGGGGTATAGTGAAGTTCAAAATATAATAAACAATAAAAGCAGACAAAGCAAGTAAATATAATACTGTGCTCAAGGTTACCGTTTACATGAGTAGGGTGTGTGATTGAGAGTTCTATTACTCAAAAATAGGATGTAATGGCAGTCAGTAAAGTCTTAAGTATATAGGATAGAAGGAAATGAACCGGCTCTCAGTATATAGAGCAAGTATTACTCAATGATGACGAATAGGGGGCGGATCGAACATTGCATATGTTCGCCCGCCGCGGCGAACAGGAACAAGCTATGTTCGCCAGGAACTATTCGCCGGCGAACTATTCGCGACATCACTATTACCCAATTATTATTGTTCTCATTAATTCCATGAGACATTACTGTATTCAAATTGAAGATCCATTTCGTTTCCATTTTTAATAGTCTCTGTCCCGTTGCCCCTCCTCTACAGGGAGTGCAGAATTATTAGGCAAATTAGTATTTTGACCACATCATCCTCTTTATGCATGTTGTCTTACTCCAAGCTGTATAGGCTTGAAAGCCTACTACCAATTAAGCATATTAGGTGATGTGCATCTCTGTAATGAGAAGGGGTGTGGTCTAATGACATCAACACCCTATATCAGGTGTGCATAATTATTAGGCAACTTCCTTTCCTTTGGCAAAATGGGTCAAAAGAAGGACTTGACAGGCTCAGAAAAGTCAAAAATAGTGAGATATCTTGCAGAGGGATGCAGCACTCTTAAAATTGCAAAGCTTCTGAAGCGTGATCATCGAACAATCAAGCGTTTCATTCAAAATAGTCAACAGGGTCGCAAGAAGCGTGTGGAAAAACCAAGGCGCAAAATAACTGCCCATGAACTGAGAAAAGTCAAGCGTGCAGCTGCCAAGATGCCACTTGCCACCAGTTTGGCCATATTTCAGAGCTGCAACATCACTGGAGTGCCCAAAAGCACAAGGTGTGCAATACTCAGAGACATGGCCAAGGTAAGAAAGGCTGAAAGACGACTACCACTGAACAAGACACACAAGCTGAAACGTCAAGACTGGGCCAAGAAATATCTCAAGACTGATTTTTCTAAGGTTTTATGGACTGATGAAATGAGAGTGAGTCTTGATGGGCCAGATGGATAGGCCCGTGGCTGGATTGGTAAAGGGCAGAGAGCTTCAGTCCGACTCAGACGCCAGCAAGGTGGAGGTGGAGTACTGGTTTGGGCTGGTATCATCAAAGATGAGCTTGTGGGGCCTTTTCGGGTTGAGGATGGAGTCAAGCTCAACTCCCAGTCCTACTGCCAGTTTCTGGAAGACACCTTCTTCAAGCAGTGGTACAGGAAGAAGTTTGCATCCTTCAAGAAAAACATGATTTTCATGCAGGACAATGCTCCATCACACGCGTCCAAGTACTCCACAGCATGGCTGGCAAGAAAGGGTATAAAAGAAGAAAATCTAATGACATGGCCTCCTTGTTCACCTGATCTGAACCCCATTGAGAACCTGTGGTCCATCATCAAATGTGAGATTTACAAGGAGGGAAAACAGTACACCTCTCTGAACAGTGTCTGGGACGCTGTGGTTGCTGCTGCACGCAATGTTAATGGTGAACAGATCAAAACACTGACAAAATCCATGGATGGCAGGCTTTTGAGTGTCCTTGCAAAGAAAGGTGGCTATATTGGTCACTGAATTGTTTTTGTTTTGTTTTTGAATGTCAGAAATGTATATTTGTGAATGTTGAGATGTTATATTGGTTTCACTGGTAAAAATAAATAATTGAAATGGGTATATATTTGTTTTTTGTTAAGTTGCCTAATAATTATGCACAGTAATAGTCACCTGCACACACAGATATCCCCCTAAAATAGCTATAACTAAAAACAAACTAAAAACTACTTCCAAAACTATTCAGCTTTGATATTAATGAGTTTTTTGGGTTCATTGAGAACATGGCTGTTTTTCAATAATAAAATTAATCCTCAAAAATACAACTTGCCTGGGCATGGAGCTAGCCATCAAGGGAGTAAGACGTGCCCTGATAGAGCTCCTGATTCTATATTCTTAAAAACAACTTTTATGTCTGAAATTCCTTATAAAATGATTTAGGACCTAAGATCCAGAAAGGGATAACGCCACTTATTGAGCTAAGAGATACCTGGAAACGTAGAAACCCATAGGAGAGTCAGCTTCTTGATCGGCGGAAAACCATGCGGCATTGTAAATCATGCCCTAGGATGCTATGAGACAGCGTGGATCTTAAGCAGCATTGATCGTGTTAAGGAGCAGCTCTACCCCTCTACATTACCATTCCACTCGGCGTAAACGCCGATTATGCTACTATTTAGTGGATCTGTTACCACCGTGGAGCGAAATTAAACCTAAAATGGCGGAGATCACTTTACTTTTTCAGCAGCTGGGAGACAAGCTTGATGCCCAACTCCTCTCACTGCGTGCTGAGCTTACTTCTAGCCGAGATCTAGCTCGGGAGGAGAGCGGACTTAGCGTGGGGAAATCACAGGTGATGAACAACTTTAATTACATACCACCAGTCGGTTCTTCCTCGCTAACACCACAGGGACCGCAATGCAGATTTGATCTGAAATGCCCATACACAGGGGCCCCCTGTACTTCTTTATTGGACAGCGATGCCCCGGTAGAGAGACCCGCTTCATACACTGGTGGTGGTGAGTGCTCCAGGGAACCGGGGAATGAACCTAGCCTAGTGGTTAATAGCGATGATGGAGACATTTCTGACAGCTCCCTAACTGCTGGAGCTAAAATACCGGAATACAGGCAGAGCTTACTGAGACACTTAGCCCTGGGAGCCGACTGTCACAAGGAGAAGGGGTGTTTTAATAATGGTGGACATTTGAGATCTGTCGTGGCTTTTTCATACAATGGAGCCTTACTTGCCTCTCCCTCCTATATCATAAGCCAGGAGAACATGAAAATGTTAATCTTGAGGCGATAGGACTGAGACTGCTGCAGAGTTTTGGAGCGCTGGTTTCTATAGCGGTATTTAGACTGCTGGTGGGGCCTTTCGATCCAGGAGGAGAGTTGGATCCCTAGTTATCTTACTTGCCTACATAGCGCAATTAGAAATACCTGGACACTGGAACTATAGTTTTTCCACCCGAATACAGCTTTGTTTTGTATAAATATCACCTCACATGCTCGCAAGCTTCTTTTGCATTATTATATACATCACTATAGAATATTTATATATAAATATACTGCACATGTTCAGATAAGTTTAAGAGTGAAGTTTTATAGTTTTCCTTGCTGTACTAAAGAGCATACTCAACAATGGTATTGAGGTCTTTTAATGGGGAACTTATTACAGATTTAGTGGCTTTTCTTGTAAATAAGAAGTAACAGGTCATGTCTGAAGGGTAAAATTGTAACATTAACTGCAACCCCAGAGTGTTCCAAGTTGATCTTCATGGCTTTCCCATATGTCCCCACTTTCAGATAAGTTTAAAATATTTAATATCTTTGCCAGGCTTGACATGTTGTTTAGATGTATGTTTTCTTTCTTCTTACCAACCAGTTCGCTTGTATTGCTTTACTGTTTACAGGAGTGCATCATGAGGTCTAAGGAATGGCCACTCAGCATAGAACAGGCTCTAATGCTTAGATTATAGGTTAGTTGAGGTAAATATACAGGTAAATATACATTTATAATACAGCCAGAGGTGCAGGACAGGAACAGTTACTAAGCATATTACAAATTAGGTACGCCTGCTTTATATGTCCCACATATCAGTTATAATGGCAAAATAGATCCCCTATACATATGTACGCTCCTATATGCTTACTAATTACTATGCTCTCCTATATTCATCTTGTATGAGTCTCTCTTCCTTAAGCAGGTCAAGAATCACACATTAGACTCAGAAATAAGCCTCATGTGTCTTAACTAGTGGTTATGTAGCTTCTTAAACACATATAGAACCTAAGCATAGGGTCAGGGGGAATAGGTTAGAAGGGACTCGTACTTCTTCACTGTTAGTCAAGGGCTCATTTTTTATTTGAGCTTGCTGAATAGGTGTTTCTCTGTCCTTTGGAGTCTGACAGTTTAATTACAGTGTCTGTTCTTTACCTACTGCTGATTAGAACATGAATAGTAGTCGCATGCCAGTACGAAGGCAAAACACGTTACAAACTACCCTAACAGCTGCTATATATCTAATGCTTAGTCTAGCTCATTAGAGGGTTGCACTTTTGAGAGTTGCATAGCCTTCTAAATACAGGTTCTTTTATTTAAGATGGCATTCTAGATTTAAAATAGCTTTCTTACAGTCATGTGTATCTTTCTTAGGAAGTTACTCTTGTTTCTGTACCTTCCTTAGCTAAAATTTACACACGATGTATATAGAGGATAAGTTTCTTCTGTAGTATGCACTAGAGTCCTCAGTATATTTCCATATTTGATATGCTAACTAGCTCCGCCCTCCCACCCCCCCCTATTATATTTTGAGCGGCTCTTGCCCGCTGCATCCCCCCTCCCTTTAAAAACTATTGAGCTACCTCCTCCCTAGCCCTAATCCTTCTTGTTTAGATATCCAAACTTCTTCATATATAGCTGGGAGAGGACCATTTTAGTTTCTGTTACCTTTCAGATGCTCTATAACAAAACTGAAGTCTTTTCTATGAGTCAGCCCACATTTTATTGTAATGATTAAGACAATTGAATACATTGCATTACTAATTATGTTATGTTTACATTGTTCTATACACGTTTTGGGGCATACCCTATACTTTGTATTTGTATATGACTTCAATAAAAATTATTTAAAAAAAAAAATACAACTTGCCTAATAATTCTGCACTCCCTGTAATTCCAGGTCTAAGTCTCTCTAGCCCCCAACATTTAAAATCTTTGGAGTTCCTATTGTGAAATTGAAGAAAATGTTGGGCCACATTAGTAATTTTCTTACCCTTTTCTACATCTTTCTGGGCAGTTCTTATGTTGCTCAGATGCTCCGTCATGCGGGTAACCATGCATCTAGTGGTCATTCCTATGTAATATAAGTCACATTTACAGGAAAGACACCTACTTACACCTAATTACACCTATTCTAAACACCCTAACAAAATAAAAAAGCCCCCCAAAATAAAAAAGCCATACCCTACACTAAATTACAAATAAAAGGGCCTTTTGCGGTGCATTGCCCCAAAGTAATCAGCTCTTTTACCTGTAAAAAAAAATTACAAAAGGCTCTTTTAAGGGCTATTTGTAATTTAGTGTAGGGTAGGGTTTTTTTATTTTGGGGGGCTTTTTTATTTTGTTTGGGGGATTAGAGTAGATGTAATTAGTTTAAAAATCTTGTAATTTCTTTATTATTTTCTGTAATTTAGTGGGGGGGGTTTCGTACTTTAGATAATTTTATTTAATTGTAATTAATTGTATTTAATTTAGGGAATTAATTTAATTATAGTGTAGTGTTAGGTGTAATAGTAACTTAGGTTAGGTTTTATTTTGAAGGTAAATTATCCTTTATTTTTACTAGGTAGTTATTAAATAGTTAATAACTATTTAATAATTTTTGTACCTAGTTAAAATAAATACAAAGTTGCCTGTAAAATAAAAATAAACCCTCAGATAGCTGCAATATAATTATTAATTATATTGTAGCTAGCGTAGGGTTTATTTTATAGGTAAGTATTTAGTTTTAAATAGTTATAATTTATTTAAATGTAGTAATTTTATTTAGATTTATTGTAATTATATTTAAGTTAGGGGGTGTTAGGGTTAGGGTTAGACTTAGGTTTAGGGGTTAATAACTTTATTATAGTGGCAGCGACGTTGGGGGCGGCAGATTAGGGGTTAATAAATGTAGGTAGGTTGTGGCGACATAGGGGGCGGCAGATTAGGGGTTAATAAATAAAATGTAGGTGTCGGCGATGTTGGGGACGGCAGATTAGGGGTTAATAATATTTAACTAATGTTTGTGAGGTGGGAGTACGGCGATTTAGGGGTTAATATGTTTATTATAGTGGCGGCGATGTTGGGGCGGCAGATTATGGGTTAATAAGTGTAGGTAGGTGGCGGCGACATTGGGGGCAGCAGAGTAGGGGTTAATAAATATAATGTAGGGTTCGGCGATGTTGGGGGCAGCAGATTAGGGGTTCATAAGTATAATGTAGGTGCAGGGATAGGCACAAGCCAAGGCTGTGGCGGACATTTTCTAAAGTAAAGACCTTTAGTGAAGGACACCAAGGTACATTTACAATTAAAACTATTATTTTATTGTGCTGAATTTTATTATACTGATGCAGATACCACTGATCCTATAACCAGCCCTTGTCTGGCTATACACATGTGCCAGTGTCACTTCTGTGTCTTTGTATAGAGCTGGGTGTTATTATACAGATGCAAAAGATACACATCCAGTATTTCACTCAGGCTTTATTTATTCCATAACTTATCACCCAATATTGCTAGCAGTCTCTTGACAAGCCACTAATTTTATCTTTACTAAATATTTCCCCTTTCCTATTATTTAATCAGAAAGAAAAGATATACTAAGGTTATGAATCACAACCTTACTATATCTTTTCTTTCTATTTAAATACTACTTATAATAAACCTCAGGTGCTGGTTAAAGTGCTTTACCTTTGCATATAAAGCTCCAGGGACACAGTGGCAGCTTGCTTCTTGAATCTTCCCTCTCTCTCTGTCTCACTCAGAGTCATTTTCTGGTACTAAGCGGCATCATGTGTGAGTGGCCGCAACCCTGCAAAACGTGGCGCCGCATGTGTTAAGGAGGTGTCAGGACAAGTATTCATCTGTCTTACTCCTCCGTCCCCACAGCAAAATGGGCGGCAGACACGGCAAGGGCCACGGACTTGCCTATCCCTGTGTAGGTGGCGGCGGTGTCCGGAGCGGCAGATTAGGGGTTAATAATATAATGCAGGTGGTGGCGATGTCGGGGGCAGCAGATTAGGGGTTAATAAGTGTAATATTAGGGGTGTTTAGACTCGGGTTCATGTTAGGGTGTTAGGTGTAGACATAAAATGTGTTTCCCCATAGGAATCAATGGGGCTGCGCTAGGAGCTTTACGCTGCTTTTTTGCAGGTGTTAGGTCTTTTTCAGCCGGCTCTCCCCCATTGATTCCTATGGGGAAATTGTGCACAAGCACGTTTTACCAGCTCACGTCACTGCTAACATAAGCAGCGCTGGTATTGAGGTGAGATGTGGAGCTAAATTTTGCTCTACGCTCACTTTTTTGCGGCTAAGGCCGGGTTTGTAAAAACCCATAATACCAACGCTGTCTGCAAGTGAGCGGTGAGCATAAACTGCTCGTTAGCACCGCACAGCCTCTAACGCAAAACTCGTAATCTAGGTGATTGGATTTTAAGGATCAGTGTACCATGCAGGATATGTTAGCCTTAAGGGAAGAGCATGATAACCTAGAGGAAAATGTGATAATAAAATCAACCATGATTTCATCTAAAGGTAGAAGCACATTCTATCCCATACACACAAGAGGGAAAAGTCTGGATATTTTTCAGAGAACCGTTGAACATAAACTTAAGCAATTGTCCCACAATGTAGAAATTAGTTGTAAGAAGAAATCTAATAAACATCGTAACAACATTACATATAACCAATATAAAGTTCTTACTACACTTAAAGAAAATATGTATATAGTTATTAAAGCATCTGATAAAGGTGATAATGTTGTTGTAATGGATAGAGAATATTACAATTTTGAATCTCATCGTCAATTAAGGGATACAGAGGTTTATGTTAAACTCTGGGAAAATCCTACTAATCAATTTAAATGCAGATTAGAGAAGATTCTATCCCTAGGATGTCAGATTGGTCTAATTTCTGAATACAAGAAATTAAAATGTCTGCCTTCTGCCCCTAATGTTCCAATTTTCTATTTTTTACCAAAACTCTATAAGGATCCGGTTCATCCCCCTGGCAGACCCATTATATCAGGGGTGGATTCTCTTTTGGAACCCACCTCTGATTTGGTTGACTCGTTCTTACAGCCCTTGGTTGGGGAGTTGATGAGCCATATACTTGATTCTACTCAGGTACTAAAAAGTATGCAAAGTTTGGAGTGGAAATCTTCTTATAGATTTGTTACCGTGGATGTGGCGTCCTAGTATACCTCCATCCTGCACCACAAGAGGTTAGAAGCCATTTCTAATTTATTGGATAGAATGTCAAATTATACAGAAGACATTAAACATTTTTGTTGGTTACAATTGAATTTTTATTATCTCACAATTATTTTTTATTTGAGGGTTCTTACTATCTGAAGAGGCATGGAATAGTGATGGGGGCTAAGTTTGCCCCATCGTACGCCAACCTATACATGGGTTGGTGGGAAATGCTCCACATCTATAGTAATCCCTTCAGGGATCATATTATTTATTTTGGTTGTTACATTGATGACCTCTTGTTAGTGTGGGATGTAGATGAACAATTAGTTCTTCAATTCTTTGATTACTTAAATCAAAATGAATTTAATTTGGATTTTGTTGGAAGACACAGTGACTCCATGATCCAATTTTTGGATATAGAATTGTCTGTCCAATTGGATCAGTGCAAAGTTATATCTGATCTCCACAGGAAAGTAACTGGAGGAAATACTATACTGAATTTAAGGTCTTGCCATCCTTCTCATGTACTAAAGGCCATTCCTATGGGCCAATATATTCACACAGAGATGTTGTATCAACAACAGTGCAAAATATTAAAGGAACGTCTCTTGGCCAGAGGGTATAGTTAGAAACCTCTTGATAGTACTAAAACACTAGTGGATGAAATTCCACGCAACTCGTTATTGACATATAAAATCAAAAGAGACAGGATAGGAAGTGCATTGGTAATAAATACATTTTTAGTACTCCATATAGTTTGGAGTTTAAGCATATAAGTAATATTATTAATGAGTGCCTACCTATATTAAATATAGATCCGGTTTTGGCACAGGTAGTTTCAACAGGGGTACAATGTGTATCCAGGAAGGCTAAAACTGTTGGTAATTATGTGGCTCCCTTGTATTTACCAGAGAAAAGGAACATTACATGGTTAAGACATTGATGCCCCTGATGTTTTCCCCTCTGTAGAGTCACATTTCAAATTTGAACATGGTGGAGATTCGTCATTAGCGAGTTTTTTTAGGCAATAGACCATGTACCTTTTTCTAAAAGGGGTGGAGACAGGGAATATGCCTTATGTAAAAAAAGAGGTTAAATGGATTTTTTCCTCAATACCAGATCACCCAATGGGCTTATTATAGAAGCAGATGTCAATTTATTTGTTTCAATTCAAATCTCATTCATCTTATTTATTTTTGGTAGTTAGAAAGGTTTATTAATATTTAGTATTTTATATTCAGATTTTATAATTTACTTATCCTTTCTTGTACAGAATATAATAATGAATTCTTATAATTGTATGAACTCTATTTTTTAGTTATGACTTGCTCTATATAAATTTTGTCTGATGTGTCTTTTTTTCTAGCCAGTTAAGGGTTAACTTTGTGTAATAAAGTGATAATTAACCTCAGGCTTTATAAGGGCATTAGACTAACTTGATGTTGAAACAGTGAACAGAGTTTCAATACCAGATCACCCAATGGGCTTATTATAGAAGCAGATGTCAATTTATTTGTTTCAATTCAAATCTCATTCATCTTATTTATTTTTGGTAGTTAGAAAGGTTTATTAATATTTAGTATTTTATATTCAGATTTTATAATTTACTTATCCTTTCTTGTACAGAATATAATAATGAATTCTTATAATTGTATGAACTCTATTTTTTAGTTATGACTTGCTCTATATAACTTTTGTCTGATGTGTCTTTTTTCTAGCCAGTTAAGGGTTAACTTTGTGTAATGAAGTGATAATTAACCTCATGCTTTATAAGGGCATTAGACTAACTTGATGTTGAAACAGTGAACAAGTGCGGTAGCCCCGCATGAAACGTGTATGCAGTTTGTTGCTGTCCTTCTTATCACCCCACTCATGGAGTGATCTGTTTTTTTGTCATTTTCGTTACTTCCTTATTGTTTGTTTTTATTGCACTATTAGAGTAAACACTTTTTTTCAACTTTTCCTGTGGAGGATTTTTTACTATTACAACCGTTTCATGTGTAGCCAGATTTACTGTTTATTCACTTGGCTACTTGCTGTTACTAGTGTCTGAGGCTGAGACACTTTTTCCTTGGCTCTTTGAGGTTGACGCAATACAGGAGGGGGCGTGACAATATGCACACGCTGAAGACACGCCGGTCACGGACACAGAAGGCTGGTAAGCACCGCTCTGTCTTGCTGTTATATTATTTATATATACCCCCTGCTATAGCTAAAAATATATATATATGTTTATATGTATATATATATATATATATATATATATATATATTTACCTTAACTTTAGTATTTTGCTTTGCCAGGTTAGTTAATATATTTTTTTTATGTTACATTTAATAATATTTAACATTTATTTTGGTAAAAGGCAGAACCGATTAATGATTAACAACTGTTAGAGTAAATATAGAGTTAATATTACCCTTTTTGTTCAACATGCAGGCATTGGCTCACAAATGGTCAATCAGCCTCAAGTAATTCCTTTAAATAGGTTTCAAATATGTTCTGTTTTAGTTATGATTACGGCTTTTCAGCAGAAACATGTTAACGTTCAGTACTTGTAAAGTGCTGTTGCTGTTTTACTGAATATACTGAAGACCCTCCTGGAATGTTTAACGTTATGAGAAAATAATGATACATTTTTTAGTTACGGAACTTTGCCTCTGGGATACATTCTACTTTGGATTATATACAGTATATATATATGTATATATATATATATATATATATTTATATATATATATATATATATATATATATATATATATATATATATATATATATATATATATATATATATAAAGAGAGAGTGAGAGAGAGAGAGAGAGAGAGAGAGATGTGTATATATATATATATATATATATATATATATATATATATAAATATATTTATATACAAAAATATAATATCCTCCACATGTGTGCACTCTCACCTCCAGAAAGACAACTGTTAGGATGCCATCTGGGTATAAACAATCAATCAAATTATAGGCAATTACTGGGCTTTGGTCAACAAATAAAATTCAATCTTTTTTCTGTGAAGTTTCGGACCACTAGTGCCCCTAGTGATTGATTGATTATATACAATATATGTATATTTTTATTCATTTTTATTTATATATATAGATAAATAGATAGATAGATAGATAGATAGATAGATAGATAGATAAGAATATATATATATATATATATATATATATATATTTTACAAGAAAATTAAAAGATATATGTAGAAATATATATACCGTATATTTTAAAATAAAAATATTTTTTCTAGGTGCAGAACATAGGGAAGTGAATTATTCCTAATGCACCTTTTGCTTTAGCACAGTTGATCTAGCACAGTATCGGGTTACGGCACGAACAATCACTGAAAAGGCATTCTTCAGCTCGCCCAATAGAAGTCTATGTGGTGAAGGTGTTAGCGTTGTCACAATATCCTAGGTCCTGAATTTAGCATGACTGAGACTTTCATTCACATGCTAACATTTTACTTTCAACTTGTAATACCTGCGCTAATCCGGATGCGCTCATTTTTTAACTTGAGTGTAGTTAGCATTCAACCACCTTGTAATCGGGCCCAAAATGTTTCATTCATTATTTGAAAAGAGCATATGGTTTAAAACAAGTTTTTAATTTTCTTTGTTCTTTGGCGTCCTTTGTTGAAAAGCATATCTACGGCTCAAGAACAGCAATACAGTATTGGGAAATAACTGCTAATTGGTGGCTGCACCCATTTACCTCTTGTCATTGGCTCAGTTGATTAATTCAGATTTGCTTTAAATAAAAGATACCAAGAAGATGAAGCAAATCTCATAATGGAAATAAATCAGAAAGTTTTTTTAAAATGTTTTATTCTGTGTGAAAAATGTGGTGTTTCATGTCCCTTTAAGTTATCAGTTGAAGTAAATGAGTCCATGTGTTTGCATTTTACTGGTCAAAGGGTAACTATGCTATTTTTATCAGGTTAATAGCAATGGATGACCTTTATTTAGATATGTCATGTTAACTGTTACACAATGACATAAAAGGACAAAAGCAGCATCACTAATGGTTGACAAATGATCATTTGGACTTCTGGCGGCTATATCTCTTAATATTAGTGTGGCACTCCTAAGACCTTTTAACATATTTTAATACAGGCAACTTTACAGACAGCATCATTTTACTGTGCACAAGGGATCCTGCATTCACTAAGGCAGTTTTCCTTGTTCCAAGAGGTCAATCTAAATTCTCAATCATGTGAAAGAAGTGAGATCCTTGGGCACCAGGATTTTTTGGGGGTCAGCAAAGATTTAAGGGTAGTTCTATAGCCTGATGATTTTCCAAAGGTTTGTTCTCCAAATTTCTGACATATTAATTTAATTACAAATCAATTATTGCTGTTTGTTTAGTGGAGGGGGGTGCATGACCACTCCATGTGTCCTGGTCGTGGTGGAGTTTGAAAGGCTGCATATTTTACAGTACCAGGGATGGCCCAAAAACTAAATACACCTCTGGTTTGTATTAATCTTTAATTTTCTATGCCACTTTCTCTCTATACATTTTCAGGACACCCATTAAAGGGGTGTGGCTTGAGTTGGGTGTGGTGTGTGACGGAGAATACATGTGACCTACTTCCTCCTCCCACTGAATGTACATTAGAGACAACTGATGCAGCAACATAAACATATAACAAATATTATACGTGATTTAATGGGACAGGAAACCACAACATTTTCTTTCATGATTTTGATAGGACAAACAATTTCAAACAACTTTCCGATTTATTTCTATTATCAAATTTGCTTAAAGGGACAGTCTACACCAGAATTTTTATTGTTTTAAAAGATAGATAATCCCTTTATTACCCGTTTCCCAGTTTTGCATAACTAACACAGTTATAATAATATACTTTTAACATCTGTGATTATCTTGTATTTAAGCCTCTGCAAACTGCCCCTTTTTTCAGTTCTTTTGACAGACTTGCAGTCTAGCCAATCAGTGCCTGCTCCCAGATAACTTCTCGTGCACGAGCGCAGTATTATCTATATGAAATACGTGAACTAACACCCTCTAGTGGTGAAAAACTGTTAAAATGCAATCTGAAAGAGGTGGGCTTCAAGGTCTAAGAAATTAGCATATGAACCTCCTAGGTTAAGCTTTCAACTAAGAATACCAAGAGAACAAAGCAAAATTGGTGATAAAAGTAAATTGGAAAATTGTTTAAAATGACATGCTCTATCTGAATCATGAAAGTTTATTTTGGCCTAGACTGTCCCTTTAATTCTCTTGTTATCCATTGGTGAAGGAACAGCATTTGACTACTACTACTACTACTACTGAACACATCTAGTTAGCTAATCACAAGAAACAAATCTGTGCAGGCACCAAACACCAGCTAGCTCCCACTAGT
Source organism: Bombina bombina (assembly GCF_027579735.1). Lineage (NCBI taxonomy): Eukaryota > Metazoa > Chordata > Amphibia > Anura > Bombinatoridae > Bombina > Bombina bombina. The sequence goes on from NC_069502.1 coordinate 1,067,138,829, forward strand.
GATGTCCCGAACTGTTCACCCGCGAACGGTTCACAGCGAACATAGCTTGTTCGCGTTCGCATTTGTGGGCGAACACATGGCGATGTTCGATCCGCCCCTATGTGTCATCATTGTGGAAACTTTGACCCTTTATGTCACAGCCGCCTGACACATTAGAGCCAATCAACATCAGACACTCCCTCACAGACACTCCCAGCTACTCGGAATCCGCCATTTTAGACTCATAACGACCTTGCTTTTTTAATGAGAGGACGTGTTGTGTTTTTGCTCCTGACATTAATAGGAAAAACATAGCTAGGCTAGTGTATTTACAGTCCAGAAAGACTCCACTCATCTCTGCTGCAAGCACAGCACCCCAAAAAGCCCTTTTTAGGGCTATATTTCGTGCCGTTTTTTTTTTTTTTTTTCATTTTTTTTTATTAGCATTTGCCTGGCTTTCAGCTGTGTGTTTAAGGCTCACAGCATATGCTGTGACTACTGCCATCACTGATATCTCCCTAACAACATTAGTTTAAATTTAACTAACCCAAAAATATAATTATTTTTCTAGTGTAATTTTTTTTCATTTTCTATTAGGCCAGTGTCACACAGCATATACTCTGGTTCATTGCTCTGTGCCAGCCAGCAGCCACCAGTGTTAATATCCGTTTATAACATTATTTAAAAAATTTTTAAAAAAAATATATATTTTGCTAGTGTAATCTAATTACATTTACTATCATGCCTGTGTCTGTCAGGCTCACTCAGCATTAATATACCTCTTTTTCTTTCAGTCTTTTGGTTAATTGGTCTGTGCCAGGCAGCCACCCAGCACTCATATCTATTTTTCTTTCACCTTAATTTTAATATATAAAAAAAAAGTTTACATTTGTTTGCTAGTGTAATGTAATATAATTTTCTATCCGGCCTGTGTGTTTTGCTGACATAGAGAGCCTACTGTGTTTACTTGCTGCCCTCCCTAGTCTATGAGCCACGACTCATATGTGTTTAACCTATTATTAATTTCCCCCCCAAAAAAATAATTTCAATCATTTTTCTAGTGTAATCTAATAGTATTTTCTATCAGGCGTGTGTATATCCGACATACAGAGCCTACTGTTTTTAATAGCTGCCCTTCCAAGGCTATCAGCCACGACTCATATGTATGTACTTAACCTTTCTCTTAAAATTTCCAAAAAAAAGTCTTTAAATCATTATGCTAGTGTAATCTAATTGTATTTTCTATCAGGCCTGTGTCTAACTGTCTATCTGATTTACACAGCATACTGTTGTTATAATTGCTGCCCTACGTAGCAGCCAGCCAGTGCGACCACTCATAGAGTCATATGTGCATTGCACTTCTTAACATAATTTTAATATTAAAATCTAAAATTTTCAAATATTTTGCTAGTGTAATGTAACTTAATTTTCTATCAGTCCTGTGTTTTTGTCACTTACACAGCATACTGTGTTAAATTGCTGCCCTACCTACCATCCACGACTCATATCTGCCAGCCTGTCTGCCAGGCCCAAGTAGCCAATTAGTGGCACCAATCACAATTCTTGTAACAGTAATAAAAAAAAAAATCATAATTTTTTGGACTGCAAATATTCAGTCTCCTAGTGCCATTGAATTTCATTTACCTCCTGCCTGCCACTGCCAGCCTTTTGTGCCAGGCCGTCTAGCCAACTATTTACACCAATCATAATTGTTGTCACAGTCAGACAGTATAGTTATTAATTTAAATAAAAAATTTTTTTAGTGTTGATCTTAATCCTCAGTTTGCTCGTGCCTTTGAATTGCACTTTTCTACAGCCTTCCAAGCCTGTGTGCCAGGCCTACTTAAAAAATATTTACACCAATCATATTTGTTGTGACAGTATTCTAATAAGTAAAAATTAAAAAATTTTGTAATAGTTGCTGTGATTTGAGCCAGGCCCACCTAGCCAATTGTTGTCAGCAATCATATTTCTGTTAACAGTATTGCAAAAATTGTCAATCATCACTGTTTAGACTGTCAGTATTCAGTCTCCTAGTGTCCTTGAATTGCATCTACCTCCTGCCTGCCATCCTTTTGTGCTAGGAAGTCTTGCCAACTATTTACACCAATCCTAATTTTTTGTCACAGTATAGTTACTAATTAAAATTAAAAAAATCTTGATTGTTGATGATCTTAATCCTCAGTTTGCTCGTGCCTTTGAATTGCACTTTTCTACAGCCTTCCAAGCCTGTGTGCCAGGCCTACTTAAAAAATATTTACACCAATCATATTTGTTGTGACAGTATTCTAATAATTAAAAATTAAAATTTTTGGTAATAGTTGCTGTGATTTGAATCCTCAGTTTGCTGGTGCCATTGAATAGCACTTTCCTCCTGCCTTGCAGCCTGCTGTGAGCCAGGCCTACCTAGCCAATTGTTGTCAGCAATCATATTTCTGTTAACAGTATTGCAAAAATTGTCAATCATCACTGTTTAGACTGTCAGTAATCAGTGTCCTAGTTTCCTTGAATTGCATCTACCTCCTGCCTGCCATCCTTTTGTGCCAGGCCGTCTAGCCAACTATTTACACAAATCCTAATTTTTTGTCACAGTATAGTTACTAATTAAAATTAAACAAATCTTGATTGTTGATGATCTTAATCCTCAGTTTGCTCGTGCCCTAGAATTGCACTTTTCTACAGCCTTCCAAGCCTGTGTGCCAGGCCTACTTGAAAAATATTTACACCAATCCTATTTGTTGTGACAGTATTCTAATAATTAAAAATTAATTTTTTTGGCAATAGTTGCTGTGATTTGAATCCTCAGTTTGCTGGTGCCATTGAATAGCACTTTCCTCCTGCCTTGCAGCCTGCTTTGAGCCAGGCCCACCTAGCCAATTGTTGTCAGCAATCATATTTCTGTTAACAGTATTGCAAAAATTGTCAATCATCACTGTTTAGACTGTCAGTAATCAGTCTCCTAGTGTCCTTGAATTGCATCTACCTCCTGCCTGCCATCCTTTTTGTGCCAGGCCGTCTTGCCAACTATTTACACCAATCCTAATTTTTTGTCACAGTATAGTTACTAATTACAATTAAAAAAATCTTTATTGTTGATGATCTTAATCCTCAGTTTGCTCGTGCCCTAGAATAGCACTTTTCTACAGCCTTCCAAGCCTGTGTGCCAGGCCTACTTAAAAAATATTTACTCCAATCATATTTGTTGTGACAGTATTCTAATAATTAAAAATTAAAATTTTTGGTAATAGTTGCTGTGATTTGAATCCTCAGTTTGCTGGTGCCATTGAATAGCACTTTCCTCCTGCCTTGCAGCCTGCTGTGAGCCAGGCCCACCTAGCCAATTGTTGTCAGCAATCATATTTCTTTTAACAGTATTGCAAAAATTGTCAATCATCACTGTTTTGACTGTCATTAATCAGTCTCCTAGTGTCCTTGAATTGCATCTACCTCCTGCCTGCCATCCTTTTGTGCCAGGCCGTCTTGCCAACTATTTACACCAATCCTAATTGTTGTCACAGTATAGTTACTAATTAAAATTAAAAAAATCTTGATTGTTGATCTTAATCCTCATTTTGCTTGTGCCATTGAATTGCACTTTTCTACTGCCTGCCAGCCTGTGTGCCAGGCCCAACTATCCAATTAGTGCTAGCAATCATATTTCTTTTAACAGTATTGCTAAATTTGTCAATCAACACTGTTTTGACTGTCAATCTGCAGTCTACTAGTGCCCTTGAATTGCATTTTCCTCCTGCCTGCCTGCCTGTGTGCCAGTCCCAACTAGCCAATTAGTGCCACCACTCATATTTATTGTAACAGGATTGGAATTTTTGTTAATCATAACTGTTTTGACTGTGATTCTTCAGTCTCCTAGTGCCATTGAATTGCAGTTTCCTTTCTCCCAGCGTGTGTGCCAGACAGGCCCATTTGCCAAATAGTGCCAAACAATCATATTTGTTGCCACAGTACTAGTAATATTTCAAAAAATTAACAATTTGTGATTTTTAAAACATCTGTCTTTTTTGTTGTTGTCAGTCTCACAGCGTATACTGTGCCCACTTTCACAGTGCCACCACTCAATTGGTGTAATAGTATTCTTAGTGTCCATTTAAAAAAAAATGACAGGCAGAGGCAGGCCACTCCGCAGGTTCCGTGGTCGTGGTGCTGTGATTCCTTTAGACCCTACAAATATGCACATTGTTCAGACGCCGGGTGCCAGGGGGGATGCAAAAACTTCTGAGGAGGACCTAGTTGAATGGCTAACACAGGAAACCCAATCTTCTTCATCTTCCGCTGCTAGTCCTCCTAGCCTTGACGCACCATCTAAGTCCAGCTGTGCTTTGGGCAGGTCTCAAGTGACCAGTGCCACTCCGCCGCCGGTCGCTACCACCAACACTAGCACCACAGCCGCTTCACTTGATCTGTCACAGGAGTTATTGACACATCATTTGGAAGAAATGAGTGATGCGCAACCATCATTGACAGAGGATGTAGATAATAGTGATCAGTCTCAGTCAGGCAGCATTACCGACATGGAGGTACGGTGTGATGATGATGATGTTGTACCCGCTGCTGCTTCCTTTCTTGATGTTTCAGATACAAGTGAAGCGGTTGATGATGATGTGTCGGTGGATGTCACGTGGGTGCCTGCTAGAAGAGAAGAAGAAGAGGGGGAAAGTTCAAATGTTGAGACAGAGAGGAGGAGGAGGAGGAGACGATTTGGAAGCACGGGGAGGTCATCTCAAGGAGCTAGTGGCACAGTCAGACAGCATGCATCGTCACCAGGGGTCAGCCAGACAGCCCGGCGACGCCCATCAACGCATGCTGTTGCCACCACCAGAATGTCGTCATCGCAGAGCTCAGCAGTGTGGCATTTTTTTTGTGTGTCTGCCTCTGACAACAGTGATGCCATTTGCAACCTGTGCCAAAAGACTCTCTCTGTGCAAAGAAAATCACAAAGACAAGGGCGCCTCCTCGTGTGATATAGTTTGGACAAATGTAAAAATAGGTGAATACAGATTTTATACTCACAAGAAAAGCAGCACTCTGTTGTGCTTATAGAGGCAGACTGGGAGTTCACAGTGTCCCAGTTCACTGACCAAGGCAGTGCAACAAATCACTCCAGGGCAGATTTTCAATCAAGCTCAGGCTCTCAGCAAAGAGTTAAAATACCATAGTTTAATGGTGCAGTAAAATACAATATAAAATGTCACAAATGTGACCGTAACAATGGATAAACAAGCAACTAGTTTCTCAGATCTCTGTCTGTTTCCTCAGGCTTCTATCCAAAGACTGAGAGCTCTGGCTTATAAATGCTAAATGACCACTCTAAGAGTGAAACATAACCACACCTATTCAGGTGTGGAAGTGAACCTGCCTCATCAGGTGTGTGAGTGCACACCTGTTTCAATCAGACCATAGTTAGAATACAATGATTAAAACCATTTCCAAATAATTCACATTATACTAAAAAACAAACAAGTACTGTACAAATTGGTTAATACAGGATGTAAAAAAACAACAACCATAGCCAAACATTATCTTATGGTGGATATCATGTCAGCATCATAAGTTATAGGATATTATTATGGTATTCTAAAATAGTAACATTAAAAAATTGTTCCCCACCCTTTTTAAAAAAAAAAAAAAAAAAAAAAATATATATATATATATATATACACACATACATATATAAAAAGTACATGATATTCTAATTCTTGGTGTTCATACCAAATGTCTCAATATGTTGTCAGTTAGTCTAAATAAGTTAAAGTTTTATTAAAGCACCTATTGATGTTAACAGCCATTGGTCAAATATGTATAAGCAAGATTTTCTATAGGAGAGAGCCCTTTAAATTATGCAGGGCTTAATGAAAAAAAAAAAAAATATATATATATACACACACATACACACATATTTTAAGTCTAATGCACCTGGTGTTCCCAGGCAGTCTCCCACCCAGGTACTGACCAGGCCTGGCCCTGCTTAGCTTCCAAGATCAAACGGGATCAGGTACATTCAGTGAAGTGTGGTAATATCTTAATCTTAGCGATATGAAATGTATGTATTAAGCAATAGATAAGTGTACTTAGTGAATATCTATTAACCTACTCTAATGTGTAAAAACGGGGTTGTAATACATTATGTTCAATATACAAAAATAAGATGGTATAGAAATACAGTAGTAACAATATTGTTTAATGTGTTGGAGATAATGTTGAGGTGTATATTGTGAGTGCAGACTTAACTATAATGATACAATAAAAATAAAAATGTTCAGTGAACAGTGTATATGTTTTCTAATGTGCAGCATATATATATATATTTTTTTTTTAAAAGGGTGGGGAACAATTTTTTAATGTTACTATTTTAGAATACCATGTAATATGTTGTGAGAAAGGAAGTTATGGCATGTCTGGCACACAGCGTTGGGGCAAGGGTCCATATGACCACGGATAGCTGGTCTGCAAAGCATGGTCAGGGCAGGTATATCACCTACACTGCACATTGGGTAAACCTGCTGACTTCTGACAAGCATGGAATGCGTGGCTCTGCAGAAGAGTTGGTGACACCGCCACGACTTGCAGGCAGGCCTGCTGCTACCTCCTCTACTCCTCCTACTCCATCCTCTTCCATAACCTCTTCCTCGGCTGAGTACTCTGCAACTTCTTCGTCTTGCTCCACATCTATGGCACCCCCCCAGCTCCCCAGGTACTATGCTACATCCCGGGTACGGCAGTGTCACGCCGTCTTGGTGTTGACTTGCCTGAAAGCGGAGAGTCACACCGCACCAGCACTCCTGACCGCCCTGAACGCACAGGTGGATCAGTGGCTGACTCCGCACCAACTGGAGATTGGCAAGGTTGTTTCTGACAATGGAAGTAATTTGGTGGCGGCATTGAAATTGGGCAAGTTGACACATGTGCCGTGCATGGCACATGTGTGTAATCTAATTGTACAACGATTTGTCCATAAGTACCCAGGCTTACAGGACATCCTGAAGCAGGCCAGGAAGGTGTGTGGCCATTTCAGGCGTTCCTACACGGCCATTGCGCACTTCTCTGATATCCAGTGTCGAAACAACCTGCCAGTGAGGCGCTTGATTTGCGACAGCCCGACACGGTGGAATTCAACACTCCTAATGTTTGACCACCTGTTTCAACAAGAAAAAGCTGTTAATGAGTATTTGTATGACCGGGGTGCTAGGACAGCCTCTGGGGAGCTGGGGATATTTTTGCCAAATTACTGGACGCTCATGCGCAATGCCTGTAGGCTCATGCGTCCTTTTGAGGAGGTGACAAACCTTGTCAGTTGCACCGAAGGCACCATCAGCGACATCATACCATTTGTTTTCTTCCTGGAGCGTGCCCTGCGAAGAGTGCTGGATCAGGCAGTAGATGAGCGTGAAGAGGAAGCGGGAGAGTTGTGGTGTCCATCACCCCCGCAAACAGCCGAATCAGCATTGCTTGCTGGACCTGCGGCAACGCAGGAAGAGGATTGTGAGGAAGAGGAGTCAGAGGAGGAATGTGGCTTTGGGGAGGATGAGGAGGAGGAAGACCGAGCACAACAGTCATCCCAGGGTGCTTGTTGTTGTCACCGCTCTGGTACCCGTGGTGTTGTACGTGGCTGGGGGAAAGAAGATACCATCAGTGACATCAGTGAGGAGGAGGAACACGACATGATTAGCTCAGCATCCAACCTTGTTCAAATGGGTTCTTTCATGCTGTCGTGCCTGTTGAGGGACCCTCGTATAAAAAAGCTGAAGGAGAATGACCTGTACTGGGTGTCCACGCTCCTCGACCCCCGGTATAAGCATAAAGTGCCTGAAATGTTACCAAATTCCCGCAAGTCAGAAAGGATAGAGCATTTTCATAATAAATTAAAAACTATGCTTTACACAGCGTATAAGGGTGATGTCACAGCACCACGGGAATGTAACAGGGGAAGAGATGAAATTAATCCTCCTCCTCCCACGACCACGGCGGCAAGGGCCGGGCGCTTTCCTGACGTCTTGTTGATGGAGGACATGCATACCTTTTTAACTCCCATGCACCATCAGAGCCTTTCGGGATCCAGCCTTAGAGAAAGACTCAACCGACAGGTAGCAGACTACCTAGCTTTAACTGCGGATCTCGACACTCTCAGGAGCGATGGACACCTTGACTACTGGGTGTGCAGGCTGGACTTGTGGCCTGAGCTATCCCAATTTGCAATGGAACTTCTGGCCTGCCCCGCTTCAAGTGTCCTGTCCGAAAGGACTTTTAGTGCAGCAGGAGGTTTTGTCACTGAGAAGAGAAGTCGCCTAGGTCAAAAAAGCCTTGACTATCTCACTTTTATAAAAATGAATGAGGGCTGGATCCCGAAGGGACTGACATTGGGCGATACATTTGAATAAAAAACTACTGATGATGATATGAGCTGGCTTGGGCTACAACTGGTACACAGGCTGGCCTTTTTTTTTTTGGTTATAAAGACGGAGGACTTGCTTGACTTATCCGCCAACAACTAGTGTTCAAGCCACAAGCTTTTAGGGCACTTTATAAATGTTTTACAAACATCGATTTTTCTGGCCGCTGCTACAGCAGTTGCTACAACAATACCCCAATTTTTCAGTCATTTGTACATTCCTAATTTTTCTGGCCTCTGCTGCATCTCTGTGGGTACAAAACTCAAATAAAAAAAATAAGGCACATAACACTAGTGATTAAACTGTTACGAATTGTACAACTTTACACACCACTCATATCCGGTAGACCATTCAATTGAACGCAAAATGCAACAAATTTGAAAGAGTAGGACCGACCAAGCATCTTTATCCGTCTCTTGGTTGCTCTAAATTATCTCCGTGTTCCATCTATGCCATACCTGTACTCTATTGTGCAAAAGGGTGGCATATGTTGTGTTTCATGCTGTTGTGCCTGTTGCGGGTCGTGGCCCATGATATAAAAAGGCTGAAGGAGAACGACCTGTAGTAATGGGTGCCCCATCCAGTTTTTAGAAAAATGTTCCTGGTTCCTCTCAATTATCTTTGGGTTTCTAAAATGGATGCCATACCTGTACTCACTTGTGCAAAAGGATGGCATATGTGGTGGTGTTTCCTGCAGTTGTTTCTGTTGAGGGTGCTGGACCCTCTTATAAAAAAGCTGAAGGAGAACGACCTGGAGTGGGAGTCCAAGCATGGTTTTTGGGGCTATTTCACTTTTACAAACAATTATCTGTGGGTTTCACAAATCAATGCCGTACCAGTACTCTATTGTTCCAAAGTATGCCATATGTTCTCTTTCCTGCTGGTATTTTGTTTGAGGGTCCTGGACACTCTTATAAAAAGGCCTAAGGTGAAAGAGGTGTACTGGGTGTCCACTCATTTTTATTTTCTATTTCTCATTTGACCAAAATTATCTCTTGTTTTGTAAAATCAATGCCGTACCTGTACTCTATTGTTCAAAAGGATGCCATACGTCCTCTTTCCTGCTGGTGTTTTTTTTGAGTGTCCAGGACCCTCTTATAAAAAGGCCTAAGGAGAAAGAGGTGTACTGGTTGGCCACTCATTTTTATTTTTCTATTTAGCAATTGACCAAAATGATCTCTGGGTTTGTAAAATCAATGCTGTACCTTTTTTTCTATTGTTCAAAAGGATGCCATACGTCCTCTTTCCTGCTGGTGTTTTTTTTGAGGGTCCAGGACCCTCTTATAAAAAGGCCTAAGGAGAAAGAGGTGTACTGGGTGTCCATCGAATCATTTTTTTGATTCAAATTTCCATTTGCAAAAATGTATCCATGGGTTTCTAAAATAAATGCCTTTCCTGTACTCTATTGTTCAAAAGTATGCCATATGTCCTCTTTCCTGCTGGTGTTTTTTTTGAGGGTCCAGGACCCTCTTATAAAAATGCCTAAGGAGAAAGAGGTGTACTGGCTGTCCATCGAATCATTTTTTTTATTCAAATTTCCATTTAAAAAAAAAATTCTATGGGTTTCTAAAATCAATGCCTTTCCTGTACTCTATTGTTCAAAAGTATGCCATATGTCCTCTTTCCTGCTGGTTTTTTGTTTGAGGGTCCTGGACCCTCTTATAAAAAGGCATTATGGATAAAGAATTGTACTGGGTGTCCATCCAATCATTTTTTTAATTAAAATTCACGGTTGCAAAAAATTATCACTGGGTTTCTAAAATCAATGCCTTTCCTATAATCTTTTTTTTCACAAAGGATGCCATATGTCCTCTTTCCTACTGCTGGTTTTGTTGAGTGTCCTGGAGCCTCTGCTAAAAAGGCCAAAGGATAAAGAAGTGTACTGGGTGTCTAGTCAATGTTTTTTTAGATTTCCCGTTTGTAACAATTTTTTTTTATGTCTTTCTAAAATCAATGCCTTTCCTGTAATCTATTTTTCAAAAGGATGCCATATGTCCTCTTTCATGCTGTTCTTTCTGTTGAGGCTCCGGGACACTCTTCTAAAAATGCCTAAGGATAAAGAAGTGTACTGGGTGTATAATTTATGTTTTTTTAGATTTCACAGTTGCAACTAATGATCTCTGTGTTTCTAAAATCAATGCCTTTCCTGTAATCTAATTTTCTAAAGGATGCCATATGTCCTCTTTCATGCTGCTGGTTTTGTGGAGGGTCCTGAAGCCTCTGCTAAAAAGGCCTAAGTATAAATAAGTGTACTTGGTGTATAATCAAAGTTTATTGCGATTTCACGGTTGCAACTAATGATCTCTGTGTTTCTAAAATCAATGCCTTTCCTGTAATCTGATTTTCTAAAGGATGCCATATGTCCTCTTTAATGTTCTGGTTTTGTTGAGGGTCCTGGAGCCTCTGCGAAAAAGGCCTAAGGATAAATAAGTGTACTTGGTGTATAATCCAATTTTTTAGAGATTGCACGGTTGCAACTAATGATCTCTGTGTTTCTAAAATCAATGCCTTTCCTGTAATCTATTAGTCACAAGGATGCCATATGTCCTCTTTCATGCTGTTGTTTCTGGTGAGGCTACGGGAGACTCTTCTAAAAAGGCCTAAGGATAAAGAAGTGTACTGGGTGTATAATCTATGTTTTTTTAGATTTCACGGTTGCAACTAATGATCTCTGTGTTTCTAAAATCAATGCCTTTCCTGTAATCTATTATTCAAAAGGATGACATATGTCCTCTTTCATGCTGTTGTTTCTGTTGAGGCTCCGGGACCCTCGTATTAAAAAGGACTAAGGATAAAGAAGTGTACTGGGTGTCCAATCATTTTTTTTTTCTATTTCACTGGTCATATAAATGATCTCTGTGTTTCTAAAATCAATGCCTTTCCTGTAATCTAATTTACAAAAGTATGCCATATGTCCTCTTTCCTGCTGCTGGTTTTGTTGAGGGTCCTGGAGCCTATGCTTAAAAGGCCTAAGAAGTGTACTGGGTGTCTAATCTATGTTTTTTTAGATTTCATGGTTGCAAAAAATTATCCAAGGGTTTCTAAAATCAATGCCTTTCCTGTAATCTATTATTCACAAGGATGCCATATGTACTTTTCAATGCTGTTGTTTCTGTTGAGGCTCCGGAAGCCTCTTAATCTTATTAAAAAGGCCTAATGAAAAATAATTGTACTGGGTGTCTAATCAATGTTTTTTTCTATTTACCGTTTGCAACTAATGATCTCTGTGCTTCTGAAATCAATGCCTTTCCTATAATCATTTTTTCAAAAGGATGCCATATGTCCTCTTTCCTGCTGCTGGTTTTGTCAAGGGTCCTGGAGCCTCTGCTGAGCATAAAAAAAAATAAAAATTATTTAACTTGACTTAATAACTGAAGCATGACTTCAGGAGTCAGGTGTGGTCGTAGGTAGTGGTTGTTATTAGCAGATTATTTTTATTGCAAATTGCAATTGCCACAGCGTGCATAAAATGTGCGTCACTAGTCCAAATTTTAAGTTTTTTTTTTCATTCAGGATTAGTTTGTGGACCGGCGAAATATTGGAAAGGCAAAAAACAGGTCTCCGTACCCGTTGATATAAGGGGTGACTACTACTGCTTTTACTAGGCTCCTCTTGGATAGCCACAGAAAGTGTGACTATGAATCCCAAAAAGAAAATTAAATTAAGGTTGAAAACTAACTCCAAAGTAACTTGTAAGACCTGGAGCTCCTCAAACACACGTCCTACCGCAACAGCTATAGGCTCCCCAACCCACAAATCTTAGCTTTTTCATGCCAATTGATATTGCCACAGCTGGAACAACAGTAAATAACATGTGCGTCACCACAGTCTCCGAAGCTGTTGTCGGATGTATACAAAAACACTGATAAAGTATTCCTTTAGGAGCGCAAAGAGATGGCTACCGGAACACTCCAGGAACTTCACAAGAGTGGCTGTATTGTGTTTCTGGTGATGTTTGAGACATCTGGGTAGTGTACAGGGAGGGCAAAAATCGTCTCCATCTCTGTGTACCACAGGACAGGACGTCCTTGTCATCCATAAGCACATGAAATTGCTGGCATTTTCGTTGCTTCAAGAAGTTCATTTTTTGTGGTGATAGATAGTACAGAATTAAATAAACTTTGGTTTCCTACCATACTCAAGACAATCTTGTATTTCAAAATTCGTACTTGCTGTGGGAAACAGTGGCCTGTCCATACCAGGAAGATGATTTAGACAGAAGTAACGAGCTCTGCTTGCAGGTGACACATGTTTATCGTCAATCATCAAAGGGGTTGCGTGCAGAATATGGCTGATGGCCCCTTATTCACATGTTTGTCCAGAGCCACAACATTTGCAAACAGCCAGAAGAAAGGTCGTTTCTCACCAGCCTTAAGTTGAGCTTTATTTACCAAATGCTGATATTCAAAAAAATAGACAAACAGTGACTTAAATAAAACATTTGCGATATGGATTCACCAGAGCAAGGTCATTGCAAGTACTAAGTTCCCACAACTATGCAATCTTCACCTTCAGATTATTATTGTCACACTCCATTGTACTCCTATGCCCAGCTCCCTGCTCTTGTTTTTGTTGAGGGTCCTGGAGCCTCTGCTGAAAAGGCCTATGGATAATAAAGTGTACTGGGTGTCTGTTCAATGTTTTTTTTTTTATTTCCCGGTTGCAAGTAATTATCTCAGTGTTTCTAAAATCAATGCCTTTCCTGTAATCTATAATTCAAAAGGATGACATATGTCCTCTTTCATGCTGTTGTTTCGGTTGCGGCTCCGGGACCCTCGTATTAACAAAGCCTGAGGATAAATAAGTGTTACCGGTGTCTAATGAATGTTTTTTTCTATTACACGGGTCATATAAATGATCTGTGGGTTTCTAAAATCAATGCCTTTACTGTAATCTTTTATTCAAAAGGATGACTTATCTCCTCTTTCATGCTGTTGTTTCGGTTGAGGCTCCGGGACCCTCGTATTAAAAAGGCCTGAGCATAAATAAGTGTCACGGGTGTCTAATCAATGTTTTTTTCTATTTCACGGTTGCAAATAATGATCTGTGGGTTTCTAAAATCAATGCTTTTACTGTAATATTTTATTCAAAAGGATGACATATCTCCTCTTTCATGCTGTTGTTTCGGTTGAGGCTCCGGGACCCTCGTATTAAAAAGGCCTGAGCATAAATAAGTGTCACGGGTGTGTAATCAATGTTTTTTTCTAATTTCACGGTTGCAAATAATGATCTGTGGGTTTCTAAAATCAATGCCTTTACTGTAATATTTTATTCAAAAGGATGACATATCTCCTCTTTCATGCTGTTGTTTCGGTTGAGGCTCCGGGACCCTCGTATTAAAAAGGCCTGAGCATAAATAAGTGTCACGGGTGTCTAATCAATTTTTTTTTCTAATTTCACGGTTGCAAATAATGATCTGTGGGTTTCTAAAATCAATGCCTTTACTGTAATCTTTTATTCAAAAGGATGACATATCTCCTCTTTCATGCTGTTGTTTCGGTTGAGGCTCCGGGGACCCTCGTATTAAAAAGGCCTGAGCATAAATAAGTGTCACGGGTGTGTATTCAATGTTTTTTTCTAATTTCACGGTTGCAAATAATGATCTGTGGGTTTCTAAAATCAATGCCTTTACTGTAAATCTTTTATTCAAAAGGATGACATATGTCCTCTTTCATGCTGTTGTTTCGGTTGAGGCTCCGGGACCCTCGTATTAAAAAGGCCTGAGGATAAATAAGTGTCACGGGTGTGTAATCAATGTTTTTTTCTATTTCACGGTTGCAAATAATGATCTGTGGGTTTCTAAAATCAATGCCTTTACTGTAATCTTTTATTCAAAAGGATGACATATCTCCTCTTTCATGCTTTTGTTTCGGTTGAGGCTCCGGGACCCTCGTATTGAAAAGGCCTGAGCATAAATAAGTGTCACGGGTGTCTAATCAATGTTTTATTCTAATTTCACGGTTGCAAATAATGATCTGTGGGTTTCTAAAATCAATGCCTTTCCTGTAATCTATTATTCAAAAGGATGACATATCTCCTCTTTAATGCTGTTGTTTCGTTTGAGGCTCCGGGACCCTCGTATTAAAAAGGCCTGAGGATAAATAATTGTGTAACGGGTATCTAATGATTTTTTTTTTTTATTTCACGGGTCATATAAATGATCTCTGGGATTCTAAAATCAATGCCTTTCCTTTAATCTATTATTCAAAAGGATGACAGTACTACCAAAATACAGCTAATGAAGGGCCTTAGGAAGACTGAGCCAAGGTTGGATTGTAGTATTTGGTTAGGCTAATCATGATGGCCATGTAGACCACCACCACCGAGAGTCCTGGAAGTAACAGGGATGATGAGATGAAAGAGCTAAGAATAGTAGAACTTGAAACAACAGAGTTAGCCATGGGTGTTAGTGCAAAACCGCTTGGCTTTTTTTTGGCTTTGGGTGCGGATATTCATGCAGGCCATATAGAGCTGACAACATTCGGTGTCGTATCAGCTATTAAACTAATAAGAACAGTACTACCAAAATACAGCCAATGAAGGGCCTTAGGAAGACTGAGCCAAGGTTGGATTGTAGTACTTGGTTAGGCTAATCATGATGGCCATGTAGACAACCACCACCGAGAGTCCTGGAAGTAACAGGGATGAGATGAAAGATCTAAGAATAGTAGAACTTGAAACAACAGAGTTAGCCATGGGTGTTAGTGCAAAACCGCTTGGCTTTTTTTTGGCTTTGGGTGCGGCTATTCATGCAAGCCATATAGAGCTGACAACATTCAGTGTCGTATCAGCTATTAAACTAATAAGAACAGTACTACCAAAATACAGCCAATGAAGGGCCTTAGGAAGACTGAGCCAAGGTTGGATTGTAGTATTTGGTTAGGCTAATCATGATGGCCATGTAAACCACCACCACCGAGAGTCCTGGAAGTAACAGGGATGATGAGATGAAAGTGCTAAGAATAGTACTACTTGAAACAACAGAGTTAGCCATGGGTGTTAATCCAAGACCGCTTGGATTTATTTTTGTATTGGGTGCGGCTAATCATGCAGGCCATATAGAGCTGCCACCATTCGGTGTTGTATCAGCTATAAAAATAATAAGAACTGTACTATCAAAATACAGACAATGAAGGGCCTATGAAGACTGAGCAAAGGTTGGATTGTAGTATTTTGTTCAGCTAATCATGATGGCCATGTAGACCGACCGTAACAGGGATGAAAGTGCTAAGAATAGTACTAATTGAAACAACCGAGTTAGCCATGGGTGTTAGTCTAAGACCACTCGGCTTTTTTTTGGGTTTGGGTGCAGCTAATCATGAAGGCCAGATAGACCTGCCACCATTTGGTGTTGTAACAGGCATGAAAAGGCAAATAACAGTACTACTTAACACAACCTACTTACCATGAGTCCCAGAGCATATGTTTGGTTGTTATATTTTGTAAGGGTAATCATGCAGGCCATATAGACCTCCACCGATAGGGTGAGTATGAGTAACAGCTATTAAAATGCGAAGGACATTACTAATTAACACAACATAGTTACCATGGGTTGCAGACCAAGAGCAGATGTCTTATTATTATATTTTGTATGGGTAATCATCCAGGCCGTATAGACCTCACCAAATAGGGGGAGTTACAGAGATTAAAGTGCTAAGAATGGTAGTACTTAAAACACAACCTCGTTAAAATAGGTAGCAGACCACATGTCTTATTATTATAATTTTTCAGGGTAATCTGGCAGGCCATATAGAACTCCCCCGATAGGGGGGGGGAACAGGGATTAAAGTGCTAAGAAAAGTACTAATTAACACAAGCTAGTTGGGTCCAAGAACGCATGTTTGATTATTAGCATTTATTAGGGTAATTATATATCTAACAAATCTATCTATTTCTCTTCTATCGATTCTATCTAACTATCAATCTATGTATATCTATCTATCCTATCTATCACTATCAATCTATCTTCTGTCCGGGATGTTTTGAGACAGCCACTTTGGGAATGTTAGTTGATTTAGACCCATTATGGCTTAGCATACTCTGCATCAACTATGTAATTTTCCATGGGAGTTTTGCCAGGGATCCCCCTCCAGCATGCAACAGTCCAGGTGTTAGTACCCTTGAAACAACTTTTCCATCACTATTGTGGCCAGAAAGAGTCCTTGTAGGTTTTAAAGTTCGCCTGCCTATTGAATTCAATGGCGGTTCGCGCGGTTCGCACGTTCGCGAACAATACCGGAAGTTCGAGTCCGCCGTTAGCGAACCGAAAATTTTAGGTTCGCGACATCACTAGCTCCCACTAGTGTAGGATATGTTCATATTCTTTTTTTTAACAAGGGATACCAAGAGATCAAAACACATTTGAAAATAGAAGTGAAATTAATAGTGTCTTTAAATAACATGCTCTATTTGAATCATGCAGGTTTCATTTTTAATTTCCCATACCTTTAAGGATTGAGGAATATTTTGTAGAGATTATGTTGTGCTTTTTGATGCATATTTACATAAAAAAGTGTTCTTTTTTGAGGTGTCTTTTTTTCCAAATGGATTATGCAGTAATTCTTCTCTGAAATAATTTATGTGAACTCATATTTAATGAAACTCTGAAAGTTGTACCATGTGAGCTGAATGTCATTTAGCAGAAAGGAAATCACCTTCATAATAAAAAAAAGTCAAAGCATGTCATGATGTATTTTCAATTTTCTCTCTGGCAGAGTCAGACAGTGGCATAGCAAGTTCAATTTCTTTTGTGAAAATATGAATATCCAACATGCCAAAGTATTATTTTCATCTTGTAGAACATTCTGATCCTTCCTCTTCTATTTTTTTTTTTACTCTTCTCGTTTATTACTCAGTGCCTGAACCTCAAAAATACAGATTGCAAGTGCAGCAATATCAATATTGGGCATGAACTAATCATAGCGCACAATCTGTCAACTGTAAAACATAACACTGTGGTACAGAAGGATTGCAGGCCACTTCTGCAGCAGTGTTAAAGGCTGTCACCTTCTTAGGCAGGAACAGGAGATTAGGCAGAGTTGAGTGGACCATGATTGGTCAGTAAGTGGTAGTCCTAAAGCCTTTTAGGTATATCCCAGAAAACTTGACCAGAGAACTGTTAGTCTTTATCAAGTCATATCCTTGTTCAGTAATCTCTTGAGCAAGGTGGATGCCATCCTTTAAAAAAAGGGTTCCTGGTGGTAGTAAAGTAGCAGCATTTGTCAGGAGGCTGAAGGAGTAGGTGAAATATTACATGAGAGTGTGTCCCCAGAAAACTTTTTTTCAGTAAAAGCATGACACCAGTTCTCTTCTCCAACTGGTTATCCAGATCACAGCTCATACATCAAGTGATCTTACTCCCTTTGAAAGGTTATGTACTCAGCCAACGCCACCAAGACATACTGTTTCCATTCTGTATAGAATACCCTAATCCCAGATGAGCAGACACTACCTTCATATGTATGGGCCTGGTGTGCAGAAATAGGCAAAGAACCTTAACTTAAACTATGGCACAGGTCTTTTCAAACAGCAACCAAAGCTTCATCATCCGCTACCATACAGGAAGTTAATTTCAAATTTTTGAGTTGCTGGTGCCTAACCCCCTCCAGGCTACATTAAACCATCCCACACATTAGTGATAAATGTTGGAGGGGCTGGGGTCAAAGAGGCTCCATGCACCACATTTGGTGGACATGCCCTCTCCTTACAGATTTCTGGAAAGAAGTATTCAACTCCAAGTCCACAATAATACTGAGTATTCACACAATACTATTTTTGGAAATACCTAAAATGCAAAACGATATCAAAACATCACTTCTCATAATGATCAGTAGTGCCAAAAAATTGATTCCCAAACACTGGAAATCCAGCACTCCCCCTTCTTTACAAGAGTGGCATTAACAAAGCTCTGACTTACTACAACTAGAATGCTATCAAACTCTAAAGTAACCTGTAGTGTGGTGACAGGTGCCATTACCAATCCCAAATTACCCCCTATTTGTCTACTGATTACCTCCTCCCCTACTCCTCCTCACTACCCACGTGGATAAAGTATTCTATTATACCCACTTTTCCCCACCTCACTTGATTCACATCCCCTTTTCTGCTACATTGCTTTAAAAAAAAAAAAAAAGCTTGACACCAGAAGTAAAATGGTTTGGAAAAGGGTAAAGGTCTATTCAAATCAGCCAATGTAATTTCAGTATCTCTCATTCTATTGGCTGATTTGAACAGTCAATAGGATTTCAGTAGCTCTCATCCTATTGACTGATTTAAATTTCAAAAATCAAATCAGCCAATAGGAATGCAAGGGACGCCATTTTGAAAAGGCTCCCTTGCATTGAAGATTCAGTGTACGGCGGTGACCATATGAAGAGAACGCTCCGCGATAGATGTCTTCAAGGATGGACCCACTCCACGCTGCCGGGACGAATATAGAAGATGCCGCCTGGATGAAGATAGAAGATGCCGCCTGGATGAAGACCTCGCCGCCTGGATGAAGACTTCTTGAAGCCTGGATGTCCAGACTTCAGAAACTGTAAGTGGATCATCGGGGGTAAGTTTTTTTTTTTTTAAGATTAGGGTTTGTGCTTTTTTAAAAGAGCTAAATGCACTTTTCAGAGCAATGGTAGCTTGGGTTTTTGTTAGAGTTAGGTTTTTTATTTTGGGGGGTTGGTTGGGTGGTGGGTTTTACTGTTGGGGGGTCTTTATATATTTTTTTACAGGTAAAAGAGCTTATTTATTTAGCGCAATGCCCTACAAAAAGCCCTTTTAAGGAATATTGGTAGTTTATTGTAGGCTAGGTTTTTTTTATTTTGGGGGGCTTTTTTTATTTTTATAGGGCTATTAGATTAGGTGTAATTGTTTTTATTTTGGATAATTTCGTTTGCAATTTTTCATCATTTAGTGTTTGTTATTTTTTGTATTTTAGTGTTTGTTTGTTTTTTGTAATTTAGTAATTGTTATTTTTTCTAATTTTAGAATTCTTTTTTTTAGTAGTGTTAGTTTTTTTTTTTTAATGTGTAATTTAGTTTATTAGTATAATAGTTATTTTGGGTTAATTGTTAGTTTAAACTTAGGTTTTTTTTAATTTCACAGGTAAGTTTTTATTTATTTTAAGATAGGGATATTGTAATTTTAATTCAAAGTTAGGGGGCGATAGGTTTAAGGGTTAATAGTTTAATTTATTTTTTTGAAAAGTGGGGGGCTGGTGGTTTAGGGGTTAATAGGTTTATTTAGTGGCAGTGATGTGGGAGGCAAGAGGTTTATGGGTTAATAACAGATTGAGCTTGCATTCTATTGGCTGATCGGAACTGCCAATAGAATGCAAGCTCAATCTGATTGGCTGATTGGATCAGCCAATCCGATTGA
This sequence comes from Bombina bombina, assembly GCF_027579735.1. NCBI lineage: Eukaryota > Metazoa > Chordata > Amphibia > Anura > Bombinatoridae > Bombina > Bombina bombina. The sequence continues at coordinate 1,067,158,583 of NC_069502.1, forward strand.
ACTTGAATCTGATTGGCTGATCCAATCAGCCAATCAGATTTTTCCTACCTTCATTCCGATTGGCTGATAGAATCCTATCAGCCAATTGGAATTTGAGAGACGCCATCTTGGATGACGTCATTTAAAGGAACCTTCATTCGGAATTAGGAAGTCGTTAGAAGAGGATGGATCCACGTTGGCTGCTTCAAGATGGTTCCGCTCCGCGCCGGATGGAAGAAGATAGAAGATGCCACTTGGATGAAGATGTTTGCCGGTCCGGATCTCCTCTTCTTGCCGGATAGGATGAAGACTTCAGACCCTCTTCTGGACCTCTTCTTGCCGGATAGGATGAAGACTTCGGACCCTCTTCTGGACGGATCGGTGATATCCGGCGTGGTGAAGACAAGGTAGGGAGATCTTCAGGGGCTTAGTGTTAGGTTTTTTAAGGGGGGTTTGGGTTAGATTAGGGGTATGTGGGTGGTGGGTTGTAATGTTGGGGGGTGGGTATTGCATGTTTTTTTACAGGCAAAAGAGCTGTTTTCTTTTTTTCTTTGGGGCATACCCCGCAAAAGGCCCTTTTAAGGGCTGGTAAGGTAAAAGAGCTGTAAAATATTTATTTTAGAATAGGGTAGGGCATTTTTTTATTTTGGGGGGCTTTGTTATTTTTTTAGGGGGCTTAGAGTAGGTGTAATTAGTTTAAAATTCTTGTAATCTTTTTTTATTTTTTGTAATTTAGTGTTTGTTTGTTTTTGTAATTTAGTGTTTGTTTTTTTTGTAATTTAGTTTAGTTGTTTTAATTGTAGATAATTGTAGATAGTTTATTTAATTAATTTATTGATAGTGTAGTGTTAGGTTTAATTGTAACTTGGGTTAGAATTTATTTTACAGGTAATTTTGTAATTATTTTAACTAGGTAACTATTAAATAGTTATTAACTATTTAATAGCTATTGTACCTGATTAAAATAAATACAAAGTTGCCTGTAAAATAAATATTAATCCTAAAATAGCTACAATATAATTATTATTTATATTGTAGCTATATTAGGGTTTATTTTACAGGTAAGTATTTAGCTTTAAATAGGATTAATTTATTTAATAAGATTTATTTTATTTCGTTAGATTTAAATTATATTTAACATAGGGGGGTGTTAGGGTTAGGTTTAGACTTAGCTTTAGGGGTTAATACATTTATTATAGTAGCGGTGAGGTCCGGTCGGCAGATTAGGGGTTAATACTTGAAGTTAGGTGGCGGCGATGTTAGGGAGGGCAGATTAGGTGTTAATAAAATTTATTAGAGGGTTTGCGTGGCGGGAGTGAGGCGGTTTAGGGGTTAATACATTTATTATAGTGGCGGTGAGGTCCGGTCAGTAGATTTGGGGTTAATAAGTGTAGTTAGGTAGCGGCGACGTTGGGGGGGCAGATTAGGGGGTAATAAATATTATGTAGGGGTCGGCGATGTTAGGGGCAGCAGATTAGGGGTACATAGGGATAATGTAGGTTGCGGCGGTGTGCGGTCGGCAGATTAGGGGTTAAAAAAATTTAATAGAGTGGCAGCGATTTGGGGAGGCCTCGGTTTAGGGGTACATAGGTAGTTTATGGGTGTTAGTGTACTTTAGAGCACAGTAGTTAAGAGTTTTATGAACCGGCGTTAGCCCAGAAAGCTCTTAAATCCTGGCTTTTTTCTGCGGCTGGAGTTTTGTCGTTAGATTTCTAACGCTCACTTCAGCCAAGACTCTAAATACCGGCGTTAGAAAGACCCCATTGAAAATATAGGATACGCAATTGACGTAAGGGGATCTGCGGTATGGAAAAGTCGCGGCTGGAAAGTGAGCGTTAGACCCTTACCTACAAGACTCTAAATACCAGCGGTAGGCCAAAAGCAGCGTTAGGACCCCCTAACGCTGGTTTTGACGGCTAACGCAGAACTCTTAATCTAGGCGTAACTTAGTAGGGGCAAAAAGGCCAGAATATAAATATAGGATATTAATTTTAATATAATTATTTATTATTAGCTATTCATTTTTATTTTGGTGCCCCCACTGCAATAACAAATATAATTTAAATTAGATGAGGGGTACACCGTAGTATGATATTTGTAATACAGATAGTATTCTAGTAACAGTATAGGAAACAAGCATGCACTGTGTGCAATATAGCCAGCCACTGAGAAATAATATTTGTTTATTTGTTATTATATATTTTACACCCAAATGAAAAGGTTCGCTACTATGGTGCAGTAGAAATGGTTAACAAACAAATTACCGTAAGAAAAAAAAAAAAGTTTTGCCTATTCTAAAACTAAAGCCCCCACTTAAAACCAAAATCCACCCAAAAATAAAAAACTATACTAACACCAAACTATAGCAATAGCCCTTAAAGGGATTTTGTAGGGAATTGCCCTAAAGTGATTTAGCTCTTTTTCGAACAGGTAAAAATTAAAAATGATCTTTATTTGGTATTCCATTAAAATGAAGGAACAGCAACAGTCAAGTTCAAGAAAACATAGGGTTAATCTGTACACTCATTGGTTTCTACCAATGAGGTTGTTTGTATCTTGTTTTAAATGCCACACATCTGTGTAAGATTAATGTCTATGTTTACGGTCTAAACGACCGAAACCGGTCAGACTATTCTGTTCTCAGATCCTACCCTTTATCAGCAGCCTGTTGCTGTTCCTTCGTTTTAATGGAATACCAAATAAAGATCGTTTTTATTTTTTACCTGGACTAAGCATTCTTGGATTACTTTTTTCAATATATTTATGAAAGTACAGGAACTCCGATCCGCCCCCTTTTTGTTAGTCCGGGATCCTGGGTCTACGATTGGAGGAGAGCCAAAGCTTTGATCTGGAGCTGGTGACGTGGGGATCTCACCGAACGCTGCACACAGACTTCTGGAGGAGGATGTCAGCTCGTGAGCTGGGAGAAGGAACTGAGATAAGTACCGGTCGAATCCGGAAGGTTTGAGTAAACCATATATTCACATACAGGCCTGGACTGACCATTGGGCATAGCGGGCAAATGCCTGGTGGGCTGCCGGAAGCCATAGCCACTCCCACCTATTCATAACCCACATTCTGCAATATCATATAATAAGTGGCCCTTTTTAGTACCGGGGTTAGCCCTTAAAATCTCCCACTGATGCAGCCTCAGACTGGTGATGTCACAGTGACACAACACGTGATGCAGACAGTAAGCAAAACCTCTGCAGTCCACGCGGACATTATGGCACCACTGGGAAAGGGAGCAGGGATTGTGAGAACCAGTGATTTTGAAGAGCAGGTGAGTGAAAGTCCCTGTCTTAGAGTCATCAAGTAAGCGTTTTGGAAATTGTGTTCAAAGGTGAACACTTTTTTTTATCTTAATTGACTAGTTGACAGAGCCGTTTCCTGGGGTGCAGCAGCACAGTTATTTCAGAGCTGTGGTGCAGTCTCAGGCAACACTGCTCCTTTAAACAGTCTGACTAACAACCTGAAACATTTAACTTCCCTCCCTTCCATCCCCTCCCCTTCTTTTTTCACTCGCGCACGGTCTCCCCCCCCACAATTATATATCAACACAAAATATATATATATGTATATGCATTAATTATGTATTAATTATTTTGCTTCGGTTTAATTATATATAAAAACCTTGTATCCTCTTAAATTCCTCTGAAAATGGTGCTAGGTCCATTTCCTTCATAGAGGCTGGAGTGTCACCATAATACTTGTAATTGTTGAAAATGTATGACCATGTAACATGCTACTGTTTTTTTTCCATAGCTCTGATGTGTGTGCCTAAAAGTGTGTGTAAAAGGGTGTATGTGAGATGTGCATGCATATGAGTGTGTGAAAAAGGGTGTATGTGTGATGTGCTTGCATTTGAGTGCATGTAAAAGGGTGTATGCATGATGTGCGTGTATGTGTGATGTGCATGCATATGAGTATGTGCATGTGTGATGTGCTTGCAAATGAGTGTGTGTAAAAGGTTGTGTGTGTGATGTGCTTGCAAATGAGTGTGTGTAAAAAGGTGTGTATGTGTGATGTGTGTCCATATGAGTGTGTGCAATAAGGTGTATGTGTGATGTATATGGATATGAGTGTGTGTATGTCTGATGTACGTGCATATGAGTTTGTGTATGTGTGATGTGCGTGTACATGAGTGTGTGTATGTATGATTTGCTTGCAAATGAGTGTATGTAAAAGGGTGTATGTGTGATGTGCGTGTATGTGTGATGTGCATGCATATGAGTGTGTGCATGTGTGATCTGCTTGCAAATGAGTGTGTGTAAAAGGGTGTATGTGTGATGTGTGTGCATGTGAGTGTGTGTAAAAGGGTGTGTATGTGTGAAGTGTGATGTGATGTGCATGTATATGAGTGTGTTTAAAAGGTTGTATGTGTGATGTGCGTGCAAATGAATGTGTGTAAAAGAGTGTATGCGTGATGTGCGTGCCTATGAGTGTGTGTAAAAGGGTATATGTGTGATGTGTGTTCATATGAGTGTGTGTAAAAGGGTGTATGTGTGATGTGCGTACATATGAGTGTGTGTAAAAGGGTGTATATGTGTGATGTGTGTGCAGATGAGTGTGTATAAAAGGGTGTGTATGTGTGATGTGTGTGCATATGAGTGTGTGTAAAAGGGTGTGTATGTGTGATGTGCGTGCATATGAGTGTGTGTAAAAGGGTGTGTATGTGTGATGTGCGTGCATATGAGTGTGTGTAAAAGGGTGTGTATGTGTGATGTGTGTGCAAATGAGTGTGTGTAAAAGGGTGTGTATGTGTGATGTGCGTGCATATGAGTTTGTGTATATGTGATGTGCGTGCATATAAGTTTGTGTAAAAGGGTGTATATGTGTGATGTGCATGCATATGAGTGTGTGTAAGAGGGTGTATGTGTGATGTGTGTGCATATGAGGGTGTGTATGTGTGATGTGTGTGTAAAAGGGTGTGTATGTGTGATGTGCGTGCATATGAGTGTGTGTATGTGTGATGTGCGTGCATATGAGTGTGTGTAAAAGGGTGTATGTGTGATGTGTGTGCATATGAGTGTGTGTAAAAGGGTGTGTATATGTGATGTGTGATGTGATGTGCGTGCATATGAGTGTGTTTAAAAGGGTATGTATGTATGATGTGCATGCATATGAGTGTGTGTAAATGGGTGTATGTGTGATGTGTTTGCATATGAGGGTGTGTATGTGTGATGTGCGTGCATATGAGTGTGTGTATGTGTGATGTGCGTGCATATGAGTGTGTGTAAAAGGGTGTATGTGTGATGTGTGTGCATATGAGTGTGTGTAAAAGGGTGTGTATGTGTGATGTGTGTGCAAATGAGTGTGTGTAAAAGGGTGTATGTGTGATGTACGTGCATATGAGTGTGTGTAAAAGGGTGTATGTGTGATGTGCGTGCATATGAGTGTGTGTAAAAGGGTGTATGTGTGGTGTGCATGCATATGAGAGTGTGTAAAAGGGTGTGTATGTGTGATGTGCGTGCATATGAGTGTGTGTAAAAGGGTGTGTATGTATGATGTGCGTGCATATGAATGTGTGTAAAAGGGTGTATGTTTGATGTGCATGCATATGAGTGTGCGTAAATGGGTGTATGTGTGATGTGCGTGCATATGAGTGTGTGTAAAAGGGTGTATGTGTGATGTGCATGCATATGAGTGTGTGTAAAAGGGTGTGTATGTGTGATGTGTGTGCAAATGAGTGTGTGTAAAAGGGTGTATGTGTTATGTGCGTGCATATGAGTGTGTGTACAAGGGTGTGTATGTGTGATGTGTGTGCATATGAGTGTGTGTATGTGTGATGTGCGTGCATATGAGTGTGTGTAAAAGGGTGTGTATGTGTGATGTGTGTGCATATGAGTGTGTGTATGTGTGATGTGCGTGCATATGAGTGTGTGTAAAAGGGTGTATGTGTGATGTGCGTGCATATGAGTGTGTGTAAAAGGGTGTATATGTGTGATGTGTGTGCAAATGAGTGTGTGTAAAAGGGTGTATGTGTGATGAGCGTGCATATGAGTGTGTGTAAAAGAGTGTATGTGTGATGTGCGTGCATATAAGTGTGTGTAAAAGGGTGTATGTGTGATGTGCCTGCATATAAGTGTGTGTATGTGTGCATATGAATGTGTGTAAAAGGGTGTATGTGTGATGTGCATGCATATGAGTGTGCGTAAATGGGTGTATGTGTGATGTGCGTGCATATGAGTGTGTGTAAAAGGGTGTATGTGTAATGTGCATGCATATGAGTGTGTGTAAAAGGGTGTGTATGTGTGATGTGTGTGCAAATGAGTGTGTGTAAAAGGGTGTATGTGTTATGTGCGTGCATATGAGTGTGTGTACAAGGGTGTGTATGTGTGATGTGTGTGCATATGAGTGTGTGTATGTGTGATGTGCGTGCATATGAGTGTGTGTAAAAGGGTGTATGTGATGTGTGTGCATATGAGTGTGTGTATGTGTGATGTGCGTGCATATGAGTGTGTGTAAAAGGGTGTATGTGTGATGTGCGTGCATATGAGTGTGTGTAAAAGGGTGTATATGTGTGATGTGTGTGCAAATGAGTGTGTGTAAAAGGGTGTATGTGTGATGAGCGTGCATATGAGTGTGTGTAAAAGAGTGTATGTGTGATGTGCGTGCATATAAGTGTGTGTAAAAGGGTGTATGTGTGATGTGCCTGCATATAAGTGTGTGTATGTGTGCATATGAATGTGTGTAAAAGGGTGTATGTGTGATGTGCATGCATATGAGTGTGCGTAAATGGGTGTATGTGTGATGGGCGTGCATATGAGTGTGTGTAAAAGGGTGTATGTGTGATGTGCATGCATATGAGTGTGTGTAAAAGGGTGTGTATGTGTGATGTGTTTGCAAATGAGTGTGTGTAAAAGGGTGTATGTGCTATGTGCGTGCATATGAGTGTGTGTACAAGGGTGTGTATGTGTGATGTGTGTGCATATGAGTGTGTGTATGTGTGATGTGTGTGCAAATGAGTGTGTGTAAAAGGGTGTATGTGTTATGTGCGTGCATATGAGTGTGTGTACAAGGGTGTGTATGTGTGATGTGTGTGCATATGAGTGTGTGTATGTGTGATGTGCGTGCATATGAGTGTGTGTAAAAGGGTGTGTATGTGTGATGTGTGTGCATATGAGTGTGTGTATGTGTGATGTGCGTGCATATGAGTGTGTGTAAAAGGGTGTATGTGTGATGTGCGTGCATATGAGTGTGTGTAAAAGGGTGTATGTGTGATGTGCATGCATATGAGTGTGTGTAAAAGGGTGTGTATGTGTGATGTGTGTGCAAATGAGTGTGTGTAAAAGGGTGTATGTGTTATGTGCGTGCATATGAGTGTGTGTACAAGGGTGTGTATGTGTGATGTGTGTGCATATGAGTGTGTGTATGTGTTATGTGCGTGCATATGAGTGTGTGTAAAAGGGTGTGTATGTGTGATGTGTGTGCATATGAGTGTGTGTATGTGTGATGTGCGTGCATATGAGTGTGTGTAAAAGGGTGTATGTGTGATGTGCGTGCATATGAGTGTGTGTAAAAGGGTGTGTATGTTTGATGTGCATGCATATGAGTGTGTGTAAAAGGGTGTGTATGTATGATGTGCGTGCACATGAATGTGTGTAAAAGGGTGTATGTGTGATGTGCATGCATATGAGTGTGTGTAAATGGGTGTATGTGTGATGTGTGTGTAAAAGGGTGTATGTGTGATGTGCATGCATATGAGTGTGTGTATGTGTGATGTGCGTGCATATGAGTGTGTGTAAAAGGGTGTATGTGTGATGTGCGTGCATATGAGTGTGTGTAAAAGGGTGTGTATGTGTGATGTGTGTGCAAATGAGTGTGTGTAAAAGGGTGTATGTGTGATGTGCGTGCATATGACGGTGTGTATGTGTGATGTGCGTGCATATGAGTGTGTGTAAAATAATGTATGTGTGATGTCCGTGCATATAAGTGTGTGTAAAAGGGTGTATGTGTGATGTGCATGCATATGAGTGTGTGTATGTGTGATGTGCGTGCATATGAGTGTGTGTAAAAGGGTGTGTATGTGTGATGTGCATGCATATGAGTGTGTGTAAAAGGGTGTGTATGTATGATGTGCGTGCATATGAGTGTGTGTAAAAGGGTGTGTATGTATGATGTGCGTGCATATGAATGTGTGTAAAAGGGTGTATGTGTGATGTGCGTGCATATGAGTGTGTGTACAAGGGTGTGTATGTGTGATGTGTGTGCATATGAGTGTGTGTATGTGTGATGTGCGTGCATATGAGTGTGTGTAAAAGGGTGTGTATGTGTGATGTGTGTGCATATGAGTGTGTGTATGTGTGATGTGCGTGCATATGAGTGTGTGTAAAAGGGTGTATGTGTGATGTGCGTGCATATGAGTGTGTGTAAAAGGGTGTATGTGTGATGTGCATGCATATGAGTGTGTGTAAAAGGGTGTGTATGTGTGATGTGTGTGCAAATGAGTGTGTGTAAAAGGGTGTATGTGTTATGTGCGTGCATATGAGTGTGTGTACAAGGGTGTGTATGTGTGATGTGTGTGCATATGAGTGTGTGTATGTGTGATGTGCGTGCATATGAGTGTGTGTAAAAGGTTGTGTATGTGTGATGTGTGTGCATATGAGTGTGTGTATGTGTGATGTGCGTGCATATGAGTGTGTGTAAAAGGGTGTATGTGTGATGTGCGTGCATATGAGTGTGTGTAAAAGGGTGTGTATGTTTGATGTGCATGCATATGAGTGTGTGTAAAAGGGTGTGTATGTATGATGTGCGTGCATATGAATGTGTGTAAAAGGGTGTATGTGTGATGTGCATGCATATGAGTGTGTGTAAATGGGTGTATGTGTGATGTGTGTGCATATGAGTGTGTGTAAAAGGGTGTATGTGTGATGTGCGTGCATATGAGTGTGTGTAAAAGGGTGTGTATGTATGATGTGCGTGCATATGAGTGTGTGTAATAGGGTGTGTATGTATGATGTGCGTGCATATGAATGTGTGTAAAAGGGTGTATGTGTGATGTGCATGCATATGAGTGTGTGTAAATGGGTGTATGTGTGATGTGTGTGCATATGAGTGTGTGTAAAAGGGTGTATGTGTGATGTGCGTGCATATGAGTGTGTGTAAAAGGGTGTGTATGTATGATGTGCGTGCATATGAGTGTGTGTAAAAGGGTGTATGTGTGATGTGTGTGTAAAAGGGTGTATGTGTGATGTGCATGCATATGAGTGTGTGTATGTGTGATGTGCGTGCATATGAGTGTGTGTAAAAGGGTGTGTATGTATGATGTGCGTGCATATGAGTGTGTGTAAAAGGGTGTATGTGTGATGTGCGTGCATATAAGGGTGTGTATGTGTGATGTGTGTGCAAATGAGTGTGTGTAAAAGGGTGTATGTGTGATGTGCGTGCATATGACGGTGTGTATGTGTGATGTGCGTGCATATGAGTGTGTGTAAAATAATGTATGTGTGATGTCCGTGCATATAAGTGTGTGTAAAAGGGTGTATGTGTGATGTGCATGCATATGAGTGTGTGTATGTGTGATGTGCGTGCATATGAGTGTGTGTAAAAGGGTGTGTATGTGTGATGTGCATGCATATGAGTGTGTGTAAAAGGGTGTGTATGTATGATGTGCGTGCATATGAGTGTGTGTAAAAGGGTGTGTATGTATGATGTGCGTGCATATGAATGTGTGTAAAAGGGTGTATGTGTGATGTGCGTGCATATGAGTGTGTGTACAAGGGTGTGTATGTGTGATGTGTGTGCATATGAGTGTGTGTATGTGTGATGTGCGTGCATATGAGTGTGTGTAAAAGGGTGTGTATGTGTGATGTGTGTGCATATGAGTGTGTGTATGTGTGATGTGCGTGCATATGAGTGTGTGTAAAAGGGTGTATGTGTGATGTGCGTGCATATGAGTGTGTGTAAAAGGGTGTATGTGTGATGTGCATGCATATGAGTGTGTGTAAAAGGGTGTGTATGTGTGATGTGTGTGCAAATGAGTGTGTGTAAAAGGGTGTATGTGTTATGTGCGTGCATATGAGTGTGTGTACAAGGGTGTGTATGTGTGATGTGTGTGCATATGAGTGTGTGTATGTGTGATGTGCGTGCATATGAGTGTGTGTAAAAGGGTGTGTATGTGTGATGTGTGTGCATATGAGTGTGTGTATGTGTGATGTGCGTGCATATGAGTGTGTGTAAAAGGGTGTATGTGTGATGTGCGTGCATATGAGTGTGTGTAAAAGGGTGTGTATGTTTGATGTGCATGCATATGAGTGTGTGTAAAAGGGTGTGTATGTATGATGTGCGTGCATATGAATGTGTGTAAAAGGGTGTATGTGTGATGTGCATGCATATGAGTGTGTGTAAATGGGTGTATGTGTGATGTGTGTGCATATGAGTGTGTGTAAAAGGGTGTATGTGTGATGTGCGTGCATATGAGTGTGTGTAAAAGGGTGTGTATATATGATGTGCGTGCATATGAGTGTGTGTAAAAGGGTGTATGTGTGATGTGTGTGTAAAAGGGTGTATGTGTGATGTGCATGCATATGAGTGTGTGTATGTGTGATGTGCGTGCATATGAGTGTGTGTAAAAGGGTGTGTATGTATGATGTGCGTGCATATGAGTGTGTGTAAAAGGGTGTATGTGTGATGTGCGTGCATATGAGTGTGTGTAAAAGGGTGTGTATGTGTGATGTGTGTGCAAATGAGTGTGTGTAAAAGGGTGTATGTGTGATGTGCGTGCATATGACGGTGTGTATGTGTGATGTGCGTGCATATGAGTGTGTGTAAAATAATGTATGTGTGATGTCCGTGCATATAAGTGTGTGTAAAAGGGTGTATGTGTGATGTGCATGCATATGAGTGTGTGTATGTGTGATGTGCGTGCATATGAGTGTGTGTAAAAGGGTGTGTATGTGTGATGTGCATACATATGAGTGTGTGTAAAAGGGTGTGTATGTATGATGTGCGTGCATATGAATGTGTGTAAAAGGGTGTATATGTGATGTGCATGCATATGAGTGTTTGTAAATGGGTGTATGTGTGATGTGCGTGCATATGAGTGTGTGTTAAAGGGTGTATGTGTGATGTGCATGCATATGAGTGTGTGTAAAAGGGTGTGTATGTATGATGTGCGTGCATATGAGTGTGTGTAAAAGGGTGTATATGTGATGTGCGTGCATATGAGTGTGTGTAAAAGGGTGTGTACTTATGATATGCATGCATATGAGTGTGCGTAAATGGGCGTATGTGTGATGTGCGTGCATATGAGTGTGTGTAAAAGGGTGTATGTGTGATGTGCATGCATATGAGTGTGTGTAAAAGGGTGTATGTGTGATGTGCGTGCATATGAGTGTGTGTAAAAGGGGGTGTATTTGTGTTGTACATGCATATGATTGTGTGTAAAAGGGTGTGTATGTGTGATGTGCGTGGATATGAGTGTGTATATGTTGGGTCTGCATTCATAAGACTGTATTTCTGTAGTGCTGTATGCATTTCAATCACCCTGAACAAGCAAGTATTACATAAGAAACATCGGGTGGGCTGCTTTGCTTTAAAATGCCTGGGCCTATTTTTGTTCCCAGTCCGGCCCTGTTCACCTATCTCCCGAAAAGCCGGTAAGAGCTAAAAGCATCCTTGTGGAAGTGACTGTTTTTATATATGCAGAATCGAGTTGTTATTATTATGATTTCCACATCTCATTGCACATTTGGATTGTGAAATTATTAAGCATTACATATCTAAAGATAGGAGAGGTATTAACCTCAGTTCCCCCTTGTGGTACATATAAGAGGTAGCTACTTTATACCAATTGCCTATGGACTAACACATCCCATTGTGCCTTGATTATGCTTGTATCACCAGGGACTAGTAAAACCACTAACTCTCTTTTCTACTTGTATAAAAAAAAAAACACTACACCATTCTACAAGTAACCTTCACCCCCCCAAAAAAGCCTACTCTAAAAACTGATGTCCTCATCATGCGGTCACCCGTAGCACACTACATTTTGAATGCCAGGTTCCTCCTTTACATAGGGGTACCCTAGCATTCCTATTGGCTGATTTTCAAATTCAAATCAGCTAATAGAAAAAGCTTTAATTCTATTGGCTGATTTCAATTTGATTTTGAAAATCAGCCAATAGGAATGCAATGGTACGCCTATATAAAGGGGTACCTCACTTTGAAAACTCAGCAAGGAAGATCTGACGATGGATGAATATAAAAGACCGCCACCGGGTTGAAGATGGGGCGCCCCCGCCCAGATTAAGTTTTGGTGAGTACCATCTTTGGTGTTTATTGATAGGATTTTTTGGGTGAATGTTTTAATTTTATTTTGGACAGCAAAAGAGCTAAATGCTCTTCTAAGGGCAATGCCTAGCCAAAGGCCAATTTTTAGAGTAACTTTTTTTTATATAGCCTTTTATTTTAGTGTTAGTATAGTTTGTTCTTTTTTGTTTTTTTTTAAAGTGGGCTTTAGTTTTAGAATAGGCAACAGTTTTTTTTTATTTTTGGTCATTTGTTTTTTTTTCTGCAATGGTAGTTTTTTATGTGATGCTATTACTTTATTTTTTTCATGTAAGATTAGGTTTTTTGTTATTTTCATGTAAAGTTAGTTTTTTTTTTTTCAGGCAGACAGGAAAGGTTAGTTTTTTGGGGGGTAGCTTAAGAGGTGTTAGTTGAGGGGGGTTAATAGAGTGAAGGGGTAGTTTTCAATGTGGGTGTGTGGCAGTTTAGGTGCTAATAGGGTAAAGGGATAGTTTGCAATTGGGGTTGTGGCAGTTTAGGGGTTAATAGAGTAGTGGGGTAGTTTGCATTGTGGAGTGTGGCTGTTTAGGTGTTAATAGTGTAAAGAGATAGTTTGCAGTGGGGGGTTGTGGCAGTTTATGGGGTTAATAGAGTAGAGGTGTAGTTTGCGGTGTGGGGTGTGACAGTTAAGGGGTTAATAATGTAGTTGGGCAGTTTGCAATGAGGGTTGTGGTGTTTTAGGGGTTTGAGCGTTAAATGCAATTGCGAACTAGTAGTACGAGCGGAAATTGACGCTCTATGTAGTCCATATAAAATATAGGGAGCATAAATTATTACGAGTTTATGCAAACTCATTTTCTTCTGTAATTTAGACAGCTTGCCACTTGTAATATGGATTTGAACGTAAGGACCACCGTGATCTTACAATAGTCTTTACACTCCTCACACTACTCAAAGCCCTCCACCCGTAATCTGGACCTAAACTAGTAAAGAAAATAAGAAATCCCTGGTATGTGCAGTTACGTTGTACAGCAAGAAGAAACATTTTTCTACCAAAAAAGTTTTTTTAGTTTTTTCACCTCAAAGCAAAACAAAAACAGCACAGCAAGCTGATAGAGACAAACACAATTGCACTGATAAGAAGCTGAAGTAATTAATAGATGGCGGATGTTTACTGTGACTACCACCTCCCTTTATTATAGGTTAAAAAGTAGATTGTACAAGCCTGCTTGGCATTTTATGCCTGACTTGCTGGTCCTCACATCAATCATTTAGTAATGCTCTGAGAGGGGAGGTTGGGCACAAGAATGGCCAGACCCCCTATACACTTCACTTTTAATATATGAACTGATTTGTCAAGCAATCTCAGCTCTTTCCCCCTTTCCTGTCTTCTTTGCCCCTATTTTGGTGCCAAAAGTGCTGATTGAAAATTAAAGGGACATAATATTCATATGCTAAATCACTTGAAACTGATGCAGTATAACTGTAAAAAGCTGACAGGAGAATATCACCTGAGCATCTCTATGTAAGAAAGGATTTTACCTCAGAATTTCCTCAGCCCACCAGAGTAAAGGCTGTGACAAACTGCAAGCGATGCGGTGCAAGGTGAAGCAGCTGCTTTGCACCACATCGCTTCTGAAGTTGACATATTTCATCTCTAAGCGCTACGCTACGCGATCTCACACAGCAGAGTGCTCAGAGATGAAAAGGCAGGACTCACTGAGCGCGCACAGCCACATCTACACACTGTGCACCGCTCCACTTGCAGTGTGTCGCACTGTGTCGCATCGCTTCTGAAGTTCAAATATTTCCTCTCTGAGCGCTTATCTATGCGACCTGAAGCAGTAGAGTGCTCAGATGAAAAGGCAGGACACACTGAGAGCACACAGCTGCATCTACACTCCGCTTGCAGTGTGTCACAGCCTTTAAATGCCCAGTATGTCCAGTCCTCAATCTTGGCCTGGGCATTTCAGTATAAAGACTGTGACATGAACACAAAGTAGAATATCGCCAAAGACTACCAAAAATATACTGGAAAGTATGCACATAAAGCACTCTAGGCCCTGACTTGTGGGCAGTTGTGCCCACAAGTCAGGGCAGAGAGTGCTTTATGCATACTTTCTAGTAGATTTTCGCTAACTGCCCACAAGTCAGGGCCTAGAGTGCTTTATGCATACTTTCTAGTAGATTTTCACTAACTGCCCACAAGTCAGGGCCTAGAGTGCTTTATGCATACTTTCTAGTAGATTTTCGCTAACTGCCCACAAGTCAGGGCCTAAAGTGCTTTATGTGCATACTTTCCAGTAGATTTTCGCTAGTCTTTGGCGATATTCTACTTTGTGTTCAATTCATATTTTATGCACTAGCACCATTCCCTTTGGTTAACATTGATGATTAGTGGATACACCACATAATATTGTACTATCCAAAACAAAAGGGAAAGCCCGTGTAGTGCTATTGTTCTTGTGTTGTATAAAGGCTGTGACACACTGCAAGCGATGCAAGCGAGGCGAAGCAGCTGCTTCGCAAAGCATTGCATCACTTCTGAAGTTCAAATATTTAATCTCTGAGCGCTCAGCTACGTAACGGTTACGTCGTAACCTGACGCAACAGAGTGCTCAGAAATGAAAAGGCAGGACACACTGAGGCCCATTATTCAAGCTCCGAAGGGCAGTGTTTCTGGCAAGTCTTCAGACTTGCAAGAAACAGTAGTTATGAAGCAGCGGCTCCATAACCCTGTCCGTCTGCTCTGATGACGCGGACAGGAATCGCCGCAATTCAACCTGATTGAATACATCCCTGTATTGCTCTCCGCATTCAGCGAGGTCTTGCGGACCTGATCCGCACTGTCGGATCAGGTCCACAAGACCTATGATAAATAGGCCTCACTGAGTGCACTCTGCTGCATCTACACGCTGCACGCTGCTCCGCTTGCAGTGTGTCACAGTCTTAAGTCCTGTGTAAAAAGGTATACTTTAGCTGCTTTCCAGCTGCAGGTAAAAAGAAAAAGAATGAAGAAATGAACAGCAGCCAATCAGCATCAACAGTGCTATCTACCAAACTATATAATATATAATAAAGCAGCTTTAGCTAAATATGTGATTGAGTGGTTAACAGAAGGAAACTATTATACAAATATAGAAATTAAGCAAGGAATTGTTTTCCCCTTTTCACTCTCTGCTCTACCCCATATGCAATTCAGAAATCTGCCTATCATTTGTAGAAGAATGTCTGTTTTTAGAGAAGCCATAAAAGCATGGCAATACCTCTGCTCTTTATCTAATTCAAATTTCAGCATATCTGAGTACTATCCCATACAGGGAAATCCCCAGTTTATAACTGGAATTACTACAAAATTGTCCAAAGAATGGGTCAGAATGGGACTTCTTGCACAACTAATTAATAAACGAGATACATATACATGAACTCTTTTACTGTGATCTCCCGAGATTTCATTTAACTCTCATCAGATTTCATACTAAACTTATTTAAACTGAATAGGGAAATAACATGAGTGTGCATGAGGCTCACTTCCTTGCCTGTCCCGGGACAGACATACTGATTTGCTGCTTAAAGTCCTTTACAATGGGGTGTAAATACTTAGGACATTTTGAGGTAAAATATCTTTCTTTTTTACATAGAGATGTTCAGGTGATATTTTCTAGTCAGCTTTTTACAGCTATGCTGCCTCATTTTCAAGTGTTTCAACATTTGGG
This sequence comes from Bombina bombina, assembly GCF_027579735.1. Lineage (NCBI taxonomy): Eukaryota > Metazoa > Chordata > Amphibia > Anura > Bombinatoridae > Bombina > Bombina bombina. The sequence continues at coordinate 1,067,174,509 of NC_069502.1, forward strand.
TATCATGAGCCTTTAAACAAATGGAAATAGTAAAGATTTTTGTTACTTGCCCATTTCGGTACTATTTCTATTGTTTACTCATTATGCAGAGTAATGGCTGAATGGGCCAAATTTTGTACGACTACAAATTTGCCCAAACACAAATGCACTTATCTAGTGGACAATACATTAGAGGCCTTAAGGTGTTCGGATAGGTTCCCCCTCTCCAAACCTTGTCCACATGCACTAAGATAAAGATAAAGATAAATTGGGGCCTTAGAGTACATTTGCTAAACTTGGTGACTTGTAGACACATGAAAGTCAGAATAACTTCATGATTTTCAATTTCCGTTTATTATCAAATTTACTGTACCTCATTATTTTCAATTTCCGTTTATTATCAAATTTACTGTACCTCATTATTTTGTTATCCAAACTTAAAGTCAGCTCCTAGTAACCCAGGTGTACTAAAAATGTAAATTATCAATGGGAATATACTTTAAATATATTATATATATATATGCCACACATATATTTAACAAAGATATTTTATTTATAAACCTGTGTTGTGTTTGCAATTGTTTTATATCCATGAGATTGTTTTGTATATTTTTTTAACAAAAGACCAACATGTTAAACAATAAAGTCAATTTTTCATAGCCTGCTTTGCTCATGTTTAACAAGGGTGCCAATATTAGTGGAGGGAACTTTATATATATATATATATATATAAATCCAGAAAGAAGCAGGCACTCTCCGTTTAACATTTTCTGCAGGGAGACGCCACGCTCTATTGGGTCACACCCCCGGAAGCCGCCAACCACCTACGTATTGCAAGCGACTGGTATGCACCGCTGCAAGCCGAGATACAATGGGGAAGTTGAGGTGACTGTATTACACTAAGTTAATTGTTTGATTATTTAAATGCATTTAGTAATTGGTGTGGGGTGGGGTATATATATGCCACTGTTTATTTTCACATTTGCTGTAAGTCTGAGGACGGGGGTGAAACCCCGAAACGTCACTACTAAGTAAAATATTGAAATGTTAAACGGAGAGTGCCTGCTTCTTTCTGGATTTATTGGTTACTTTTGCTGTGCACCCCGGACTTGATTTGAGAGTGCTATACCACTGACTGTTATTATATATATATATATATATATATATATATATATATATATATATATATATATATATATATATATATATACAGGGAGTGCAGAATTATTAGGCAAGTTGTATTTTTGAGGATTAATTTTATTATTGAACAACAACCATGTTCTCAATGAACCCAAAAAACTAATTAATATCAAAGCTGAATAGTTTTGGAAGTAGTTTTTAGTTTGTTTTTAGTTATAGCTATTTTAGGGGGATATCTGTGTGTGCAGGTGACTATTACTGTGCATAATTATTAGGCAACTTAACAAAAAACAAATATATACCCATTTCAATTATTTATTTTTACCAGTGAAACCAATATAACATCTCAACATTCACAAATATACATTTCTGACATTCAAAAACAAAACAAAAACAAATCAGTGACCAATATAGCCACCTTTCTTTGCAAGGACACTCAAAAGCCTGCCATCCATGGATTCTGTCAGTGTTTTGATCTGTTCACCATCAACATTGCGTGCAGCAGCAACCACAGCCTCCCAGACACTGTTCAGAGAGGTGTACTGTTTTCCCTCCTTGTAAATCTCACATTTGATGATGGACCACAGGTTCTCAATGGGGTTCAGATCAGGTGAACAAGGAGGCCATGTCATTAGATTTTCTTCTTTTATACCCTTTCTTGCCAGCCACGCTGTGGAGTACTTGGACGCGTGTGATGGAGCATTGTCCTGTATGAAAATCATATTTTTCTTGAAGGATGCAGATTTCTTCCTGTACCACTGCTTGAAGAAGGTGTCTTCCAGAAACTGGCAGTAGGACTGGGAGTTGAGCTTGACTCCATCCTCAACCCGAAAAGGCCCCACAAGCTCATCTTTGATGATACCAGCCCAAATCAGTACTCCACCTCCACCTTGCTGGCGTCTGAGTCGGACTGGAGCTCTCTGCCCTTTACCAATCCAGCCACGGGCCCATCCATCTGGCCCATCAAGACTCACTCTCATTTCATCAGTCCATAAAACCTTAGAAAAATCAGTCTTGAGATATTTCTTGGCCCAGTCTTGACGTTTCAGCTTGTGTGTCTTGTTCAGTGGTGGTCGTCTTTCAGCCTTTCTTACCTTGGCCATGTCTCTGAGTATTGCACACCTTGTGCTTTTGGGCACTCCAGTGATGTTGCAGCTCTGAAATATGGCCAAACTGGTGGCAAGTGGCATCTTGGCAGCTGCACGCTTGACTTTTCTCAGTTCATGGGCAGTTATTTTGCGCCTTGGTTTTTCCACACGCTTCTTGCGACCCTGTTGACTATTTTGAATGAAATGCTTGATTGTTCGATGATCACGCTTCAGAAGCTTTGCAATTTTAAGAGTGCTGCATCCCTCTGCAAGATATCTCACTATTTTTGACTTTTCTGAGCCTGTCAAGTCCTTCTTTTGACCCATTTTGCCAAAGGAAAGGAAGTTGCCTAATAATTATGCACACCTGATATAGGGTGTTGATGTCATTAGACCACACCCCTTCTCATTACAGAGATGCACATCACCTAATATGCTTAATTGGTAGTAAGCTTTCGAGCCTATACAGCTTGGAGTAAGACAACATGCATAAAGAGGATGATGTGGTCAAAATACTCATTTGCCTAATAATTCTGCACTCCCTGTATATATATATATATATATATATATATATATATATATATATATATATATATGTATATATATATATATATATATATATATATATATATATATATATATATATATATATATATGTATATGTGCATTCCCTTTCTGACATAACCCATCTCCTTAGTAAAACCATAGCTCCAAACCCAAAAAGTGAAATTTTGGTCTTTGGAGATTTTAATATTGATTGGCTGAATCCTAAAAATAATAGTTCTTGCTCACTGTTTAAGACCTTGCAGCTAACGCAATTAATCTCCTCCCCAACGCGCAAAAGCCATAACCACACTCTGCTCGATTGGATTCTCTCCACTTCTCCTGACCAAATCCAGGAGGCAGGTGTTCTCCCTAACAGTTTCAGTGACCACTGCTTAATGTACTGCGTGCGTAAAATAAAGTCTACTAAATCCTCTCCCAAGGTTAAAACCTTAAGGTCCTTCAAAAAATGTAATCTTCAATCATTTCTAAATGACATCCCCTGGCACAGATTAAACCTAATCCCAGATATAGACTCTGCAGTTGAATTCTTTCAGTCCGAACTCCTACAAGTTTGGAATTTCCATGGCCCGCTGCGTAAGGTGAGAGTAAAAGGAGCAGATATGAATTGGATCACAGCTGACCTCATTCAAATGTACAGGTTTTTCAGGATTCATTGTGGTCAAAATCAAGCATACTGGGTGTATGAACGATCACTGTGTATATAGACAATGGTGAAATATATGCACTAAACAAACAAAATTGGCCAAGGCCCAATATTTCTGTGGTGAAAGGAGGGTGGTGCTTTAGGACTGAGAAGTATTAGGGCTAAAAGTGGGAGGATACTGTTTCAATTTAAAAATTGTATATAACACATTTATTTAGCAGTACATATTCACAGAATTAGACACCGGTGTCTGTATACACATATATTTACAAATAAAATTAAATTAAAACACAATATTGTGATAAAAATATATTTTGTTAAAGGGACAGTCAACACCAGAATTTTTGTTGTTTTAAAAGATAGATAATCCCTTAATTACCAATTCCCCAGTTTTGCATAACCAATACAGTTATAATTATACACGTTTTACCTCTGTAATTACCTTGTATCTAAGCCTCAGCAGACTGCCCCCTTATTTCAGTTCTTTTGACAGACTTGCATTTTAGCCAATCAGAGCTGACTCCATGGTAAATTCACGTGCATGAGCTTAATGTTATCTATATGAAACACAAGAACTAATGCCCTCTAGTGGTGAAAATGCATTTAGATTAGAGGCGGTCTTCAAGGTCTAAAAAATTAGTATATGAACCTCCTAGGTTTAGCTTTCAAATACCGAGACAATAAAGCAAAATTGGTGATAAAAGTAAATTGGATTTTTTTTTTAAAAACACATGCCCTATTTGAATCTTGAAAGTTTTTTTGGGACTTGACTGTCCCTTTAACTTGCTTAGTATAACAAAAGTTCAATGGTAGATCTGTTAAAACATATATACTGTGGATATTACACATATAGGTTGATATAGTCTGTTCAGTCAGCAGATTAGTTAGTTAGAAATAATTGTAACACAGTTTCTGACAGCAGACTCGTTGGAAATAATGTGAACACAGTTTTTGATATAGAATATGGAATAGGACAGCCTAAGCTGCTACAAAAGTAACAAAGTGTTCAAATTATTTCTAACTAACAAATCTGCTGACTGAACACACTATATCAACCTATATGTCTGTGTAATATTCACAGTATATATGTTTTAACCAATCTACCATTGAACTTTTGTTGTATTAAGCAAATTAACAAAATATCTTTTTATCACAATATTGTGTTTTAATTTAATTTTATTCGTAAATATATAGAGACACCGTTGTCTAATTCTGCGAATATGTACTGTTAAATAAATGTGTTATATACAATTTTTAAATTGAAACAGCATCTTCCCACTTTCAACCCTAATTTACTTTTCAGTCCTTTAGCGCCACCCTCCTTTTACCTTTTAAATTGCTTACACAATCTTTTGAGTGAGAGGTATAGTGTTTCCCTTGGGTGCAACAGCTGATCACTAGTTTGCAGACTATTTTTCCCGTTATTTATGCACCAATATTTCTGTGAACATTTTTGAGCAATAACATATCAAACCCTAGAAAGTTTTGGAAAGTCATAAATAACTTACAAACTCCCCCAATCCACTCCCAACCCTCCACTGTCCATGTGGACAACCAAACCCTGCAACTTCCCTTAGAAGTAGCAAATGTCTTTAATAATTATTTTGTCAGATGCTCCACCACCCTGATTGACAAACTAATAATTGACACACATCCTGAAACTATAAATGTGGATCAGGCCCCACTAAATCTGCATAGACCCAATATAGAGAAGTTCAATTTTAGACCTGTACCCATCAATGTAATTAAGAAACACCTTAATGTAAACCTGTCACAACCCTAATTAACGAATCCTTGGTGTCTGGATACATACCCAAACTTTGGAAGACTGCAAGAGTAGTGCCTATCCATAAAAGTGGTTAGATAACCTTGGTTTCTAACTATCGCCCAATATCATTGCTCCCAATACTGTCAAAAATCCTAGAAAAATGCGTCCATACGCAACTATGTGAGTATTACCAACAATCTAACTATCTGACCCCTGAGCAATCAGGTTTTCACCCAAATCACTCCACTACAACTGCCCTCCTAAAAGTTTGCAATGACATCCAAACTGACATGGAACAAGGCTATTTTCCTTGATTTTGCAAAGGCCTTTGACACAGCAGACCATGACATTCTGCTGCTCAAACTAAAAAACCCAGGTATTGGTGATCGTCCGCTAACCTGGTTTTGATCATATGTATCGGATCGATCATAATATGTCTCCATTTCTGACAGCGACTGCCTCCCTCTCCCAGTCACGTGTGGTGTTCCCCAAGGTTCCATTGTCGGCTCCCTACTATTCACATTATTTATAAATGATCTGGCTAATGTCTGCAAATCCTCAACTGTACACATTTATGCAGACGACACAGTAATCTATGCAAGCAAATCCGATCTTCCGCAGCTTGAGGCAGTGCTCCAAGACCAGTTCACAGAGGTAGAAAAGTGGATCTAAAAAAACAAACTCTTCCTAAACACTGACAAAACTGTCACAATGATCTTTGGAACGGTACCTAAATTACACAAACTACAACATTCCCATCTATGCATCAAAACAAAATCAAATTGCACACTGACCGCAGTCCACTTTTTCAAATACTTGGGTATGTTGTTAGACCCCAATCTATCTTTTGGCCTCCACATAGAAAAACTTGCATCTACAGTCTATCCAAAACTAGGTACCCTATACAGAAGCAAATCCTGCCTCAGCCCTACAGTAAAGGAAAAGATTGTACAGCAAATGCTGATGCCAATCATTGATTATGGGGATGTAGTATATGCACCTGCACTGCAAACTCATCTTAATAAACTTGATACATTGTATAACTCATTCTTCCACTTTGTGCTACAATGTAACTACAGGACCCACCATTGCTGGAATCCAGACTCACCCTCCATTTTTCCAGCCTTGTGTTTAAGAGCTTTTCTGGGAAGCTCCCACCCTACCTGAGCAGAATGCCCCGGCTGTTCCCACTTCCTACAACTTACGATCCAGTACCAGCACATTATTTAGTCTGCCTCAATACAAAAAGAAAGCAGCTCAATCCTCCTTTTCTTACAGAGCACCACAATTCTGGAACGACCTCCCGCACACTTTCAAACCTTCCCCAAGCCTAAAATTCTTTAAAAGATCCCTCTCTAAATATCTCAAAACAGAATGCACCTGTTATGGTTGATAATATATTTCACACCAATTCTATGTTAAATTTTGTATATATTGTGTATTAATATTGATTTCGTATTTTATTGTACCCTATTGTATCAATGTAATGTTTTGTAGACCCAGGACACACTTGAAAATGAGAGAAATCTCAATGTATCCTTCCTGGTAAAATATTTTATAATATGTATAAATATATATTTATATATATATATATATATATATATATATATATATATATATATATATATATATATATATATATATATATATACAGTATCTCAATCCACTGACCTGAATCACATAGAAAACATGTGGGGTGAACTGAAGAGTAGAGGCCATCAGCATTGTGTCCTCAACAATTTTTTACAGCCTTCTTTGCTCATTTTTACCAGGGGCACCAATATTAGTAGAGGGCACTGTGTGTTTGTGTGTGTATATATATATTTAGATATTGGAGCTCTTTCTATTCAAACACTTTGCCATATACCATACCATTTTAAAAACCTATTAATAATAATCTTATATATTTTTATTAAAAAGTAAATACTTGTGTAGAATACTTTATTTTAATGTGTTTTGTGCAATTTTCATGTGCTAAATTATTATGTTAAAAAAGAAAAACGTTTTCAACAATTCTATAATTAAATAGTGTCTGCATTAAAATAGTAAATATGGACTTTAAAACTATTTTCAATAGGGAAAAAAAATCAATATTTTTTATATTTTTGTTAGTATTTTCATTTATTTGTCAAGAGCCACCAAATTCCATAGTGTAGGATATATTAGTGTTATACAATTACAATAGTTAATTTGAAAATAATACAGACACATGAAACAGCCAAAAAATATAATAGAAAAAAAGGAGAGTCCTGCTCCAAAGAGTTCACAGTCTACAGCTTGAGAAGGTTGAGAGACATAATGGTTGGGGTAAATAAAACGTTTTTTGAAAGACACCTGAAACTATATAAGGTTATATACAGTTTGATTTAGCTGTGAAGACAGTTCCAGATAGCAAAAGCAACATGTGAGAAGTATTGGAGGTAGGAGAGGGAAATGTTACTAGCAGAAGTATGTAGGTCATAAGTTGATTTAAAGGGACAGGTAGTGGGGTAAATTTATTAAGTGTAGAGGATCATGTCCGCCCGACATCGCTAAATGCTGACAATATATGCTGTCAGCATTTAACATTGCACAAGCATTTCTGGTGAAATGCTTGTGCAATGCTGCCCCTGCACATTCGCTAGCAGGGGGTATCAATTTTTTTTCACTAGCAGGGGGTATCAATTTTTTCCGGCAAGCCTGAAGGCTTGCACAGAAACAGCTGCATCCACAGCATAATAAATCTACCCCATTGTATTATTCGGAAATAAGTGAATAAATATAGTTAGGTATAAGGTTGTTGAGAGCTTTGTGGATTATGGTTGGTGACCAAGGTGGATGTGCCTCATGATAGATTGAAGGGGGGTATATGGGATTTAGGAAAACCACTCAGGAGTTGGTTAACATTGTCAATACAAGACAAAACAAGTGAATTAATTAATATTTTGGTAGTGTCATGGAATTGGTAAATTCCAGAGACTTTGTGCATGGCAGCAATTGGTAAGCACTTTGTATTGTATTTGTGGAGTGAATGAGAAATCAGAATCCAGTGCAATGCCAAAGTAGTAGACTTGTGTTGACGCTTTAAGTATAGAGTCTCCTACTGTAAGAGAAATGTCAGGTATAGTTTTTTAAATATGTAGTTAGATATATTTTAAAGACATCCAGGAGGAAATTACAGAGAGAAAATTAGGGATCTAGTTTAGCAAAGAGGAAGGGGTATCAGGAAAGGAAAGATAAACTTTGGTATCATCAGCATAGAAGTGGTGCTGGAACCCAAAAGAAGATATTATTATTTCTATTTATAAAGTGCCAACAGATTCCACAATGCTGCCCATGGGTACAAAGGTACAGGCTTGTGTTGGGATGTTGCTTAGGATGGTAAGTGTTTTATTGAAAATCAGGTTCAGAGCGGGATTTCCTCCAGGCACATTCAGCAATGTGGGAGCATTTTTGTAGGTGGCGTGTTTGTGGAGAGTGCCAGGGCTGGAGCTAATGATGTGGGACTTTGCGTAGTTGGGGAGGAGCAAGAGTGTCAAGTGCAGAGGAGAGAGTATTGTTATAGTGGGTTGTAGCAAGGTTGGGACAGGATATTAAGGAATTTTGGGGGAGGCCTTTTGGAATATGATTGGAGAGTATCCACAATGTGCAGATTTCTACAGGTGCTGGGGCAGAAGTCATTTTAGTCTGTATATTAAGATTAAAGGTGAGCAAATGGGGGTCTGAGATGGGAAAAGGGCGACAGGCTACATCAGAGAGAGAGCAAAGATAGGAGAATACCAGCTCAATAGAGTATCCATCACAGTGAGTAGAGAATAGGGTGGATTGTGAGAGGCGGAAGGAGTTTGTGAGTGAGAGAAGTTTAGAGGCAGCGAAGGCAGATGGGTAATCAATGGGAATGTTGAAGCAGAATAGGTGTATTTGTAGAGAGAAAGTGAGGAAGCCAGGCAGCAAAGTTGTCAAGGAATTGGGAGGTTAGTCCAGGGGGGTGATAAATAACTGCCACTCTGAGAGAGAGGGGGGAGAACAGGCGAATGCAGTGGACTTCAAAGGAAGTCACCATGTCTCTCATCTGGCCTAGGTGCGTGGCTAAAGTGGAGACCACCGTGTGTGAGAGCAGCAATGGAAGCAGTGTCAGAGGAAGATAGCCAAGTTTCAGTAATTGCTAAAAGGTTGAAAGCATTGGAAACAAACAGGTTGTGAACAGTTGTAAGTTTTCCAAGGGAAGATGTATAGATTGAAAAAAGCAAATGACCCAAGGCAGAGCCTTTTGGTACTAAGAGAAACATATGATTAGATTATATTCTGTTAAGCAAAAGATTAAACTTAAAAGATAAATAGAAAACCAGGATAGGGCTGTGTTTTGAATGTTAAAAATAATAGAATTTGTAGAATGAAAGGATGGTTGACTATGTCAAAAGAAGCAGATATATCAAGAGTAATTAGTAAGGAGTGATGGCTTTATCTGATTTCAGATGTTAGTGTTCTTTAGCTGATAGCAACTTTTTTGGTTACATTAGTGATGTTGATTCTTGTTTGTCTTGTATTGGTATATATATTATAGCAGATATTGTTCTGTTTTATAAGCCTGAAGAAACAGGTGTAATGCCTGAGAAATGCGTTGCTTGTTTTAAATATGTTTTGTAATACATTTTAAAGTTAATAGTATCCTGACATTTTCTCATGCTATTGGATATAGCAAACTATCTTTACACCAGCTCTATATAGATCCTTCAAAGGGGTCAATTTATCAAAGCGTCAACTGATAATATGCTTGAATTCTGCGTCATATTTGTCATGAGATTGATCAGCCGTAGTTATCAAAGCGTCAAGATTGGCAGATGTTGAAATTTGTGACATAAAATACGATCCTGCAATCTCAATCCGACACAGAACAATGCTTGCGTCATTACAGATGTTTTGAATTCACATTCGACTCTACTTGACACTTTTCACAATTTATCAAACATTTAACAGGTACGCTCGTGTGTATTCTGACGCAGCGTACCTAGTTTTCAATCTTCCACCCTTGAGGTCGCGGATGCCATAGAACTCAATGGGAGTCTGAAAACACAGAAAGCTTATGTTCAATGCTGGAAGATAATGAAGTATATTACATAATACAATCAAACAATATTTTTGCTCCACATTTGGTGCACTAGTAGATATAGGGATAAAAATGAAAAATACATTACTACTTATGGATTATGTTACAAATTTGTATCTCATTACAAAGCAAGGGGACAATATTATTTCTAGAAATTTGTTGAAAAGTTTTGCCCCAAACTTGTTGCACAAATAGATATAGAGATAAAAATGAAATAAATACACAACATGATATAGCTAACTTCCTTTTTATTTTTTGTAAAAAATCTATGTGCACCATGTTTAAGCCATGTAATACAAGTCACACTCTCCACTTCACACTAATTTTGATGCAAACTCCTAAACAATCCAGACACTGGTGAATTTTCAACCACTTTTGATTGGAATATGCATAATCACATGCTTTATGACATCAGCCAATCTGATTCAAATATAAATTGTAAACTATCACTAACGAATCAAAATGCTTGATACTTGTGTCATTGATCACTCATCAGAACTTCTAAGTGCCATTTGTTACATTTTGAATTATACTTTGAAAGTATGCATATTTGAATTTAGAATTAAAGATAAACATTGATGCTGACATTAGGACACACAGTATAATATTTTAGACAAGGATTTTAAAATTTGAATTGATGTTTCATTCAATATAATCTTAAGATGATAGCTCAAAGGGATAGCCCACCTAACATTAAACTGTCACGAATCGGATACAGCAGAAATTAAAATCACCTCTTTACTGTCATGCTATTTTCAGTGTATTTCTTCCTTCTCTTGAATTTCTTTTTCAGCAAGAAATGTCATCTTATATGCCAGCCCATTTTATAACAGCTGTGTAGGGGTGGTTTTTAAAACTAGACTGCAATCAGGAGGGGTTACACATGTACAGAGAGAAAACTGGCCCAGCTCTTAAAATATCCATTGATTGCAAATAAATACATATGATACCCTGATTACATGTTATATTTGAAATTATTCCTGCTCAGAATAATAATAAATTTAAACTATATACATATAGTGGTATGAATAAACAAAGAGATATGAAAGACAACATTGCTTAGAACAAAAAAAGGATTTTAGGGACATGTAAATATGTTTGCAAAAGATTTCTGACATAAGACACACACACACACACACACACACATATATATATATATATATATATATATATATATACAGTACATACAAGTATGTGCACAGATATATGTACAAATTCTAGCATTAATAATCATTTATAAAAAAAAAATATGAGATAAAAGCATATCATGACTTCTAGAAATAGAAATACACATTAATATATGTGAAAGTATCATATAACAGATTTTTTTGTATAACAAATAATTATAAAAATATCTTTCTATGAGATAGTATTTGTTGGGGTATAAATGTAGCTATTTCTTCGACATTAACAGTTGATTAGCTTTAGAGAAATGTGCTTGTTTATGGACAGTAATGAAATGGTATAAATAAAGTTGGGAAAAACCCGAATAACCGCAACATCGATGACTGTTAGTTAACAACAGTCCAATGCTCTTCGCACCGTACTTGACGCGCGTGTTTTTAACGGCTTTTTTGATAAATAAGGGTATCGTATTCAGATCCGCATCAGCGATGTCTGGCGAGCATATTGATGCCAGCGAATGCACTGAGATTGATGCTTTGATAAATTGACCCCATAGAGTCCAGAAGTGGGAGGTATAAAACCCTGTTCTTGCATACAAGAAATACAGCTAGCAGGGAGGCTGTGAGATCCCTTTCTACCTTTTTAGCAGTGATTTTTTGAATAAACCTATTTCTTTTCATCTAAACTCGCCTTTTACTATACTGGTTTACGCTATTTGGTGCCGATGTTTGCTCTGTTTTTCAAATACCTGATAATACATTAGTGACAGAAGTTTTAGTTGAGTGTTTGGGGCAGAAACCAGATTGAAGAGGATCAAGTAAAGTGTTAGTTGAGAAAAATTGTGTTAGGCTTTCAAATAGTTTTGAGGCAAAGGGAAGTAAGGAGACCATTCAAAAGTTAAAGGGACAGTCTACACCAGAATTTGTATTGTTTAAAAAGATAGATAATCCCTTTATTACCAATTCCCCAGTTTTGAATAACCAACACAGTTATATTACTATACTTTTCACTTCTGTGATTACCTTGTATCTAAGATTCTGCAGACTGTCCCCTTACCTTAGTGCTTTTGATCGACATGAAGTTTAGCCAATAAGTGCAGACTCCTAAATAACTACATGGGAGTGAGCACAATTTTTATCTATTTGACACACATTAACTAGTACCGTCCAACTGTGAAAAACTTTCAAAATGCTAAGAGGCGGTTTTCAACGGTTTAGAAATCAGTTTGAGCCTACCTAGGTTTAGCTTTTGAAAATACCACCAAGGGAACAAAGCAAATTTATTGATAAAAGTGTACTGGAAAGTTGTTTAAAATTTCATGCCTTGGAATGCCATGGTTTCCGGTGGAGGAGGAGTACGTAATTGATGCTGTGCTCCCTGCTCCAGTCCCAACAGCTGCTGGTGGTAATTCTTTCGCGCCCCATCCCAAGAATAGGGGCTGCTACAGGGACAGACAGAAATAACGCTCTGGGAACCTAACAGTGCCTCTCCATCGCACTGTTTTGCTTACAAACCTTATTGGTTCTGGCACCGTTACCTGAATCAGCTTATTTGTGTCCCTCAGAGAAGCTGTACTTAAAAATCATTTTAAAATCCTCCTCGGGCTGTTGCCCTTTATACCGCCCTGTGGACCTTCTCATTCCCCCCTACAAACTTAAGCCACAAGACGCAATACTTTGGCAATAGGCAGCACTCACCTAAAATCTTTTTATTGCTCCTGCCCTCCCGCCCTCCCCTCTCTTGGACTTACCCTCCTGGCCTTAGGGTTCATCTCCGCTCAGCCGAACCTACACCTACTGTTTGTACTTGGCGAGGACTGTGCTGTATAGCAGTGATTTGCCGCCTGCTGACTACCCGGCGTCTTACCCTGCTGTTGCCAGCGAGCCGGACTCTTCCTTCTGCTGCAGGCTCCCCCCTCTCCCACCGGTGCTGCAAGGGAGGTGGTGAGCGCTGAACTGGTGCTTCGTCGAGGGACCCTTCACAGCCTGGTCTGTAGTGCCTCCCTGACTCCCGTAGCTGATACATCCCCCTCCTCTCCCACCGGTGCTGCAAGAGAGGAGGAGGGGCTGTGAGTGCCGTGCTGGGCCCTAGTCGCGGAGGAGAAAGACCGGTGTAAGCTAATTGCACCGCACGGATTCCTGCTCCTAGAAACTTCAGCCAATACTTCCCGGTGGAGAGGGGAAAGCAGCCAGTGAAAGGTGAGCCCTGCAGGACCTTGTCCAACTTTATGTCTCAGCTGGAAGAGAGGGGTTAATTTTGGTCTAAAAGCCTTCTATTATATTGGTATTTTGTTTCAAAAAGAACATAAGCTGTCAATATCAAATTAGGGGCTATACCCCAGGAGCTGCACTCTGAGCTATCTGGTGCTTGTAACTTCGATATAAAGCCAGAGAGGTATAGGAGGAGAAGGGGGAACAATTAAGAAGACACCAACTGGCCATACAAGGGAGAAAAGAAGGGGAATAAGAGCGAGGAGGGTGAAGGCAAAGGGAAGAAAGAAGAGAAGATCACAGAACTAAAAATAACGATTTAGCAGTAAAGTATCAGGAGGCGAAAGTGTTACATTGTTAACCTAAGCTTGTCTACTTAAACCTCCTACAGTTTGACTGAAATACTCCATTGGTTAATGCTTTGAAAACCACATTTCTGGAGAAAGGAGTTTTTTTTTTCTTTTTTATTTACTTCTGTTTGGAGTTAATTGAACTAAAATTTTTTTGCATTTTGCCAAGTCTTATCTCCTTTAGGAGGGTAAATTGTTAAGTTCTTTAGATAATTGTATCTGATATTATCCCTCTTACCTCAGGCTTAACAAAATTGTCTCTCGCTCCCTAGATAGTAGGGGAGGGAGTGAAAGAGACCTGGTGCAGTATTGTTAAATAACTTGAGTTTACTTTCTTGATTTAGTGTTCTACACACATCCTGAATTGACTGTAACAACTCAGAACTAACCCCCATTGGGCTCTGTAAATATATCTCTTGAACCTAGGCCCCTCGCATTGGTACATAAAAGGCTTTAAGAGCATTCATCTCTGTACTGAGGAATCTATATATTTATAGAACAGACACCTTGGTCTATATAAACTTCCTCTGTGTTCCTGCCTTATAGGCATCAAGATTCTTAGAAACTTAATGGTCTATTGCTTTTAAGGCCATAAATTCTCAAAGACATTTTTAGAAATTGCTATAACCCTTTTAGTAATACTATATTACTGTATTGTTAAATATTATAAACCTTTCTTATCTCTTAGACACTTCTTACTTACTATTGGGTTTTGCTCCCTCAGGCTTAACTAATTGGCCCTTCTTTCCTTGGGTAGCAGCAGAGGGAGTAGGGAACATAACTGTGTGTGGAAGTCTCAATTGAACCAATTTGGGCTTTCTCGCCCTGGTATATATTATTGGTCACCCCTTGAAATTAGTGCAACGGAACATAATCTTTCTTAATTGTGTTTCTTAGCGTATCTACCTATTTGAGCTTGGTATTTCTTTATCAGTAAATAACAGGGCTTGAGAGTTCATATCCTGGTATTTTATATTCCACAAAATATAGAAGCTCTCAGCCCCTGGTCAGACTAATTCATCCTAGTGCCTTTTTTTTCTTTTTTTACAGGCATTAGGGTTCTCTGAAATTAATTTTGTCCTCCTGTCAAGGTCTAAAGGATAATTTCTATTATCTCGCTTCTTTCTTTGCACGTTTTTGCACGTCCCTTCACATTCACTTTCGCACATTATAAAGGGTGATAATTCTCACTCTCATAATTCTTTTCACGAACGCACTTCCTCTTTCATTTAGATATAATCACTTCATACAACGGACCTCTCACATACTTTAATAATCCACTCTTACGGCCGCCTCTTTATCACGCCACACTTCACGATCTGGATAATTCTTTCACAGGACCCATTAACGCACGTCACTATATATGGACAAATATTTACACGGGCACCCAAAAACTTCTCCTTTGGCCATGACAGGGAGACAAAAAGAAAAAAGGAACAAAGCTGTCCTCGAATCCTCATCCGATACACACCCATCTACCATGCTCCCTTTAGCCACCTCAGAGCAGTTAGACATCCATTCTTTAGTATCTAAAATCTCAGAAGCATTATCTCCCAAATTTGACCTACTGCAAAAGGAAATTAGACAAGACATTGCCTCTTTATCCAACGAGGTGAAACAGTTTGCCAGCAGAATCTCTGAGGCTGAACAGAGAATTTCAGATCTGGAGGATCTGACTGTTAACTATAAAAATAATCTTGAATCAACAAATACTACCCTCTTAAGAATGCAAAGTAAAATTGATGACTTAGAGGATAGAACAAGAAGGAATAATCTTAGGATCATAGGGGTCCCTGAGGAAAGGCGATTTGAGGATTTAGATAAATTGATTACTGTCACATTGCTTAACTTATTGCAGATCCCAGAACCCCACCCACCTATCATCATAGAAAGAGTTCATAGGGTAGGCCAAGCCGATAGACATAGAAATAGCACTCGGCCAAGATCTATTATTGTAAAAAAATTAAATTTCCAACATAAGGCCATGTTACTTCAGGCCTTTCGTAAACAACAACCCATCTTTATAAACGAGGCAAAAATCTTTCTGTTTCAAGACTATTCTACAGGTACAGCTACTAAAAGGAGAGAGTTAGCCCCACTTTGTGCAAACTTTATAAAGAAAGGTGTCCAAGCAACCCTGCTGTACCCGGCTAGGTTGAAACTCTCTATTGATGGACATGTACATTTTTTTTAAAAAGCTCGAGATGCAGCAAAATTTTATGCCGAATCCTTTCCTCAGGATAAAAACTGAAAGGACCTGAGCATTTAAAACTAGAGGGACGAACACCCAGGGTGATCTCAATGAGTAAATTGATACCTCATGGATGTGGGAGGGGCCGTAAGGTCAAGCCTTCCCAAGTTGTTTGTGCTAATAGGGACCATAGGGTTAAAATCCCTTTCCCTTTTTTTTTTCTCTTCTTTCCTTTTTTTTTTTTCTCTCTTTCTCTCTCCTTCTCTCTGCCTTTTCTCTTTCTCCTCTTATTTACTTAAAAAATGGCGGCGGGGGGTAACGTTAAAATAACTTCCTGGAACATTGGAGGTCTTACCTCCCCTATTAAACGGAAGGCAATACTTGTGCATCTAAGAAAGATTAATACTGATGTAGCTTTCCTACAAGAAACACACTTAAAACCTGAGGAAGTTCTAAAACTAAAATCTTCCTGGGTTAGGGAAGTCTTTTTTTCATCTACCACGAAAAGAAAAAGCGGGGTAGCAATTCTATTGGGGAAGAAACTCTCCTATGAGGTCATTCAAGTAGCTATGGATCAGGAGGGAAGATACCTAATGGTAAAAATCAAAATCTCAAAAATGTTATTTACATTTTGTAATGTATACGCTCCTAATGTTTTTAATCTCCCCTTCTGGGAAACGCTGCAAAACAAGCTTCTATCATTTGCAGAAGGGTACCTGATACTCGGAGGTGATTTCAACATGTCTCCCCAATACCCGATTGATAGGCTTAGGCAGAACCTTGTTCCAATTAAAACTAAGAGAGATAACCTTGAATCTAAATTATTTACTAACTTGCTTCGCAATTTGAAACTTTGTGATATTTGGCGGGTACAAAATCCTGATCTGAGGGATTTCACCTGTCACTCGAAAGCTCACAAAACCCTGTCGAGAATTGATCTCTTCTTAGCAGATGAAAGAGTATGTAAAATGAAAGTAACTTCTAAAATATTACCTATTACCATTTCAGATCATGCTCCAATAACACTCGATTTTCATTCAATTCTCCCGGGGAATAAGAATCGTGCTTTTTTTCCCCCAAAATATCTAGCATCTGATTTAAAATTTAAAAACTGGCTTGTTTCTAGATTCCGTGATTACGCGCTTCTCAACCAACAACATACCTCTCAACCTGCTCTATTTTGGGAAACTGCGAAGGCAGTCCTCCGTGGAGAGATACTAGTGTATACTATCTCCAAGTCTAAAAAAATTAAAAGAAGGGAAAACGAAGTTCTGCGGGCTGTCACAAATGCGTATAACCGCTATATATTATATAAAACACCCGAAAACTGGTTTAGGTATAACACAGCATTGACAGAAAGGGATTCTTTCCTACTTTATAAAAGTACCCAAAAACATCTCAGGTTACAAGCTAAATTATACCATTATGGTAACAAAACAGGGAAGCTTTTGGCTAACCTGGTTAAGGTGGAAAGAGGATCCTCTATAATAAAATCTATTAAAGAAGGTAGTAAAAACGTTAATACTACCGAAGAAATCTGTAGGGTATTTGCTGCATACTATGAGCTCTTGTATACCTCCAAAACTTCTAATAACAAAATAACTTTTCCATCTCTCACCCCTGATCTGCTTCAAAAGTTGCAGTCGCCCCTTACTGAAGTAGAAATTTCCACAATGATCCAAAGAATGTCTTTAAACAAAACTCCGGGACCGGATGCACTCCCGAATGAGTTTTACAAAATATTTGCACCTGAGATAACAAGGTATTTAACGTCACTCTTTAATGACATATATATCTCTGGCAATACTCCTACTAAGGATTTTGTCGCTTCATTTACAACTCTTATTTAAAAACAAGGGAAAGACCCAGACAAAAAGGAGTCATATAGACCCATTGCACTCTTAAACTCGGATTACAAACTTTTTACATCCATTTTAGCACACAGGCTTCAACCTTTGCTTAACATTATTATCCATAAAGATCAGGCCGGTTTTTTATTGAAGCGAAATCTATCATCCAAAATAAGAGAAGTATTGTTGTCAATTGAACACTGCGGGATACTGGGTTCGAGGGATCTGGGGGGGGAGGACACTTCTGATATGGCGATCATCACTATCGACGCCGAAAAAGCGTTCGATTCGGTACACTATGACCATCTGGCTTTCTCTCTACAGCAATTTGGACTTGGAGGTAATTTCCTTCGCCTTTTCAATAACTTATACAGTAATGCATCCACGAGAATTTTAGTTAATGGTGACATGACTGCAGATATAAGATTAGGGAGGGGAACTAGGCAGGGGTGTCCTCTCTCCCCCCTTCTCTTTGACTTGGCTATTGAACCACTCGCCATACAAATTCGCCACCAACTTGAAGGGTTCAAAATAAAGGGAAAAGAATTACAAATTGCACTCTACGCAGATGATGTTTTGATTTACATGTCTAACACGGCTAGAAATATCCCAAAACTCCTTGACATTATAGACCAGTTTGGATCTTTTTCTGGTTACAACGTGAACATCTCAAAATCAGAGTTATGTTGGCTTAAACAGAACAAGGAGTCTTGTGTTAATATTCCATTTTCCATAGTTCAAGACGCTTTTAAGTATTTAGGTATCTGGATTTCCCCTAACCCTAATCTCTGGTATGACTTAAATGTTCTCCCAGTACTTAATAGAGTAAAACAAGCTTTTAAAACCTGGCAGAAACTTCCCATGTCTTTGTCAGGACGTATTGCACTCTACAAAATGACGCTTCTTCCAAAAATTCTTTATGTGCTTCAGAATACTCCACTTATCTTAAAATCAAAAGATATCTTATCCTTTAACACAGCACTCCGTTCATTTATTTGGCAGAATAAGAAACCAAGGATCTCTCTCGCAAAATTAAGGCTCCCTATAGAGTATGGGGGACTAGCTCTGCCAGATATTCGTTTATATAACATAGGGATACAAGCTAGAGTGGTGATAGACTGGCTAACCAAAGCTAACTACGTAACAAATCTTGATCTTGAAAACAGCATAGCTCATCCATACTCCTTAATAGCTCTATTACATTGTAATAATAATAACTTAATCCCCCCCGAAATAAAAAAAATAAAGTCTATTTATAACCCAATTCAGATGTGGAAAAAGATATGTATTTTGTTGAAAATTCAATTTAGAGTCTCACGATACCTACCATTTTTAAATAACCCACAATTTCAAGCTGGGATACAGTCTGCTCTCTTTTTTAAATGGGAGATCTAGGGCCTAGGGAACATCTCACAATTACTTGACCTCCAAAGAAAATGCATCAAGACTTTTGAATCTATCAGGGAGGAATTTCATCTCCCTAATAAAATTTTTTTTGCTTATCTTCAAGCGAGGCACTACACACTTAAATTAATAAATGACTTCGGTTGGGACTGGTCCTTGGGTCTTCTTGAAAATTGGCTCTTATTAGCCAAAAATGGCCAAACATCTATATCATATATTTATCAAAGATTGATCTCTCTCCAAGGCCCAGAAATGGTAGAAAAACTCCAGTCTAAATGGAGGGTAATGCTCCAGGAAGACTCCTCTGAGATCCCTATAGTAACCCCATCTATTCAGGCAATCGCACGTGTCACTCCCTCTGCCACTTGGCGGGAGGCGCACGTTAAGCTACTTCATATGACATACTTCTCCCCAGAGAAAGGGGCTAAATGTCGAAGCACCACCTTCTACAAATGCCCAAAATGTTCACTCCCAGCAGCTAATCTTATCAATATGTTTTGGTACTGTCCGAGAATTAGAAACTGTTGGTCAAAAATTCAATACTGGCTTACAAATTTGTTGGGCATTATGTCCCTGGAATTATCTCCTTTAAATATAGTTTTTCCCATAGTGGACTTAGCCCTTCCTAGGGATGACATTAAAATAGTTACCCTGGTAATTCTAGTGGCTAGGTATTTAATCTTGAAGAAGTGGAAGTCGAGAGCAACTTCAAGTATCATAGAGATAAAAAACTGTCTGAAGAAACAGTGTATCATGGAACAATTAGACACTAATTTACATAATGATCAAGAGGTGAGGAGTTTCTTCTCCAAGTGGTCGAACTTTATCAAGGCTTTATCTCCTAGGGAGGTCGAACACTTGATTTTTCCATTTAGGGATAAGGAACTGGTTCTCCTTGGAATCTGGTAAACCCTCAATAACCAATAAACTGATATAGAGGGGGGGGGAGGAGAGAGAGAGGGGGAAATCTTCTTCTGGTCATTTTTTTTTCTTTTTTTTTCCTTCCTTCTTTCTTTTTTTTTTTATTTTTATTTTATGTCGGTTGTATATGTTTTTGTCTACCAATCAAAATATAAAAACCCCAACTTTGTGTACAAGTAATTTTATATAAAGGTAGTATTGATTTGATAGGAGAAGGTGTAAATCACCTTCTCGAACTATGTTTGTGTTTTGTTTTTTTTTCTCTTGGAATGCAATGCTACACCTGGCCCTGCGCGGCATAAAATGGTGGATTTCATTTGTCTGTACACATTGTTGGTTATAAATAAATAATAAAAAAAAATAAAAAAAATTTCATGCCTTATCTGAATCATGAAAGTTTAATTTTGACTAGACTGTCCCTTTAAGAGTGGTGGGTCGAGAGAGAGATGTTTTTATGATTGGAAGTGGAGAGAGAAAGAAGAAGTCATGAAGCGACAAGATCAAGTGGAAAGGATGTGAAGTGAGAAGATGATTTTAAGTACAAAGACATTTTCCTCTGTAAGGGGAGAAGTAACAAAGGCCCAGATTACGAGTTTTGCGTTAGAGGCTATGCAGTACTAACGAGCAGTTTTCCCTCACTGCTCACTTACATGCAGCGCTGGTATTACAAGTTTTCAGAAACCCGTCGTTAAAAGGCAAGAAGTGAGCGTTGAGAAGTCTTCATCCAAATCAGGCAAAGTGGTCCTCCAGACAGGCAGAAGTCTTCATCCAGACGGCATCTTCTATCTTCATCCATCCGGCGCGGAGCGGGTCTATCTTCAAGACATCCGACGTCAAGCATCCTCTTCATCCAATGACTAAAGCTGAATGAAGGTACCTTTAAGTGACGTCCTCAACGAAGCCGGCAGAAGTTGTCCTCCAGACGGGCAGAAGTGGTCCTCCAGATGGGCAGAAGTCTTAATCCAGACAGCATCTTCTATCTTCATCCAGTGGGTCCATCTTCAAGACATCCGACGCAGAGCATCCTCTTAATCCGGAGTCTTCTTCAACAATGACGGGTTCTTTAAGTGATATCATCCAAGATGGCGTCCCTTAGATTCTTATTGTCTGATAGAATTCGGAATTAAGGTAGAAAAAATCCTATTGGCTGATGATCCAATCAGCCTATAGGATTGAGCTTGCATTCTATTGGCGATTAACAGCCAATAGAATGCAAGCTCAATCCTATTGGCTGATTGCATCAGCCAATAGGATTTTTCCTACCTTAATTCCGATTGGCTGATAGAATTCTATCAGCCAATCGGAATTGAAGGGACGCCATCTTGGATGATATCACTTAAAGGACCCATCATTGTTGAAGAAGACTCCGGATGAAGAGGATGCTCTGCGTCGGATGTCTTGAAGATGGACCCGCTGGATGAAGATAGAAGATGCTGTCTGGATTAAGACTTCTGCCCGTCTGGAGGACCACTTCTGCCCTTCTGGAGGACCACTTCTGCCGGCTTCTTTGAGGACTTCGGCCCAGTTGGGTGAAGACTTCTCAAGGTAGGGTGATCTTCAAGGGGTTAGTGTTAGTTTTTTTTTAAGGGGGTATTGGGTGGGTTTTAGAGTAGGGTTGGTTGTGTGGGTGGTGTTTTTTAATGTTGGGGGGTTGTACATTTTTTTTACAGGTAAAAGAGCTGATTACTTTGGGGCAATGCCCCGCAAAAGGCTCTTTTAAGGGCTATTTGTTATTTAGTGTAGGGTAGGGCTTTTTTTCATTTTGGGGGGCTTTTTTATTTTGTTAGGGGGCTTAGATTTGGTGTAATTAGTTTAAAAATCTTGTAATTTGTTTTTTATTTTCTGTAATTTAGTGTTTGTTTTTAATTGTACTTTAGATAATTTTATTAAATTTTATTTAATTGTATTTAGTTTAGGGAATTTATTTAATTATAGTGTAGTGTTAGGTGTAATTGTAACTTAGGTTAGGTTTTATTTTACAGGTAAATTTGTCTTTATTTTAACTAGGTAAATATTAAATAGTTAATAACTATTTAATAACTATTCTACCTAGTTAAAATAAATACAAACTTGCCTGTAAAATAAAAATAAACCCTAAGCTAGATACAATGTTACTATTAGTTATATTGTAGCTAGCTTAGGGTATAATTTATAGGTAAGTATTTAGTTTTTAATAGGAATAATTTATTTAATGCTAGGAATATTTATTTAGATTTATTTAAATTATATTTAAGTTAGGGTTTGTTAGGGTTAGGGTTAGACTTAGGTTTAGGGGTTGATAAATTTAATATAGTGGCGGCAACGTTGGGGTGGCAGATTAGGGGTTAATAAATGTAGATAGGTGGTGGCAGTGTAGGGGGGCAGATTAGGGGTTAATAAATTTAATGTACGTGGCGGCGGTGTAGGGGAGGCATATTAGGGGTTAATAAATATAATGTAGGTGGTGGCGGTGTAGGGGGGGCAGATTAGGGGTTAATAAATATAATGTAAGTGGCGGCGGTGTAGGGGGGGCAGATTAGGGGTTAATAAATTTTATTTAGTTGCGGCGGGGTCCGGGAGCTGCGGGATAGGGGTTAATACATTTTATTTAGATGGCGGCAGTGTAGGGGCAGCAGATTAGGGGTTAATAAGTATAATGTAGGTGGCGGCGGTGTAGGGGGCGGCAGATTAGGGGTGTTTAGACTCGGGGTACATGTTAGGGTGTTAGGCGTAAACGTTTCCATAGGAATCAATGGGATATCGGGCAGCAGCGAACAGAAGCTTTCGCTGCTTTCAGACTCCCATTGATTCCTATGGCATCCACCGCCTCCAGGGCGGCGGATTGAAAACCAGGTATGATGGGCCGGAATAGTGCCAAGCGTACCTGGTAGTTATTTGATAACTAGCAAAAGTAGTCAGATTGTGCCGAACTTACATTCGGAACATCTGTAATGACGTAAGCATCGATCTGTGTCAGACTGAGTCTGGCGGATCGTATGTTACGTCACTAAATTTTACTTTTGCCGGTCTATAGGGTTTGATAACTAAGGCGAATCAGGCTCGCCACAAATACGCTGCGGAATTCCAGCGTATTTGCGGTTGATGGCTTGATAAATAGATGCCAGTGTGTCTCCTTGTTGTGCCATGGTTGTCATCAAGTGCATGATGCATGGCGGCAAAATGTGGAGAGTACATCTTTATCAAGTGTTGTTTTTAATGCAAAATTGTATTGCAAGGTCACAAGGTTTGGCCATGAAATGTTGGAGGTTTCAGATTGTTATTATTAAGATAGCAGCTGCAAATCCAGGGGTAATCCTTTCAATTAATGAAGTATAAATGGTTATCCAGGCCAGATATCTGCCTACTTTTCTCAATAAGGGTAGGATTATGTATACCAGACCTAATTTTCAGTAAACCAAATGATGTAGAAGTTCAGTCGTGCTTGAAGATGGACTTTTGCAAGCATTCACAGAAACAGGATGTTGAGAATAGCATGCCAAGAGTGAATAACACACTTATTCAAATACCTTTAGGTGTTAAATTTGATCAATGCAAAATGTTCTCAAAAACCTGTTGAAAAGTATCAAGAAAATAGATTATAATTGCATGTTATAAAAGTCTATACTGTCCATGTATCATATTGAACATCCAATCCAATATTTTTCCAGTATGGGGAAGATATAATCATTTACATTGTAATTGTTCCATAGTAAAAAAAGATGTATTGAGAGCTTAAAAACAGCCAGTTAACATAAACAACAAGATTGGAATTGACCCTAATATTTGTGACTGCTGAAAGTGGGGCTATTTGTCAAGTCTAAAATTAAACAATGCATGCTGGATCAGCTGTGTGCATTAGATTCACAAAAGACAGAGAGTTTTTAAGATATTTTATGACCTTAAGACTTTTTTTTTATATTATTTGATATGCAAACAAATGCATTACCAATTATTTATAACATTTGCACATTGAATATTGCACATTCCACTTTAGTGAGATTTTAAGTCAATTTAAAATGCACACATACCAAGAGAATTGAATTGTAAAGTTGGAATCTACTTTTAATTAAGAGATAATGTTGACTATATGGCCCTACAAATGAAGTTTTAATTTATTTTAATTACATTTAATTGCATTTAGTATTAGTGATTATTTGAAAGGAAAAAAAAAACTTACCAATTAATAATCTGCCAAAATGGGGTGAAAGAAGGCTTCGATAATGGAATTAAATCAAATAGGAAGCATGATCATACATATTTGCCAAATTCAATATAAAAAAAAAATATTATTTTTTTTTATCAATTCTTTAATTAATTTGAATCTTGAGTCATGTAAGATTCCAATAATGAGTAACAAAACTGAATGACAAAAAAATCCTAACACAATAGACTTTTTGTCTATTGCATGAGCTCTGTAGATGTTTGAAACCTAGCAACACATAATCACTTTGTGATTAGTTAGCACTGTCAAATATTATAAAGACTATATATAGTTTTTTCCCAGAATGCAGCAACAAGGACATGTAGAAGTGTAATGCGGATGTATATATAGTTTTGTAAAATAAATGAAGTTGAAAAGCAAATTAGCTGATTTATGTACTGTATGTTGTATAAATATTTAACAAGTATATCATTTTTTATTATAAAACTTCAGACCATGACAATAGCTAAAAGATAGCATACTTTAATATAAAATGTGAAATAGAAAGAGAGATCAATAATATACAATGGGCGCTCGGCTAAAACAAATTCAATCAGAGCTAAAGATACAGTCTTTTATCTATAGTTTGTAAATGTTATTCTTGTTATAGGTCTTGTACAGTTAGGATGTTGTTCTTTATCCAAATAGGTAATTCTCAATGTAATAACGAGAAGTGAGTATTTTCTGCTTACCAGAAATACCCCCAATCATATGAGGTAAGGTGTGTGCTCTTTTGTGGGTAAAGTTGGTGGTTTCGCTGTGCCTTTATGGGATGACCCTCAAAAATCCTGGTCCGTTTGTTGGTCCCTTTAGGTTTCCCGGTTGCCATTAGGAGATTCGAATGGAAATTCTGGACTCTCTTATTTTCTCTCAGATGGTGGTGAGAAGCCTTGTTCCCTCAAATGGTCATTCCTGCCTCCTCCCAGTAAATGTTAGCCCCAGATTTTCCATTTGAATCTCCTAACGGCAACCGGGAAACCTAAAGGGACCAACAAACGGACCAGGATTTTTGAGGGTCATCCCATACAGGCACAGAGAAACCACCAACTTTACCCACAAAAGAGCACACACCTTACCTCATATGAATGGGGGTATTGCTGGTAAGCAGGAAATACTCACTTCTCGTTATTACATTGAGAATTACCTATTTGGATAAAGAACAACATCCTAACTGTACAAGACCTATAACAGAATAACATTTACAAACTATAGATAAAAGACTGTATCTTTAGCTCTAAATTCATTTGTTTTAGCCGAGTGCCCATTGTATATTATTGATCTCTCTTTCTATTTCACATTTTTCAGAGACAGGGGTACTCTGAGTCAATCTTGGGGCAGCACGCTAATACCTCTTTTTTGTTAAGAATTCACTATGTATACATACCATACCCTCTCATTCTGTAATATAAAGTGCAGAATATACTAACACACTTATGGTATAATATACAGAGGGACATCATAGTAATACTGAATTGTATTGAACTTAGAGAAATCTAGGAACATACATATTCTTCCTTTCTTCATAATACTTTAATATAAACAAACTTTGTTGGAGATAATAATTAATTTTTTATTGTACAAACGAATGCTTTCAATTTTAAATTCTGCATACTTTTAGAGGCCGATTTATCAATGCTTCAACTGATAATACGCTGGAATTCCTCGTCAAATTAGACTCAAAGTTGATCCTCCATAGTTAACATAGCATGATATATTTACTCACGTGCAAACTTTGCAATATTAAATATGTTGGTCAAACGACCAGAACTCTAAAAACGAGATTTTTGGAGCACCTGAGGTCAATTGGAGATGAGGACTCAGATAACCCAGTTGCCTTACATTTTAAGAACGAACATAATGGGAACAAAAATTTATTGAGTTTCCAGGGTATACAACATGTAAAAAGACCCAAAAGAGGAGGAAACAGACTTAAACTTCTAAGCCAGAAGGAAGTATATTGGATTTTCCAATTAAATACAAGGGTCCCTATGGGACTAAATTCTGACTGGGACATTAAACTTTATGTAGAGTAATTGGACTTAGGCTTGGGTGGGAAATATGCACGCATTTATACTATATTAGAAAGCATTATGAATTTTGGTATGTACTTCCTTTGTTTGGGAGTCTTTAGTGCATTTTTTGTTACTCATACCTAGTCACAAATATATGTAATAACTTTATCCATAAAGTATTGATGATGATACTGATTGGGAAAAATTGGGAAGTTTCTAGGTTTTTAAGAATCTGATCTAGCAATATTCCTTCCTGCAATAAGGTGATAATCATATACATTTCAAAAATTAAAAATTATTTAGCCCTTAAGCATGAGGATCTGTCATATCACATTTACACTAGAGTAATACCTTTTAGTAAATGGTTATTTGTACTTAGTTCATATGATATAATTATAAGGTAGCTCTAGGTATTTAATATTATGGATATCTTTGATTCAGTTATTAATTTGGTATATGTTGATAGAAATAAGGTTATGCCCCAGATATCAGTTAAATAAAAGACGTTTCAATAAATAAATGCTTTCACTTTAAAATGAAATTACATTTTATTTCACACTCTGTAACTATGTAAATATGCTTATCTGTTAGAAATTATATATTGCATATGTTGAATGTGATTGCCCTCCTTTTCTGATTCACCTGTACTATGATTTGCACCTGTAATGGGGGAGTGGTTAATACCTTTATTAAGGATGAGATTTCAGGTGTTGTTAGAGGTCACTGAAGAAGTTACAACTATGAAACGCGTTTGACCTTGTTACCTTGCTGGCGTGTATGCCTTTTACGTGTATTTCTAAATAAAGGAGCTTTTCATTTTTAAGCCATTGGACTGGCGGTACGTTATTTACATTCACCCTATTTTCACAACCCTTATGTGTGCGGGGATTCAGCTGATCCAAATATCCATAGTTAACATAGCATCAACATCATCATATGTTAAAATGTATGATGTAATGTACGCTCCCGTGAGATCAATCCAATGCAGATCAATGCTTGTGTTATTCGAGCGTGATACTGATAATCCGCCTTGAAATTCGACTCTATTCGAGCGTATTACTGATAATCCGCCTTCACATTCACGTTTGGGAATGTTAATACACAGCATTGTTCTTTAATACAGTCAGGAAATATAATGTTTAGGGCACACCCCTATTCCTAGACATTTTTCATCAAAGGATAACAAAAGAATTAAGCGTATTACATAAAAAAAAAAAAAAAAAACGAAAAATACAATATAGTATATTCTTTGTAAATATTTTGGGAATGTTAATACACAACATTTTTCTTTAATACAGTGATGTTCGTGAGTAAGAAAATTCTAACAATATGGCATTGATTGTATGGCATTGATTGTAAAAGTTTTTTCTTGATTTAGTTACCTTAAGAGGATATAGATGATGTAGGAGGTGGTTCCATACGATGAGTTACCTTAACTGTAGTAAAACAAAATAAACATATATATAAAATTGATAATCTAAGTCATATGGATGATATCTTATAAATAAAAATACAGATTACATTAACAGACATATCAATGACCATAATCAATCACCAAACTTTTAACCAACAACTTCCTGCTCCTTACACCAACTTCCTGCTCCTTACACGGCGCAGCCATCAAAAAACGTAGAAAACCCCAGTCAGTAAATCTTTTGGGAATGTTAATACACAACATTGTTCTTTAATACAGTAATGTTCATTAGTAAGAAAATTCTAACAATATGGCATTGATTGTAAAAGTGTTTTCTGGATTTGTTTACCTTGAGAGGATATAGATGATGTAGGAGGTGGTTCCATACGATGAGTTACCTTAACTGTAGTAAAACAAAATAAACATATATATAAAATTGATAATCTAAGTCATATGGATGATATCTTATAAATAAAAATACAGATTACAATAACAGACATATCAATGACCATAATCAGTCACCAAACTTTTAACCAACAACTTCCTGCTCCTTACACCAACTTCCTGCTCCTTACATGGCGCAGCCATCAAAAAACGTAGAAAACCCCAGTCAGTAAATCTTTTGGGAATGTTAATACACAACATTGTTCTTTAATACAGTAATGTTCATAAGTAAGAAAATTCTAACAATATGGCATTGATTGTAAAAGTGTTTTCTGAATTTGTTTACCTTGAGAGGATATAGATGATGTTGGAGTTGGTTCCATATGATGAGTTACCTTAACTGTAGAAAAAATAAAATAAACATAAAATTGATCATCTAAGTCATATGGATGATATCTTTCAAATAAAAGTACAGATTACATTAAAACATACCAATGACCATAATCAATCACCAACCTTTTAACCATCAACTTCCTGCTCCCTCCACGATGCAGCCATCAAAAAACATAGAAAACCCCAGTCAAGAATTTGTCTATACTTAAATAGTAATGTGTGGCGCAGAAATAATTAAGTTAATTGCAGCAATCAATATGAATCGTCCACCTGCATTTACAAAGGGTGTTGCAAACAACACAGAATAGTTCCTTCCCATACTGTTTGTATTAAGAGATAGTTCAGAACAATGGAGATCATGAATATTATTCATTTCACAATTACGCATCGACGCAGACAAGACGATTGATGATTCAAGCTGCGGAGCGTCAATGAAAATGCCTAAGAGTGCCGAGGGTTTTCCTGCCTAGAATTGGCCTCCATGCCCTTAGTGATAGAGAGGTGATTCGTTGATTCCAGCTCAATAGGTTTTCTATTGAGAGCCTCTATATGGAAATCAAGGACTCTCTCGAACCACTCACTGCGAGGACTAGGGCAATCCCTGGGATGGTGAAGTTTCTGTCGTTCCTATTTCTTGGCAACTGGATCCTTCCAAATTGTGACAAGTGTAGCCATTGGTATGAGCCAGTCAACCTTCTCCCATCATCTGAAGGTGGTCCTTGCACCAACGGCTAGTCCATCATGTCCATTAACCAAAAACACAGGAGGAGTGGCATGATGTCAAGCTCCAGTTCTACAAGCTTGCTGGGCTGCCAAAAATATTGGGGGGGATAGATTGCACACATATATCAGTGCAGCCTCCAAGGGGAAGAGAGGAGCCATACCGGGACAGGAAGCAGAACCACTCGCTGAATATCCAGGTCATCTGTGATGACAGGTTGAGAATCATGAGTGTCCGCTCTGGATTCCCTGGTTCTACCCACGATTCCTTCATCCTGCCGAATTCGGCCATATATGATCGGTTACAGGAGGGACAAATGCCAGAGGGGATTATAATAGGTAAATATCTCTTATAAATGTTAATATATGTATATTATAGGATTAATTAATTCAGATTGCTAATATCAATTATCTATTTCTTTTACGCAGGTGATTCTGGATATTCATGTCTTCCATGGCTGTTCACACCCGTCAATAACTCAAAATATAGCTACATTATGAGTTATGCACGCTATAGGGAAATTAACGAACGCAACAAAAGTTGCGTTATTTCACCCCCTATAGCACAGCCATTACAAGTTTTCAAACAACCGGCTTGTGCATGTGATATGGTTGCGTTGAGCTCTATACCGCACACAATCCAAGTGCTGTTTTGACGTGCTCATGCACGCTTTCTCCATAGACATCAATGTGGAGAGTGGGTTAGAAAAAAACCTGCGATCGCGGAATGAAAAGCTCCGTAACGCAGTCCCATTGATGTCTATTGGGAAAAATAAAGTTATGTTTAAACCTAACACCCTAACATAAACCCTGAGTCTAAACACCCCTAATCTTCCACCACCGACATCACCGGCACCTACATAATGTTATTAACCCCTAATCTGCTGCTCCAGACATCGCTGCAACTAAATAAAGCTATTAACCCCTAAACCTCTGGCCTCCCACATCACTACCACTAAATAAATCTATTAACCCCTAAACCACCCACCCCCACATGGTAACAACCTAAATTAAACTTTATATTAACCACTAAACCTAACGTAACCCTAACCCTAACCGTGACCCTAAACCTAACCCTAACACCCACTAACTTTAACATAATTAAAATAGAGCTAAATTAAATTTACAATTATTAACTAAATAATCCCTATTTAAAACTTAATACTTACCTGTGAAATAAAACCTAATTATATTGTAGCTAGCTTAGGTTTTATTTTTATTTCACAGGTAAGTTTGTATTTATTTTAACTAGGTAGACTAGTTAGTAAATAGTTATTAACTATTTACTAACTACCTTGTTAAAATAAATACAAACTTACCTGTGAAATAAAACCTAAGCTGCCCTACACTAAAACCTAACATTACAAAAAATATCAAACACTAAAATTACTAAAAAAAAAAAACCTACCATTACAAAAAATAACAAACGAAATTATCCAAAACAATAAAAATGATTCCTATTCCAATACCCTTTAAAAAAAAAACACCCCTAAATAATAAAAGCCTAATCTAGAATAAACTACGAAGGGCCCTTAAAATGGCTTTTTCTGTGCCCTTAGAAGGGCCTTTTTCTAGGGCATTGCCCTAAAGTTAACAGCTATTTTGCTACAAAACAAAAACAAACACCCCTAACAGTATACAAACCCCCACCCCCAAAACCCACAAAATAAAAAACAAATCTACCCATTGCCCTTAAAAGGGCATATAGTTCTTTTTCCTGCCCTTAAAAGGGCATTCAGCTCTTTTAGAAAATGCCAAAGCCCTAATCTAAAAATAAAATCCCACCCCTAAATGAAAAAAATACATTACACAAATAACAAACAAATTATCAAAAATTTTAAAAAAATTATTCCTATTCTAATACCCTTTTTTTAAAAAAAAAATACAAACACCCACTCACATTACAAACCCCCACCCCCACCCCAAACCCACAAAATAAAAAAACCTATCTAAAAAACCTAAGCTAACCATTGCCCTGAAAAGGGCATTTGTATGTGCATTGCCCTTAATGGCATTTAGTTATTTTTCAATGCCCTGAAAAGGGCATCTAGCATGTTTAGGAATAGCCCAAACCCTAAACTAAAAAAAAAAAACCCACCCAAAAACCCTTAACAAAGCAACAACTAACACTAACCCCCGAACATCCACTTACAGTTTTTGAAGTCCCGCTTGAACGATCTTCATCCAGACGGCAAAGTCCTCATCCATGCGGCGAGAAGTCTTCATCCAAGCGGCCTCTTCTATCTACATCCAGGCGGCAAGAAGTCTTCATCTAGGCGGCTTCTTCTATCTTCATCCAGGCGGCATCTTCTATCTTCATCCCAGCGGCTCGGAGCGGGTCCATCCTGGAGATGTCCAGTGCGGAGCATCCTCTTCATACAGTCGCCGCCTCACACATAATTTTCAATGCAAGGTACGCGATTCAAGATGGTGTCCTTTGCATTCCTATTGGCTGATTTGGTTTTGGAAATTCAAATCAGCCAATAGGATGAGAGCTACTGAAATCCTATTGGCTGTTCAAAACAGCCAATAGGATGAGAGCTTCTGAAATTCTATTGGCTGTTCAAATCAGCCAATATAATTTCAGTAGCTCTCATCCTATTGGCTGATTTAAATTTCTTAAATCAAATCAGCCAATAAGAATGCAAGGGACGCCATTCAATGTATGGCGGCGACCGTATGAAGAGGATGCTCTGCTCTTTTAATGTGTATTTTAGTTTAATTTAATTGGTAGATTAATTTTAGTTCACTAGATATATTATTTTTAATTGTTAGTTTAATCTTAGTTTTTTTTAATTTGACAGGTAAGTTTAAATTTAATTTAATATAGGGAAATTGTAATTTTCATATAAAGGTTTAGGGGTTACTAGCTTAAATTAGTTTATTGCGATGTGGGGGCTTTCAGTTTAGGGGTTAATATTTAAATTTAGCATATTTAGGAGTTAATAGGTAGTTTATGGGTGTTTAGTGCACTTTGTGACAGTTTAGTTATGAGCTTTATGTAACAATTTTGTAGCTTAAAACTCATAACTACTGCTCTCAAATTGCGAAACATATCTTGTCATTATAGGATGGAACGCAAGCTTTTTAGCCTCACCGCAAAACTTGTAATGGCAGCACTATGGAAGTCCCATGAAAAAAACTTAATTTTTACGTGTGCGGGACTGACGTTGCGTTGCAGGCTAAAAGGCTTGCGGTACAGCTATACCGACAAGACTTGTAATGGCTGCGGTGCTGTTTTAATGCTGAAATTGCCATTTTTTCAGCATTAAAACACAAACACAAAACTCGTAATCTAGGTGATACAGAGGAACAAGTGCACTACAATGAGGCTCACATTGGGCGCACCTATGGTGTGATTGGGCGGTTTCCACTGTTTGGACAGCTCCGGCGGAGTTCTTCAACATGCCCCCCCCCCCAAAGTCATATTCCTAATCTGCTGTATGCTACACAACATTGCCCTAACCATGCCAAATTTAGATCTTGAGAACTTGGATATCCCCGAGTATGACAACCAAATTGCACCATTACAGCAAAATGATGCAAGGGGAGTTCAAACTGGAGCTGACTATATTCAGGCAGTTTTTGGCCAATAATGGTGTAAATATTGACTGTGTTACATACCGGTATGTTTATTTTTGTAATGTTATTTTACTGTATTGCTTTTTACCAAAAGACGTTAATTTTGGATATCTTGCAATTATTGACTTTCAAAGTTTGTCAAAACATATCTTGAAAAAACTATCTTCAAATAAAGATTATTTATTGTACACTTGACTCTGTTTTTCATTCTAAAGTGTTTCTGGTATTGCCAATATATTTGTTCAGACATAAATCAGCAAAATATTTTGAAATGACAAATATATTTGTAACATGGTTTTAATCTCTCATGTTTGGGAATGTTAAAGTGACAGCATAGTCAAAATTAAACCTTCATGTTTAAGATAGGGCATGTAATTTTAAGCAACATTCCTATTTAGCTTTTTCTTCTAATGTGCATTGTCCTCTTTGTATTCTTATTTGATCGATAAACCTAGGTAGGCTCATATGATAATATATAAGTACTTGAAGGGTGCCTCTTATCACATGCTGTTTTATTTGCTTTTCACAACAGGGGAGAAATATTACATGTGAGTCTTATAGATAACATTGTGATCATGCATGTTGCTTGTGGCAGACACTGCTCTAATTGGCTAAAATGCAAGTCAACAGATAATAAATTAAATGCCATGTGATCAGAGGGCTGTCAGGAGATGCTTAGATACAATGTAATCAGAGATAAAAAGTATATTAACGGGACATGAAACACAAAGATTTTCTTTCAGGATTTAAGTAGAACATACATTTTTTTATAAACTTTCCAGTTTACTTCTAGTATCAAATTGGCTTCATTCTATTGGTATCATTTGTTGAAGGAGCAGAAATGCAATACTGATTTCTAAATTAACACATGTGTAAGCCAATGACAATCGGTATACTGTATATATGCAGCCAACAATCAGCAGCTGGAACCTATATTCTTTTCTGCTCCTGAGATTACCTACATATTTTTTCATCAATGGAAAACAAGAGAAAGAAGCAAATGAAATAATAGAAGTAAATTATAAAGTTGTTTACAATCTCATGCTATTTATGGATCATGATAGAAAATATTATGGAATCATGTCCCTTTAATAGAATTGCGTTGGTTATGCAAAACTTGTTTTGACCTCTTAGATGCAGGGGGAGATTGTGGAGGTAATATCTCCCTTGCAGACCTCCCATGAATCAACATAAATATTGTCTTTGTCTACCCTCTCCCTACGCTCTAACTCCCTCTGCTCTATAGCTACCCCCTGGCCCTGTCTACGGCTAACCTCTCCCTATCAAATTCTAACCTCTCCCTATCTATTAAAATCTATCCCTTTCTAAAGCTAATCTATCCCTATCTATTAACATTCTTTCCCTATCTAATGCTAATCTGTCCCTATCTAATTGAATCCCCCTCTCTAGCATCTACCCCTGTTGCTCGACAGATAATCTTAATGCCCCATGCAACTCCTGGTGATTAACCCTTTACTGCCTCCCCAGATTCAACATTTCCTGCATTGCTGCATCTTCTGTTAGAATCAGCTATTTAGGGGCAGGAGCAGCAGGGGCAGCAGGGGCAGCAGGGACAAGAATAGCTGTACAGTCCAGCCCCGAAATACCAGGCAATCCCTCTCTGAACAAGAGAAACAGCAAAACCCCAGACGTACGTTTCGGCCTATTGTGGGCCTCGTCAGTGAGGTGCAGCAGTATCTCTCTAGGCACACTGAGCAACGGGTCCACGTCTGAATTCCCGCATCACACTTAGGGAGACTTCCCTAAGTGTCATAATTTGCATAAATAAAAAGAGAGAAACGCTCAACCTGGGAACGAACAATAGAATAATAGCTTGTTCTATGGCTAGTTACCACCCTAGAAGCAGCCTCTTTTTGCTCAATATGTGCCTTTCACAGAGAAGAACTTTCCTGTAGCATATCAGTCTGATCCTGACTTCACAGTACAGTCCAGCCCCGAAATACCAGGCAATCCCTCTCTGAACAAGAGAAAAAGCAAAACCCCAGACGTACGTTTCGGCCTATTGTGGGCCTCGTCAGTGAGGTGCAGCAGTATCTCTCTAGGCACACTAAGCAATGGGTCCACGTCTGGATTCCCACATCACACTTAGGGAGACTTCCCTAAGTGTCATAATTTGCATAAATAAAAAGAGAGAAGCGCTCAACCTGGGAACGAACAATAGCATAATAGCTTGTTCTATGGCTAGTTACCACCCTAGAAGCAGCCTCTTTTTGCTCAATATGTGCCTTTCACAGAAAAGAACTTTTCTGTAGCATATCAGTCTTATCCTGAATTCACAGTACAGTCCAGCCCCGAAATACCAGGCAATCCCTCTCTGAACAAGAGAAACAGCAAAACCCCAGACGTATGTTTCGGCCTATTGTGGGCCTCGTCAGTGAGGTGCAGCAGTATCTCTCTAGGCACACTGAGCAACGGGTCCACGTCTGGATTCCCGCATCACACTTAGGGAGACTTCCCTAAGTGTCATAATTTGCATAAATAAAAAGAGAGAAGCGCTCAACCTGGGAACGAACAATAGCATAATAGCTTGTTCTATGGCTAGTTACCACCCTAGAAGCAGCCTCTTTTTGCTCAATATGTGCCTTTCACAGAGAAGAACTTTCCTGTAGCATATCAGTCTGATCCTGACTTCACAGTACAGTCCAGCCCCGAAATACCAGGCAATCCCTCTCTGAACAAGAGAAACAGCAAAACCCCAGACGTACGTTTCGGCCTATTGTGGGCCTCGTCAGTGAGGTGCAGCAGTATCTCTCTAGGCACACTGAGCAACGGGTCCACGTCTGGATTCCCGCATCACACTTAGGGAGACTTCCCTAAGTGTCATAATTTGCATAAATAAAAAGAGAGAAGCGCTCAACCTGGGAACGAACAATAGCATAATAGCTTGTTCTATGGCTAGTTACCACCCTAGAAGCAGCCTCTTTTTGCTCAATATGTGCCTTTCACAGAGAAGAACTTTCCTGTAGCATATCAGTCTGATCCTGACTTCACAGTACAGTCCAGCCCCGAAATACCAGGCAATCCCTCTCTGAACAAGAGAAACAGCAAAACCCCAGACGTACGTTTCGGCCTATTGTGGGCCTCGTCAGTGAGGTGCAGCAGTATCTCTCTAGGCACACTGAGCAACGGGTCCACGTCTGGATTCCCGCATCACACTTAGGGAGACTTCCCTAAGTGTCATAATTTGCATAAATAAAAAGAGAGAAGCGCTCAACCTGGGAACGAACAATAGCATAATAGCTTGTTCTATGGCTAGTTACCACCCTAGAAGCAGCCTCTTTTTTCTCAATATGTGCCTTTCACAGAGAAGAACTTTCCTGTAGCATATCAGTCTGATCCTGACTTCACAGTACAGTCCAGCCCCGAAATACCAGGCAATCCCTCTCTGAACAAGAGAAACAGCAAAACCCCAGACGTACGTTTCGGCCTATTGTGGGCCTCGTCAGTGAGGTGCAGCAGTATCTCTCTAGGCACACTGAGCAACGGGTCCACGTCTGAATTCCCGCATCACACTTAGGGAGACTTCCCTAAGTGTCATAATTTGCATAAATAAAAAGAGAGAAACGCTCAACCTGGGAACGAACAATAGAATAATAGCTTGTTCTATGGCTAGTTACCACCCTAGAAGCAGCCTCTTTTTGCTCAATATGTGCCTTTCACAGAGAAGAACTTTCCTGTAGCATATCAGTCTGATCCTGACTTCACAGTACAGTCCAGCCCCGAAATACCAGGCAATCCCTCTCTGAACAAGAGAAACAGCAAAACCCCAGACGTATGTTTCGGCCTATTGTGGGCCTCGTCAGTGAGGTGCAGCAGTATCTCTCTAGGCACACTAAGCAATGGGTCCACGTCTGGATTCCCGCATCACACTTAGGGAGACTTCCCTAAGTGTCATAATTTGCATAAATAAAAAGAGAGAAGCGCTCAACCTGGGAACGAACAATAGCATAATAGCTTGTTCTATGGCTAGTTACCACCCTAGAAGCAGCCTCTTTTTGCTCAATATGTGCCTTTCACAGAGAAGAACTTTCCTGTAGCATATCAGTCTGATCCTGACTTCACAGTACAGTCCAGCCCCGAAATACCAGGCAATCCCTCTCTGAACAAGAGAAACAGCAAAACCCCAGACGTACGTTTCGGCCTATTGTGGGCCTCATCAGTGAGGTGCAGCAGTATCTCTCTAGGCACACTGAGCAACGGGTCCACGTCTGGATTCCCGCATCAGACTTAGGGAGACTTCCCTAAGTGTCATAATTTGCATAAATAAAAAGAGAGAAGCGCTCAACCTGGGAACGAACAATAGCATAATAGCTTGTTCTATGGCTAGTTACCACCCTAGAAGCAGCCTCTTTTTGCTCAATATGTGCCTTTCACAGAAAAGAACTTTTCTGTAGCATATCAGTCTTATCCTGAATTCACAGTACAGTCCAGCCCCGAAATACCAGGCAATCCCTCTCTGAACAAGAGAAACAGCAAAACCCCAGACGTATGTTTCGGCCTATTGTGGGCCTCGTCAGTGAGGTGCAGCAGTATCTCTCTAGGCACACTGAGCAACGGGTCCACGTCTGGATTCCCGCATCACACTTAGGGAGACTTCCCTAAGTGTCATAATTTGCATAAATAAAAAGAGAGAAGCGCTCAACCTGGGAACGAACAATAGCATAATAGCTTGTTCTATGGCTAGTTACCACCCTAGAAGCAGCCTCTTTTTGCTCAATATGTGCCTTTCACAGAGAAGAACTTTCCTGTAGCATATCAGTCTGATCCTGACTTCACAGTACAGTCCAGCCCCGAAATACCAGGCAATCCCTCTCTGAACAAGAGAAACAGCAAAACCCCAGACGTACGTTTCGGCCTATTGTGGGCCTCGTCAGTGAGGTGCAGCAGTATCTCTCTAGGCACACTGAGCAACGGGTCCACGTCTGGATTCCCGCATCACACTTAGGGAGACTTCCCTAAGTGTCATAATTTGCATAAATAAAAAGAGAGAAGCGCTCAACCTGGGAACGAACAATAGCATAATAGCTTGTTCTATGGCTAGTTACCACCCTAGAAGCAGCCTCTTTTTGCTCAATATGTGCCTTTCACAGAGAAGAACTTTCCTGTAGCATATCAGTCTGATCCTGACTTCACAGTACAGTCCAGCCCCGAAATACCAGGCAATCCCTCTCTGAACAAGAGAAACAGCAAAACCCCAGACGTACGTTTCGGCCTATTGTGGGCCTCGTCAGTGAGGTGCAGCAGTATCTCTCTAGGCACACTGAGCAACGGGTCCACGTCTGGATTCCCGCATCACACTTAGGGAGACTTCCCTAAGTGTCATAATTTGCATAAATAAAAAGAGAGAAGCGCTCAACCTGGGAACGAACAATATCATAATAGCTTGTTCTATGGCTAGTTACCACCCTAGAAGCAGCCTCTTTTTTCTCAATATGTGCCTTTCACAGAGAAGAACTTTCCTGTAGCATATCAGTCTGATCCTGACTTCACAGTACAGTCCAGCCCCGAAATACCAGGCAATCCCTCTCTGAACAAGAGAAACAGCAAAACCCCAGACGTACGTTTCGGCCTATTGTGGGCCTCGTCAGTGAGGTGCAGTAGTATCTCTCTAGGCACACTGAGCAACGGGTCCACGTCTGGATTCCCGCATCACACTTAGGGAGACTTCCCTAAGTGTCATAATTTGCATAAATAAAAAGAGAGAAGCGCACAAGAGCAAAAAGAGGCTGCTTCTTGGGTGGTAACTAGCCATTGAACAAGCTATTATGCTATTGTTCGTTTCCAGGTTGAGCGCTTCTCTCTTTTTATTTATGAGCCTTAAAGATTATGTATCTCAAGGCTGCAATTTTGTACCAAAGAAAGGCTGTTCCTCCTACTAGGGTCAGCAGCTGGCTAGAGGTTAAAGGACATTATAAATGTCACTTCAGCAGCTGCATAGCATGTGGTTTTACATGTGTCACTAAACACTTCCAATCATTTGCTACGCACAAGGTGTTTGATCTTGGATCCTATACAAATTGCCGTTCCATTTTTGTGATATATCTGGTTGAGTGCACCCAATGTAAGAAGCAGTACGTAGGGTGCACCTCCAGAGAAGGCAGAAACAGGATCAGGGAACACCTGAATAATATAGAGAATGGTGTTGAGTGCTCAGTCCTAGCTAGGCACTTTATCTATGTTCATGATAAAGTAGTCTCATCTTTTAAGTGGCAAGTGATCGATCAGATCAGAGCTCCACTTCGTGGAGGAGATAGAATGACTAAGTTATTGTTTAAGGAGGCCTTTTGGATCTTCAAGCTACAGACTAGAAGACCAAAGGGCTTCAATATTGATGGTGATGTCATCAATTTCTGGAATCAACAACATTAACACTGGCTATAATTAGCCGGCAGTTTACAAATGTGTTCATCTAATACTTTAATAATCTACACACAAGGTATAATTCTTGACATATAAATACAGCAATCTGTGTTCATTGAGAACCATATATATCAATGCTTTGAAAGTTAAAATGGTCTAGGTATGATAGCAGTAAGGATAATAAATCAATAGGCACTAGGTACACTTAATGGTTAGTATGATGGTTATAGTTAAATATAGGGTAGAATATATGATAATCCTTTAGATTAAAAACTATCCATATAGAGTTAATTTATGGCTAGGATCCCAAACAATAATGTTTTGGATTTTCATATTGGCAGGTTAATGCTATCCCTATCTTATAAACATTGCTTTAGTAATGATTGTGCATCATTTCTCCTTTCTGCTTTCACTCCTTTGCATTGTGAATTAAGACCAGAAGATGTCATTTAGCCTTGTCTGCACTAATGATTGTTTCTCTTTATATTCACTTTTTTTTATCTAAAAGGATATGTGATTTTGTGAATGTTTCATTTTAAAGTCCAAATTAATTGGATAATATGTGACTTATCATTTAAATGATCCTTTCAATTGTATTTCCATACCATTTAAGAACTTGATTGTTAGGTATTATCCTGTCCCTTTAAATTAGCATATACGGGGTTTCTCACACCTGGGGGCTCAGGTGTATTTAAGTAGCATGTTGATGTGAACTTATCAGTCCATGAATAAGGCAGAGGGCTGCCGAAACGCGTAGGACCTGTTCTATGTACCCCTTATGCAAGGGCTATAAGCTTTTATGCTATTTTTATATTCATCTCCAATAAAGTCAATTTTACTTCAACGCCTTGAGGTCTCGCTGGTTTTTCCAATGATAAATAAGGCTGTTGAATGTAGATTTGCGGCAGCAATATCTGGTGATGCCTGGGGAGGTTATTAACTTCAGCAAATGTGCCTAAATTGACGTAACTTTCTTGTTACGAAATAGCTTGATATGACTGCAGACCATTTTCAAATGCATTCTGGCCACAAAAACACCCGCTATATCTTTCATGGAGACAATTTCACAAAGGTATTTCAATCATAGAAGATATTTTGACAGTTTGTAAAAAGTGTTTTCTTTTTACTTTTCAATTTATTTTTTTTCACGTTCTGGACCTTAAAGGGACATAAAACCCAATGTTTTTCTTTCATGATTTAAATAGAACATAGCATTTTAAACAACTTTCTAATTTACTTCTATTATCACATTTTCTTAGTTTTCTTGTTATTTTGTGGAAAAGCAGAAATGTAAGTTTAAGAGTGTGCACATGTCTGCAGCACTATAAAGCAGCAGTTTTGCAACAATGTTTTACATTAGCAGGGACACTAGATGGCAGCACTATTTCCTGTCGTGTAGTGCTTCAGGCATGTGCACGCTACCTACCTAGGTATCTCTTCAACAAAGAATAACATGAGAATGAAATAAAATTGATAACAGAAGTAAATTGGAAACTTTTTAAAAATGATATCCTCTATCTGAATCATGAAAGAACATTTTTGGGTTTAATGTCCCTTTAAGCCTGTTGAAAATGTAATTTATTTGCCAATTTTGTGAAGTATTTCTTGGCTATTTATATGCCCTTTTGTCAATGTTAAAATTCTAGCACATGATCAGTTCACCTTTTAATAAACTAGACAATTTTTACGTAATAAAAAATTAAACTTTGCCTAGCGTACCCTGTTGACATAGTACCTACATCCTATCTTCTATCTCTTGCTGCGGTTCCTGATGTCAGCTTTGACAGCTAAGACTGCAGCCAGAGGCAGAAGGCATCTGCCTTTATATGGTACCATATGAAGGCATATCACAGATACAGACAGATTGCGATACATTGCTAAAGAAAAAAATGTTTTGTGAGGCAAAAGAGGTTTTGACAGAGGTGGGGAGTATAAATAATGATAGCTTGGGGGAGGGAGGGAGGGAGGGGGAAGGAGGGAACCCTAAACTACTGGAAATTATTTTGTATTAATAAATTCTATAAACTGGTCACTGGCAGAAAGCAGCTAATACTTAAAATGGGGACTTCTAGTCAGAGGGGGGGGGGGGGTTAGAGAGTTTTTGTGGAGGGATCAGTGAGGTGGGAGAATTGAGGAGGGATCCCTACAATAAAAAATAATATATATTTTTTTTTTTTAAAAAAAAAGAATGCTCTAAAACTGGATACTGGCAGAGACTGTCTGCTGGTACCTAAGATGTTGGTGACCAGTGGTGGGTTTAGGAGGGAAGATAGATGTTTGAGAGAGAGAGATCAGGGGTGGGAGGTGCCTGGGTGATTTCTAAACTACATCTAAAATTAACCTTAAAATCTACACGATTAACCCCTTTGCTGCTGGGAATATTAGAAGTGTGGTGCACAGTTGCAAGTAGTGGCCTTCTTATAACCAAAAAGCAATGGCAAAGTCATGCATGTCTGCTATTTCTGAACAAAGGAAATGCCAGAGAAAATTTTACTAAAATTTGAGTTATGACTGCACAAGCGCAATGTTAATAATTGCAGTGAGAAACTGAAAGTTTGTGAAAAGTGAACTATTTTTTGTAATATGATCACTTTTGAGGGCAAAACCTTGTCATGACATATACCAAAACAGGCCTAGATCAATACCTTGGTTTAATAAATGAAATAGGAAAAAGCATTGTTTAAGCACTGAAAGATACATACCAGTTAATGTCTCTACTCCCCAAACCAGAAAAAGGGGGTTATCAATATTAAAACATAACTTTTATTACAGAAGGGTTAAATAAAAAAAAACACAGTTAAAGGGACATTAAACCCAATTTTTTTCTTTCATGATTCAGATAGAGAATACAATTTTAAACAATATTACAATTTACTTCTATTATCTAATTTTCTTCTTTCTTTAGATATTCTTTGTTGAAGAAATAGCAATGCACATGGGTGAGCCAATCACACGAGGCATCTATGTGCAGCCACCAATCAGCAGCTACTGAGCCTATCTAGATATGCTTTTTGGCAAAGGATATCAAGAGAATTAAGCAAATTAGATAACAGAAGTACATTAGAAAGTTGTGTAAAATTGCATGCTCTTTCTAAATCATGAAAGAAGAAATTTGGGTTTCATGTCCCTTTAAACATTTAAAAATTAACAGGTGAGTCCAATCCAAAATACTACACAAATGTCATATTCAATATTCGTTTCACATATAAAAACCAGAGAAAAGCATAAAATTATTAATTATCCCCATTACAGTGTGCAGCACTAGGCAAAAGATCACTAGCTAATGACTATCTGTAGCTATTAATCCTCTACAAGGGAGCTAAAGGGGTTGGCGATATACTAAGCTCTATAACCCATCTGTAATGCGATCATATTACAAAAAATTATTACTTTTGTTCAGCCTTTACAACAGATGGTACAGATAGTGGGATTATATTAAGAGATGTTACTTTAAATGATAATGGGAGTTGTGCTTGTCTTTTTACAGAGGAAGAGGTTTCAAGGACTTTATAAAAAATAAAAGTAAATATGTCTCTGGGTCCAGATAATATTCATCCAAGAGTTCTTAGAGAACTTTGATCTGTGATAGCTACTTCATTAGCTGATTTATTTAATCAGTCACTGCTAACAGGAGTGTGATGATAGCAGGATGTGATGTCACTAGCTGGTGGGCGGGGCTTAGGTCCGGTGTCTGTGTCGCAGTTAGTTTAGTACAATCAACCTGTCTGGATGTGTATTGCTATGCTCTGTAATAAAATAGAGTTGTACCATCATTGCTGTGTCCTGCATATGTCCTGCATCTCATGACATGGTGTCAGAAGTTCTGGACTACGCTTCTGTTTCTGATGATGACGATGTCAAAGTTTACCCCACCTGAGCCTTTTGACTTTTCTCAGCCTGCAGCTTGGCCCACATGGCGTCAGCGGTTTCAGCGCTTCAGGATTGCATCCAAACTGAACAAGGAGAGTGGTGAAGTACAAGTTAATTCTCTTTTATACTCTATGGGGAAAGATGTAGAGCCAGTGTTCAATGCTTTTACTTTCCAAGAAGGGGAAGAAGTTAACTTTGATATAGTTATGGATAAACTCAGTGCCCACTTTGTGCCCAAAAGAAATGTGATTCATGAGAGAGCTTGTTTTCACAAACGTAATCAGCGTGTGGGAGAATCTGTGGAGTCATTTTTGCGCAGCCTGTATGAATTAGCTGAATTCTGTGAGTTTGGTGTTGCTAAAGAAGAGCAAATCAGAGACAGAATAGTTATTGGAATTGCAGATGCTGAAGTCTCCCTGAAGCTGCAGTTAGAGCCTGATTTAACATTAGACGGGGCTATTAGGATGGCCCGCCAGAGTGAACTGGTGAAAAAGCAAAGTGCTGATCTGAGGTCTGAGAGTATTGTGGATGAAGTACAACAGTCTAGGAAAATTGCTAGTGAAAGGCACAGTGTGAGCGGTAGATCT
The DNA here is from genome assembly GCF_027579735.1 of Bombina bombina. Classification (NCBI taxonomy): domain Eukaryota; kingdom Metazoa; phylum Chordata; class Amphibia; order Anura; family Bombinatoridae; genus Bombina; species Bombina bombina. The sequence goes on from NC_069502.1 coordinate 1,067,218,354, forward strand.
AAAGTACTGGAAAGGCCTAGAAGTGGATGGGCGCAACATGGCCGATGCACACGGTGCTACCGGGCTCATGATCAGAGTGCTATATGCCCGGCCAGAGATAAAAGATGCAGAAAATGTAACAGAATAGGCCATTTTGAAGTGGTGTGTAAAACTGAATACATTAAGGAGATGCAGGTGGACAGTGACCAGGAGGGTCAGGAAGTGTCTTTTGTGGGGTCTGTTGTGGAACGGACAAGCTCAGAGGAAGATTGGAAAGTTACCTTTACTGTAATGGGAGCCAATGTTGATTTTAAGATTGACACAGGAGCAGATATCACTGTAATGTCTTTTGCTGAATTTATGAGACTGCCTCGACAGCCCCAGCTGGCGAAGGTTACTACAAATGTTCATAGTCCTGGTGGCCGCATTGATTGTGTGGGGAAATTTCTTGCCAGCTGTGAGTACAAACAAAGGAAGTTCACCATGTGGGTGCATGTGATCCGAGGTCAGTGTGTTAACAGTTTATTGAGCAGAAAAGCAGCCTGTGACTTGGGCCTCGTGGCCAGAGTGAATGAGATCTCTGAAGATATGTTTGGCGAGTTGGGCCTACTGAGCTGCAAACCTGTCCGTATAGCACTTAAAAGTGACGCAGTCCCGTACAGTATTTCTACTCCTCGTAGAATTCCGTTCCCGCTCATGCCTCAAGTGGAGAAAGAGCTCATGCGCATGAAGTCTATGGGGGTTATTGAGGAGGTTGTTGAAGCAACTGATTGGTGTGCCCCCATTGTTCCAGTTGCAAAGAAAAACGGAAAGGTGCGCATCTGTGTGGACCTGAAAAGGTTGAATGAGGCAGTGAAGAGGGAGAGATTTGTGCTGCCGACACTGGAAGATATAGCCCCGAAGTTGGCTGGGGCGAAGTTCTTTTCCACATTAGACGCTTCTAGCGGCTTTTGGCAGATCCCCCTGGATCCAAAGTGCCGCAAACTGACTACCTTTATCACTCCGGTAGGTCGGTTCTGTTTCTGCAGACTTCCCTTTGGGATATCCTCCGCTCCTGAGATCTTTCAGAGGGAAATGAGTTCTCTCCTGAGTGGCCACGTGGGCACAGCAGTCGTCATGGACGACATTCTAGTGTATGGGTCTACAGTGGAGGAGCATGATCAGCGTTTGAGTTGTGTGCTGCAGGCTATCAAAGAGTCTGGGCTGAAGCTGAATAAAGAAAAATGTCATTTTAGGAAAACTGAATTATGCTACTTTGGGCATATCATCAACGGGGATGGCATCAAGCCGGACCCCGAGAAAATTCGGGCTATCGAACAGATGAAAAGCCCTTCTGATGTACATGAGCTGAGACAGATATTGGGCCTAGTAAATTACGTGGGCAAGTTTCTTCCAGATTTATCTACAGTTTTGCACCCTATCACAGAGTTGCTTAAGAAAGATGTTGCCTGGGTCTGGGGACCCTCACAAGAAAAAGCGTTCCTGCATGCTAAGTCCCTGCTGGGGTCTGCCCCAGTGCTGGGGTTCTACGACCCTTCAAAAAAGACTGTGGTTAGTGCTGATGCAAGCAGTTATGGGTTGGGGGCTGCACTCCTGCAGCTGAATGACAACAAACTACAGCCCATCGCCTACTGTTCCCGCACACTGACGGCTGCGGAGTCAAAATACGCTCAAATTGAGAAAGAGTGCCTGGCCGCAGTTTGGGCCTGTGAGCGCTTTCAGCGTTATCTAGTGGGTTTGGAGAAATTTAGTCTGGAAACTGACCACAAACCGCTAGTCCCTCTTATCAATTCTTATGACATCGACAAAACACCCTTGAGATGCCAGAGACTTTTAATGAGACTGCTCAGGTTCAATGTTCAGGCAGTGCATGTGCCGGGGAAGCAGCTGGTTGTGGCAGATACACTGTCCAGGCTCCCGCTGGCTGCTGCTGAAGAATCCTCTACAGAATCGGATGTAAAAGTGTATGTTGATTCAGTTCTGGCCTCTAAGTCCATTTCTTCAAGGAAACTGGAAGAGATAAAGAAAGAGACATATTTGGACACAGATCTGCAAGAAGTTATAAGGTACATAAGAGATGGCTGGCCCGAGAGCCGGGCAGCCTGGATGTCTTTAAATGCTTACCAGCCAGAGAGGTCGCAGCTCACGGAGCTGGAGGGGTTGGTGCTGTTCCAAGACCGTATTGTAATTCCTGTCAGCATGAGGAAGGAGATGTTAAACAGGATTCATGATGGCCACTTAGGCATTACAAAGTGCAGAGAAAGAGCAGCTACAGCTGTGTGGTGGCCTGGGATCAGCTCCGACATTGCAAATCACGTGTCTAAATGTGCCTTTTGCCGGGAACGCCGGCCTACTCAGAGAAGGGAGCCCTTAATGTCTACTCCGCTGCCTGCGGGGCCGTGGCAGAAAATAGCTGCTGATTTGTGCGAACTGCACGGGAAAAAGTTTCTTGTTGTTATCGACTACTATTCCAGGTATTTGGAAATAGCACCCCTGAATGATATCACAAGTCAGGCCGTTATCATTCGCCTGAAGAGCTTGTTCGCCCGCTGGGGCATTCCAATGGAGCTGGTGAGTGATAATGGCATGCAGTTCGCTTCTACAGAGTTCAGTGCCTTCAGCAGAGAATATGATTTTGTACATTCCACGTCAAGTCCACATTATCCGCAGGCCAACGGAATGGCTGAAAGGGCAGTTCAAACAACAAAATTCATCCTAAAGCAATCTGAACCGTACCTAGCCCTCTTGTCATACAGGGCGACGCCCATTCAAGCCACCGGGTTTAGCCCGGCACAGCTGATGCTAGGACGCCAGATTCGCACCACTTTACCCTCAGTGGGTGTCTTCAAGCCGCCTGGCCCTGTTCCTCGGGACGAAGTCCTTAGGAGGGATGAAGAGGCCAAAAAGGGTTATCGTTTCTTCTACGACAGGAGACATTCTGTCAGGCCTTTACAGGAACTGAAAGCGGGCCAAAGTGTCAGAATTAAACTGGATGATGAGAAGAAATGGAAGACGCCTGCTACGGTAGTGGGCCGCTCTCCAGAACCAAGGTCTTACACAGTCCTTACAGAGGGAGGGACGGTTACACGCCGTAACCGAAGACATCTTCAGCCTGTACCTGAGAGTCTGGAACCGGATACCTCAGTACCACCGCCGGTGGGATCTCCTGTTCTAAGAGAGGTGCCTTCCCCTCAGCAAGATCATAGCGGGGATATATCTTTGCCTCCAGCAGACTCTTGTTCACCATCTTCTGTATCAGAGGACAATTCATGCAAAGTTACATCAAGCGGAAGAGTGGTGAGGCTTCCGGCCCGATACAGGGACTGACTTTAGCTAGAACAGTGACCGGAAGTATGGGCAGAATAATCCCATGGTCACTGTGGACTAGGGTAGTCTACCCCGATGTCCAAGTCAGGATGTAATTTGTTTGTTCATGTTTTCTAATCTATCTGTTTTTTATAATGTTCTAAAACAAAATGTTGTGTATACCCTGTTGGTGTACCTTGTTGTTTAATATATGTGAATGTATGCTTTGCCTTTGAAAAAGGGGAAGATGTGATGATAGCAGGATGTGATGTCACTAGCTGGTGGGCGGGGCTTAGGTCCGGTGTCTGTGTCGCAGTTAGTTTAGTACAATCAACCTGTCTGGATGTGTATTGCTATGCTCTGTAATAAAATAGAGTTGTACCATCATTGCTGTGTCCTGCATATGTCCTGCATCTCATGACAAGGAGTTTTGTTCCAAAAGTCTGGAAAAGTGCCATTGTAGTCCCTCTTTATAAAAAGGGTAGTAGGGAAGATTCTTCGAACTATAGGCCAGTCAGTTTGACCTCAATTGCAGGGAAATTAATGCAAACTCTTTAAAAGGAAAAACATCTGTCTTACCTTCAGACAAACAACTTAGAAGACAAAGGACAGCATGGTTTCACTACTGAAAGATCATGTCAGACTAATCTAATTGATTTCTTTAACAAAGTAAATAAATTAATAGACCAGGAAGGAGTCGTAGATGTTGCATATCTAGACCTTAGCAAAGCATATGACACTGTCCCACACAAAAAAACGTATTCACAAAATGTATTGCCTTGGAGTAGATGTTAAGATTGTTAAGTGGGTAGAAAGCTGGCTTAAATATAGAAGGCAGAAGGTTTCAAATAATGGATTACATTCAAATTAAGGGGTAAGTTACTATTGGTGTTCCACAAGGGTCAGTTCTTGGGCCTGTTTTGTTTAACATGTTCATAAGTGATATTGGAAGTGGGCTTAAGGGGAAGGGTTGCTTGTTTGCTGATGATACACACATTTGTAACAGAGTTGATGTTCTAGGAGGGGTTGATCAAATGAACAGTGATATTAAAAAAAAACTAGAGAACTGGTCAAATAAATTGGATCTGAAATTTAATATTACCATGCGCAAAAATATACAAATAGAATACAAAAACCCAAAGGCCAATTCTAGGGATCAATTTATAAAGCACCGTAAGCAGCGGTCTCCGTAACCTGTCCGCCTGCTCTGAGGCAGCGGACAGAAATCAACCCGATCGAATACGATCAGGTTGATTGACACCCCCTACTAGCGGCCGCAATTCTGCAGGGAGCGGTATTGCACCAGAAGTTCACAAAAACTGCTGGTGCAATGATAAATGCCAACAGCGTACGCTGTCGGCATTTATCGATGTGCAGCGGACATGATACGCTACATCGTATTATGTCAGCTTGCACATTAATAAATTGACCCCATAGTCTCAATGGTACACTACTGACTGTAACTAAAGAAGAAATGGACTTGGGGATTGTTATTTCAGATAATTTAACATTTGCTACACAATGCAGCAGTGCAGCACCAATAATTCAGCAGCACAGCAGAGGTAAACTATATTTCAATTTTATTCAGTACCAGGAGGAAAAACATGACGTTTCGGGCTCAATTGCCCTTAATCATATCAATGCAGCAATGCAGCCAGTAAGTCCAGTCGAATACTTAGTTACATTGAGAAAGGTATCAGTAGTAGAAATAGCAAGTTTCTTATGCCACTTCATATGATTATTATTTAGGATGAATTTGGAATACTGTGTCCAGTTCTGGAGGCCATATCTTAAGAAAGATATAAATGAACTAGAAGCTGTTCAAAAGAGGGCTACTAAAATGGTAAACAATGTAAAATATAAAACGTACAAAGAAAGACTCTATGACCTAAATCTGTATAGTTTAGAGGATAGAAGGGAAAGAGGTGACATGATAGAAACCTTCAAATGCATGAAGGGACATAATAGAAGCTGAAAGCTTTTTCCACAAAAAAAAAACAAAGGCCACAACAAGAGGTCACAATCTAAAGTTAGAGGGTGTCAGGTTCAGGAGAAATGTGAGGAAGCATTTTTTTTACAGAAAGGGTGGTGGATTCATGGAATAAACTTCTAATTGAGGTGGTAAACACAAAGACTGTAAAGGAATTCAAAAATGCCTGGGACATGCATAAGGCTAGCCTAAGAAAAAAGTAACATGTAATATGGGTAGACTTGACGGGCTTTTTTGGTTCTTATCTACCGTCAAAGTCTATGTTTCTATGTTTTCTATCTATATATATATAGTGCACCCTGCACTATCAAGAGTGTTCCACTTGAATTCTTGGCCATTATTTGTTGGGTTTGTGCTCTGCACACAATTCACAACTTGTGAAACAAGTGATGTTATTTTCTAATAATAAATCTTAGTCACATACTTATTTACATAAATGTATTATGTATAATTATACAAATGAAATATATTGTCAGTGATATAGAACAACTAGGTTTATTTTTATTTTTTTTATTTTTTTTATTGAACCAAGTATGTCAGTTATTGTAGTTTATGATGTACTGCACAATTATAAATGTATACATATTTTAAACACATAAATAGTAAATAGTGGATCCCTGTTACAATTTGTATTATTATATTGAAATCATCAAAGTTTCTGTGGACTGATATTTAGTGACTTACTATTTCTAAATTGTTTAAATTCATTTTGAAATTACATATCATGATAATAATACTGTTTTAAACTATTCAATACCTATTTGCATCAGCAAGCAATGTTTTACATAAAAGAGCCATACTGTTATTTTAAACCTAATTTTCAATTTTATTTCTTCTTGTAGGTTAATATCGAACACTGGAATTAATTTTATCCCTGCTGTTTCCAAGATACAATCATTGCAAACAATGCTATTGTAAGTTGTAAGAATATCTGCAAAATATTCCATCATTTTACAAATCTACACTCTTAAAGGGACAATCAAAAAACTTCCATGATTCAAATAGGACATGTCATTTTAAACAACTTTCCAATTTTCTTTTATCACCAATTTTTCTCTGTTCTTTTGGTATTCTTAGTTTAAAGCTAAACCTAGGTGGTTCATATGCTAATTTCTTATACCTTGAAGGCCGCCTCTAATCTGAAAGTATTTTGAACGTTTTTCACCACTAGAGGGCATTAGTTCATGTGTTTCACATAGATAATACTGAGCTCACTCACGTGAATTTACCGAGGAGTGAGCACTGCTTGGCTAAAATACAAGTCTGTCAAATGAACTGAAATAAGGGGGCAGTCAGCAGAGGCTTAGATACAAGATAATTACAGAGGTAAAACATGCATAATTATAACTTTTAGTTATGCAAAACTGAGGAATGGGTTATAAAGAGATTATCTATTTTTTTTAAAAACAAAAATTCTGGTGTTGACTGTCCCTTTTAACTTTGATGTGGTTTAAATCTTTTTGTATTATATTATAGGGCACAGCTATACGTCTGTATATGTGTTACTTTAGCTAAGTATAGCTCAATTGGTTTTATCCTAGATTAAAGGGACATGATGGTCATAAATAAACTTTAATGCATAATATAGAAAATGCAATTTTAAGAGATTTTTCAATCTGTTAATGTTATCATATTTACTTTGTTCCCTTTGTATCCTTTGTCAAAATACATGGCTAGGTAGGCCGAGAAGTAGTAAAGCACTACTGGGAACTACATATATATATGCTTCTTGTCATTGGCTCATCAGATGTGCTCATTTACCTCCCAGTATTTCATTACTGCTCTGGAACTGACTTAACTTATTTGTTTAACCACTTTTCAGGGGTTAAAGAATTAGTCTAGTCAAAATTAAACTCATGATTCAGATAGAGCATGCAGTTTTAAGCAACTTTCTGATTGAATTCTATTATAATTTTTTCTCCATTCTCTTGGTATCTTTATTTGAATATAAGCTTAGGAGACAGCCCATTTTTGGTTCAGACCTGGGTAGCACTTGTTGATTGGTGACTACATTTAGATATCAATCAGAAAGCGCTACCCAGGTGCTGAACCAAAAATGGGGCGGCTCCCATGCTTACATTCTAATTTTTTAAAATAAAGATAAAAAAGAACAAAGAAAAATTGATAATAGGAGTAAATTAGAAAGTTGCTTAAAATTGCATGCTCTATCTGAATCATTAAAGTTTAATTCTGACTAGACTATCCCTTTAAGCACTTAGGAGTCAATTGCAATCGTCCTGATCTTGTTTATTGGCATGTTTTGGTTCCTGATCCATGTTTTACAAGTTCTTAGTGATCACCATCCAAGGGATAACACCATTGGATCCAATTAGATAGAGGGAAAATCAACCATGTGATGTATGGCTCGCAGCTAGGATCCCAATCCTCCCAATCATGGGTTTTTTACTTTATTTCAGCAGCAAACTGGACACATTGGCAACTATTTATCAAGCCGTCAACTTACTTGCATTCGACGGCACCAATACGCTCGCCAAAGTTCGCCTAACATCACTGCCGCGGACCTGAATACATTCTCCAAAATTATCAAAAAAGCTGTCAAAAAGCTGTGCACTAAGTATGGGGCGATGAGCAGCGGACTGTTGTTAACTAACAGTCATCGATCTCGCTGCTCTTCGGCTTTTTTACAGCTTTCTTGGTACCCTGTCACTAAACACCTACACTATACTATACTGTTTTCCCCCTATACCGCCGCTCCCGGACCCCACCGCAACTCTAATAAATGTATTAACCCCTAAACCACCACTCCTGGAGCCCACCGCCACCTACATTATACTTATTAACCCCTAATCTGCCCCCCTACACCGCCACCACCTACATTATATTTATTAATCCCTAATCTGCCCCCCCACACCGCCGCCACCTACATTAAATTTATTAACCCCTAATATGCCCCCCTATACCCCCGCTACCTACATTAAATTTATTAACCCCTAATCTGCCCCCCCTACACAGCCGCAACCTACATTAAACTTATTAACCCCTAATCTGCCCCTCCTACACTGCCGCCACCTACATTAAAATTATTAACCCCTAATTCCCCCGCGACACCGCCGCCACCTACATTAAATTTATTAACCCCTAAACCTAAGTCTAACCCTAACCCTAACACCCCCTAACTTAAATATAATTTAAATAAATATAAATAAATATTACTATCATTAAATAAATTATTCCTAGTTAAAACTAAACTATTTAATAACTATTTTATAACTATTTAATAACTTCCTAGTTAAAATAAAAACAAATATACATGTAAAATAAAACCTAACCTAAGTTACAATTACACCTAACACTACACTATAATTAAATAAATTCCCTAAACTAAATACAATTAAATAAAATTAAATAAAATTATCTAAAGTACAACCCCCCCCCCACTAAATTACAGAAAATAAAAAACAAATTACAAGTTTTTTAAACTAATTACACCTAATCTAATCCCCCTAACAAAATAAAAAAGCCCCCCAAAATAAAAAAGCCCTACCCTACACTAAATTACAAATAGCCCTTAAAAGGGCCTTTTGCGGGGCATTGCCCCAAAGTAATCAGCTCTTTTACCTGTAAAAAAAATTACAACCCCCCAACATTAAAACCCACCACCCACACAATCAACCCTACTCTAAAACCCACCCAATCCCCCCTTAAAAAAACACTAACCCCTTGAAGATCACCCTACCTTGAGAAGTCTTCACCCAACCGGGCCGAAGTCCTCAAGTAAGCCGGCAGAAGTGGTCCTCCAGACGGGCAGAAGTGGTCCTCCAGACGGGCAGAAGTGGTCCTCCAGACGGGCAGAAGTCTTCATCCAGACAGCATCTTCTATCTTCATCCATCCGGTGCGGAGCAGGTCCATCTTCAAGACATCTGACGCCGAGCATCCTCATTCAAGATGGCGTCCCTTCAATTCCGATTGGCTAATAGAATTCTATCAGCCAATCGGAATTAAGGTAGGAAAAATCCTATTGGCTGATGCAATCAGCCAATAGGATTGAAGTTCAATCTTATTGGCTGATCCAATCAGCCAATAGGATTGAGCTCACATTCTATTGGCTGTTCCAATCAGGGAAAAAATATTTGATCCCCTGCTGATTTTGTATGTTTGCCCACTGACACAGAAATGATCAGTCTATAATTTTAATGGTAGGTTTATTTGAACAGTGAGAGACAGAATAACAACAAAAAATCCAGAAAAATGCATTTCAAAAAAGTTATAAATTGATTTGCATTTTAATAAATTAAATAAGTATTTGACCCTTTTGCAAAACATGACTTAGTACTTGGTGGCAAACCCCATGTTGGCAATCACAGAGGTTAGACATTTCTTGTAGTTGGCCACCAGGTTTGCACACATCTCAGGAGGGATTTTGTCCCACTCCTCTTTGCAGATCCTCTCCAAGTCATTAAGGTTTTGAGGCTGACGTTTGGCAATTCGATCCTTCAGCTCCCTCTACAGATTTTCTATGGGATTAAGGTCTGGAGACTGGCTAGGCCACTCCTGGACCTTAATGTGCTTCGTCTTGAGCCCCTCATTTGTTGCCTTGGCCATGTGTTTTGGGTCATTGTCATGCTGGAGTACCCATCCACGACCCATTTTCAATGCCCTGACTGAGGGAAGGAGGTTAAATAAAAAGAGAGAAGCACTCAACCTGGGAACGAACAATAGCATAATAGCTTGTTCTATGGCTAGTTACCACCCAGGAAGCAGCCTCTTTTTACTCAACATGTGCCTTTCACAGAGAAAAACTTTCCTGAAGCATATCAGTCTGATCCTGACTTCACAGTACAGTCCTGCCCTTAAATACCAAGCAATACATCCTTGAATTAGAGAAACAGCAAAACCCCAGACGTACGTTTCGGCCTAATGTGGGCCTCGTCAGTGAGGTGCAGCCATATCCCTCTAGGCACACTGAGCAACGGGTCCACATCTGGATTCCTGCATCACACTTAGGGACTCGACTTCCCTAAATGTCATAATTTGCATAAATAAAAAGAGAGAAGCACTCAACCTGGGAACGAACAATAGCATAATAGCTTGTTCTTTGGCTAGTTACCACCCAAGAAGCAGCCTCTTTTTGCTCAACATGTGCCATTCACAGAGAAGAACTTTCCTGAAGCATATCAGTCTGATCCTGACTTCACAGTACAGTCCAGCCCTTAAATACCAGGCAATGCCTCCCTGAACGAGAGAAACAGCAAAACCCCAGACGTATGTTTCAGCCTAATGTGGGCCTCGTCAGTGAGGTGCAGCTATATCCCTCTAGGCACACTGAGAAACGGGTCCACGTCTGGATTCCCGCGTTACACTTAGGGAGACTTCCCTAAGTGTCATAATTTGCATAAATAAAAAGAGAGAAGCACTCAACCTGGGAACGAACAATAGCATAATAGTTTGTTCTATGGCTAGTTACCACCCAAGAAGCAGCCTCTTTTTGCTCAACATGTGCCTTTCACAGAGAAGAACTTTCCTGAAGCATATCAGTTTGATCCTGACTTCACAGTACAGTACAGTACAGACTTCACAGTACAGTCCTAAAAGACACACCAGATTATACAGTCTTGATAAAGGTGCAAGTAACGGCGCTGAAACGCGTAGAAAACCTGACATCGAGTGTGGAAAGATTGGCTCCAGTACAGGAAACACTCCCCCCACGATCCGGTTGCCTGATAGGTCCTCCGTGTACAACGTGAACGTCACACGCACACCAGGGTAGGAAGCAGTTGCGGAGGAAATTCAAACAGCGGTAAAAGCCGCTTGAAGAACTCTACCTATTTACACAAGCACTCTTCCCAGAACCCAAGGTAAAACAAAGAAGACAAACACGGAGGTAAGGAATATCAGAGATCCGGTTAGGGGGAGAACAAACTGTAAACTTCCAACCAGCTTAATACTGTATTTGGATTTTAACCGCTTCAGAATCAGTTGTGGCCACAACTTAAGGGAATCACATAGGATTACAATATCCGAACTCTCAGCACTATTTTTTAAGACTAGAATGTACCCCTATATGCTCTAAAGAGATACACATACTTACATGGTATAATTATATATGTCAGTAGATACGACTTTTAAATATTGTCTTTTTAAATATCTAAGTAAACTACTTTTAAAACTTACAACGATTTTGTTTATTTATTCATTTAGAAATATAGTTGATAGTACACGTTGGAACCACATCTGTTACCAGTGCCAGACAACACTTATCTCAAAGAAATAGAAGATTATTGCAAGTCAGTCATTATTTGTTTTATTTTATTTTTAACACTTAAGAAATAGGAATATCAAAGTCAAACAAAGACACAAATTGACACTACAAGTCACGCACTCCAAACAATTTCTTTTAAATAATAACTTTCAACACATTGACACATTGTAACACTTCATATAGGAAACGACACAATAGTTTCACCTGAACTAATACACTCTCAACATTTTTTAAGAAAATTATAAATATAACACAAATTTGTGTGACAATATAATTTTGGAATATTTTTATATATTTTTTAATCACAGCTTAACTCACAGCTCTTTTAGAGCGCTCTCCACACCCACTTTTGCACATTTCTACACATCTGATATTGGGAGCATATCAGACTTGGGGAAGCCAGTTGAGTTTGAGCTACATATCACTCCACACCCTCTTTTTCTTCTTTTCACAGTACAGTCCTGCCCCGAAATATCAGGCAATCCATCCTTGAATGAGAGAAACAGCAAAACCCCATATGTACGTTTCGGCCTAATGTCGGAAGGAGGTTCTCACCAAAGATTTGACAGTACATGGCTTGTCCATTGTCCCTTTGATGCAGTGAAGTTTTCCTGTCCCCTTAGCAGAAAAACACCCCTAAAGCATAATGTTTCCACCTCCATGTTTGACGGTGGGGATGGTGTTCTTGGGGTCATAGGCAGCATTCTTCCTCCTCCAAGCACAGCGAGTTGAGTTGATGCCAAAGAGCTCGATTTTGATCTTATCTGACCTTAACACTTTCACCCAGTTCTCCTCTAAATTATTCAGATGTTCATTGGCAAACTTCAGACTGGCCTGTACATGTGCTTTCTTGAGCAGGGAGACCTTGCGGGCGCTGCAGGATTTCAGTCCTTCACGGCATAGTGTGTTACCACTATGCTGTGAAGATCCTCCCGTGTAGTTCTGGGCGAAATCCTCATCATTCTCATGATCATCTTGCATGGAGCTCCAGACCGAGGGAGATTGACAGTTATTATGTGTTTCTTCCATTTGCGAATAATTGCACCAACTGTTGTCCCCTTCTCACCAAGTTGCTTGGTGATGGTCTTGTTACCCATTCCAGCATTGTTTAGGTCTACAATCTTGTCCCTGACATCCTTGGACAACTCTTTGATCTTGGCCATGGTGGAGAGTTTGGAATCTGATTGATTGATTAATTGATTGCTTCTGAGGACAGGTGTCTTTTATAGAAGTAACAAGCTGAGATTAGGAGAACTCCCTTTAAGTTACCTGTATAATAGACACGTGGGAGCCAGAAATCTTGCTGATCAAATACTTATTTCACTCAATAAAATGCAAATCAATTTATAACTTTTTTGAAATTAGTTTATCTGGATTTTTTTGTTGTTGTTCTGTCTCTCACTGTTCAAATAAACCTACCACTACAATTGTAGACTGATCATTTCTTTGTCAGTGGGCAAACATACAAAATCAGCAGGGGATCAAATAATTTTCCCCCTCACTGTAAGTGTATTAGAGCCCTTGGCCATTAAGTAGATGAAAACATGATAAAACATATTTATGTAATATTCATATTTAGTAGAGATTTTAATTGTGTATTTATTGTTAATATTTCACATTTGCTAATGTGAATATGCCATGTTTTTGTACTATCTCTGGTGTTTTTCCACTTTTTTTCTCCATTGATTTCTATGGCAAATGTGAAAATGCAATGGGGTTTCCGCGATCTCGGTGTTAGTTTTTTTCACTTTTTTCTCTCTATTGATTTCTATGGTGGAATACATACACATGCATGCTGAAAATTAAGTTAGGTTTCCTTCTTAATACAGGGAGAGTCCACAGCTGCATTCCTTATTTGTGGGAAATACTGAACCTGGCCACCAGGTGGAGGCAAAGACACCCCAGCCAAAGGCTTAAATACCTCCCCCACTTCCCTCATCCCCCAGTCACTCTTTGCCTTTCGTTACAGGAGTAGTTCCTTAGGAAGGATATCTACCCTTCGATTTGGAACTGGAGTTTTAGAGTCTGGAGAAGCAGAGAGAGTCTTTTTGCGAAACCATCCAGACTCATATTACCAGTTCCTAAGCAATCAGCATTGACGAGTTTTCACTGCCTGCTTTTCAACACTCATGTCCATGTCAGAACCGATGCTACAGTCTGTCACACTTGAAGGACTGTGTTTCTGTTCCACGGCATAGATTCCAGTAAGGTCATTTTATTTTTTACGCATATTTTAATGCTAGAAGAAAGGGTCACAGTGGGACTCCTTTATCTCTGTGGAATCAAGGGTTAATATCTCCTGAGGGGGATTGTTGAACAGTGGGGTGTTAATCATATTTGTTTATGTTATTTATGCTGCTTTATATGTGTTTGATGTTTTGGGCTCATAGGCTGATATGGAACCTACAGGTTGCTCTTTTTACTTTGGAGCTGCCTAGTTTTTATTAAGCTTGGCACACTTTTCCTTTAGCAGGGGCAGTTCTGCATTGTGCACCGTGTGACTGGGAGTGGTCACTATTTCCATTTCCTATTCCTGACAGAGTGACTACGGAGAGGAGCGAGTTTTCTCTATACTGTCTGGGTCATAGGAGGTGGTGAGTGCCCCAGCCATTGGGGGTGTAAGTGCCGTTGGTTTCTTTGATTTTACCTAGTTATGTAGGATTCTGATTTTTAGAGGGTGATCCCTCTATGACTGAATTCGATACCTGTGCATATTGTGCGGAGGCCCGTGTAGTCCAGCCCTCTCAATTATGTTCCATATGCCGCATCAGGCTGTTTTCATCAACCAATGTTGAGATGTTAGATGCCACTAAGCCTTCCGCCTCTGAGGACTCTTCATCCTGCAAGGTGTGTCCCCTACAGTCATCTGATCCTACACATGCAGCTTCTCCTTGCCCCTCTTATCCTCCACCTGGAGGGGGCCTTTTTTCCCCAGACGTTACTGCGCAGTTCCGTATGGCGATGTCTGTGGCCTTAGTCGCTTTGCCTCGTACTGCCATGCACAAACAAAGGGCTAATCCATGCACTCCTGCCCAGGGAGCATCATGTAAATTGATGGTTGTATCCGATCAGTCATCTGAGGATGCGGTTCTCTTTGAGGCTTCAGAGTACGGACCTTCTGGGTTAGAGCCTGCTGCTTCTATTTATCCAGCAGAGGAGGATTTCGCATTTAGATTTAGAGTAGCATGCCTGCGCTCGCTTCTAAGATAATTTTTGGCAATACTAGAGATTCCTAGTACTGATCTGCCAGTCAAATATCAGAACACTAAATCAGATGGTGAATTTGATTAAGGCGGGTGGGGAAGGATAGAGATCCTCTTCACTTTCATCTATTTCCTTTTTAAGATTCCCAGTTCCAGGCTCTATAGGGGGGTTGTGTCGTTGTCCATCCCTACTTGGCTAACACTTTTTGTGCGCTTGTCTATCGTTTTACTATAATGATTAAAGATAGTTTATTCTTAGGGCACTTGGTTATAAGAGGAAACTATTTTTATGAAGAAGTTTCGTCACAAGGGATATTTATGTTCTGACAATTTAGGTTGTCACAGATTTCTGGAGACTTCGTATTAAAGCATCTCTATCTCGAATCGAGGTGATGGTTCCTTGAATATTTTTGAGAAAGAATTAAGAACTTGGAGCTTATAAGTCTTTTTTACCTGGGACTTTCGCAGATTACTAGCCCCAAACTAGGGCTTCAGTTTTTTTCTGTTCAGGCCTTGAATCGCTCTGACAGATATGACTTCTGAATCTATCTTTTCTTCTGGTTCAGGGGATTGACCATCACTCTTGTAAGATGCTTAATTCAGGGACGTACAGGATCCATGGCTGCTAGAGATCATAGTTAGGCTTCAAATCTCAGCCTTCCAGGGCAGTTTTCTTTCTCTTTATCCTTTCTTCCAGACAGAGAGTGGGAAGCCATTTCTGGTGGGTGCGGGTTTTATTCTCCTTTGGATTCATTGTCCCAGTGCCTATCGCAGAGTGAGGTTTGAGATAATATTCAAACAGTTTTTCTTGTGGTCCCATAGAGGGAGGGAATTCCCATCCTATTTGGGTCCTAAAGTACTTAAGCAAGATTATCCTGTCTCCTCATTCCAGAGGGAGACTATAAGGTCCACTCTACCCTTGGTATGGGAAGAGCAGTGCAGGACCACTGTTGAGGAAGGATATCATACCTTTTCATTCCTCTTTATAGAACATTTCCGGTTCCTAAGGTTGTTGTTTCTGGACCAGCACTTCCAGTATATTGTCCCTTCTGTTTTGGTCTCACTACTGATTCTAGAGCCTTTTAGGAATCTAGGATTTCTTTTGGCATTGGCCAGAATCCAGATCAAGTGGTAGCTTCCCTTGTCTAGATGATTCTGGTTCAATCGCCATTGTCTTGTCTGATAGAATACCATTAGGGTTATGAAGTTATGAGTTAGTTTCATCTGGTCGTGCCCTCCAGACTTCTTTTAGACCATCGCTGGCTCTGTGTTGGGTGGTGACGATTTGTCATGGGGTCCATCTTGGAATTCATTCCTTTTGCCAGGTCTCATCTCAGCAGAGGCTCTGAGTATGATGGGGCAGTGGAGCAGCACTGTTTTAACAGATTTACCTGGACTACTGGATGAAAGAATCGCTCTCTAGTGTCAAGTGTCTAGTGCCAGATCTCCTTGTCCTGAGGGACATCTATCTTAAATCATTTGGGGTGGTTTTGACTTTGGTCGCAAGTCTGTCAGGATGGTGAGGGCGTGCCAAGAGGGCATGGGGCCCGTGGACTCAGGAGGTGTCCCTCCCGATTAATTTTATGGATCCTCAGGCGATCTTTTTGATCTGAGGGTTTAGTCTACTGGGTTAGTCCCAGTTTATGGATTCTAGTCATTCTTACTTTGGGTGGCTTAGATCTCCACCTGAGGGGAACGAGAGACTCCCTAGCAATGAGGGTAGTATCTTGGGTTTGGTAGTGGGCGGAGGCCCACTATTGCCCGCTTTCAACGATCCACTTTCCGAGTGTGGTCATCCAGGATGGATGTTCTCTACAGACATTTCTTTTATGTGGGGATAAGGTCTCTATCCGAGGGGTTTTCAGATATTTGTAACTCGAAGGGGACGCCGGATGAGAATCCCAGGTCGTCCTGTCTCAATACCAAGTTACCCACAGATG
The DNA here is from genome assembly GCF_027579735.1 of Bombina bombina. Lineage (NCBI taxonomy): Eukaryota > Metazoa > Chordata > Amphibia > Anura > Bombinatoridae > Bombina > Bombina bombina. The sequence continues at coordinate 1,067,234,993 of NC_069502.1, forward strand.
GGTCGTGGTTCAGGGTATTTGTGATACTGATTGCTCTGTTGCAGCCGCGAAGATTGTGGTTCGGGGTTTAGTGGGGATTTTGTCGCCCCCTCGATGAAGGTAACCTTGTTGCAGGGATCTGCTGGAAAAAGGCCCCTTTGCTTCAACTAAAGCACATTTCCCTTAGCCAAGAGAGGGTTTTCTGAGAGGTTATGGTCCTCTCCTTCAAGTGTGTAAGCTGGTTCCTCATCATCTATCATAAGGTGTTGAGGACCCCCTTCTTCTGTGAAGAGCATGGTTCGTTCTGGCACACTATTCAAGTCTGCAAAGTCAGATGTACTCCAGCACCAGTGGCTATCTATGTGCAAGCTGAAAGAGCCACCGCTTGAAGACTCCTATACAATCCAAAGTCAATAACTTCAGCAGCACAGCAAAGGTAAATAATATTCCAGCTTTGTTTAGTACCAGGAGGAAAATATACATGACATTTCGGGCTATATATATATATATATATGATTAAGGGCATTTGAGCTCGAAACGTCATGTATATTTTCCTCCTGGTACTAAATAGAGCTGGAATATTATTTAACTTTGCTGTGCTGCTGAAGTTATTGACTTTACACTATTCAAGTCTGCCAGGAGTCTTTCCTTCCTCCAGGATGGTCTGGAGAAGGGTCTCTTAGCTAGTTCTTTGTTGGGACAGTTTTGGACGTGTCTGTTTTACTGCACAAGAGGCTCATTGAGCTTCTGGATGTACAGTTTATTGTTAGGGCTCTGACTACGATCAGGATGGTGTGTCGATCTGATGCTCCTCCTTGGAGCTTAGATCTTGTTCTTAGGGTTGCATCAGGCTACTTTTGTACCTATGCATGAGGTTGACATTTAGTGGTTATCTTGGAAGATTATTTTCCGTCTAAATATTACTTCTGCATGCAGAAGTTTTTGAAATTGCGGCCTTGCAATGCGACCGTCCTTATCTGGTGTTCCACAATAATAAGGCTGTTCTACAAACCTAGTTAGGATTTCCTCTTAAGGTTGTGTCAATCGCAACTTCAATCATGAATTTGTGGTTCCTTTCTTATGTCCTATTCCTTATTCACGAAGGAAAGTTTACTAAATAATATAGAATCGTGCCTTGAAGTTCTATCTTCAGGCTACATAGGAATAGACAGATTTTTTTATTTTCTCTGTTTGTTATCTATCTGGGAAGTGTAAGGGTCAGAAGGCAACTTCGACTTCCTTATCTTTTAGTTGAGGAGTATCATCCACTTGGCATTTGAGACAGCGGGACACAAGACTCCTCAGAGGATTAGGGCTCATTCTATGAGAGCATTGATGTCCTCTTGAGTCTTCTACAGTGAGGCCTCTATGGATCAGATTTGTAGGGCAGCAACCTGGTCATTCTTTTCCTAAATTCACTTTTGTTGAAGCAGCCTTTGGAAGAAAGGGTTTTGCAGGCTGTGGTGCCCTCAGATGGGGGCCACCTCTCCTTTTGCCCTCCCCATTCAGTGTCCTCTGGAGCTTGGGTATAATTTCCCACAAGTAAGGAATGCAACGGTGGACTCTCCCTGTATTAAGAAGGAAAACATCAATTTTGCTTACCAGATAATTTCCTTTCCTTCTGTACAGGTAGAGTCCACAGCTCCCGCCCGTGTTCTCCAATGGGCGGCCCTAAATTTTAATTTGTTCTTCTGGCATCTTTTTCACCCTGATATTTCTCCTACTGTTCCTTGTTCCCTTGGCAGAATGACTGCGGGATGAGGGAAGTGGGAAAGGTATTTAAACCTTTGGCTGGGGTGTCTTTGCCTCCTCCTGGTGGCCAGGTTCAGTATTTCCCACAAGTAAGGAATGCAGCTGTGGACTCTCCCTGTACAGAAGGAAAGAAAATTATCTGGTAAGCAATTTATGTTATTTGCTCTATTCTCGGCTAATGCTAGTGCAAAATAAGTTTTTTTGAAACTTTTAATATGAATGCAACCCGACTAGCGCAAAAAGCTTAACTCTAGAGGAGTTTTCACGATCGCAAAAAAAATAAAAAAAATACTATGCCACTTGTAATCTAGCCCACAGTCTTTTAATTACCTGAGTTTTCCCTCATAGGGGCCTATCTAGCAAGTTCCGAACGGAGCTTGACGGCCCGTGTTTCTGGCGAGTCTTCAGACTCGCCAGAAACACAAGTTATGGAGCAGCGGTCACAAAGACCGCTGCTCCATAACCCTGTCCACCTGCTCTGAGCAGGCGGACAGGAATCGCGGGAATTCAACCCGATCAAGTACGATCGGGTTGATTGACACCCTCTGCTGGCGACCCATTGGCCGCGAGTCTGCAGGGGGCGGCATTGCACCAGCAGCTCTTGTAAGCTGCTGGTGCAATGCTGAATACAGAGAGCGTATTGCTCTCCGCATTCAGAGATGTCTTGCGGACCTGATCCGCACTGTCGGATCAGGTCCGCAAGACATTTGATAAATAGGCCCCATATACTTTTTTATGTACAACATTAATTGTCCAAATCCCAATTACTAAAAATGTAATTTGCATTACTGATGGAGAGATGATTGATTAGTTTAGGGGGTTAAAGCAGTGTAGCATATAAGAGGTTAAATAACATAGTGGATCAATATGCTGCAGGGATTTAGGAATGTGGTAATTAGGGTTCTGGTATGGTAGATTAATAAGGTGTCAATATAAAATTGGTAAATGTATTTATGTATTGTTTAAGTGTAGTAGAAATATAATGCATCAGATTTTCACAAAAGTCTGAAAAGTATTTACTGGATTAAACTAGTGTACATACCCCATGGTCAAAAATCCCATTTGCAAACAGAATGTCTATCTTTGTTTCAAGCAACTTTTATAGCATCCCCTGCAGCTCAAAGACTCCCATTTACATGCAGCTGCTTGGTCAGAGAGGAAATATTATGTAGTTCTCAGTAGTGTGCAGACTGAGAAAGGGACATAAAACTTTACGCCTTGTCAAATTCAGTTGATGAATTACAGAGACAGTGGATTAATTGTTAAGAAAAGTTTAATTAAATATAAAACCAAAAAACAACATTCAAATGCAATAGAACGTTTTACTTGTATTAAAAACCATAAAAGATAATGTCTCTCAACAGTTATTGGTCTGGTCAAACAGCAACCATAATGTGTTTCAGAGACACAGCCCTACCTCTGGTGTAATAAGTTGGAAGAGTCCAACTAATCAAACAATTCCTATGTTAGTAGCAAGCATACCCCCATCGGGGGGGGGGGGGGATTTAGCATTTGTATCATTCACAAATACATAAAACAGCAGGTCTAAATTTATATGTATATTTTAAAATTAGAGAATTATGCACAATACATATACAGCATTATACCATTTATTTATTTATTTATTTATTTATTTGTTCTTGCACTTGACTAGGTGATTCAGTATGTGAGGCCATTCCACCATCCTACATTCTGATTGGAGGCTAGTGAAAAGCCTATATGCAGTATTAATTATAAACATAACATGGTCTTAGATACATTTAAAATTACATGTGATCACATAAGGCTATTCCACTACCTTCTGTTTGGAGGTTAGTGAAATACCCACATGCAATATTTTATTTATTAAACTATTTTTTTTTTAAATGTTCTTAATATGTCAATAGTAGTTTAACTCTCTGTATAGTTTATAGATATATTTAAATAATACATACAACAATATAATGTTATCCTGTACACTGATTGGAGGACAGTGAAAAGCCCATATGTAGAATTAACTATAAAGATAAACGGCTAGATTACGAGTTTTGCGGTATGGGTGAAAAAGCAGCATTAAGGCTCTTTTTCACTACCGCTGGTAATGTAATTACTGGAGCTTTCAAAAATTCCTTTTCCAATGGGACTTCCAGAGAGCTGGTATTACGAGTCTGCCTGGGAGGCCAAAAAGTGAGCGGCACAGCCAATACCGTCAAGATCCATACCATAAACTGAAAGTCAGTAGTTATGGGTTTTACGCTACATAGCCATAACATAAAACTCATAACTAAACTGCTAAAAAGTACACTAACACCCATAAACTACCTATTAACCCCTAAACCAAGGCCCTCCCGCATCGCAAACACTAAAATAAAAATATTAACCCCTAATCTGCAGCTCTGGACATCGCCGACACTATAATAAACATATTAACCCCTAAACCGCCGCACTCCCACCTCGCAAACGCTAGTTAAATATTATTAACCCCTAATCTGCTGTCCCGAACATTGCTGCAACCTACAGTACAGTTATTAACCCCTAATCTGCCACCCTCAACTTCACCGCCACTATACTAAAGTTATTAACCCCTAAACCTAACCCTAAGTCTAACCCTAACACCCACTAACTTTAATATAATTAAAATAAATCTAATTAAAAATTCCTATCATTACACAAAATAAAAAATAAATTATCAGATATTTAAACTAATTACACCTAATCTAATAGCCCTATCAAAATAAAAAAGCGCCCTCAAAATAAAAAAAACCCTAGCCTAAATTAAACTACCAATAGCTCTTAAAAGGGCCTTTTGCAGGGCATTGCCCCAAAGAAATCAACTCTTTTACCTGTAAAAAAAAATATAAACAACCACCCAACAGTAAAACCCACCACCCACACAACCAGCCCCCCAAATAAAATCCTAACTAAAAAAACCTAAGCTCCCCATAGCCCTGAAAAGAGCATTTGTATGAGTATTGCCCTTAAAAGGGCATTTAGCTCTTTTACAAGTACCCAAACCCTAATCTAAAAATAAAAGCCACCCAATAAACCCTTAAAAAAACCTAACACTGACCCATGAAGATTCACTTACAGTTTTGAAGATCGGACTTCCATCCTCAACGAAGCTGGGAGAATTCTTCATCCAAACTGGCAGAAGTGGTCCTCCAGACGGGCAGAAGTCTTCATCCAAACGGCATCTTCTATTTTCATCCATCCGGGGGGGAGCGAGTCCATCTTCAAGACATCCGGCGCGGAGCATCCTCTTGTTACGACGATTCTTCCAGAATGAAGGCTCCTTTAAGTGACGTCATCCAAGATGGTGTCACTTGAATTCCAATTGGCTGATAGAATTCAGCCAATCGGAATTAAAGGTTAAAAAATCCTATTGGCTGACACAATTAGCCAATAGGATTGAGCTTCAATCCTATTGGCTGATCCAATCAGCCAATAGGATTGAGCTTGCATTCTATTGGCTGTTCCAATGGCTGTTCCAATGTGAGCTCAATCCTATTGGCTGATTGGATCAGCCAATAGGATTGAAGCTCAATCCTATTGGCTGATTGCATCAGTCAATATTATTTTTTCACCTTTAATTCCGATTGGCTGATAGAATTCTATCAGCCAATCGGAATTCAGAGGGTGCCATCTTGGATGACATCACTTAAAGGAACCTTCATTCTGGAAGAGATGTTGTAAGAAGAGGATGCTCCACGCCGGATGTATTGAAGATGGAGCCGCTCTGCGCCTGATGAATGAAGATAGAAGATACGGTCTGGATGAAGACTTCTGCCCATCTGGAGGACCACTTCTGCTGGCTTGGATGAAGACTTCTCCCGGCTTCGTTGAGGACTTCTTGCCGCTTGGAGGAAGACTTCTCCCGGCTTCGTTGAGGATGGATGTCCGGTCTTCAAAACTGAAAGTGGATCTTCGGGGGTTAGTGTTAGGTTTTTTTAAGGGTTTATAGGGTGGTTTTTTTTTTTAGATTAGGGTTTGTGCACTTGAAAAAGAGCTAAATGCCCTTTAAGGGCAATGCCCATCCAAATGCACTTTTCAGGGCAATGGGGAGCTTAGGTGTTTTTAGTTAGGATTTTATTTGGGTGGTTGTTTGTGTGTGTGGTGGGTTTTACTGTTGGGGGGTTGTTTGTATTTTTTTTTACAGGTAAAAGAGCTGATTTCTTTGGGGCAATGCCCCACAAAAGGCCCTTTTAAGGGCTGTTGGTAGTTCAGGCTAGGATTTTTTTTTATTTGGTGGGGGCTTTTTTATTTTGATAGGGCTATTAGATTAGGTGTAATTAGTTTTTTTTTTATATAAAACATTTTTTATTGAGGTAAAGAAAATAACAGTACATAGCAATCATGCAGAAGAAACCCTCAACCCGTGAGGATATGTAACAAGGTATACAGTACTGTACATATAACAGACATCGCCACCAAACTATAAACATAAATAAAATCTTACACTTCTACATGTAGAGAAAACAAAAACTAAAAACTAAGCCAAAAAAATATTATAGAAGTGATACCTATGTGGTTAATAAAAATAAAAAGGACTAACCTCAAGTTTTCAAATCAAAATATAGGGCCATTTGAAGCCCTTATGACTGTAATTGCCAGAAGTTATGAAAATAATTCAAATATATAGTCTATAGGGCCATATTTAAGCCCATATAAATATACATCTCCTTAGACTAGTAAAATCATTAGAAGATATACAATAGGAAAGGAGATTAGCCAGACTATGATTATGTAATACTTGAATGGGGGTATTACTAATTGCCAAAGGTTATGAAAAGAATTCAAATATATAGCTGATAGGGCCATATTTAAGCCCACGCAAATATAAATCTCCTTAGGCTAGTAGAATCATTAGAAAATATACAATAAAAAAGGAGATTAGCAAGGCTATTATTATGTAATATTTGAATGAGGGTATCACTAGCCGCTACAGTGTACCAGTCTTATGCTAGATAGAGGGGAAATTCAAGGGAATCTACGTTCCTTAGTTTACTAAGTAAACAAAACATATACTGGGGATAGACCCCAGGGGGGGAATCGGGGCCAACAAGCAGCTAGTTCACGACTAATTAAATAGGATTGAAAAAAAAAAAAAGAGAATCTACAACTAACCTAATTAACTAAACTGATGGGAGCTCAGGCATAAGCAATTAAAGGCTGTCAGTATTACTTTTGGGAGAATATATATATATATATAGTAAGCTTCAAGAAGTTTGTACCTCAATACCTCCCAAAGAAAGCAGTACATTTTTATATAATATGTGGGATTCTGCTAAGCTGAAGACACTTTATATTATTAGACTAGAGCACCCTAAGGGTATTGCTGAGCACTTCAAATAAATTAAAAGACAGCATATTGAAAAGCCAGGAATTACATATTAGACTAAATAAGAAAACTATGACACTGAAACTTAAACTATCAAAGCATTAGCATTACCATTGCAGGGGGCATTAACCACATGTATTTAAAACTAATTTTGCCTGTAATAAACCCACGGGCTAAAATATGCTGTCTCGGCCGCAGGCAGCACACCAGCCCACATGGCAAGTAGTGATGTAACATAGATACAGTAATACCTACGACACTAAAATTAGAAGCCTAGCAGTGCTTAATTAGTCTCAATGATGTAATTAACGCTACGATATAGGCCTTCAATAGATTCAGTGTTAACATAATTACTGATAATTACAAGTCCACAACACTTATGATCAACAAGGGACTTTCCAGAAAATCTATGTTTCCGACAATAACTTGTCAGACTGTTCTAGCAAGAAATATAAATTTAAATGTTCGCAAGTCTTATCAGTAATATGTATACTATACCCTGATAGGGGTAGGGCAGTAATCTATTATATAAGTATGCCCAGTGTAGATGCTCATTCAACATGTGGGCATAAAAACATGTAAAAGTAGAGCTAAACTACCTGGATTGTTATAGATTATCGTATCTAGTACATTCATATATACCAAGTAAGTCTCTACGTGATACAGCTAAAATGAGAAAGCTAAACAATAAACAGTATATCATTTCTATCCCGCCATAACTAGCCATCGGTATTACATCCAATAACTGTGCTGCTTTGTATGCAAACAATTAAGTGCAAAATAGTTGTTGTAAACAGAACACTAAAACAGTAATTATATAAAGTATTAACCATAGTGTCTTTCATAGGAATCAGTGTCTTGAATTGTCCCATAAATAGTTACAGGACCGTGTATTCAGCATATAGAGTGAGCTCACAGCAGAAAATATGCAGCTGGCAGTGAATACGTAACAAGGAGTCTGGAGTCACAGTCTATTGACCATAAAAGTGCTTAACCTATTCCCCTTCTTCTTACAATATGCAGGAGGGAGAAGTCAGTAAAAAAACAAAAACAACACTGTAGAGCTTAGCGTCAGGTTGTGCATAAACAACATATAATATTATCTTATTGTTATCTATCATGTAACCACCAATTCACTGTTCTAAACTGTACATTGAAGAGGGCGGCCTGCCAATATTCTGCAAACGTAAAGGGTAATTTCTAAGAGTCAGCCATTAGCTTCCATAAATGTAAAGAGCTGCGAGATCAGTTCAAATGGCACAATTTGCCCAGGAGGCTATAGATCCAAGTTCAATTACATTAAGATCAGTTTTATTTTTACCAGTATAGTAGCGGTATAGTAGTCCTTATGAAAGTTTATCCTACTCCAAATCGCCAGTCTAAATGATGTGATATATGTTTGGCTTCTGAAATCTCCGTCACAGCCTGATTCCCTCTGACAACGCTCCACACTATATGCCCGATGAGAATCATGTCTGATTTTACATGAACGATAGGGTCCAGCCTCACCTTCTTCATCACTGTCAGGGGATCAACCGAATAGTCTCCAGTCTGCGTGAGCGTCTTGCTGTGCAGGGCACTGGTCCATAACTCGGCAGCCGCTGTAGTGTCCCCTGAGCTCCTGTGTGGAGTTCCAATTTGCATATGTGAATCAAACAGGCCGCTGCTTTCTGGTGCGAGGGCTTCTAGTTCAAGAGTATCTGTTGTCTGATCCGCCATTCCAAACATCACACCAGTGTTTCCACAGCTGATCACGTCCTCTCCGAGGCCATGTAGGTAGCATGTAAGTGCGTCAGGTGCCGGGTGGTCTGTAGAGGAATCTGTAACTTGTGTAGGAGTAACTGAAAACATTTCTCTCATCTGCAGTCTGAAGGCATCCCTTTGGTCTGCAATAAGCTGCAGGGAATAATACTCTAAATTCTCGATTCCCTTATTGATCTGTTCATACAGGCCGCTTAAATTTCTCACAGACGCCATGACATGTGGCACCATCATATGTCCTAGGACAGTTGCACAACTCCAGATCAGCCTCTCCACGGGTATCAATGATATTGGAGATGAGATGAGTCGTTAAGTGAAAAGCTGAGGTTTATATTTTCAAAATATCCCTTATTTTTAACTATATTAGCCGGGAGCTCCTTCAAAACATGTCTGGTCTCTTTGCTGGCTGACTCCGCCCCCAGGTGTAATTAGTTTTAATATCTGATAATTTCTTTTTTTATTTTGTGTAATTTAGTGTTTGTTTTTTTGTAATTTAGGTAATTGTATTTAATTTATGTAATGTTTTTAATTGTAGTGTAAGGTTTGGTGTTAGTGTAAGACAGGTGGGGTTATTTTAATTTGTATTTATTTTAGCTAGGTAGTTAGTAAATAGTTAATAACTATTTAGTAACTATTCTACCTAGTTAAAATAAATACAAACTTGCCTGTACAAAAAATAAATAAACCCTAAGCTAGATACAATGTAACTATTATTTATATTGTAGCTAGCTTAGAGTTTATTTTAGAGGTATTTAGTTATAAATAGGAATTATTTAAGTAATGACAGTAGGTTTTATTTAGAGTTATTTTAATTATATTTAAGTTAGAGGGTGTTAGGGTTAGACTTAGGTTTAGGGGTTAATAAATTTAGTATAGTGGCAGCAACGTTGGGGGCAGCAGATTAGGGGTTAATAAATGTAGGTAGGTGACAGCGATGTTAGGGGTTAATTAAATTTAACTAGTGTTTGTGATGCGGGAGTGCGGCAGTTTAGGGGTTAATATGTTTATTCTAGTGACGATGATGTCCGGAGCAGATTAGGGGTTACTAAGTATAATGTAGGTGTTGGCGATGTCGGGGGCAGCAGATTAGGGGTTAATAAGTGTAAGATTAGGGGTGTTTAGACTCAGGGTTTATGTTAGGGTGTTAGGTGTAAACATAAATTTTGTTTCCCCATAGGAATCAATGGGGCTGCATTACGGAGCTTTACGCTGCTTTTTTGCAGGTGTCCGACTTTTTTTCAGCCGGCTCTACCCATTGATGTCTATGGGGAAATCGTGCACGAGCACGTAAAACCAGCTCACCGCGGCTTTCAGCAGCGCAGGTATTGGAGTGCGGTATGGAGCTCAATTTTGCTCCACGCTCCCTTTTTGCCTGTTAACACTGGGTATTTATAAACCTGTAATACCAGCGCTGTAGGAAAGTTAGCGGTGCAATAACTTGCAAGTTATTACCAAGCATCTCTTACTGCAAAATTATTAATCTAGCCGAAAATGTTCTTATTAAATAAAAATAATAGTTTAACTTTATATATTGGCTATTTATATATTTAAATAATGCATGTAATGACATAAGGCTCTTCTACTGCCTTCTGACTGGATTTTAATAGTATTTTATTTACTGAATCCCTATTGGACATTAAAGACTACACACATTGCCAAAAATTTAAAATAATTTGACTTTATATATAGGCTATTGATATATTCAAATAATACATGTAATAACATAAGGCTATTTTAAATATCCTACATCCTGTTTGGAAGTTACAGAAAAATCTGCATGGAATACCTTTAAAAAATATAAAATGTTTTTAATTCATGAATAATGTTTTGGTGAGTCTATAAATAGTATAACGATATACATTATGTGAATAACATAACTAATAGTTACAGTAGAATAAGGCTATTCCAATATACTTTTGTTTGATTGGAGGTTAGTGAAAAGCCTATCTATAGTATTTAATAATAATAATAATAATAATAATAATAATAATAATAATCTGAATGAATAAGTAACAGTTGCTTTATGTGGGGTTTTTATACATCCAAACAGCCTTATACTACTTAATAAACTATCTTACCATCATGCATTTTGATTGGAAGTTAGCCAAAAACACTATGTAACATTTAGATGTACAATGTTAATAGATGAGGCAAAATATTGTCTAATATTCTTTCTATAAGTTAACATGTATTAGGTATGATAATAGATAAGATATAACTACACATTCATGTTTTGTAACTGATTGCAGATCAAACCTGCTGTTTATGTGTTTGTAATTTACATGCTGAATGTTTTATTTTACCAGATCGGTGGCTATGGTTACTGTTAACAGCAAATGCAACGATTATCCAGCACAAAAACCACTGGTCAGAGCTTCAAGGAGTTACTACCCAACTCCAAAAAACAGCACACAGAAAAAGGTAGCAGCTCTCCAAAAAGCCAAATTTAAATTCTTAATTGAATCATTTGCAGAGTCCAACAACCACAACGTTTCGGGGTAATGTGTCCCCTAATCATGTGTTAAATGTTTGTACAGGTACACCTGTTTAAATAGCTTCACTGGGATTTTAACCCTTACAATCTTATAAAGCACATAGCTTCTATGAAATAGCACCATCTATTGGTCAGGTCAAGGTATAATCTAGTACAAAAGTTTAAAAACAAACAGCTATGAAGCCTCAAATATAAACCACTTAAATAACCAACTTATAAATCATTGCCTATAACTTATACTAAATGTTTGTAACAAATACATTTACCTAATATCCTATTAGAACAATATCAAACTCATATAAGCGATAAACATTACGTTAATAAAAGACAGCCCAATCAATTTCTCTATTTAACCCCTTCGGCTCCAGGGTATCTAGGTGGAAGATCCAAAAAGTCTCACGCTGTTTGAGTAAAACATCCCTATTACCACCTCTTCTAGGGACCTTAATCTGTTCAATAACCTGGAACCGAAACTGGCTAACATGATGTCCTGCTGCTATAAAATGATAAGCAACCAGAGCTGTCAGTGTCTTACATCTAATATTGCTCTTGTGTTCTGTTATGCGATCACGTATCCTTCTAGAGGACTCACCAATATAGGCCTTCCCACATGGGCATTTAATCATGTAAATAACATAACTACTATTGCATGTAAAATAATCCTTATAGTAAAATTTATGTCCACTATGAGGATGTAAAAAATAAGGACTTTTAACTATAGAGTTACAATTACTGCAGCCAAGACAAGGAAAGCAGTCTAGACTTTTCTTAGTGATATAATGTTGTACCGATGTTTTACCTGAGCCAATGTCTGCCCTAATTAAAGAATCTCTCAAGCTTTTACTCCGCTAGTAGGCTGGCATTGGCATTTGGCCAAACTCTTCTAAATTGCATCTTTTCAGAATACCCCAGTGTCTTTTGATTATCTTTAAACCCTGATTACTCTGTCTAGAAAACTCAGATACAAAAATCATCCTCTTAGAGTCTTTGCTAGCAGATTGTTTGGGTTTCAACAATACATCACGATCCAATTGGGACACCATATTTATGGTGTCAGCAATTAGATCATAAGGGTACCCCTGCTGTAGAAATTTCTCCCCAATCTCAGATAATCTAATGGGGACCTCAGATTCTTCAGCTACAATTCGTTTCACTCTGAGCAACTGACTTTTGGGTAATGACCTGATCATGGTGGGCACTATCATAAACCAATAAGATATTTCTGTCAGTGTCTTTCCTAAAGATATCCATTTAAAAACTATATCCATCCTTGAACACAGTCACATCCAAAAAATCATTTGAACACTCACTATAAGTTAATTTAATCTTGATGTTACTAGTTGAATTATTCAACTCTTGAAGCCCTTGTGCTATTCGTGGAAGAGTTGAATAATTCAACTAGTAACATCAAGTTTAAATTAACTTATAGTGAGTGTTCAATTGATTTTTTGGATGTGACTGTGTTCAAGGATGGATATAGTTTTAAAACGGATATCTTTAGGAAAGACACTGACAGAAATAACTTATTGGTTTATGATAGTGCTCATCATCCTTCCTTGATCAGGTCATTACCCAAAAGTCAGTTGTTCAGAGTGAAACAAATTGTAGCTGAAGAATCTAAGGTCCCCATTAGATTATCTGAGATGGGGGAGAAATTTCTACAGCGGGGGTACCCTAATGATCTAATTGTTGACACCATAAATATGGTGTCCCAATTGGATCGTGATGTATTGTTGAAACCCAAACAATCTGCTAGCAAAGACTCTAAGAGGATGATTTTTTTATCTGAGTTTTCTAGATAGAGTAATCAGGTTTTGAAGTTAATCAAAAGACACTGGGGTATTCTGAAAAGATGCAACTTAGAAGTGGAAGAGTTTGGCCAAATGCCAATGCCAGCCTACAAGCGGAGTAAAAGCTTGAGAGGTTATTTAATTAGGGCAGACATTGGCTCATGTAAAACATCGGTAAAACATTATATCATTAAGAAAAGTCTAGGCTGCTTTCCTTGTCTTGGGTGCAGTAATTGTAACTCTATAGTTAAAAGTCCTTATTTTTTACATCCACATAGTAGACATAAATTTTACTATAAGGATTATTTTACATGCAATAGTAGTTATGTTATTTACATGATTAAATGCCCATGTGGGAAGGCCTATATTGGCGAGTCCTCTAGAAGGATACGTGATCGCATAACAGAACACAAGAGCAATACTAGATGTAAGACACTGACAGCTCTGGTTGCTTATCATTTTATAGCAGCAGGACATCATGTTAGCCAGCTTCGGTTCCAAGTTATTGAACAGATTAAGGTCCCTAGAAGAGGTGGTAATAGGGATGTTTTACTCAAACAGTGTGAGACTTTTTGGATCTTCCACCTAGATACCCTGGAGCCGAAGGGGTTAAATAGAGAAATTGATTGGGCTGTCTTTTATTAACGTAATGTTTATCGCTTATATGAGTTTGATATTGTTGCAATATGATATTAGGTAAATGTATTTGTTACAAACATTTAGTAAAAGTTATAGGCAATGATTTATAAGTTGGTTATTTAAGTGGTTTATATTTGAGGCTTCATAGCTGTTTGTTTTTAAACTTTTGTACTAGATTATACCTTGACCTGACCAATAGATGGTGCTATTTCATAGAAGCTATGTGCTTTATAAGATTGTAAGGGTTAAAATCCCAGTGTAGCTATTTAAACAGGTGTACCTGTACAAACATTTAACACATGATTAAGGGGCATATTACCCCGAAACGTTGTGGTTGTTGGACTCTGCAAATAATTCAATAAAGAATTTAAATTTGGCTTATTGGAGAGCTTCTACCTTTTTCTTTATGGTTACTGTTGACACAGGACATATTTGACTGATTGTTATGTGACTCTCCCAACTAATTATACCTGATCAAAGGGTGCGACTCTGAAACCGTTGTAGTCACTATTTGGCCAGACAGATAACTGTTGGGAGTAGGGTTGCCACCTCGGCCATGTTTTCCTGGACACTTATGAGTTACGAGTGCTGCAGAGTGTGCAGGGAGGAACATGTATTGTGCTGTTCATCAGCACAATTCATGTGATGTCCAGAGGTACAATACATGTTTTGCCCTGCTTACCCTGCAGCATGCATAACTCATAAGTGTCCAGGAAAACATGGCCGAGGTGGAAGCCCTAAGTGGAACCTAGGTTCCATAATGGCAGCACCCATGATTAGAGGGAAGTGCATGAAATGTGTTTAGTGTTTAGTGTCTCTTTAAATAGCTTAACAAAGACTCTTGCTAAAGACAAGCTTTACTAGTATAACATATCAATTGCTAGATTTAGTTTATCCAATGTCCGTCGCCGTGAACAGTTGCGCGCGCATCCTCAATGGAATGTTGGCTTTGCGCGCAGCTAAAATAATTTACCTGGATGCAGTGAAGCTGCATCCAGGTGGATTACGAAAATGGCAGGTTGGTGAAAGAATCATTTTCGGAATCCACTGGGATGCAGAGAAGGCAAATGGAGCATAACAAAAAAATAAAACAACAACACCACTCGCACGAAGTATAACAAACAAAAACCCCGAACCTCCCACACAAAGTATTAACGCATACACCGCAAACCAACACATCGCAAAATAAAAAAGTAATTAACCCCTTAACCGTCAACCACCCACATCGCAATAAACATAATTATCCTATTAACCCCTAAACCGCAAAACCCCCACATCGCAATAAACCTAATTAACCTATTGTCCCCTAAACCGCAAAACCCACACATCACAAAAACCTAATTAACCTATTAACCCCTAAATCACAAAACCCACACATTGCAATAAACATAATTAACCTATTAACCCCAAAACCGCAAAACCCACACATCGCAATAAACCTATTTACCCCATTTACCCCTAAACCGCAAAAACCCCACATCATAATAAACCTAATTAACCTATTAACCCCTTAAACTGATAAAAACCCACAACGCAAATAACTAATTAAATTACTAAGCCCCCTAACCTTAAACCCCTAACCTAACAACCCCTAAATTAACACAAATTAACTAAACTAAAAAAATATTAAAATTGCAAAAAAATAGCTAAGATTACAAAAATAAAAAAGGCTAACCTTACAGAAAATAAAAAAAAAAAATACCAAAGTTTACAAAATTAAACCTAATCCCTATGAAAATAAAAAGCCCCACAAAATAAAAAATAAAAACTTACTCTAAGAATAAACTACCAGTAGCCCTTAAAAGGGCTTTTTGCAGGGCATTGCCCCAAGATAAACAGGTCTTTTACATAAAAAATACACAAAGCCCCCCCTAACAGTAAACCCCCCACCCACCAAACCCCCCAAAAAAAAGAACCTAACACTAAAAAACCTAAACTACCCATTGCCTGAAAAGGGCATTTGTTTGGGCATTGCCCTTAAAAGGGAATTTAGCTCTTTTACTGCCCATCCCTAATCTAAATAAAACAAACCCCCCCAAAAGAACCTTAAAAAAGTCTAACCCCCAGGTTGGTACTCACCGTTCCTGAAGTCCAGCGGAGAAGGTCCTGTTCCAGGCGGGGCAGTCTTCTTCCAAGCGGCGACCTCTTCTTTCTTCTTCCAGGAACAATCCGGCGTGGAGCAGAGGGTGTAGCTGAAGACCAATGATCGTGGAGCTGAAGACCGGCGACCGCGGAGCCATGGAGCGTGAAGGATCATCGTCTTATGATCGCCGCCGTACACTGCATAGTGAATTCAAGGGGGGTTTGGTGGGTGGGGAGGTTTACTGTTAGGTGGGGTCTTTGTGTATTTTTAATGTAAAAGAGCTGTTTATCTTGGGGCAATGCCATGCAAAAAGCCCTTTTAAGGGCTACTGGTAGTTTAATCTTAGAGTAGGGGGTGTTTTTACTTTGGGGGCGCTTTTTTATTTACATAGGGATTAGGTTTAATTTTTTAAACTTTGGCAATTTGTTTTTTTATTTTCTGTAATAGTTTTTTTTCTGTAACTTAGGTTTAATTTTTGGGGGTTAGACTTAGTTTTTAAAAAAATATATATATATATTTTTTAGATTAGATATGGGCAGTGTCAGGGTGCCAGGAATCAGACTGAGACGAGAAGTGCAAAAATAATCACATCTTTATTAATAGCAAAAAATAATAAAAAGTCCACAAGTTAAATAACAAGCTAGGAGTCAGAACCAGAGCTGGTAGTCAGACGAGCCAAGTCAGGAGCCAAAGCGAATAGTCAGACGAGCCGGAATCAGGAACAAAGGAAAACAGCAGAGTCAGGAACAAGCCAGGGATCAGGAACCAGGAAGGACGTCAGGCAGCCAGGTAATACACAGGAACATTCACAAACAGGTTTGAGACAACGCAAAGGCAAAGCATACTGAACAGAGGTCCTTTAAATAATAAGTGATGACATCACAATTCTGAGACTGCATCCTGTCTCACATGGATGATGCACACCAGTCTGGCCATAAAATGAAGTGCAGGAAATGAGCAGCATCCCCCACAATGCACCATAGTCAGGAAGAGAGGTGAGTAAAATGACTGCCAGCAGCACATGGCAAACACAACAGGTAAAAATCCCTGACAGGCAGCAAAAGAGGGCAATGTCCATACAAATACAAATACAGGGCAATGGATAGTTTAGGTTTTTTAGTGTTAGGTTTATTTATTTTGGGTTGTTTGGTGGGTGGTGGGTTTTACTGTTAGGGGGGACTTAGAATTTTTAGTAACTGCAAAAGAGCTGTTTAATTTTGGGCAATGCCCTACAAAAAGCCCTTTTAAGGGTTATTGGTAGTTTAGCATTAGATTAGGGGGTGTTTTTATTTTGTTTTGTTTTTTATTTTCATAGGGATTAGATTTTATTTGTTTATTTTTTTCTGTAGTTCATTTTTTATTATTAACAGAGGGGGGGGGGGTGAGAGCAAAAGAGAGGGGGGGAGAGATAAAAAGAGAAGGGGGAGAGAGAGCAAACGAGAGGGGGAGAGAGCAAAAGAGAGGGAGAGAGAGAGCAAAAGAGAGGGGGGAGAGAGCAAAAGAGAGGGGAAAGAGAGCAAAAGAGAGGGTGAGAGAGAGCAAAAGAGAGGGGGGAGAGAGTGCAAAAGAGGGGGGATAGAGAGCAAAAGAGAGGGGGGAGAGAGCAAAAGGGGTGGTGAAAGAATCCACCTGGATGGATTCTTTCACCAACCTGCTTTTTTCGGAATCCACCTGGATGCAGCATAAGCTGCCTCCAGGTGGATTCCAAAAATGGCAAGGTGGCCATTTTCGGAATCCACCTTGATGCAGCGTAAGCTGCATCCAGGTGGATTCCAAAAATGGCAGGGTGGTTACGTCACCACTATAGACTGACCTTCTGAAAATGTCAGGGTGGTTCCGTCACCACAATAGACTGCCCTCTGGGCAGGCTTTCTCACTAGTTTTTAATATTTACAAAATTCTTTATTTAAGAATGTTTTGTAAATAAGTAGTAGTGTGAAAAACCTTGCTTACCAGTCCAGAGTTGCTAGTCAGGAAACTTCCAAGTCCACTCTGTGTTAAATTTGTGAAAATTGTCATGCTTTAATGAAATGAATATCCACATGAATGCACTAACTAAATTTGAGAATAATGAATATATATTAACACAGTTCATTAGTTTACATTTGTCAAATTAGGTTTTAAAGGTTAAATACATATCTTTAGCAGGATTGGTGAGGCTGGATCCCAGAACCTGTGCTAAAGAAGAAGGTCCTTTAGCACATGCACTGGAATCTGCCGCACTAATCCTATTAGCAGGAATGGTCCTAATTAGCGAGGCCCTCAACTCATTATAGGTTAGTATTTAACGGGTGAAACTGTGTCACCTGCAACAAAGTAATATTTAGATTAATTTTAATAAAAACAAATGCAAATATTAACTAATATTAAGTATCTTTTTCATTGTAAACAAAATGAATAGCGCAACACACAAATGTACTGAAAAACTAGTTTTTCAGCATATTCTTTCTCAATGATTCATCCAAAATAAATTTTTCGATGCATATATCTAATACATATGGTTCCATGTACTGCACAAGAGGCAAGTTGTATGACTGAGAACAGAGTTGGTGTTACAAAAGGAAATACTTGTGCCATAGAAACTAAGGACAGTGGGCATAAAGTGTCCACAGACTGTTCACAGGTGGACAGGTTCCCAAGTTAGAAGCCTTATCTGTCGGTCCCTTAGTACACATGGCCCACACGTTTTATGACTTGCACTTGTGAACATGTACTAGAATGCACAAGCATGCAGTAGAATGCATTTGTGGCAAAGTTAAATGAACATAAAACCATTTTTTTATTTTCGGGGTTCAGACAGATTATACAGTTTTTAAAAAAGTTTTCAATTTACTTATTTTATCAAATGTACTTCTTACTCTGGTATTCTGTGGAAGAGATACCTAGAACAATAGCATGCACTTGTTTGGAGCAGTAAATGGCAGTAAACACTTCTGCCACCTAGTGCAAATGTATGACAATTATAAAACTGTAGCTGTATATTGCCCTAGTTACATGTACGCTCCTACACCTTCCTACCTGCTTTTCTACAAAGAATAAATTTGATAACAGAAGTCAATTAGAATTTTTTTTTACCATACACATAAATTATGAAATAATTTCTTGAGGTTTTATGATCATTTAACGTGATGATAAATATTAATCAAAATAATTATTGTAGCATTTCTTTTGAAATATTATCTTTTTATACTTCTTCTTTGATAAACACTATTTGTAGCAATGCTCACTAAATTATTAAACAAAATTAAATGTGTGATTAGTAGACTACAAAAATGTAGTAAAATTAAAATGATAGATTGCTCTGTAAATCTCATTCTCAAAAGAAATCTAGTGATGGAAAACCAGGCAATGTTTTGATAACATAATATTCAGTTTAGTATCTATAACAACCACATATTTTCTCACATCACAAAAAAGTACCAAATCAAATTGTATGGTAAATTGCATAGCTCTTGTAAAGTCGTAATCTTGCAGTCGGCAATCAATAGTTTCAATGTACCTTTTTTCTTCTAGGGAAATTCAAGACAATATCAACATAAAGAAAATTGAACAAAATTCATTTGCTGGACTCAGTTCAGAAAGTGTAATAATGTATGTATATTTTACTCAGCACAAATCTAATTATACCTCTAGGTTATTGTGCTTTTTATGTCAATATTTAAACTAAATTGCAAACATGCTGGGCTAGATTGTCATTCAAGTTAAATCAATAGCAATTTTAATTTTGCACTCATATTACAAGTTGAAAGTATTTCTTTATCTCCTGAGCAAACGTCTAGTTTGTGTGAACATCTGGATGTTTGGGCAGAGCAAGTGCGCTAAATCCCTCATATAACAGACTTCTAAGACGGTGTGCTGAGAAACTACGCTGAAGGTGAGCTAAACCTCCTTCACTTAGTTATATACTATGGTGTAGAATTGAAATAAAAGTTAAAACACTGCACACACAAACATTACACACACACACACACACACACATATATATATATATATATACAGTATATAGCCACTCAAACAAATGCACTCTCAGAACTTTCAAATAGAATAACTAAGTTATTTTTATTGGAACGTTTTCGGGTAAACACTACCCTTCATCAGCATCAGTATATATATATATATATATATATATATATATATATACACACACACATATATATATATATATATATATATATATAAACTCTTATTATGGGGACAAGATCGGTGTGACTGTTTGAAAGGTGTAATTTTAGATGCAGCTGCACACTGTATTAGGCATGTTTGTAAAAGAAAAAGGAAACCAGTATGGTTTTTCAAAGATGTTGCACATGCTGTAAAGACAAAAACAATAGATTATGACAAATACAGACAAACACAGTAAAAATGATGATATGCAAATATAAAGGCTAGAACAAAAAAGACTAACCAGTTCATTAGGAAGACTAAAGTTCATACAGAAGCACCGTCAGTGAGACATGGGGACAAAACCTTCTTTGATATTAGCGAAGGAGAAAAACAAGTCTGGAATAATAAAATTGAAAACAGTTTATGGTAGAATGGTTGAAGGAGATAAGCAAATTTCAGCTTGTCAATGATTACTTTTGTTCTGTCTTTACAAAAGATTGTAAAGATAGAATTATGTTATTAAACATGGTCTTAGCACTGATCTTTTTCAAGAGCATGAGGTTTTATTGGAATTATCTCAAATAAAAGTAAAAAAGTTAGTGGGTCCTAGTAATATTCACCCAAAGGGTTTAAATGAACTTTGATCTGTGCTAGCTGCCCCATTAACTAATCTGTTTAATGAATCACTATTGAAAGGAGTTCTTTCAGATGTTTGAAGAATAGTGAATTTAGTAGCTCTTCATAAAAAGGGCCAATAAGTTTAACTAGTAGTAGGCAAATTAATGGAAACTCTCTTAAATTAAATAATGATGACTATGGTCTGAACTGGAGCACAGGTGAAATAATCAGCTAGGGAAAGAGGCAACACACAGACATTCTCATGCAGTGTGTCTTCCTACTTTCCTCGCACGCGTCAACTGGCGAGGGCTCGTGTAACCAAGCGCTGCAAGATGAAATATGTAATTATCAGCCAATTGGCTCACACGTATAAAGCTGTGTGTCAGGACGTGGGCAGCCAATCAAATTCCTCCAGAAAAATAAGCATCTGGTGAGAGGAATCTTTTGGTCAGGATGAGGAAAGGAATAATTATCTACCTATTGTGACACCTTTTAAAAAATGTAACAATTGTAATCTAAATTTTTTTCTCATATATAGGGGTCTATTTATCAAAGCTGAAACTGAAAATACGCTTGAATTCTGCGGTGTATTTGTCGCGAGATTGATCCGCCGTAGTTATCAAAGCGTCAAGATCGGCAAATGTTGAACTTTGTGACATAAAATACGATCCGGCGATCTCAATCCGACTCAGATCGATGCTTGCATCATTACAGATGTTTTGAATTCAGATTCGACTGTATTTGAGCCTTTTCACAATTTATCAAAACATTTAAAGGGACACTGAACCCAAATTATTTCATTTGTGATTCAGATAGAGCATGCAATTTTAAGCTACTTTCTAATTTACTCCTATTATCAAATTTTCTTCATTCTCTTGGTATCTTTATTTGAAATGCAAGAATGTAAGTTTATATTCCGGCCCAAAAGTGCTGTCCAAAGTTCTGAACATAAAAAAGCTTACGGCTAGATTTAGAGTTTTGTCGGTAAAGACCCACGTATCTAAAGCTGGCTTTTTTCTGGCCGCACCTTTAAAATAACTCTGGTATTGAGAGTCCACAGAATGGCTGCGCTAGGCTCCAAAAAAGGAGCGTATAGCATATTTAACGCAACTTCAACTCTCGATACCAGAGTTGCTTACGGACGCAGCCAGCCTCAAAAACGTGCACGTGCACGATTCCCCCATAGGAAACAATGGGGCTGTTTGAGCTGAAAAAAAACCTAACACCTGCAAAAAAGCCGCGTTCAGCTCCTAACGCAGCCCCATTGTTTCCTATGGGGAAACACTTCCTACGTCTGCACCTAACACTCTAACATGTACCCCGTCTAAACACCCCTAACCTTACACTTATTAACCCCTAATCTGCCGCCCCCGCTATCTCTGAGCCATGTATATTATTTTTAACCCCTAATCTGCCGCTCCGTAAATCGCCGCTACTTACATTATCCCTATGTACCCCTAATCTGCTGCCCCTAACATCGCCGACCCCTATATTATATTTATTAACCCCTAATCTGCCCCCCACAACGTCGCCTCCACCTGCCTACACTTATTAACCCCTAATCTGCCGAGCGGACCGCACCGCTATTATTATAAAGTTATTAACCCCTAATCGACCTCACTAACCCTATAATAAATAGTATTAACCCCTAATCTGCCCTCCCTAACATCGCCGACACCTAACTTCAATTATTAACCCCTAATCTGCCGACTGGAGCTCACCGCTATTCTAATAAATGTATTAACCCCTAAAGCTAAGTCTAACCCTAACACTAACATCCCCCTAAGTTAAATATAATTTACATCTAACGAAATTAATTAACTCTTCTTAAATAAATTATTCCTATTTAAAGCTAAATACTTACCTGTAAAATAAATCCTAATATAGCTACAATATAAATTATAATGATAATATAGCTATTTTAGGATTAATATTTATTTTACATGTAAAAATCCAATCAGCCAATCGGATTGAACTTGATTCTGATTGGCTTATTCCATCAGCCAATCAGAATATTCCTACCTTAATTCCGATTGGCTGATAGAATCCTATCAGCCAATCGGAATTCGAGGGACGCCATCTTGGATGACGTCATTTAAAGAAACCGTCATTCGTCGTTCAGTCGTCGTTCAGGATGGATGTTCCGCGTCGGAGGTCTTCAGGATGCTGCCGCTCCGCTCCGGATGGATGACGATAGAAGATTCCGCTTGGATGAAGACTTCAATCGGATGGAAGACCTCTTCTGCCCCGCTTGGATGAAGAATTTGGCTCGGCTGGGTGAAGACGACTCAAGGTAGGGAGATCTTCAGGGGCTTAGTGTTAGGTTTATTTAAGGGGGGTTTGGGTTAGATTAGGGGTATGTGGGTGGTGGGTTGTAATGTTGGGGGGGTATTGTATTTTTTTTTTACAGGCAAAAGAGCTGAACTTCTTGGGGCATGCCCTGCAAAGGGCCCTGTTCAGGGCTGGTAAGGTAAAAGAGCTTTGAACTTTAGTAATTTAGAATAGGGTAGGGCATTTTTTTATTTTGGGGGGCTTTGTTATTTTATTAGGGGGCTTAGAGTAGGTGTAATTAGTTTAAAATTGTTGTAATATATTTCTAATGTTTGTAAATATTTTTTTATTTTTTGTAACTTAGTTCTTTTTTATTTTTTGTACTTTAGTTAGTTTATTTCATTGTATTTATTTGTAGGAATTGTATTTAATTTATTTATTGATAGTGTAGTGTTAGGTTTAATTGTAGATAATTATAGGTATTTTATTTAATTTATTTATTGATAGTGTAGTGTTAGGTTTAATTGTAACTTAGGTTAGGATTTATTTTACAGGTAAATTTGCAATTATTTTAACTATTTTAGCTATTAAATAGTTCTTAACTATTTAATAGCTATTGTATCTGGTTAAAATAAATACAAAGTTACCTGTAAAATAAATATTAATCCTAAAATAGCTATAATATCATTATAATTTATATTGTAGCTATATTAGGATTTATTTTACAGGTAAGTATTTAGCTTTAAATAGGAATAATTTATTTAAGAAGAGTTAATTAATTTCGTTAGATGTAAATTATATTTAATTTAGGGGGGTGTTAGTGTTAGGGTTAGACTTAGCTTTAGGGGTTAATACATTTATTAGAATAGCGGTGAGCTCCAGTTGGCAGATTAGGGGTTAATAATTGAAGTTAGGTGTTGGCGATGTTAGGGAGGGCAGATTAGGGGTTAATACTATTTATTATAGGGTTAGTGAGGCGGATTAGGGGTTAATAACTTTATTATAGTAGCAGTGCGGTCCGCTCAGCAGATTAGGGGTTAATAAGTGTAGGCAGGTGGAGGCGACGTTGAGGGGGGCAGATTAGGGGTTAATAAATATAATATAGGGGTCGGCGGTGTTAGGGGCAGCAGATTAGGGGTACATAGCTATAATGTAGGTGGCGGCTCTTTGCGGTCGGCAGATTAGGGGTTAATTATTGTAGGTAGCTGGCTGCGACATTGTGGGGGGCAGGTTAGGGGTTAATAAATATAATATAGGGGTCGGCGGTGTTAGGGGCAGCAGATTAGGGGTACATAAGTATAACGTAGGTGGCGGTCGGCAGATTAGGGTTTAAAAAAAATTATTTGAGTGTCGGCGATGTGGGGGGGGCCTCGGCTTAGGGGTACATAGGTAGTTTATGGGTGTTAGTGTACTTTAGAGCACAGTAGTTAAGAGCTTTATAAACCAGGGTTAGCCCAGAAAGCTCTTAACTACTGACTTTTTTCTGCGGCTGGAGTTTTGTCGTTAGATTTCTAACGCTCACTTCAGACACGACTCTAAATACCGGAGTTAGAAAGATCCCATTGAAAAGATAGGATACGCAATTGACGTAATGGGATCTGCGGTATGGAAAAGTCGCGGCTGAAAAGTGAGCGTTAGACCCTTTTTTGAATGACTCCAAATACCGGCGGTATCCTAAAACCAGCGTTAGGAGCCTCTAACGCTGGTTTTCACTGCTACCACCAAACTCCAAATCTAGGCCTTAGATTCCTTCTTTTTCAAATAAAGATAGCAAGAGAATGAAGAAAAATTGATAAAAGGAGTCAATTAGAAAGTTGCTTAAAATTGCATGCTCTACACAGGTGTTGCTATGCTCGCACCTTCAGCCCTATACTCACTGGCGGTGGTTCTTTCGCGCCTTATCCCAAGCTCTGGGGATGTTTTTTTTGGGCAGTTATGGAAGACCTACTCTGGAACCCTATTCAGTGTTTTTCACCTCACTGATTTATGCTTAACTATAGCTACCTGGACTTGCCTCCCTGCTGGTAACTGTCCGCTCTGCCCGGTTCAAATTTGGTACACCTACACAACCGGTGCCCCAGCCCTAGGACATTCATCTATCCTTCTCTCCGAGCTGTGCTAATTTCCCCGGTGCTGACCCTCTCCCCCTTCCCTGTGTCTGCCGCCCCCACCAGATTAACTTGAAAGACCGAACTACGTTTCCATATCATAGA
Organism: Bombina bombina; assembly: GCF_027579735.1. NCBI lineage: Eukaryota > Metazoa > Chordata > Amphibia > Anura > Bombinatoridae > Bombina > Bombina bombina. The sequence continues at coordinate 1,067,260,014 of NC_069502.1, forward strand.
AAAACGACCTGTTGGTTCATCATCTGGTGTTCATCTTCCTCCCTCCCCCACCGGTGCTGCGTGGGAGGGAGCCGAGCTTAGGTCCTGATTTGAGGACCCAGTATTGAGGTTGCTTCCTTTCCTGCTCTTGCTGCCTGGTATGGTGCTGCTCTCTCCCCTCCCACTGGTGCTGCGTGAGGGGAGTTGAGTGAGGTCATCATCCGGAGCCGTGGAGTGTGAGTTCCGGTGGCGGTCCCCATTTGCATCAGGCCGCACGGCAGTGTTCTGTAGACCGACGACGAGGTGGTGGACGGCTGGACAGCCTAGGAAGGGGTGAGTCTCCTGTTGTTATCTCTATTCTAAACTCTCTGGTAGCACCAGCCGGTAGCCTTTGAGGAGGATTCTCAGAAGGAGGGAGAGGAGAAATTCTGAGGGGGAAAATTGGCCTTAGAGGGCTGGAGGCAGACGCTTGACGAGAATTAACTTGTTATGACTTTGTTAAAATAAATACTCATAACTTTTGTTCCTGGACATGGACATTGAGTAAATCTCTACCCGTTACTTTGTAGCATCAAGAAATGTTTTAAAGTACACAACGAGCTAACAACATCTGAAGAAGAGTAAATATCATCCACAGGACTCTTTGTTACTATATTTAAACCTAGGAGCTTGGTTAAAATTGCTTAACTGTGTTTCTTTTTTTTCTTCACAGTAATATCATTTCTAGCTGATTATAGAGTATTTTATTTGTTATATTTTCAGCTGACTTACTGATATCACAAACGTATATAGTTTGACCTTTTAAAATAATTTTTTTTTTATGTTATTTAAAAATCTTACTGCAGTTGTTGATTGCAGTTCTCTAAGACTTCAGTTAATTACAGCAATTAAGGTTCCACATGGTGTAAGATTAAGATATCTTAATAATTGACATTTACATAGAAGCTGATAACAGATAAGGCTGTAGTAAATGCAAGTTTAATTTGATTGACAAAAATGCCTATGTTGTCATTGAAAGCTCCTTTATTATAGGTTTCATACCTCCTTTTTTTTTTTTTTGAGAGTAAGGTGTTTTTGTCCAGCTGGGAGGGTTTGGGAAATAAAGGGAAGATTAACAACATAATTTCTATAACTAGGCTATAAATATCATGACTCAAGGTTATATCCTTTAATTATATATAGTCCATTAATAATTTACTTTTGGTATTTGTCTTTTTTTTTTGTAAACACACTTTAATAGTATAAGCCTGTGCCCTACATAGGTCCTGTCCGGGAAGGGAGGAGGGAGGAAGCGAGGAAGGTGAAGGAAGGAAGGAAAGGGAAGGAAGGGAAGAAAAAGGGAAATATATATTTTGGTTTGTTCTTACCCCAGGATAGTCTGATGTAGAAGTGTCAAAAAGTACATCTTGGGTCTCTTCAATTAGCATAACCCTGGAACACTCTTAGAAACCTAGAGGACTAGTGCATAATATTTAAATCCCTCTCTTTTTTTAAAAAAAAAAGAGAACATATAAAACAGTGTGGGTAAGAATAAATCTTTCCCCTTTCTTCTGATTTACTTAAAAAGTATACTTGTTCTTTTCCAGGCCTTTCCCTAGTGGCTCCCTCTCATTTTAGATAAGCTTTAGCATTATTTCCTTTTTTTAGAGGACTCAGTCTATCCATTAAATCACTGTCCTTCTACATTTCCTCTTAACTAATATAGAGGAATAATATAGGAATAAGGAAATGGAGTTTTTTGCTCCTCTTTTTTTTTTTTTTTTTTTTTTTTCTTTTTCTTGCTGCCCAGTGTCTCCTCTCATAGCTGTTTAGGAGAACTTATATCACTTACAATCACTATTTTACACATTACGTCATAATCTCACGGCGTAGATCGCCAACACTCCCCCCCCCTTCACATTAATTTCAGTGGGTATATATTACCCCATATTTTTTAATTAAAATCACGTATATTTCACCTCTTTTCTTTTTTTTTTTTTTTCTCTCACGTCACTCCACATTTCGGAGAATCACTCTAGAAGTTTTCCCAATTCACCCTTTTTAGATGGATAAATTTCTTCACGGGCACTCTACAACTTCTCCTGCAGCTATGGCGGGGAGGCAAAGAGATAGGAGGAACAAAGCTGCTCCCGAAATCTTAATGGATGCACATCCACCTACTTCCTCATTACCCGGCACACCTGACTCGCTGGACATACATACATTAGTCTCGAAAATTTCAGAGGCATTAACCCCTAAATTTGATCTATTAAAAGCAGAAATCAAACAAGATATTGCCTCTCTATCCAATGAAGTGAAGCAGTTCGCCTCTAGATTATCCGAGGCTGAACAGAGAATTTCTGATCTGGAGGATTTGACTGCAAATTATACAGCTAATCGTGAGTCCACAAATAATATTCTGTTGAAAATGCAAAACAAAATTGAAGATCTGGAGGACAGATCAAGGAGGAATAACCTCAGGATTATAGGGGTTCTGGAGGATAGGCAATTTGAGGATCTAGACAAGTTAATAACTATCACACTTCCTCGCTTACTTCAGATTCCAGAAAGCTATCCATCTATCATTATTGAAAGAATCCATAGGATAGGTACGCTCGACACACACAGAACTAACACAAAGATAAGACCAATTATAGCAAAGTTTTTGAATTTTCAACAGAAAGTCATTTTTCTTCAGGCCTTCCGCAAACATCAACCTATTTTTCTAGGTGATGCAAAAATCTACCTGTTTCAAGATTATTCAGCTGGCACTGCCACTAAAAGGAGGGAGTTAGCTCCACATTGCACAAACTTTATCAAGAAAGGAATCCAAGCAACCTTGCTGTATCCAGCCAGGTTGAAAATTGCGATAGATGGACACTCACACTTCTTTGATACAGCACGAGAGGCAGCCAAATTTTACTTAGAATCCTTTCCCCCAGGTTAAAAAATTGAGAGAAGACAAAACAAGACAGAAATATATATATATATATATATATATATATATATATATATATATATATATATATATATACTTGGTTTTGAAGGAATTGTTTATATTTAGGGCTAAGATGGGAAGAGAGGACCAGGGGATTTTAGTTGCTTGCTATCCAGGGGCATATGGGATGGTAAACTGGGTACGTGGTGTTGTTTTTTTTTTTTTTGTATTTGTGTTTTGTTTTTGTTTTTCTTGTTTTTTTGTTGTTTTTTTTCCCCTTTTCTCTTTCTCTTCTTTTTTCCTTCTCTCTTTTCGAGAGTCTTGTGAAAAATGGCTGGGGTGGGTAACCTAAAATTGACCTCCTGGAATATAGGTTATCTAACCTCGCCTATAAAACGAAAGGCAATACTTTCTCAATTAAGAAAAAACAACACTGACATTGCCTTTTTACAAGAGACACATTTGAAACATGAAGAGGTATTAAAACTTAAGACCTCTTGGGTTAAAGAAGTTCTATTCTCTTCCACCACAAAAAGGAAAAGTGGAGTAGCAATCCTCTTGGGGAAGAAACTCTCTTATGAGGTTATCCAGGTAGATACGGACCAAGAGGGGAGATACTTGATGGCTAAAATCAAAGTTCTAAAAACGTTGTAAACATTTTGTAATGTATACGTATGCCCCCAACGTTTTCAGCCTTCCCTTCTGGGAAACGTTACAAAATAAACTTCTCTTATTTTCAGAAGGGTATTTAATACTTGGAGGTGACTTCAACATGGCCCCTCAATATCCGGCCGATAGGCTAAGGCAAAGCTCTGTTCCCTATAAAACCAAAAGAGACAATCTAGAGTCAAAGCTATTCACTAAATTGTTTAGTAACTTGATACTTTGTGACATCTGGAGGATCCAAAATCCTGATCATAGGGAGTTTACATGTCACTCCAGGGCACATAAAACCCTTTCAAGAATAGATCTAATTCTGCTAGATGAAAGAGCATGTAAAACGAAGATGGTGGCCGGGATTTCACCCATCACCATCTCAGATCACACCCCGATCACTCTTGATATTCAATTAAATTCTCCAAGTATCAGGAACTCCGGTTTCTTTTTTCCACGTTTCCTAGCAACTGACCTCAAATTCAAAAACTGGCTTATCTCTAGGTTTCGTGAATATGTATCTTTTAACCAAGAACACATTCTTCAGCCCGCTTTATTTTGGGAGACTGCCAAGGCAGTTTTCCGCGGGGAAATTATAGCTTATTCCATCTCCAGATCCAAAAAAATCAAAAGAAGGGAAAGTGAAGTATTAAAGGCAGTCATGAATGCATATAACCGTTATATTTTTCAAAAAACTTCTGAAAATTGGTCTAGGTACATTAAGGCACTAGCTGTCAGGGACTCTGTTTTACTTTATAAATCGACCCAGAGAGACCTTAGGCTACATGCCAAATTATACCGATATGGTAACAAAACTGGGAAGCTTTTGGCAAACCTGGTTAAGGCTGATAGATCTTCCTCCATAATAAAGTTTATTACCCAGGGTACTAAATCTCTCACCTCCTCAGAAGAAATATGTAAGGAATTTGAAGAATATTATAAGACATTATACTCCCATAAGGTTTCCAATCTTACTCAGAGGGAAAGTTTCTGGAATAAAATAGTGGTACCAACTTTAACTCCCGACTTAATAGAAACTTTACAATCCCCAATTTCTGAAATAGAAATCTATATAGCAATCCAAAGGCTAGCCCTTAACAAAGCTCCGGGACCGGATGCGCTCCCGAATGAATTCTACAAAATACTGGCACCACAAATTACACGCTATTTAACTTCACTCTTTAATGATATTTACAGTATATCACTGGTAGTAGCCCTACTAAAGAATTTGTCGCATCATATACAACTCAAGCAGGGGAAAGAACCAAACAAAAAGGAATCATACAGGCCCATTGCACTTCTAAACACAGATTACAAGCTTTTCACAGCTATCCTCGCACACAGACTTCAATCATTCCTTCCCACCATCATACATAAAGATCAAGCTGGTTTTATTTTGAAGCAAAACTCTTCAGCTAAAATAAGAGAGGTTTTCTTGACTATAGAATATTTTAAGAAAATGGAGGAATCGGGAGGGCTGGGGGGGAGGACACCCCTGACAGGGCAATTATTTCTATAGATGCTGAAAAGGCGTTTGATTCGGTACATCATGATCATTTGTCCTTTACACTACAGCAGTTTGGTATAGGAGGTAATATGCTTCGTTTATTTAATAACTTATATAGGAATGCCTCCAAGAAAATCTTAGTAAATGGTGATATGACTCAGGATATAAGACTCGAGAGGGGAACCAGGCAGGGGTGTCCTCTCTCTCCTCTCCTCTTCGATATGGCCATTGAGCCTCTTGCTTTACAGATTCAACATCAACTACAAGGGATTAAAATATAAGAAAAAGAACTGCAAATCGCATTATACGCAGATGACGTATTGGTATATATTTCGGATACAGCTAGAAATATCCCTAAACTTCTTGAAATTGTGGAGCAGTTTGGCTCATTCTCTGGCTATAAGGTGAACATCTTGAAGTCTGAGTTATGTTGGCTTAAACAAACCAAAGACTCTTGCGAAAATATTCCATTTTCTGTGGTCCAGGATGAATTCAGATACTTAGGTATCTGGATCTCTCCTAATCCCAATGCCTGGTATGACTTAAATATATTACCCGTCCTTAATAAAGTTAAGCAAGCCTTTAAAAACTGGCAGAATCTCCCTCTGTCTCTATCAGGACGAATAGCACTCTATAAAATGTCTCTGTTACCTAAAATCTTATATGTGCTTCAGAACACTCCACTTGTCTTGAAAAGGAAAGATATATTATCCTTTAACTCCGCCCTTCGCTCTTTCATCTGGCAGAATAGGAAACCAAGGATCTCACTGTCTAAGTTAGTGCTCCCCACAGAATTTGTGGGACTCTCCCTATCAGATATTCGACTATACAATGTAGTGTTCCAGGCCAGAGTAGCTATGGACTGGCTAGCTAACTCTAACTATGTAACAAGTTTTGAATTGGAAAGTAACATAGCCTCTCCATGCTCCCTGATAGCCTTATTACACTGTAATAATAATATACTTCTGCCTGAAATAAAAAAGATAAAATCTATCTATAATCCAATTCAGATGTGGAAGAAGTTATGTTCTTTGTCACACATTGAATTTAGGATTTCAAGGTACTTACCACTTTTAAACAACCCACAATTTCAACCTGGGATACAATCTGCTCTCTTCACTAAGTGGAAATCGCTGGGCCTTATAAATATTTCTCAGCTGTTAGACTTCGAAAGAAGGTGTATTAAAACATTTAACTCTCTTAAAGAGGAACATCACCTTTCTAACAAAAATTTTTATGCTTACCTTCAAGCAAGACACTTTGCTCTTCAATTAACAAATGACTTTGGCTGGGATTGGTCTTTGGGTCTCCTTGAAAACTGGCTTACGTTAGTTAAAAGTGGTATAACTTCGATTTCATATATCTATCAAAAACTAATTTCACTTAAAGGTCCAGATATAATAGAAAAGCTGCAGGCCAAGTGGGCAGCAGCTTTACTGGAAACTTCATTGCAGGCAAATGTTGTAACCTCATCATGTCAAGCAATCTCGCGTGCTACTCTTTCTGCCTTATGGCGTGAGGCACATGTAAAACTAGTCCACATGACATATTTTACTCCAGAAAAAGGGACTAAATGCCGAAATCCCAGCTTTAACACATGCCCAAAATGTTCATATATATCAGCTAGCCTTATTCACATGTTTTGGCATTGTCCAAAAATTAGAAACTTTTGGCTAAAGATACAGTATTGGTTAAGAAACATTGTGGGTGTCCCCTCTTTGACATTATCTCCTTCAAATATAATCTTTCCTCTCACAGATCTAGGCCTGCCTCAGGATAAACTTAAAACAGTTACCTTGGTAATACTTGCGGTTAGATATTTAATCTTGAAAAAATGGAAGCTGAAAGCAACCCCGAGTATTTCAGAGGTAAAAAATTGTTTAAAAAAGCAATGCATTATCGAACAATTTGATACCGATCTACATAGTGACCTAGATGTGAAGAGTTTTTTCTCCAAGTGGTCGAATTTTATTAAAGCTTATATTTAATATACCCATTCAAAGAAACGGAACTGGTCCTTTTGGGATTATGGTGACCCTCCCCAGCCAAAAGCTATAGCCTTGGAGGGGGAGGGGAGAGGGAGGGAGAAAAGAGAAATATTATTTTTTTTTTTTAATTTTATTATTATTTTTACTTTTATTTTTTTGTATTTAATTTAATGAGTGTTTAATTGTTTCTTTACCTGTTTAAAATTAGAAAAATCACAACTAGGTGTACAAATATTCCATATAAGGGAATCAGTAATTTGGTATGTGAAATGTGAAATTTTCAATAAAATTATCTTGCTTTGTAATATATTATGTTTTACCTGGCCCTGCGAGGCACAAGAGGTTGAATTCATTTGATTGTACACTTTGTTGGTTATAAATAAACAATTTAAAAAAAAAAAATTGCATGCTCTATCTGAATCCTACCACATATAAAAGTCAGTAGTTAAGAGTTTTATGGGCTAACACCGGAACATAAAGCTCTTAACTACAGTGCTAAAAAGTACACTAACACCCATAAACTACCTATTAACCCCTAAACCGAGGCCCCCCACATCGCAAACACTATAATAAAATTATTTAACCACTAATCTGCCGACCGGACATCGCCGCCACCTACATTATACCTATGAACCCCTAATCTGCTGCCCCTAACATCGCCGACGCCTACATTATATATATTAACCCCTAATCTGCTGCCCCCCAATGTCGCCGCCCCTAACTACAATTATTAACCCCTAATCTGCCGACCGGAATAATTTATTTAATTATAGTAATTTTATTTAGATTTATTAAAAATAGATTTAAGTTAGAGGGGTGTTAGGGTTAGACTTAGGTTTAGGGGTTAATACATTTATTATAGTGGCGGCGATGTCCGGTCGGCAGATTAGGGGTTAATAATTGTAGTTAGGTGGCGGCGACGTTGGGGGTGGCAGATTAGGGGTTAATAACTATAATGTCGGTTTCTGCGATGTTGGGGGCAGCAGATTAGGGGTTCATAAGTATAATGTAGGTTGCGGCGGTTTAGGGAGCGGCAAATTAGGGGATAATAATATAATGTAGGTGTCGGCGATGTCGGGGGCAGCAGATTAGGGGTTAATAAGTGTAAGGTTAGGGGTGTTTAGACTCGGGGTTCATGTTAGGGTGTTAGGTGTAGACTTAGAAAGTGTTTTCCCATAGGAAACAATGGGGCTGCGTTAGGAGCTGAACGCTGCTTTTTTGCAGGTGTAAGGTTTTTTTCAGCCAGCTCAGCCCCATTGTTTCCTATGGGGAAATCGTGCACGAGCACGTTTTGCCAGCTTACCACTACCGTAAGCAATGCTGGTATTACAGGTAGAAGTGGCGCTAAATTTGCTTAACGCTCACTTTTCTGAGGCTAACGCAGCCATTCAGAAAACTTGTAATACCAGCGTTGTTTAAAGTGTGCGCTGGAAAAAAAAGACTTGTTAACACCGCAAGTTTTTACCGACAAAACTTGTAATCTAGGCGATAGTTTCTTAGAACAAACCCAGCTTAGGCTATTGATGCAAATTTAAAGAGATTTTAAATATTCAGAGGAAGATGAACTTTCTGAACCCGCAAGGAGATATAAGTTATGGTTTCAAACTCTCAGAAATAACAGTGTATATGTATGAGGTCACTACATGTCCTTTCTATACTAATAGGTTCTAGGGTATTACTCTTCTGTCCCACTGCCCCGGCCGCCGGCCTCCCCTAACTTACTAATGACACTGTAGTTATGGGAAAAGCCCTCTAGCTACCTGATGTAATAAATAGTCTATTAATTAGCCCTGATTAACAATGTATTACTAGAAGCTGCTATATGTGAGGAAGAATGTCATCTAAACCATCTAAGACAAATCTGACACCAAAATGAGGTGTTACTAGAAAGCTCCCAAGAACTTACTTTGTTTTGAGGTAGGGTTGTCTGGGTACTATACAGAGAGCTTAGCTTTATGTGTACACTGCATGAAGTTCAGAAAGAGATTTAGCTAAAGAGATCTGAGTAAAACAGGTCCATATAACTTAACATGCAATATAGTTGCTAGGTAAATTTTTAGTGTAAAGCTCTGATCATCCCCAAAGTTACACAATAAAGTGCAATAGGTGTGCAAAATTCTGAATGCAGCCTTACTGAGAATACAGCAATGTGTATAAAAAGAACATTGTGTAAATATACTAATAATGGAACATGCTTCATGTCTGTCATTTAAGGCTAAATTAACATAAATGTCACAATTCAACAGATCAAGAGTGATACATGCATAACTTATCTGTTGATCCCTAGGTTAGACAGGTGCTAGACAGTACACAATGTTTAAGGTAAAAAGCTCATCTAAGGAGACCTGATCAGGGCCTGTCCTCAGATTTTAAAGTACAATAAAACTGCTATACCAATGTTTAGAACATAGCTCTGTCTATCTTCATAGTGACACTACATAATGTAGAAAGAGTGTAGTACTTCTAAATATAACGTGCTTGGGTATTATAATATGTTCATGACCAAATGCTAGGATGCGACCACTGTGCTGCTTCATGCTGACAGGCCCCTTTGGAAGCACAGGTGGGAGAGGACCGAATTGGTTCACCCCACACGGGCAGACTTGCTTTTTGGCGAGGCGTAAAGGGTAAATGGAGATCTTCTTCCAGATCTAGATGTGCTTCTGGTTTAGCCCATTATCCAGCGTGGTAGCACATAGGGCCTGTGTCAGCTGTGATGAGGATGGTTCTGCGTTGGCCTTTCTTGTCTCCTGTGAGGATGTATGATCCCCTCTCATATTCTACTGCATGTCAGACATCCCCTGACAAATCTGGGATATAAATATGAGTTCCTCCGTATTAGCAGCGAGGGATGCACATCTGATCTCTGATGTAAGGAAAGCAGTGTGGAAATCTACCTGTTCTATGAGTGCAGCAATTAAGTCTGTAAGGCCAGTCGTCGTGATATTTGCAGGCCATTCGACTGAGTCACCTTACTTGTATTCAAGCAATGATGTTAGCCATTAAAGGTTGAATGCTGAGAATGGCAGCAGCTTAATACCACTTTTCTGGATTACTTGAGTAACCGAGGGGGGTAAATGGATGTGTAATGAAGTCACGGCCTTCAGTTTTAGCTATCCCGGTTAGGATCCAGTTAGTGCAATTGTAGTAGTGAGGATATTATTTTACAGCTCTGTGACTTCTCTTCCTTAGGTTTCATAAGTTATAGAGCATGATGGCTGGTTAGTGAGGAGATAGACAATGGATTATTATATAAACTTGAGGAGCTTCTCACTTATGCTGCTGATCATGGCCATGGTCAGGACACACCCCCTCTTTAATTATTTTTATGTTATATTTTTATGGTATATATTTGCTACTTTATAATTGTATATTTTATGAGATTTGCATAGGGTCTTTATGATAAATTTATTGAAGTACTTTTGGGGAAATACTTTGGTATCATTTTATATATGGTTTTTATATTTATTTTCAACATTTATTTTTTTTATTGAGGTTCTCTGAAGGCAAACAAAGGGTAACCATCAACTGGTAAAAGAACAAACATTTACAAAACAAATTACAAGTCAAATATAGTCAGATTTGCCTACAAAACTTTGGACCCACTAAACGTCACAAGAGGCCACTTTTGGACCACTCAAGAAAGCAGTGCATGCGTATTCATAGTGGGATATCTTTAACAAAGGGAGGCCACTCTTGGGACTCCGCTGAAGAACCAACTTTTGATTTTATGTGATCTATCTATAGATATATTACGTAATGAAGCTCTATTATAGTTATGAGTATAAGATGCTGGGATTGTTAATAAGAGCTGTAGGAATATAAATGTAAAATAATGGTATAAACAGGAATTATAATTGATTGTGGGAGTGAAGGGACACTTCTAATCCATCAATTTAAGCAACATCATAAAGGCCATGTAGAACTCACTATTGTAAATAGTATAGGCGATATACACACTGAGGTCAGCTATTGTTATTTGTCGAAAAAACATACAAAAACATAATATTGCTGGCAAGGGAAGACAGTAGTCTCTCCTTATGTAATAGGGGCAGAGTGTAGATAATGTTAACCCCACGCATAAAGGGCAAATATTATATGACTCAGGGTTAGCATAAACTTAGGTTTAGTAGGTAGGTAATTAATTAACAAGGCTAAAAAAAGTAACTTCCAGGATTGTTCTTGGGTCTCCCACCAGAGAGTGTGTCACATGATGTTACAAATTAACTTTTACTGCAAAGCAGCTAGTAGGTGGGAATTACTTAGGTATCTCTCCATATGCCACCTTGGTATTAACCTAAGTAAGGTTTTAATCCTGCTATCTCGGCCGCAGACAGCATAGGTTGGTCTAAGAGAGCTAGGAGATATAGGTGAAAGACATAGTTACACAGTAAATACCAATCCAACTTTAAACAAAATACCCCCCTTCTATAACATCCTGCATTGTATATATAACAGTATAGCGATACAGACCCATCCTAGGAGTAATTACACCCCAGTTATATACATTAACTGAAATAGGAGAAGTGATGCAGACAAACAATAGCGGCTTGGGTAATAGTAAAATGCAGAGGGACTGTCATAAACTTTCAATATGTAGTTTGGTGCATATAGAGTACAGGTAGGGCCTAACTAAGTGAACAATCAGGGTGTAATACAGGCTAAAGGCATCATATAAACAAAAAACCCCTAAAGTCCCAGTCCATAGTAACATACAATGCAGCTTGAAATATGAGTCACACAAACATCCGGCAGATGAGCCACCATTAAAGTCACATAATAATAATCAGGGTATAATACAGGCCAACGGCATTATATAAGCAAAAAGCCCTTAAAGTGAATGTCTCACAAACATCCGGCTGATGAGCCATCATTAAAGTCACATAATAATAATCAGGGTGTAATACAGGCCAACGGCATTATATAAGCAAAAAGCCCTTAAAGTGAATGTCTCACAAACATCCGGCTGATGAGCCATCATTAAAGTCATATCAGTTTACAACCTAACCAATTAATAAACATGGCTGATTAAAGTCTGTTTGCAGGACGTCTAGGTCACTATCAAACCTGCAGTGTCGATCCTATCTCAGATCCCCTTGTATGTAGGCCTAGCCGATCCCAGACTTCCTCCATTCTGATATATCCTCCGGCTGTTTTGTGAGGGGGGAATGTACCGGATTATGCCTCCAGCAAGTAGTGCATATCCTTTTCAAGGCAAGAATCCTCTGTATTTTCAATCCATAGGGCCCAAGTCGTTGGCCCGCTATCATTGGGGTCAGAAATGCTGTACTGTCCGGCTGACGATTTCGAAACTGAGGCTTTCCGGAGGAATCTGCAGACAGAGCCAGCCTGTTTTTCAGCACACCACTGTTAAGTATAGGGCTCCTCTGGACTGCCTCGTATAGGTTATCGATGTAGCTGGGACCCGTTGCAATCGGCTCCTGGGCAGAAGTCAGCGTGCACATCGGCTCCTGTTCAGAAGGTGGGTTTAGTGAAAAACACTCGCCAATGAGCTTATGGAGTCTCCGATAGTGATCATCAAGCAGCGCAAGTATTGTGGATTCTAAGGCCTTTCCGTCCATGGTTATTTCATTTGAGTGTGTGGCGGTGGGTTTTAATAAATGTGAATACTGTTGCGCAGTAAAACAAAGTGCCCCCTTCTAAATATAAGGTCCTGTAAGTGCCCCTTCGAGCAACTATCCTATTGTAGGATGTCGTAACCCCAGAGTTTGGGGGGGGTAATTTCGTGGCAGCCCCAGATCTATGCTTCAGACTCAACACAGGGTCGCTTCTTAGGATCCACGCGGCTAATTATAAGAATGGCTGACAAGTCTGTGAGAAATCTTGGCACACATCTTTCCCATAGAGCATAGGCAGAAACACGGTTGAATCCTCAATATTGAGCATATATCAGTTCCCAGCTAGTCAAATGTCCTCTGATGAGTAGAAAATAGCAGTATTTCTGAAGAAAACTTATATTAAAACCCTCATAGACCGGGAGCTTCACAGAGACGCATCTTGCCGCTATGAGAGTAGGCTCCACCCCCCCGGTTTTTATATTTATATTGTTTAAAATTGTGTATTCAACTTAAGGTAACCCTATATCCGATCGTTAAGTTCATCAACAGCAGTAGTATTGGATTCAGCTTAATTGCCAATTTTGGGTAATTAAAGGTTAACAATTTGGTCCATACCTTTTAAATACTAAGAATATGGCTTAAGAAAGGCTCATGACCGATCCGAAAAACGGTTGCCATTCAGCACTGAACAACCTTTTGAAGCGTTGGATAATATCTGTGTGGAGGTTTGTTTCAAAGAGGACACCATACTCAAAAATTGAAGTCGTACAGATCCACTGTCAGTAAGAGCTGGATGCTAAAGAAGGTCGGACATTGGGCTTTGACGACTGGGCTAAAGACACGCTGCATCGCTATAAAAAGACACGAGGGAAGAAAGCTGTCAGTAAGGTATAATTGAGACAGGAGACACACGGATATTACAATTGTGAGTACTCACTTAATGGATTGTATCTGTTTTACGGATCAGTAATCGATCACTACTAACCAGTACACTGTATATTAGTGAACAAATATTGATTAGATACTTTTTTCTACAATTCTGATACTCTTTTTCTACCACTGTGGATTTTTATCAAACATTTCATATAAAATATTTTTAGATAATATTTTTGCAAGGATCCTTGTGTATTAAAAAATTATGTATTAAGTATAAAGACATATGTTTTTAAATATTTTAAATATTTCATTAAATATCAAATAATTATTTTGTTTTCCCTTGAGCAAATTCTTGAATTAACCCTTTATTTAGAGTGTATTTATATACAGCATCTCTTATTTTGTCTCTACATGTTTGCCTCATGACTATAAATGCCGAGCTGTTGTGGCTCAGTGATTAGGTCAGTTACCTTGCAAACTAGAGAGTTTGATTCTGGGCACAGCTTCTAATTTCTTAGGTTGCATGTACTTTGTGTTTACCACAATCTAGATTCTATGAGAATGACTACTGTTTTTTTTAATCAGAGAGGTTTTCTGAGACTATATTTGATACTTTAACTCAAGAGAGTAAGCATTCCACTAGATGCATACATCATGTGTCATGGAAGGTATATTTATCTTTGTGTGCTGAACATGGTTTTCTCCCTGGATCAGAGTGAGTAGCGCACGTATTGGTATTTATTTTTTTCAGACTTGAAAAAGATTGTTCATCTAGCTCTGTAAAGGGTCAAATATGATCTTTTTCTAATTTTTTTACATAGTGAGTAAGCGTGTTTATTTTTTATTCATGCCATGGTTTAAATTAAACCAGTTTTCAAACCTATTACTCCACCTTGGAGTTTTAAAGTGAAAGTAAAGTTAATAGCTCCAGAATTCATCCATCCTTACAGAATACTGACAGCAATACGAGCACTAACTTTTTTTATTATATATTTTTTCATAATTGTACTTTTATTCTATATATTTTTTCTTACCGTTACTAGGCGAACTCCTCCCACCCTCTACTTCCTCTGTTTTAGCAATGTGACGTATAGAGCGGTCCCACCCACTCTATACGTATCTTTCGTGATCATGCACAAAGTCCCTTTCTAATGCGCATGCGCAAAGCCTCTTCTCACAGTCTACTGCGCATGCGCTTCATGGTGATACCGCTATACAATGTGCATGCGTTACTATCGCTTGAAAAATAGTACTCAATGAATAACAATGTATTCATTCAGTACTATTACTACTGTTATTTGTGAAACAGAGCGGCCCAATTTTTATGAACAGTGACCCGTTATTGTTCTGTGCAAAATATAATGCGCATGCGCGAAACGGGAGCGTGCTCCTAAACTCATTAAGCAGAAGAAAAGTTTTGCGCATGCGCAGAAGAAGAAAAGGTCAGATGAAGTAGCTTGTCAGCCGCCTAACGGACAGATTTTCAATTGGGTAATTAAAAAATTTGACCAGGACCAAAAAAAAACAAGGAAAAGACGGGTTGAATACAGATAGTGTAAGAAATCAATAATTTTCAGCGATAACTTTGTTTAAAGATAAATACTTTAAAAAACGATGAATGAAATTTTTGCACAAAGACTGCTACTGAGGCTCGCAAACCAGGTAAGTTTACTTTCACTTTAAACTTGTTTTTTTTTTACAGTTATGCATTCTCTTGGCATCTAGTTATTATCTGGAAAGTAATATATTGTTGACAATCTCTTCTGCTCATAAAAGTTGGAATTGTCTATTCTTCTTAGTGACCCACTCTTATTTGAGGTCTCTCTCAGATGAGGCTGTTCTATGGACAATTTAGGTTTCCCTACCTAAAGGGGGTGTCAACAGATTCATAAATTTAACATTTATTGTACCGTCCTTTTGGTCTAATCTTGAGATTTCTAATGAGAGTTTATTAATCATCCTGGATGTGGTTTGGGCATTAACGCTCTACCTTCATGTTACATGTTATTTTTCCTCTGGAAAGCCTAAGGATCAACTGCCCACTGCATTTTTCTTCTATTAATGATTGAGAGGTTTTATCGTATTACTTACTTGTTGGCGGGTCCACAGCCTCTGGATCATATTACTGTTCTTTCCACCTTTCTGATGTCTATGTTTTGGGTCTTTAAGATGAGGCTTTGGTCGAACAGATCTACAAGGATACTTTTTTTTATTGAAGTTGTTAGAAGGTACAGCATTGAGCAAACATTTTACAGGAATAATAAAAAGCATAGTCGCCATTATTATATCATAGCAACATAATCTATATATATATATGACCATCCGAAAATACAATAAAAGAAGTAACTCACACACGTGAGAAGCTCACGCACGTGAAGTTACCTAGGAGTCAGAACTGACTGGCTAAAATGCAAGTCTGTCAAAAGAACTGAAATAAGGGGGCAGTTTGCAGAGGCTTAGATACAAGGTAATTACAGAGGTTTAATTATTAGAGATTTAAAAGGTTTGAGACTAGGTTTACAATGCCTAGGATAGTATGAGTCCACTCTCTTCTGACCATTAGGTCGTCATCTAGGGGTATGATTAATCTATGGGCTAAAACCTAGGTAACACTATGTGCAATAAGTCTCAAAATGGTAGAGTCTCAATAGTGAGGAAAGAACAGTATGTCATCCAAGTCACTATAGACTAAATCTGCATGGTCGCTGCTCTAAATACATTTGTTAATTACCCAACTCCAGTTCTTAAAAGAGGCGTGAAGCATAGTAAAGTATCCTGGCTAGCTTGATTGTTAGATTTCCATAATAATCGCAAAAGATTTTCACTAGTCTCCGGCCCCTACCATTTAGAGCCAAAACCTCTATGCAGCTGTACATTGGGATCTTGTGAGCAATACGTCAGTAATGGCTGTTGATCTGTGCAAAATAAATTCCTGGTTATTTGTGTATCAGTAATATTCCAGGATCTCTCCAGGGCTGCTATAGAATCTGTGATAAAGTTAAGCTGAATAACTTCTGTTTCTGTAACCCCTCTCTACGCTCGAGACTCACCTCTCTCAGTCTCTCCCCTTTGAGTGTTGGGTGACTGCGATGCACCTGACTCATCTGGAGACCTACACTGGGGCCCTATAGCATCGTACCAGGTAAGCAGGGTATCCATGCTGTCGTTGGTAGGAGTTATAACAGAGGGTACACTTACTGCTGTTTTCAGTATGTCTACAAAGAACGCATGGTGCAGATCTAGACAGGACCTCAAATCTTGCAGGAACGATATAGCTAACTCCATTTTAAAATAGGAGGCAAGTGTTGTATATGTTTTACCCTGTAGTGCTTTATAGCAGATGGTGTATCTCTGCTTGACCCAGGTTACCGGGGGGGGGGGGGTCCGAGTACTTCAGGTTAGGCCATTATCTGAGCTCTTGGCAGACCAGAACATAGCTTAAAAGTAATTAATGCAGCAAATATTAGCAGATTGTAAACTTCAGGAGTCAGGGATTCCAAATCTATATAGCTCTGTTGTGGATGCTGTGAAGATCTTAAGATATGCGGCAAATTACTCAATCTTCCTTACAGAGTTTCTAATTTTGCAGCCATGCCTGTCGCTGCCTAGACATGCCACCCCTTCTTCACATAATTTTACAAGATTTTACAGTCTGATGTTTTTGCCTCGGCTGAGGCATCATTTGGGAGAAGAGTTCTTCAGGCGGTGGTGCCTAGTATCAAAACAAATCACACAAGGTGAAGAAGTTGCGCAAAGTAACCTAATAAATAAATAAAATATAGTGGGTAATCAGCAATTCAATATATATACACAAAATGCACAATGTGAATGATACACATAGTAAAAAAACAGAGATGACTGGTATAAGAGTGTCGAAGATGGCATAAAAGTGGTTAAACTTAAACCACAATAAATGTATGTAGTCAGTAAAAAGTAAAAACAAACACTGCTAAAAAGTAACGAAGAGTTCGTCAAATGAAAATCCGTGTACCAAGAGTGAACAATGTCTAAAGGGATCATGAGATACTGTGACAATCTAGGAAGTAGCAGCATATCCACATGTTGTAATTGTAGTAAAGCAGGGTAACTAAATTCCTGTGCACATCAACCTTTAATCCCTTCAATAAGAAATAAGGAACTATTGATCATAAAATTATTTGCAGACAATCACAAACAAAAGTTAAGAATAAGGAGCTTGCAATTAGAATAACAGGTAACACACTCACGTTTATAAACAGGAAGGGGAGTCACTGTTTATGTGTCAATATGAGGGATTATATCTTCAAAAAGCAACATAATAACAGGCAGTCTGTTTAAGATTGATCTGGGAGATAAAGACTGTATTTACTCATTACCTGATATGTATTGAAGATACAAAGGGAGTCATATTTGTATATATATTTTATTAATATGTATGACACCATTTATGTCTAACAATTTTTTTTTTTTTTTTGTGAAAACATAAAAAATTATATGTGTGTATATATGTGTTTTTAATATGTAGGGTTATTTTTGAGGAAACATGAACAAACCAACTTTATTTGATTATTGTATTACTACTTACATATGTGTGTCATACACGCCCATATTGGGCGGAGAAATCTGTTAGTTTGTTAGCTCATTGGTTTTCAATAGGTTTAAATAGCATTGAACCATGCAAGGTGCTAGATGCCTGATGAAATGGCAGTTGCAGAGAAACGCGTTGCAGATGGGGGTAAAACTTGGACACCCCTATTTTAACTCACTGCTTTTGTTTTTAATGTGTTGTTTTTAAATAAACCATTTTTAAACTTAAGCACATTTCTAGCACCTTTGTTTTTCCCATTACTTTTGTATCAAGTGAAAAGATACTTTTACACAGTTTTTATTTAATATAAACTTTAGTCTTGTCAAAACATTGTTTTAGGCAATATATTTCCATCTAGTTTTTATACTATGTTCTCAGATGCATCACATACGATTACAGACCCATCCAGCAAGCTCTTTGTGGACACATTATAACATCAACTGGATATGTACTCTAATTAGTATGTGTATATATAGGTGTTGCTACACATGTTACTCTGTACCCTCTTGAAAAAGCTCCGCTGTGACAGAGAGAAACACGTTGAGGATTGAGTACTGAGAACCTGTGACCCTTACCGGCATCCTTACTTCCCGATGCTAAGCGGATCTTTTGAATTGTGAATCGGACACTAAAATCCATTGGGCTTGTGCACACCACGGAGAACATAGCTGTTCCTAACCTTTGACATCGGTCATATCATGTGCTCCTTTCCTATGCTAACAGGACATACGGTACCACTGATGGATCTATTGGATTGGTGATATGCTTAATTTGCACTTTCATCTTGTGAGTGTCTGTCTGTCATAGGGGTTTTTAACCAATAAATGTTTTATGCTACATTAAAGTCGGCGGTGCGCCTTCTTTTCTTCTAATTTCAGTGCCTAGTATCAAGATGACTGCCTATTTCATCCCACCCTAACTTCTTTGTGAACTCTACAGCTTGGGTATAGATTCCCATATGTAATATAGGATTTTGTGGAATATCACTACCATTAGAAAGAAAAGAAAATGTATTCGTACCTGAAAAAATATTTTCTTTCTTGGTAATGAGAGTCCACAAACCCACCCTGAATTTTTTTGGTGGTGGCAGTTACAGTTGCACCTCTTTACCCATGTTATCTCTTTTGCTTTCCCTGTCCTCAGTTTTAACTACTGAAAGGGAAGGGGACGTAGGAGTGATAGTTAAATGTTTGTTTGGGGTGTCATTGCCTTCTCCTGGTGGCTAGGATATGAATTCCCATATGTAAGAATAGGATTTTGTGGACTCTCACTACCAAGAAAGAAAATAATTTATGAGGTAAGAATACATTTTTTTTCCTCTAGAGGACAACTAAATACAAGTCTGTCTAAAAAAATGTTTGTTCTCCTTCCTTAGAATTCTATTTCTGGGGTTTGTGTACTATAATCAGAGGCTTACTTCAGTTACTCTAGTCTGCTGCAACTTCAATAAGTTTGCTGCGCCCTTTCCAGTCAAATACCTTGAAACATGCAAAATCATTTTGATTCATTCTAATGTGTTTTGATGTGTTTTGGATATAAATACTTTAAATTCCTTTGTTTTTCCAATAGAATAAAATGTCATTTTTATTTTAAAATATATATTTCTCTATATATAGATAAGTGCATATATAATATCTATCAATATATCAATCAATATATCTATCTATCTATATGTATATATTCATATATATATATATATATATATATATATATATATATATATATATATATATATATATATATATATATATATATATAAAAATAAATATATATATATATATTACAAAAAATAATCATCTATATATATATATATATATATACAGTATATAAACAACATTTTAGTTTAAGTAAAAAAACATAAGAATGTAAAGTATTCCTTACTCACTTTGGATTTAGTGCAGTTGGTGTAATGCAACATTGTTTTTTTACAGTGGGCCTCATAGAAAACTATGGGGAAAAGATGTAGTTTGTTCTGGCGCTAACTTTTTACTTTCAACTTGTAATACCAGCGCAGTTAGCGTGCAAGCAAAAAAGTAATTTAGAGCGCCATTTGTAATCTTGCCCAACATGGCTAATAAATGTGCACATATAATGCATGATGTCTGTCAAGAAGACTATCAAGAATTACAGAACATATGTAATATTATGAGCATATTATTGTGGCTTCAGATTATTCATGTGTATTACTATGAGTAGGTCATTACAATTTATAGTGTTTTATTTTGTACTTCCTCATCCTTCTAGCTGAAAAGTCACTGTAAAATATTCAAAATGAAATACATTGTAATGATGTCTCCCGTTCTAGTTGTCTGCTTCTCTGTTGCTTCTGTGCAGGTCTTCTAAAAGCCACCAAAAATGCCCTTTGTGTATATTTTCTCTCCCAGTTCCATTGCTGAAATATGTTTTGCAGAGATTGGAATGCGTTTTTTAATGATTCCTAAAATGTGCTGAGAAGGATGGAAAGTATAATTTCAGAATGTAAAAATGGAGAGATTATACCATAATATTACACATGATTTGTTTGCAAAATATTAAAGCACAAGTCTTGCAGTGCCAGCCTTTATTTTCAAAATGCTAATTTTTAATGTGTGACCATTAATCTAATTTCTGAACTTCTAGAACATTAGTATTTTCCATAAAATATGCTAACACATATAGGTTGCAACTAACTTTACCAATAAAGCTTACTACATATGTTCTGTATTTACCTTTTAAAAACACATTTAGATATTTATCATTTTGAACATTTTAAATCACATTGATGTCAACTTAGATATATGTTTTACATTACAAGATTGTGTAAAAGCAATACATTATCATTATGTACTGAGCTATTTATGAGTGTTAATCCTACCTCATAAAATTGTATCACATACACATTCTTTTCATCTTGAAGTCTCATAAAATTTTGATGTGATAATCTTTTCAATATATGAATGTTAAATGAAATTACAAGGGTGATCTTATAATGATTTATGCATTAAAAAAAAATGAATTTGATCTTAAGATTTTCAGACTTATGAATAAATGTCTTTAGGACACTATAATATTAAGGATCCTTATATCGTAATATGAAAAACAAAACCTAAAGTTCTAAGTTGCCCAGCACTGAATGATAAATTTAAATTAGATTGGATTATCATATATTCTTTTACTGATTTCATATTACATTTTTTTCAGGTTTTCCTATTTTTAAAATCTTTATTACACACTTCAAATGACCACAGACATTAAGGGGTTATCACAATCTATCTGCTGATTTGTTTTCCATCAGTTTTCAACCCAAGAAGGCCATTTTGATGTAATCACAATATCGGGATTTGGTTATTTCTCAGAGACATGAGTGCATTCGTCGCTCAACAGACAAAGCCCTATTTTTAACATGTAGATGAAATGTTCTAAGCAATCATAATCCAATTTATTAATACTTTTCAACAGGTTTTCAAGACCATTTTACAATTACCAAATCTAAAACCTAAAGGTTTTAGAGGTGAATTTGCCTACATGTGCATGTATTTATCAAGCCATCAACCGCAAATACACTGGAATTCCGCAGCGTATTTGTGGCAAGCCTGATGCGCCTTAGTTATCAAACCCTACAGACCGGCAAAAGTAGAATTTAGTGACGTAACATACGATCCGCCGGACTCAGTCCAACACAGATCGATGCTTACGTCACTACAGATGTTCCGAACGTAAGTTTGGCACTATCTGACTACTTTTGCTAGTTATCAAATAACTAGCAGGTACGCTCGGCACTTTTCCGGCCCAGTGTACCTGGTCTTCAATCCGCCGCCCTGGTGCCATAGGAATCAATGGGAGCTGGAAAGCAGCGAGAGCTCATGTTCGCTGCTGCCCGATATCCCATTGATTCCTATGGGGATGTCTACACCTAACACCCTAACATGTACCCTGAGTCTAAACACCCCTAATCTGTCCCCCCTACACCGCCGCCACCTACATTATACTTATTAACCCCTAATCTGCCGCCCCGCCACCACCGCCACCTACATTATACTTATTAACCCCTAAACCGCCGCTCCCAGACCCCGCCACAACTAAATAAAGTGTTTAACCCTTAAACCGCTGCTTCCAGAGCCCACCGCCACCTACATGATATTTATTGACCCCTAATCTGCCCCCCCCTCCACCGCCGCCACCTACATTATATTTATTAACCCCTAATCTGCCCCCCCTACACCACCGCCACTATATAAACTGTATTAACCCCTAAATCTAACACTAACCCTAACACCCCCTAACTTAAATATAATTTAAATAAATCTAAATAAATTATTCCTATTTAAAACTAAATACTTACCTATAAAATAAACCCTAAGATAGCTACAATATAACTAATAGTTACATTGTAGCTATTTTAGGATTTATTTTTATTTTACAGGCAAGTTTGTATTTATTTTAACTAGCTACAATAGTTATTAAATAGTTATTAACTATTTAATAACTTCCTAGTTAAAATAAAGACAAAAGTACCTGTAAAATAAAACCTAACCTAAGTTACAATTACACCTAACACTACACTATAATTAAATTAATTACCTACATTAACTACAATTAACTACAATTAAATAAAATTATCTAAAGTACAAAAACAAACAAACACTAAATTACACCTAATCTAATCCCCCTAACAAAATAAAAAAAGCCCCCTAAAATAAAAAAAAGCCCTACCCTACACTAAATTACAAATAGCCCTTAAAAGGGCTTTTTACGGGGCATTGCCCCAAAGTAATCAGCTCTTTTACCTGAAAAAAGTACAATACCCCCCAACATTAAAACCCAACACCCACACACCAAACCCTACTCTAAAACCCACCCAATCCTCCCTTAAAAAAACCTAACACTAACCCCTTGAAGATCACCCTACCTTGAGACGTCTTCACCCAACCGGGCCAAAGTCCTCAACGAAGCCGGGCGAAGTGGTCCTCCAGATGGGTAGAAGTCTTCATCCAAGCCGGGGCAAAGTGGTCCTCCAGACGGGCAGAAGTCTTCATCTAGGCGGCATCTTCTATCTTCATCCATCCGGTGCGTAGTGTGTACATCTTCAAGACATCCGACGTGGAGCATCCTTCCCGGCCGACGACTAACCGACGAATGAAGGTTCCTTTAAATGACGTCATCCAAGATGGCATCCCTTCAATTCCAATTGGCTGATAGAATTCTATCAGCCAATCGGAATTAAGGTTGGAAAAATCCTATTGGTTGATGCAATCAGCCAATAGGATTGAAGTTCAATCCTATTGGCTGATCCAATCAGCCAATAGGATTGAGCTCGCATTTTATTGGCTGATTGGAACAGCCAATAGGATTGAACTTCAATCCTATTGGCTGATTGCATCAACCAATAGGATTTTTCCTACCTAATTCCGATTGGCTGATAGAATTCTATCAGCCAATCGGAATTGAAGTGACGCCATCTTGGATGACATCATTTAAAGGAACCTTCATTCGTCGGTTAGTCATCGGCCAGGAAGGATGCTCCACGTCGGATGTCTTAAAGATAGATCCGCTCTGCGCCGGATGGATGAAGATAGAAGATGCCACCTGGATGAAGACTTCTGACGGTCTGGAGGACCTCTTCTTCCCGGCTTGGATGAAGACTTCTACCTGTCTGGAGGACCACTTCACCCGGCTTCGTTGAGGACTTCGGCCCGGTTGGGTGAAGTCGTCTCAAGGTAGGGTGATCTTCAAGGGGTTAGTGTTAGGTTTTATTAAGGGGGGATTGGGTGGGTTTTTGAGTAGGGTTGGGTGTGTGGGTGGTGGGTTTTAATGTTGGGGGGGTATTGTACTTTTTTTTCAGGTAAAAGAGCTGATTACTTTGGGGCAATGCCCTGCAAAAAGCCCTTTTAAGGACTATTTGTAATTTAGTGTAGGGTAGGGCTTTTTTCTATTTTGGGGGGGCTTTTTTATTTTATTAGGGTGATTAGAGTAGGTGTAATTAGTTTAAAATTCTTGTAATTATGTTATTATTTTCTGTAATTTAGTGTTTGTTTTCTTTTGTACTTTAGATAATTTTATTTAATTTTATTTAATTGTAATTAATTGTAGTTAATGTAGGTAATTAATTTAATTGTAGTGAAGTGTTAGGTGCAATTGTAACTTAGGTTAGGTTTTATTTTACAGGTAGTTAATAACTATTTAATAACTATTGTAGCTAGTTAAAATAAATACAAACTTGCCTGTAAAATAAAAATAAACCCTAAGCTAGCTACAATGTAACTATTAGTTATATTGTAGCTAGCTTATGGTTTATTTTATAGGTAAGTATTTAGTTTTAAATAGGAATAATTTATTTCGATTTATTTAAATTATATTTAAGTTAGGGGGTGTTAGTGTTAGTGTTAGACTTAGGTTTAGGGGTTAATACATTTAAGATAGTGGCGGTGGTGTAGGGGGGGCAGATTAGGGGTTAATAAATATAATGTAGGTGGCGGCGGTGTAGGGGGGCAGATTAGGGGTTAATAAATGTAGGTAGGTGGTGCGGTGTAGGGGGGCAGATTAGGGGTTAATAAATATAATGTAGGTGGCCGCAGTGTAGGGGGGCAGATTAGGGGTTAATAAATATAATCTAGGTAGAAGCAATTCAGAAATCCAGCACTTCAATCCTTGATAGGGTGCATACTGCAGTAGTACTCAAAGTAATGTAAAACAAAAGTAGCAGACGCACCACAAAGTCCTTATGCAGAGGTTCTCTTTATTGTCACAAACTGGGAGCCAGGAAAGCAGAACAACGTTTCGGGCTACAAACCCTTATTCATGTTCATAACTTGTACATCACACATAATCACCTTAAATACCTACAACCAGGTAAAACCACACCTTTTTAATTTAACCCTTTACAAGGCACAAAGAAGGCCTGTCATAATGACCTCTAGTGGTTTATACCTGAAAATACATATTTTTCACCACATTTATTTAAAAACATTTTTTTTAATAAAAAATACAAAGTTAAAAAGCATTTAACAGATGTCATAGCAAGATATTATACAAAGAATTCAAAAAGCCAGAGAAACAAGGATTATCACATAACTCTTAGTATTATTACACCTCTTAAAGGAACACACTCAAATCCAATTCTCTATTCATTCCATTGGGAGCTAATGTGTTTAACTTATTGATCCAGAAGGCCTCACGTTTTTGTAGCAATAATTCTCTATTACCACCACGCCTAGGGCTTTGTACAAAATCTATAATTTGAAAGCGTAGTTGTGCAATTGTGTGGTTGCAGCTCAAAAAATGATAAGCTACAGGTGCATTTAAATTATTGGTCCTTATGTTGGATTTATGCTGTATAATTCTATCTCTGACCCGCTGGGTCGTTTCACCTATATAAATTAACCCACACGGACACTTAATTAAGTATATTACAAAGTTTGCATTACAATTAAAATAGCCCCTAATCCTGAATTTCTGACCCGTTTGGGGATGTATAAAAAGGTCACCTTTTATCATATTGTTGCAATTTGAACAATTCAGGCAAGGGAAGCAACCATTATTTTCTGATGTAATAAAACCTTGTTTAGATTTCTTATTTGACCCAACATCAGCTTTAATTAATTTATCCCTAAGACTGGGTAATCTAGTGTAGGCTGGCATAGGAGGCTGTTGGAATGCTGCAACCTCTGGATTACATTCCTTCAAAACATTCCAATGTTTACGAACAATTTTTTGTATTGCTGCACTGTTAGCACTGTATTCTGAGACAAAAACCAGTCTATTAGGGTCCTTTTTCTTTTTAACATCTGTCATATTGACCCTATTTTTTGGTGTCTGTAGAACTTTTCTCAAAATTGTCTGTATCATATATAATCTAGGTGGCGGTGGGCTCCGGGTGCTGCGGTTTAAGGGTTAAACACTTTATTTAGTTGTGGCGGGGTCCGGGAGCGCAGAATAGGGGTTAATAACTTTATGTAGGTGGCAGCGGTATAGGGGGCGGAAGATTAGGGGTTAATATGTATAATGTAGGGGGCGGTGGGCTCCAGGAGCGGTGGTTTAGGGGTTAATACATTTATTAGAGTTGCAGTGGGCTCCGGGAGCGGCAGTTTAGGGGTTAATAACTTTATTTAGGTGCGGTGGGGTCCGGGAGCGGCTGTATAGGGGGTAAAACAGTTAGTATAGTGTGGGTGTTTAGTGACAGGGTACCAATAAAGCTGAAAAAAGCCGAAGAGCAGTGAGATCGATGACTGTTAGTTAACAACAGTCCACTGCTTATCGCACCGTACTTGGTGCGCGGCTTTTTGACAGCTTTTTTGGTAACTTTGGCGAACGTATTCAGGTCCACGGCCACGATGTTAGTCGAACTTAGGCAAGCGTATTGGTGCCGTCGAATGCAAGAAAGTCGACGGATTGATAAGTAGATGCCTCGGTCTCGATTTATTAAAGCTCTTTTCACTACAGCTAAGAGGAAAAGTAAGATTAGGACCTCAACATCTAGAAACGTAGAGTGTAGCAATCTTTTTGTGTAAATGTTTGTTTCTAATTGACCCTTGAATTGTAGTGATTGTCAATTTCAATGCATTCATGTTCATAGCCGGATTTTCGAAAGTGATCACTCTTTCATGACAAGGCTTTTAAACAGGATTGTTCCTTTTTGACCGTAAAGGCAAAATATGTTCCCGACAAAGTGGTTTCCAGTTTTTGTTACATTATTGAAATTCTGTTGATAAAGGCACTCTGGCCTCTAGTTATGAAGCCGTCTGCTTTCCTGCATTCGCCGGCCCAATACGCTCGCCTAATCTTGCCTACCATCACTGCCGCGGACCTGAATACGTTCACCAAAGTTATCAAGAAAGCTGTCAAGAAGCCGCGCACCAAGTACGGAGTGATGAGCAGCGGACTGTTGTTAACTAACAGTCATCGATCTCGCTCCTCATCGGCTTCTTCGCAGCTTTCTTGCTATACTGTCACTAAGTACCCACACTAAACTATTCTGTTTTACCCCCTAAACTGCCGCTCCCGGAGTCCCCTGCACCTAAATAAAGTTATTACCCCCTAAACCGCCGCTCCTGGACCCCGCCGCAACTCTAATAAATGTATTAACCCCTAAACCGCTGCTCCTGGACCCCGCCGCCACCTACATTATACCTATTAACCCCTAATCTGCCGTCCCCTATACCGCCGCCACCTATATTAAAGTTATTAATCCCTATCCTGCGGATCCCGGACCCCGCCGCAACTAAATAAATTGTTTAACCCCTAAACTGCCGCACCCGGAGCCCACCGCCACCTACATTACATTTATTAACCCCTATCCTGCCCCCCACTACACCGTCGCCACCTACATTAAATTCATTAACCCCTAAACCACCGCTCCTGGACCCCGCAGCAACTAAAATAAATGTTTAACCCCTAAACCGTCGCTCCCGGACCCCGCCGCCACCTATATTAAACTTATTAACCCCTATCCTGCCCCCCATACCGCCGCCACATATATTAAACTTATTAACCCCTAAACCTAAGTCTAACACTAACACTCCCCTAACTTTAATATTATTTTAATAAATCTAAATAAAACTTACTATTATTAACTAAATTATTCCTATTTAAAAATAAATACTTACCTGTAAAATAAACCCTAAGATAGCTACAATATAATTAATAATTATATTGTAGCTATTTTAGGGTTTATATTTATTTTACAGGCAACTTTGTATTTATTTTAACCAGGTACAATAGCTATTAAATAGTTATTAACTATTTAATAGCTACCTAGCTAAAATACTTAAAATTACCTGTAAAATAAATACTAACCTAAGTTACAATTAAACCTAACACTACACTACACTATTAAAATAATTCCCTAAATTAACTACAATTACCTAAAATTCAATTCAATTAAATAAACTAAACTATAGTACAAAAAAACAAACACTAAATTACAGAAAGAAAAAAAAAAAATACAAGACGTTTAAACTAATTACACCTAATCTAAGCCCCCTAATAAAATAATAAAGCCCCCCAAAATAAAAAAATGCCCTACCCTATTCTAAATTACAAAGTAACCAGCTCTTTTACCAGCCCTTAAAAGGGCTTTTTGCGGGGCATTGCCCCAAAGTAATCAGCTCTTTTACCTGTAAAAAAAAATACAACCCCCCCCAACATTAAAACCCACCACCCACATACCCCTACTCTAACCCACCCAAACCCCCCTTAAAAAAACCTAACACTAACCCCCTGAAGATCACCCTACCTTGAGCCGTCTTCACCCAGCCGGGCCGAATTCTTCATCCAAGCGGGGCAAGAAGAGGTCCTCCATCCGGTAGAAGTCGGTAGCGGCAGTTTAGGGGTTAATATATTTATTATAGTTGCGGCAGGGTCCAGGAGCGTCAGTTTAGGGGTTAATATATTTATTATAGTTGCGGCGAGGTCTCGGAGCGGCAGTTTAGGGGTTAATAAGTATAATGTAGGTGGCGGCAGTGTATAGGGGGCAGATTAGGGGTGTTTAGACTCGGGGTACATGTTAGGGTGTTAGGTGCAGACATCTCCCATAGGAATCAATGGGATATCGGGCAGCAGCGAACATGAGCTCTCGCTGCTGTCAGACTCCCATTGATTCCTATGGGATCCACCGCCTCCAGGGTGGCGGATTGAAAACAAGGTACGCTGGCCCGGAATAGTGGCGAGCGTACCTGTTAGTAGTTTGATAACTACACCTTAATTTTGTTAACTACCAAAAGTAGTCAGATTGTGCCGAACTTGCGTTCAGGACATCTGTAGTGACGTAACCATCGATATGTGTCGGACTGAGACCGGCGGATCGTAGTTTATGTCACTAACTTCTACTTTTGCCGGGCTGTAGGGCTTGATAACTACGGCGAATCAGCCTCGCCACAAATATGCTGCGGAATTCCAGCGTATTTGCGGTTGACGGCTTGATAACTAGAGGCCAATATGTTTAAAAGTCAGGCCACAAAGGTTCCTTTTTAAAAACCTGGTTACGAAGGCATGTTCCAGCATTAAATCACGAGCATAAAGGCATGATCCCATTTGCATAACATTCTTGCAGCTACAATATTGCATTAAGCGGTTTCATGGTTTACAATATGAACTGTTAAAATTCTGTTTCATAAGATGAGATAAGTTGTAGCCACTTTATTCTAATAGAAATTCGTAGTGTTTTTTATGATTTCAGACGTATATCTGGTAAGAATAGAAAACGGTTCTTTTAAAATCAATGATTGGAAATACTTTAAAAAACAAAACTTTTTTAAATATAGAAAATGTCAATATAATCATTGAACAAACATGCCAGTATACCAATTTAGATATTATGCCATTGGAGTGCATTCTTTTCTTATCTATTTCAGCATACCAATTATGCCAATATATAAATAGTATTCCTATTGTTTAGCAATAATCAGGATCAATTCAGATTACAATAGGTTAATCTCACAGATGTAAATATGTATTTCTCTTACACACTGGACAAAGGGTTACTTCAAAAGAACAGTACTGTTACATTAATAGGTGTTATAGGGCCATTGTATATGTCAGTATTGGCTGGTATTAGATTCAATCTCGATATCAAGTACTTAAAATAAAAAAAAAAAACCTTTTCTGTAACTTTTCTTTTGACAACTTGTTCATGGATGTAGACTTTTAGCCAAATCCATTTTGGATTTTGGTCACCTGAAAAAAACACCTCCTATATGGGCTGATACTGAAACCGAGTTATCTGGAGCTGATGTGAGAAATACTATCATCCCCTAAATCTGATGTGCAGAGAAAGCTCCAACATTAAGTGACCACCAATGGCATTGCTCATGTTGGTATTACAGCAGAAGCTAATGACATTGTTAGGGGGGAGCATGTCAGTGCAGTTTGCAATAATGTATTTTTAATTGAAAACATTACAAAAGTAAGTTAGCAAACTTCCTCAGATAAGATTTTTCCCTTTGTTATGGGATTTTTTATAGAGCATTTTCCTTAGAGATGAAAGGTAATATGCACACTGAGCTCAAAGGAATTTGACTGCTCGTCACTGAGATTTTTGCTGCATTTAGAACAGAATTGGTTTTATGCTCTATATGAGATTTATTTCATGAAATGTACAGTGGGCTAAAAAATACAACATTGGGCACCATTCAATAGAGGAATAAAATGGGCTTTTAAAGGGAAAGTAAGCATATTGTAATTGCTAGACACTTTTGTTATCTTGCTATGGAATAATATATCAGCAAAGTCAAAAACACTTTTCAAACAAATTAACATCTTATTTGCTGCAAGTAATTTTCAATAGCCTAACTCCACCCATCACTTGCCTTATTTGGAGGAACCAATCCGGGTTTGAGTCTGAGGGTTACAAGGCTAGCCAAAGTCATTATATTTTACAGTTGTTATCTGCTAAAGCCAGTTAGGGAAAGATGTGCAGAAGGGTTAACTGTGAAGTTGTGCATTTCCAGCTCTGAAAAAAAAAAAAAAAAAAATTCAGAGGTAAATAACATGAAAAGGGGAAAAATAATGAAAGTAAGATGTAAATTTGATTTACTACACGCGGCTAAACAATCTCAAACTGTCCATTCTACCTTTAATAAATCACCACCACTAAAATGATAAATAATGTCAGTTAACCATACTTTCTTCCAAAGAAGAATTCTATAAATTACTCCTAAACTGTAACTTTTAATGATATCTTTTTCTGGTTTATCTAAGAAAACAACCAAACCTTATGACTTATTCTTGAAGATTTCTACCAAATTACTTTTCTTCTCCTCCAAGCCATATGTATTAATGTGACCTATTATTTGATATGATGATTTGTTCAAAATAATGCACTTTTCTACAGAATATAGTAATACATTTGTATTGCTTTAAATGTTTCTCTTTTCCAGACGGCTAAATAAAAATGGAATTGAAGAAATCGAAAACCATGCTTTCAATGATACACATTTAAATGAACTGTAAGTATATTAAAATACATATGAACTTTTTAATTTACATTTTGCATTAATATTTTTTTAAGTAATTAATTAAATGCACTGTATTTCACAGAATTCTCAGTGGTAACCAGAGACTGACTAAATTACCTGATCTTGTTTTCTATGGAGCAGTTGGCCCAGTTGTACTGTAAGTTATTTGTTCACAAGATCTAATTTGATCTTAACTTTTAATTTAGATTGGAGTTCATCTGTGCATGTTATGTATGTGAATAAAGTAGTGCAAAATTAATTAAACAAAAGATTGAGAAGTTCTACGGGTGCAGATAAAACTGAAGCAATGCAAATAAAATATATGGAAAGTAATTACCAATGTTAATACCTGCCAATAACTTTTTAAGCAATTTTATGTAACTGATACCCAAAATAATAAATCTGACTAAATGCTTTTTACTATAGTCTAATTTTAATATATATATGAAAATGTAACAAGAAGGGATGGATATACATGTATGTATGTGTATATATAATATAATAATAGTGGGAAACGTATTAAAGGGACACTGAACCCACATTTTTTCTTTCATGATTCAGCTAGAACATGCAATTTTAAGCAACTTTCTAATTTACTCCTGTTATCAAATTTTCTTCATTCTCTTGGTATCTCTATTTGAAATGCAAGAATGTAAGTTTAGATGCCGGTCCATTTTTGGTGAACAACCTGGGTTGTTCTTGCTGATTAGTGGATAAATTCACCCACCGATAAGAAAGTGCTGTCCATTGTTTTCTGAACCAAAAAAGCTTATATGCCTACTTTTTCAAATAAAGATAGCAAGAGAACAAAGAAAAATTGATAATAGGAGTAAATTAGAAAGTTGCATAAAACGTCATGATCTATCTGAATCACAAAAGAAAAAAACTGGGTTCAGCGTCCCTTTAAATAACTTGCTTATCTTTTTCAACCTCAAACATATGAGGTATGGAATGCACATGGAGGGTATGTATATCCCTATCTGTGGTAAAGCTGATTTTTGTTCCTGTTCTTGCTTCCACTTCTTGGAGTATGGTATATGCAATTCACTATGATTGAGCAAACTTTCTTTGTTTAAATAAACTCTTTAATCTGTAGTAGATAAAAGGATTGCATATTTATTGTCCTCAAACAACAATTATTTAAAATTATACATGCTCCTTAGTGAGAAAATTCAAGTTGGATGTCCAAACACAATTTATAAATGTGTGTGACTTAAAAATATTTATGTTTGCTGAAATACAATGTCTATTTTTGTGAGGTGTATTAGATACCTCTAATCCAGTTAAAGGGAATGCTGTGATAAATTAGTACTGTTTGAGACACAAATGCTACACGGCCTCTTCTTTCTCCTGCCGTTTCCTTGTAGTCTCACCAGACTGGATGTGACATCACTCAGTGGGCGTGTCCCTGGACACACCCATTCAGTTACATCACTTCCGGTTCAGTCACTTCAGTCCTGACAGTTAAGTCCAGAGATTAGCCCATGCAATTATTAAACGGCAAATTTTGTTGGGAAAAAAAATTATTTACAGCAATGAAGGCTCAATTTGTCATGGTTTGAAACAAATAATATATTTAATGTAGATAACCCACTCAGACACAATACAGCCCACTATGGCCATTATATTGATGGCCTAATAATAATATAGAGATGTAGTAGAAAACAACCGATACAATTCATGTTATATCTAAATGATAACAATGTAAATCTGAAGTTTATACGTTAAATATTTTCTAACAGTATAATATATCTAGATTTAAAATTAATTGGAGATCACATTATGGGTAAAACAAGTACTTAGATCTACAGGAAGCTTACAGCTGGTAATACGAATCTTAGGGCAGATTCCTGTCACGCAAACACTTGATGAAATTCATACCCAGAGACCAGTTTATAAGAATAAGATTATTTACAGTAAAGGCTAGGAGTCAGAGGATATAATAGCAAACTATTAAGTAGTATCAACAAAGAGGAGGCAAACCTGGACCTTAATACTCAAAGGTTTGATAATTAGGGCATATTATACTATGGGAAACTCACAGTAATGAGCAACATCATCTTGGCATATTATGGGGTGATACCAAATCATACAATGTCCAATAAAATAAGATCAATTTTGTATCCAGATGAGATGATACCCTGGACAATAAATTGAGCAATCTAAAATCCAACATCACTGGCTTACACCCAAATATGAGAGCTTTAAATGCAAACACATAGAAATAATGGATACATTTGTTTCAAATAGCACCAATAAGGTCTATGATATAAAACATCACCTTAATTGTAATTCTCAATATCTTAACTATCTAATTACGTCTAAATGTTGTGACCTACAATACAATGGAAGGTCTACTCATATGGCAAAATTATTAGAATTAGAGAACATTTACTTTCTATTGAACATACCCTTTTAAAAACAACAGTGGCCTTACATTTTGCCATACAGGACAAACCACTCACCCACTTTTCAGTTACACTTATTGATCATGTACCTAATAACATTAAAGGAGGAGACAGGAGTAGCATCTTAAATAAAAATGAAGCATATTGGATATTTACATTAGAGACAAAGATACTACATGGTATTAACATAATTTGAGACGTAGAATTATATGTTGTTTAGATTATTGTATACACTATTCACAGCCCTTTTAACTGTTATCCTTTCTATTTTGGGGTATGTTAAAAGTTAGTATATTAACATTTGGACACCTTAAGAATGATTTTAACAATTTACCAACAGTTGATCTTGGCTAATTTATCATAGCAAGATACATTTATGGGTTAGGATTTTTTAAAAATATATTTTATTTATTCTCAATCCTGTAATCTCAGCATATTTTACCTAGGGCTAGAATACAATTGGCTTGCTAAGCACAGCACGAGTCGCAATATCAATATTGCAACCATACTAACTTTAGTGTGGTACTAGAAGCTGAAAGTAAATGCTACCACACAAATGCAAAATTTGCATTTGTCGGATTAGCACGGCTGAAGACCTTGCATAAAGGGTTAGA
The DNA here is from genome assembly GCF_027579735.1 of Bombina bombina. Lineage (NCBI taxonomy): Eukaryota > Metazoa > Chordata > Amphibia > Anura > Bombinatoridae > Bombina > Bombina bombina. The sequence continues at coordinate 1,067,294,032 of NC_069502.1, forward strand.
GCTAAAAAAAAAGTTGCACCAAACACAAAAAAATGCATTAAAATTAACATTTACTCTCATATATACACTTTCTAATTAAAATTATTCATAAAAATATTATAAAAATGTTATAAGGGTTCAAAGGTATATGACAAGGTGTTTGACTGGAAAGTGCACTAATATGTATGTGTATATATATATATATATATATATATATATATATATATATATATATATATATATATATATATATATATATATATATATATCACTTGGTAAATAAAGACCTGCACTCCAATCCTCAAATATTTGAGTGAGCAGTCACCAGGGTGCTATATCAAAGATATACAAAAACAGTCACTAATAAGATAGCACTCACTGGGTTTAAAAATAAACTTAGCTTTTATTCTAGAATTTTCAAAGATTAAAACGATCCCATGAAGTTTCGGTGCCAACAAGCACCTTTATCAAATGGTTCAAACAGTTCCTTCAGGCAAATGACAAAGCCTGACATCCACAGGGAAAAACAGGCTTTGTCATCCGCCTGAAGGAACTGTTTAAATATATAATATATATATATATATATATATATACAGGTAGCCCTCAGTTTATGCCGGGGTTAGCTTCCAGAAGGAATGGTTGTAAATTGAAACCGTTGTAAATTGAAACCCAGTTTATAATGTTAGTCAATGGGAAGTGAGGGAGATAGGTTCCAGGCCCCTCTCAAAATTGTCATTAGTAACCACTAATACATTATTTTTAAAGCTTTGAAATGAAGACTTTAAATGCTAAACCTAATAAAATAATCACACAACACATAATATATAATTAAACTAAGTTAAATTAACAAAAATATTTGCTAAACAGCATTATAAACCTAATAAAATAATCACACAACACAGACTTCACTTGCATTTTTCTGCAAACAGTTCTTTCTATGCATTCCAATCTGGACTGATTTATAGACAGGAAGAACTTGTTCCTTTGAAATCTGCTCTATAGCTCAGGTCTGGTTAAAAGTTTGCTTGGCTTTGCCGCAACACAAGCGGACAGCTCCACCTACTGGCTATTTTAATAAATGCACTGCTTCTCAATGCTTTTCAATAGCAATCACATGACTGGAAAAAAAAGGTTGTTATTCTGAAACGGTGTAAATTGAACCGTTGTAAAGCGAGGGCCACCTGTATATATAGTGAAGATTGGATTAGCCGTGTTAGTCCAGTCGATAAGATGCTCAAAAAAAAGTAGTGCAGCATGCAATGATACCTTTTTTATTGGACTAACATAATATTTCAAAGACAAGCTTTCAAGAGTTTTCCTCTCTTCCTCAGGTCTGAAGCAGTACTGATCAATCTGATATAGATACACATCACATGCAACAAATGGACGGGAGGGAGGGGGGTGAGAGGGGTGTCATAAAAAGCAGAGTATGTGTCTGAAGGAGAAAATAGCTGAGAATAGCCAGAAAGAGTAAATAAACAGAGGAGAGTAAATAGGCAAGTTGAAAGGAAAAACAAAAGGAAAAAGAAACCAATATAGGACAAAAAGATGAGATATTATAGAAAGTTATGGTAGTGTGTGAGAAAGCCAGAGTCTACATTAAGTCCTTCATTTCTGGTGTTGAAATGTGTGATCATTTTGATCTCAAACGTCTTTCGTTCATGAGAGTCTTTCAAATTCCCTTTAAGAATTTTAATCCTGAGCTTAAGGATGGAGTGACAAGTCTGGGTGAAGTGATGACCAACAGGGGTACAATATTCATTTTCCTTGTGGTTTTTGTTCGAGTGTCTGTGTAGATTCATTCTGAGATGCAGCTTTAGGCCAGTTTCTCCAATGTAGCAACCTCTGTCACACACTGTACACTGTATCATGTACACCACATTAGCAGATGAGCACGAATAGGATCCTTTAATATTATATGATGTGTTATTGTGTCTGGCTGTGTTGTTGTCACATATATGTTGACACAGTTTGCAGAGTGATTTGTTGCATTGTGCAGTGCCATTCTGTGTAAGCCTCTGTTCTGTGGTTAATTTGCTGCGGACCAATCTCTGTTTCAGGTTAGGCGGTTGTTTGAATGCTAGTATGGGGGGGTTCAGGAAATATTTTTTTGAGTGTGGGGTCCTCAGAAATTAGTGGTTGTAGCTCTTTAATAATTTTGCATACTCCTTCCAGAGTAGGTTTGTAAGTGACTACTAGAGGGGTTCTTGTTTTGTTTTCCTTTTCTTTGTATTGAAGGAGTCTTTCCCGTGGTGTTTTTAGGGCAGATTTGATTTTTTTAGATATTGTCTTTTCCTTGTATATATATATATATATATATATATATATATATATATATATATATATATATGCAGGGGTGGAAAAATATCACTGGAAATAGCTAGTAGTCCACTCAATGTTTAGATAGGAAATGGTCAGATTTCTAAGTCGTTTACTTATATGTTTGTATGTACTGTATGTGTGCGTGTGTATATATATATATATATATATATATATAGTGGCACACACCCTCCAGTCAACTGCCTGGTGCACTGCTAAGTAAGGTAAATACAAGCAGTCCCCAGTATACCAAACCTGGCCAGGCTCCTGAGGGTCAGGAATAACACAGAAGATTCCCGTAAGGACCATCAACTACAAGTTATGGCAAAATTTTTTTTACAATATGTATATATCCCAGGTCTTATTGAACAACAGCGTCTGGTTGCTGAGCAACAAACCCAAGAAAGCCTCACTGTGAGGAAAGTAGAAAGGAAGGAAGCACCACGATTGAATTTCGTGACTACCTATACTCCAGGTTCGGAAATGGTAGCAGCCACCATTAAGGATAATAATGGCGAAGGATACAAGCCTACCCTTCTATGATCTTCCTCCCCCCAGGATGGTATATAAGAGGTCTAGAAACCTATGAGATCTACTGGTGCTTAATGACCCGGTGCACTGCTATGAACACCAGTCGTGGCTCCCTAGGGTAAAACAAGGTTGCTACAGGTGTGGAAATTGTGTCGCCTGCAACAACATGGTGACCTGCAGTAGCTTTCACCACCCGCATACCAACAAGTAATTTGTCATCAGACATGGGTTGACATGCACCTCTGAATTTGTAGTGTCCTTGTTCCCTAAACCATAAATCTGCCATATGCCAGGCCATTAATAAAGGCAGCGCAGAACAACCAGTCACGAGACATTCATTGAAAGCAGGACACTCTGTATCAATGCTCAGAGTGATACTCATCGATCATGTCCCTTGACTGAGACGAGAGGGTGATAGGGCACTTGCCCTATTACAGCTTGAAGCCAAATGGATTTTTGATTTGGATACAGTTGCCCCAAGGGGCCTCAATACGATGACTTTGGATGTTGGTACAAGTGATCTAGCTGCTTATGGGAACCTCCTCCATATGAATATATATTTCTATCTATTCCTTGGGCATTGAAGCCTTGCGTTTAGCATCACAAAATGATAGCATTCCGTATGCTTTGTTTATAGGTTACCCTGCACAGATGCCATTGATACTCTTGGGTATAGGTTGGCATAATAAGGTTTACTTATAATATTGGGTTATATGTTGTAAAACCCTGCTTATTTATGCATCACACATAGTGTTTTTCATTACAGCTACTATGCTATTTCCTTGCGTTATTGTTAGAATATGTACATATACATTCTCTCACATATGCGTAGAGCATTATGTCCCTCCCACATGTTATGTAGTGGGGATCATTTTAACATAAATTAGTTCTTTCGATCACCCTCTGGATCCACTACAACAGGTTTCACTTTACTCTGTGAACGGTTGTTTAATGTTTCCATGACAATGTCACAGCAGCCTCGGGTTCTCGCGGTGTCTCGTGATGACGTCATTGGTAGGCGGGGTTGCGCTGTCAGTGTATGTTCCAGGTCTAAGCGGCTGGCATTTTGCAGTAGGGTGATTGATATGGTATACACATGTTTTTCCTATTAGTTATTAGTAGGTGTATATAAGGGGGGTCTGGTTGGGTACACGTTATGTCTATTATGGGCTCCGTTTGATAAAGGTTCACATTAGAACCGAAACATTATGGGTTAAGGCCCTATCTGTTGATTATGCACCTTGTGGATTAAAGGCCTTTTTTCATTGCATCCTGTGTTGCCTGCTTCATTTCAGTATCCATCTAACCTTGGCCAGGTGTGGTATACTGGGGACTGTTTATATTTATTTATTTATATATATACTAGTCTTAAAGCCCGTTAACCCGGCCATTTTTTGCAGTACAGCGGTCCCACCCATTTGGAATGTAAAATATGCATAACTACCTTTAGGTATAGCGCACTTGTTTAAACGCAGTGTCAGGTTTGCACGCAATTGATAAATGTTAGTTTTTTCCTTCAGTGCGCACCTAAGTCCTGACTTTATATTACATACATGCAACTGTGTGTTTGATATATTTTGTTAGTATGTCCTTTATTTGTTGTGCTACAATATAACTTACGTTCCATTTTAAATGAGGACACGTTTTACCAATAACTCTTTATGCCTTAGCATAAATGTTCATTTTTTAAATCTGTTTTATCTTCTTCTTGATTTTTTGTTATGTCCAAGTCTATTTATTGTTATTAGTGACAAGTGACTTCAGAATTGATACTAGTTAGTTGTTTTTTTAAATGTTTTAATCATAGTTGCAAGATCTGTGCACAACTTCACTTGTATTTGTGTAATCATTTATAGTATGACTGGATTAAAATTATATATAAGGGTGCTAAATAAGGCCACTGTAATGGAATGGCAAAAAAATTACTTGCTTACAACTGATTAATTTTGATGTGTGAGCTTTACAAAAAGAGTTTGGTCACTTAAGCTACTAACAATGCAAGATTTGGCTGGAAAGGTTAAATGTACCAATTGCTTTGCACCAGGAGCAGCCGGCAAACTAGCCCCTTCAATAACAAATGAAAACATAGTAGGCATAGAGGTGGAGATTCTCACAGCTGCCTGTGACTGAGCCTTAAAGGGACACTAAACCCAACATTTTTCTTTCATGATTCAGATTGAGAATACAATTTTAAACAACATTCCAATTTACTTTTATGATCTAATTTGCTTCATTCTTAATATATCCTTTGTTGAAGAAATAGCAATGCACATGTGTGAGCCAATCACATGAGGCATCTATGTGAAGCCACCAATCAGCAGCTACTGGGCCTATCTAGATTTTTAGCAAAAGGATATCAAGAGAATGAAGCAAATTAGATAATAAAAGTAAATTAGAAAGTTGTTTTAAATTGCATGTTCTTTCTAAATCATGAAAGAAAAAAATTTGGGTTTCATGTCCCTTTAAGTAATTCAAATCTATACAATATATTCAACTGTTTGGTCTGTAGAACTTGCATAGAGTGAGTTAGTTTTGTATGTTTTTGTGACAGGAATCTGATAATATTTGCAGTTTCTGCTGTATCCATGTTATCTTGGTTACTTTTGGCCAGATTACAAGTGGAGCACAGAATTGCGCTGTCACAACCCCGATATTTGCGCACCACTCATAATACCAGCACATGCAATTGTGCGTTGGTATTTTAAGTTACCCCCCAATGCGGACGATACCTCACGTTCGCATTGCATGGAAGCTCTGCACTCAATAGAGTGTGCTTCTATAAGCTCCAATGGGAGCCTCGTTCTCATGCCGTGAGACACAGCATGAGAACTAGCACAGTGAAGGGGATAAGTCGTGCAGCGATGGGCAGCAATTTTAAATATATATGTATATAAATATATACATATATATATATATATTTATTTGTTAATATGTGTATATACACATATTAACAAATATATATACCGTATATGTATGCAGACATATGCATATATATATATACAGGGAACACACAGTTCCCATACAGCCAGATTATGAGTTTTGTGTTATGGCTGGCTCGCTAATTACTTTTACGTTATTTTCACTGCTCACCTTTCATAGCGCTGCTTTTACAGGTTTGCAAAAACACGGCTTGTGCGGGCGATATGGTTGGGTTGAGCTCCATACCTCACCCAAATATAGTTTTTGACGTGCTTGTTTTCCCCATAGACATCAATGGGGAGAGCCGGCTAAAAAAAAGTCTAACACCTGCAATCGCGGAGCGTAAAGCTCCGTAACGCAGCCCCATTGATGTCTATGGGGAAAAAAATGTATGTTTAACTCTCTAACACCTGCAATCGCGGAGCGTAAAGCTCCGTAACACAGCCCCATTGATGTCTATGGGGAAAAAAATGTATGTTTAACACCCTAACATAAACCCTGAGTCTAAACACCCCTAATCTGCCGCCCCCGACATCGCTGACACCTACATTACACTTATTAAACCCTAATCTGCCGCCCCGAATGTCGCCGCCACCTACCTACAGTTATTAACCCCTACCTAATCTGCCGCCCACAATGTCTCCGCCACCTACCTGCACTTATTGCCCCTAATCTGCCGCCCCCAATGTCACCGCCGCCACTATACTAAAGTTATTAACCCCTAAACCTCTGCCCTCCCACATCACTAACACTAAATAAATATATTAACCCCTAACGTAACCCTAAGTCCTAACCCTAACGTAACCCTAACCCTAACACCCCCTAACTTTAACAGAATTAAAATAATTCTAAATGAAATTTACTATTAATACCTAAATAATTCCTATTTAGAAATAAATATTTACTTACCTGTAAAATAAACCCTAAGCTAGCTACAATATAACTAATAGTTACATTATAGTTAGCTTAGGTGTTATTTTTATTTCACAGGTAAGTTTGTATTTATTTTAACTAGGTAGACTAGTTAGCAAATAGTTATTAACTATTTACTAGCTACCTTGATAAAATAAATACAAATTTACCTGTAAAATAAAACCTAACCTGAGTTACACTAACACCTAACATTACAATAAATTAAATACATTAAATTAACAAAATACAATTATCTAAATTACAAAAAAAATGAACACTAAATTACACAAAATAAAAAAAGATATGATAAAAAATAAAAACAAATAACTCCTAATCTAATAGCCCTATCAAAATAAAAAAGCCCCCCCAAAATAAAAAAAACCTAGCCTACAATTAACTGCCAATGACCCTTAAAAGGGCCTTTTGCTGGGCATTGCCCCAAAGAAATCAGCTCTTTTACCTGTAAAAAAAAAAAATACAAACAACCCCCCACAGTAAAACCCACCACCCAACCAACCAAACCCCCCAAATAAAACCCTATCTAAATAAACCTAAGCTCCCCATTGCCCTGAAAAGGTCATTTGGATGGACATTGCCCTTAAAAGGGCATTTAGCTCTTTTACATTGCCCAAAACCCTAAGCTAAAAATAAAACCCACCCAATAAACCCTTAAAAAAACCTAACACTAACCCCCGATGATCCACTTACAGTTTTTTAAGACTGGACATCCATCCTCATCCAGACGGCAGAAGTCTTCATCCAAGCGGGCAGAAGTCCTCCTCGAAGCTGGCAGATGTCTTCATTCAAGCGGGTAGAAGTCTTCATCCAGATGGCATCTTCTATCTTCATCCATCTGGCGTGGAGCGGGTCCATCTTCAAGACATCCGGCGCGGAGCATCCTCTTTTTACAATGGTTTCTGAAGAATTAAGTTTCCCTTTAAATGATGTCATCCAAGATGGCGTCCCTTACATTTCGATTGGCTGATAGAATTCTCTCAGCCTATAGGAATTAAGGGGGGGGGATCATATTGGCTGTTGTAATCAGCCAATAGGATTGAGCTTTCATCCTATTGGGTGATCCAATTAGCAAATAGGATTGAGCTCACATTCTATTGGCTATTCCAATCAGCCAATAGAATACAAGCTCAATCCTATTGGCTTCTATCAGACAATCGGAATGTAAGGGACGCCATCTTGGATGACGTCATTTAAAGGGAAACTTCATTTTTCAGCAACCATCGTAAGAAGAGGATGCTCCGCGCCAGATGTCTTGAAGATGGACCCACTCCACGCCGGATGGATGAAGATAGAAGATGACATCTGGATGAAGACTTCTGCCCGCTTGGATGAAGACTTCTGCCGGCTTCGAGGAGGACTTCTGCCCGCTTGGAAGAAAGACTTCTGCTGGCTTCGATGAGGACTTCTGCCGCCTGTATGAGGAGGGATGTCTGGTCTTCAAAAACTGTAAGTGGATCATCGAGAGTTAGTTTTAGTTTTTTTTAAGAGTTTATTGGGTGGGTTTTACTTTTAGAGTAGGGTTTTGGGCAATGTAAAAGAGCTAAATGCCCTTTTAATGGCAATGCCCATTCAAATGCCCTTTTCAGGGCAATGGGGAGCTTAGGTTTATTTAGATAGGGTTTTATTTGGGGGGTTTGGTTGTGTGGGTGGTGGGTTTTACTGTTGGGGGGTTGTTTGTATTTTTTTTTACAGGTAAAAGAGCTGATTTATTTGGGGCATTGCCCCGCAAAAGGCCCTTTTAAGGGCCTTTGGCAGTTTAGTGTAGGCTAGGTGTTTTTTTATTTTGGGGGGGGGCTTTTTTATTTTGATAGGGCTATTAGAGTAGGAGTAATTTGTTTTTATTTTTGATAATTTCTTTTGTTATTTTGTGTAATTTAGTGTTTATTTTTTTGTAATTTAGATAATTGTATTTTGTTAATTTAATTTATTTAATTTTATTGTAATGTTAGGTGTTAGTGTAACTAAGGTTAGGTTTTATTTTACAGGTAAATTTGTATTAATTTTAACTAGGTAGCTAGTAAATAGTTAATAACTATTTACTAACTAGTCTACCTAGTTAAAATAAATACAAACTTAGCTGTGAAATAAAAATAAACCCTAAGCTAGCTACAATATAACTATTAGTTATATTGTAGCTAGCTTAGGTTTTATTTTATAGGTACGTTTGTATTTAGTTTTATATAGGAATTATTTAGGTAATAATAGGTTTTATTTAGATTTATTTTCATTAAATTTAAGTTAGGGGGTTGTTAGGGTTAGGTTTAGGGGTTAATAGGTTGATTATAGCGGGCGGAGTGGGTGGACGGCAGATTAGGGGTTAATAATATTTAAATAGTGTTTTTGATGCAGGAGGGCGGCGGTTTAGGGGTTAATATTTGTATTATAGTGACAACGATGTTGGGGAGTGGAAGAATAGGGGTTAATACATTTTTTAAGTGGCGGCGATGTCCGGAGCTGCAGATTAGGGGTTAATAATTTTATTTTAGTGTTTGCAATGTGGGAGTGCTTCGGTTTAGGGGTTAATAGGTAGTTTATGGGTGTTAGTGTACTTTGTGACAGTTTAGTTATGAGTTTTATGTTACAGCTTTGTAACATAAAACTCATAACTACTGACTTTAGATGGCGGTACGGATCTTCTCATTTTAGGCTGTGCCGCTCACTTTTTGGCCTCACAGCAAAACTTGTAATACCGGTGCTATGGAAGTCCCATTGAAAAAGGACTTTTTTAAAAGTGCGGTACTGACGTTACGTGACGGCCAAAAAGCTAAAGCGGTACAGCTATTCTGACAAGACTTGTAATAGCAGCGGTAGGGAAAAAGCATTGTTATGGGATTATGAACTCGTAATCTGGCTGTTAGACTGCAATGTAAATGTTTTTTTTCTATCACTCAACACCAGCCAACTTTAACTCTTAAAAATTGCTTTTTGCAGTATTTTTTTTTATTAGAAAAAAAAGAATTTACTTTATTTTGAGGGCAATTGGGGGTTATTTTGAAAATTAACAAGAGACTTGTTATTTATTGCACGCCTGCAAACGGGCGGATTTTCATGCTTGCAGGCGTGCAATAAATTAGCACCCCACTTGTAATCTGGCCCTTTTTAAGGGAATAAAGGATTTACCTGGTTGAAGATTACCAAGGGGTAATCCAGAAAAATAGTCAGCAGCCAGTCCAAAGGTCAATATAAGAGTATCTGTCAGGAACAAGACGTCACAGCAAAAGAATAGTCAAAGGCTATGTTTTAGAAGTCAGAAACCAGTTTATCAATCCACAATTTGAGGTACATGAAAGGATAAGGCAGGGGGCATAACACAGGACAAAAGCAGGGGTTAAAACCAGGAAAGCAGATCAGAGACAAAAACCCCAGGAATTCCATAAGAATTACCAAGAACTGACTGGCATTAGCAGTGGCGTTTTATTACCTCTCCATATGTCTTGGAGCCAATACAACTGCAAGGTCATTGTGATGCCCTGGTTTTTAAATGAATGGGAAGTTGCTTAGGAATTTCTATGAGCAAAGGTTAAAAACAGAAAAAGTTGATAATTAAGAAGTATTAGTTTTGTAGAAAAACACATGAATTATTCAATGGAAATTTATGATTTTCAATCATTTCTATGGCTAATGTAATAATGATTTATTTCCTAAGATATGGAGAGTCCCCAACGTCATTCAATTACTAGTGGGAATATCACTCCTGGCCAGCAGGAGGAGGCAAAGAACACTACAGCAAAGCTGTTAAGTGTCACTCCCCTACCCATAATCCCCTGTCATTTTATTTTCCTCTGTCAATGGAGAAGGTGAAGTTTGGTGTCTGAAGAAATGAATTACTTTTTCGGGTACTTTTCCCTGCAAGCAAGTATTTGGGTTTACCTGAGTCCAGAAAGCCAGAGTTGGTTACTCTGTTCTTTCTTTTTCTACTGGTCTCTGTAAGAAGTATGTGTCCTTTCACACCTTGTGAGCTGTCTTCCTGCCGGACAGCTAGACTGCAGGTAAGTGCTTTTGTCTTCTAGGTCTTGGAGACTTGCACTTCAGAAGAATACGTCATATGCAGTAGATGGTAACATTTTTAAAATCCTTCATAAAGGATTCTCTTTGGCAGTGGGCAGGCACATTATGTGTGTTGAGATTAGGGCATCTACTTATCAAGCCGTCAACTTACTTGCATTCGACAGCACCAATACGCTCACCTAAAATCGCCTAACATCACGGCAGCGGACCTGAATACGTTCTTCAAAGTTACACTATACTATACTGTTTACCCCCCATACCGCCGCTCCCAGAGCCCACCACAATTCTAATAAATGTATTAACCCTCATGGACCCTGCCGCAACTAAATAAAGTGTTTAACCCCTAAACTGCCGCTCACGGAGCCCACCGCCACCTACATTATACTTATAAACCCCTAATCTGCTGCCCCCTACACCGCTGCTACCTACATTATACTTATTAACCCCTAATCTGCACCCCCTACACCGCCGCCACTATATTAAATGTATTAACCCCTAAACCTAAGTCTAACCCTAACCCTAACACCCACTAACTTAAATATAATTTAAATAAATCTAAATAAAATTCCTATCATTAAATAAATTATTCCTATTTAAAACTAAATACTTACCTATAAAATAAACCCTAAGCTAGCTACAATATAACTAATACAAAGAGAAAGAGAGAGGCGCCTCATGGGACAGTATCGAAACAACCAGATAAAGCAAACAATGAGACAGCCCGTGATGGGATATACTCACAAGGAAAGCGGCATATGAGGATGCCTAGTAGAGCGGGACGGGACTTTAGGTCACCCGACAGACAAACACAGCAGTGCGTGGAGACGTCAGGTCACAGGGTACGTTCAGCCAATCAGCGGCCACAGAGAGTCAGCATCGGACGTCAGAACTGTTCCGAGAGTAGCCAATGCCAGGCAGCAAAAGGTTTTAAGCAGTGGCTTGATTGATACTTGCAGTTTTAGTTGAATTCCTCTTAGGTCTGTGCAGCTGAAAATCTGAATGAAAGCCTATAACTAATAGTTACATTGTAGCTATCTTAGGTTTATTTTTATTTTATAAGAAAGTTTGTATTTATTTTAACTAGGTACAATAGTTATTAAATAGTTATTAACTATTTAATAATTTCCTAGTTAAAATAAATACAAATATACCTGTAAAATAAAACCTAACCTAAGTTACAATTACACCTAACACTACACTATAATTAAATAAATTCCCTAAACTAAATACAATTAAATACAATTAAATACAATTATCTAACGTACAAAAAAAACAAACACTAAATTACAGAAAATAATAAACAAATTACAAGATTTTTAAACTAATTACACCTAATCTAATGCCCCTAACAAAATAAAAAAGCCCCCCAAAATAAAAAAAAGCCCTACCCTACACTAAATTACAAATAGCCCTTAAAAGGGCCTTTTGCGGGGCATTGCCCCAAAGTAATCAGCTCTTTTACCTTTAAAACAAAATTACAAACCCCCAACATTAAAACCCACCACCCACACAACCAACCCTACTCTAAAATTCACCGAATACCCCCTTAAAAAAACCTAACACTAACCCCTTGAAGATCACCTTACCGTGAGAAGTCTTCACCCAACCGGGTCAAAGTCCTCAACGAATCCGGCAGAAGTGGTCCTCCAGATGGGCACAAGTGGTCCTCCAGATGGGCAGAAGTCTTCATCCAGACGGCATCTTCTATCTTCATCCATCTGGTGTGGAGCGGGTCCATCTTCAAGACATCCTACGAGGAGCATCCTCTTCTGACGACGTCTTCTTGTTGAATGAAGATGGTGTCCCTTCAATTCCGATTGGCTGATAGAATTCTATCAGCCAATCGGAATTAAGGTAGAAAAAATAATTGGCTGATGCAATCAGCCAATAGGATTTAAGTTCAATCCTATTGGCTGATCCAATCAGCCAATAGGATTGAGCTTGCATTTTATTGGCTGTTCCAATCAGCCAATAGAATGCGAGCTCAATCCTATTGGCTGATTGGATCAGCCAATAGGATTGAACTTAAATCCTATTGGCTGATTGCATCAGTCAATAGGATTTTTTCTACTATAATTCTGATTGGCTGATAGAATTCTATCAGCCAATCGGAATTGAAGGGATGCCATCTTGTATGATGTCACTTAAAGGTACCTTCATTCAACAAGAAGACGTCGTCAGAAGAGGATGCTCCGCGTCGGGTGTCTTAAAGATGGACCCGCTCCGCGCCGGATTGATGAAGATAGAAGATGCCGTTTGGATGAAGACTTCTGCCCGTCTGGAGGACCACTTCTGCCCGTCTGGAGGACCACTTCTGCTGGATTCGTTGAGGACTTCGGCCCGGTTGGGTGAAGACTTCTCATGGTAAGGTAATCTTTAAGGGGTTAGTGTTAGGTTTTTTAAGGGGGAATTGGGTGGATTTTAGAGTAGGGTTGGTTGTGTGGGTGGTGGGTTTTAATGTTGGGGGGTTTCTAATTTTTTTTTACAGGTAAAAGAGCTGATTACTTTGGGGCAATGCCCCGCAAAAGGCCCTTTTAAGGGCAATTTGTAATTTAGGGTAGAGCTTTTTTATTTTGGGGGGGCTTTTTTATTTTTTTAGGGGGATTAGATTAGGTATAATTAGTTTAAAAATCTTGTAATTTGTTTATTTTCTGTAATTTAGTGTTGTTTTTTTTTGTACTTTAGATAATTTTATTTAATTGTATTTAATTGTATTTAGTTTAGAGAATTTATTTATTGCCCAAGTGAGTTGCATGATTAAGTCGAGTCTCTCGGAGGTTAAGAAATAAATAAATGAGATTGGTAACAGGATCATGCATTTGGAGGAAGATATAGAACAGACTGATAGAATTCTGGACCAGCAGATACGCCACACCTCTCAAAACTCTGCCCTTATACGACAGCTACAAGATCAGGTCGAAGACCTGGATAACAGGGGCAGACACCAAAATATTCGGATCAGAGGCATCCCAGAAGCTGTTAAGTCTGCTGAATTGTTACCCTATCTTTAGAAGTTGTTCAATAATTTAATGGGGACTGACGACCAAGAGGTGAACCCTACTGAATTCCAACTAGACAGATTTCATCAAGCCCTTAGGCCTGTACCCAAAGACAACGCTCACCCACGGGATGTCATCCTCAGGTTTACCTGTTTCAAAGAAAAAGAGAACATTCTGGCTGCTGCCAGGAAGCAAGCCCCTATATCTTTTGAGGGCCACCCACTTCAGTATTATGCTGACTTAAGCCAAATGACTTTAACTAAGAGACGGGAGTTAAAACCTCTGACAACACACTTGAGGGAGATGAAGATCCCCTACCGCTGGGGGTTCCCCTTCTGTTTGAAAGTCATGAGAGACAATAACACTATAACTTACAGATCACAAGAGGATATAGACTCTTTCTGTTTCCAATTGGGGATTAAACCCCCCAAAATATCCACCACCCAAGACTCTGTTCCGGAACTTCTGGAGCAGAGACCTCAACGCCCGGAATGGAATAGAGTGACCCGTCACAAACGGAGTAAACCTGCTGACAGCAACCAGCCTCCTGTTAAGAATAAGATCACCTGAGAATTTGCCTAGTTAGGCTTGTTGTCTGGACTCTTTGGGGTCTACCCAGTAGAACATTGATAGACCCTCATTACATATAGTAAAGCACAGTTGTAGCGAGGGAATTAGTTAAGATGTAGACTCACTATGCAATGATACCAGTCTTAGGACCATTTTTACCCGAGAATGTTTATTTTCAAGTTAAACCCAGTTGCCATAGGACACTTGAGACTTCCTGCTATACTTTAGTTCATAGTGGTTTAGTTATGAAGTCCCAACGTTATATTGTTGTTTTTCCTAATGTTTATTTGTATCAATTAGCCGACCTGCTACCAAAAGTTGTAGCAGTCACTTTTCCCTCTTAAAAGGAGTCTCATTAGGAGACTTTCATTATGTTTCTTATACATTATTTGAGATTTACCTTGCTTGAGAGGCTATGCCTCAATGTTTGTGTTGTATGTAAAGATATGTTACTAATTTTTTTTTTTTACCATTCCAGCACTGTCTTTGAAACAAGTGAGTTATTGCATACCCCTCCCCTTCCCCTTTTGCCTTGGTCCTCCTGGGCTTACAAATGCGCTGAGATTCCCGCCCATCAGATAAGCTTTTTAACCCCTTATTGGCTATCCCTAAACACAAAACCTTACATACATGGCTTGTCAAACAGTTAATATAGTCACACAAAATGCTAAGGGGCTAAACTCGCCCACTAAGCGATCAGTCGCCTTAGCCTGGTTCAAGAAAGTAAAAGCGGATATAGTATTTGTACAGGAGACCCACTTCCCCAAAGAATCCCCTCCTACTTTCTCAAGTGGGGACTACCCATCGGGTTACTTTGCTCACAACACAAAAAAGATTGGGGGGGTGGGGATTCTCTTCCACAGAAACACTCAGTTCCAGGTCAGGAAAGTAGAGGCTGATCCTGGGGGTTGATGGATCATAGTCACAGGCCTTCTTCAAAATCGTCCACTCACTCTGACTAATGTATACGCCCCCAACTCCAAGCAAACTAAATTTTTCCGCAACATTAAGCGAATTATATTATCTAATCAGATAGGGCCCTTAATTCTAGCCAGGGATTTCAACCTAGCTCTTGACCCAATGCTCGACTGCTCATCAGGTCGTAGCTGTGCTCCCTCCAAGACGCTATCAGACACAATATCTATTCTCCAACAATTAGCACTAGTAGACGTATGGAGAATGAAACATCCTTCCCAACACACATATACCTTTTTCTCAAACCCCCACAGAACATACTCCCGGATCGATTATATTTTCTCTGACCAGCTTCTATATGATGTGGTAAGAGATGCTGACATAACACCTACTTCCTGGTCAGACCACGCCATGGTGTCTTTAAATTTACAATGGACAGAGACCCCTCTATCTCCTTTTGTCTGGAGACTCGACGAGTCTCTACTTAAAAATGATGACATAGCTAAGCAGCTAGCGGAAAGTATAGAAGAGTACTTCAGACTTAACAAAACAGACAAAATTTCCCCTCACACCGTTTGGGAAGCTCATAAAACCGTGCTCAGAGGCGAATTTATCAAGCATAAGGCCAGACACAGAAAACAGTATAGAACTAGCCGTGATAATATTCTACAGGCTATATGCACATTGGAGAGGCAGCACCAGGTAACCCCCTGGGACACATCTCTTTCCACACAACTTAGACAGCGCAGAAACGAACTGAATCAGTTGCTCTATGCAGAAGCTCAGACTAGAGCTCTCTTTCTTAAGAAACTACACTTAGCCAGATCAAATAAAATAGGCCCCTCACTTGCTAAAACCCTCAGGGAACGTAAACTTAATTCGTACATTCTTAAAATACTGGATGAGTCAGGGAACCAGGCGGTAAGCAGCATGTCGATCGCTGAGAACTTTCAGAAGTATTACAGTAATCTCTACAACCTTCCCCCTCCACAATTAGCGAATACCCCTTTAGCTACCGAGCAATATATCTCGGCTGCTAAACTCCCAAATATCCCCAAAGAAATAGCCGAGACTCTAGATAATCCCATTTCACTCCAGGAGGTTTTAGTAGCTATAAAATCCTTGCCGTCACACAAAAGCCCAGGCCCGGACGGCTTTTCCAACATATATTATAAGCAATTCAGTAATCTACTAACCCCTCACCTGACTTCCCTATTCCAATCTATCGATGAAGGTAATCATTGGTCCAAGAGTTTCTTAGAGGCTCATATCTCTGTGATACTCAAGCCCGGTAAAGACCCTACAGCAGTTAGTAACTACAGGCCAATATCCTTACTGAATTCTGACCTGAAAATCTACACCAAGGTCCTAGCCACTAGAATTAATCAAATACTCCCACAAATTATCCATGCTGACCAGTCAGGTTTTATACCAAAAAGAGAGGCCCGAGACAATACCATCAGAGTTTTGCAGCTAATTGAACAGTCCAGCCGGTCGGATGTCCCCTCTATTTTAATCTCCACAGACGCTGAAAAAGCGTTCGACCGGCTGGATTGGAATTTTCTGAGGCATAGTCTTGTGGGTTTTGGCTTCGGCCCTGTCATGATCCAAAGAATCCTTAGCTTATATACTCTCCCCTCGGCTAAGGTTAGAGTGAACGGAACGTTATCAGATTGCTTTAATATACAAAATGGTACGAGACAGGGGTGTCCCCTGTCTCCTCTCCTATTTGCCATCTCTATAGAAGTTTTAGCGTCCCATATTAGGAACAACCGTAAAATAACAGGTATACAATTAGGCACCAATACTTATAAACTCACTCTCTACGCGGACGATGTCCTCACCCTACTCACCCAGCCAGCTGAATCCCTGCCCCATTTACTTGAGGAGTTTGAGGCTTTTGGCAAGCACTCAAACTTTTTAATCAACACCCAGAAATCGGAAATCCTTAATCTCAATATGCGAAGAGGAGAATTCGAGACCCTTCGGACCCTTTGCCAATATAGACTCCTACACGACAAAATTAAATATCTAGGGATCTACCTAACTCCATCTGTAGATAAAATATTCAAACATAACTATCTACCTCTCCTAAAGAAGATTAGGAAAGACTTTGACACATGGCAAAACAAACCAATATCCTGGTGGGGTAGAATCCAATCGGTCAAGATGACCACCCTTCCCCAGATCTTATATGTCCTCCAAGCAGCTCCAATACATCTACCTGAATCATACCTAACTCAACTGCAATCGACAATAAACACTTTTATTTGGGGGAGCATTAAGCCCCACATCAGCAAAAGAGTCCTATTTAAGCCTGTGGGAGAAGGGGGTATGGGGGTCCCTTTTATTTCCCAATATTACAAAGCAATTGTCTTACAGAGGGTGTGGGAGTGGCATGACCGCTCCTCTACAAAGACCTGGGCCTCTATCGACTCACACTTACTAGACACTGTTTCTATTGGTCCGCTCTGTTGGATCAAGCACAACTGCAGACCCACAATTGCCAGGACATCACTGACATACTCACATATCTTTCGGATCTGGGACTCAATTAGGACTAAAAATAACGGAATATCTACTTATGTCTCACCATTGACCCCTGTACCAATAAATGCGGAGCTCAGTGGGGGGATATTACCCACGGAAGCGGGCCAAATAGATACTGACCAGACAATCCCATTCACATGCCTGACTGACAAGGGAACACTGAAACACAGATCCCAATTAAAAGACACTAAAGGGGGGGGTTTCTCTCACTGGTTAAAGCATGCACAGCTGTCTCATTTGTTGAGCTCCTCACCCCACAAGAGGGACCTCCTGAGAGAACTCTCCCGTTGTGAGAGATTTTGTCATGAGGGGATAGTACCCAGGGGGGCCCTATCGATTACTAAAAAGTTATTGGATTCTACCCTTAATTTGCCCCCCTCATCCTATGTTACCCTCTGGCAGAAGGACCTTGGCCTATCTGTCTCTAATGAACAATGGGAAAATATATTTTATCAATCCTCCAAATCCTCATCTTCCCCCAGGATTTTAGAAATGAACCACAAAATCCTGTACCGTTGGTACCTCACCCCAGATAGGCTCAAACTAATTTACCCGAATACTAACGCGACTTGTTGGAGGGGTTGTGGGTCCCCCGGCACAATGGCCCATATATGGTGGCATTGCCCTAAGTTGCTCCCTTTCTGGAATGACATAACAGAACATTTGAAACTCATTCTAGGTGACCAATTCTACCTATCCCCTCTCACAGCTTTATTTAGTTATAAACCAGATAAGGGGTGTAAATTTAGATGGAAACTCCTCCAATATTGCCTAAACAGTGCCAGGCTGCTTATCGCTCGTAAGTGGAAATCTTCAAAGGTGCCGACTGTGCAGGAGTGGCTACACAACACATCTGAACTCCTTGAAATTGAGAAATACTCATATTATAAAAACAACTCCCTACCAGTTTTTCATAATATCCAGTTCTACTTGGACTCTCTCTTCCACACACTAGTTACTTTGGATAAATAGCTCCCTATAGCCCAGGTGGACCTTCCCCCCCCCCTTTTTTCCTTCCCCCCCCTTCTTGACACTCTTCCCCTCTATTACTTGACCCTATGCAATAGCTGGAATGGTTGATAGGTTGTTAGATAATTTATTTTAACCCGTTTGTTTCATTTATGTTGATGTATCTTTCCTTTTATTTTTGTTATTTATAAGTATCAAAGGTATGATGGGAATACCTATCCAGACTGAATGCATACCAACCATCACTTGGTCACGTTTGTGGCATAACCGCCTGTTAGCTATTGTACTACCTGCAACTAATTGTACATTTTTTCTATTATCACTTTATGGTATGACACTCTGTATCACAGTTTATTTTTCCTTAATAAAGCTTATTTAAAACTCAAAACAAAAATAAAAAAATTATTAGAGGCAGTCTTCGAGGTCTAAGAAATTAGCACATGAACCTCCTAGATTTAGCTTTCAACTAAGAATACCAAGAGAACAAAGCAAAATTTGTAATAAAAGTAAATTGGAAAGTTGTTTAAAATTACGTGGCCCTATTTAAATCATGAAAGATTTTTTGTGACTTTACTGTCGCTTTAAGCTTTTTTTTAGCCGGCTCTCCCCATTGATGTCTAAGGGGAAATCATGCATGAGCACGTCAAAGCAGTGCTGTTATTTGTGTGCGGTATGGAGCTCAATGCTGCCATATTGCCCACAAATGCTGTTTTTTGGAAAACCTGTAATAGCAGCGCTAGTAAAGGTAAGCGGTGGAAATAACTTGCAAGTTAGTAGCGAGCAAAACGCAAAACTCGTATTCTGGCTGAGAGTTAAAGGGACATGAAACACAAAAATATTTTTTCATGATTCAGATAGAGGATACAATTGTAAACAATTTTCTAATTTACCTCTATTATCTAATTTGTTTCATTCTCTTGGTATCATTTGTTGAAGTAGCAGCAATGCACTAATGGTTTCTAACTGAACACTTGGGTGAGCCAATTACAATCGATATATATGCAGCCACCAATCAACAGCTAGAACCTAGGTTCTCTGCTGCTCCTGAGTTTACCTAGATTAACCTTTCAGCAAATGATAACATGAGAAGGAAGCAAATTAAATAATAGAAGTAAATTGGAAAATTGTATTCTCTATTTGAACCATGAATGAAAAATTGTGGGTTTCATGTCCCTTTAAGTACTATATCTATAAGATTATTAGATGCTAATAAATATATACAGTATATATATATATATATATATATATATATATATATATATATATATATATATATATATATATATATATATAATGGCACAAGTATTGCATATAATATACATTTAAATGTATAACTTTTATTGTTTTAGATCATGTTCTTTGATTTTTCTTTTTTCATACAGCTTTGCCTTTCTTGCCTACTCCTGTCAATTTTTCACTACTTCCTCTAAGATATTGTATCAAATTGGCAGATCGTTCATTTTTCTCTCCTATCTCTAAAAATAATTTATAAAATGCCATTGTAGTACAAATTTCCTTCTTATGTCTCATTCATTCTGCATCGTTTTGTCTGGAAACTTTCTACTGAAGCTCAATAAGTTTTTTTTTTTATTTGTAAAAATAAGTGTATATTTTTCACTTTCGTATTGTGTTAGCATAGATTTAAATCTTTGAGAAATATTTTTGTAATACTGAACTATATTTCACGAACAATGGTTTTATAAATGAAACCTTCCATATTATTGCTAAAAGGGAATTTATTGAATATAATGAAAAAGCTGTTTATATTAAAAAAAAAATCATTCTTTCTATTAAGGTTATCCCTCACTAGGTTAACATGAAGCACACATTTTTACAACATAGCTTATGTGCTATGTGTTGGGTATGTGACCACCCTGTCTATTGTTCTTCAGGGATTATTAATTACTATGAATTATCTAAGTGCTTGTCTCTTATTATACGATTTAGTTAAACAATCTAATTTAAAAACAGAAATAGCAAAATATGTGACACTCTCAGGAATACTCTTCTGCACTAAACCCACTTATCCTTTTGCATCTTTGACACAGCATTTGCTTGTCCTCTTACTATCTATGTAAATGTACTTCTAAATGCATAATTTTTTAAAAAATATTCCTCCCCTTTCCATATCTCTTTTTTGTGTACAATTTTTGATCTTAGAACATATTCCCTTTTTGTTTATAAATCAACCCTAGTTACTATAATCAAGTATTGTAGGCTTCAGAATCATCCCTGTCTATCCAGTATTTCATCCTGGATGATGCTTCATTTACTTGAGTTCAATAATTTAAACTGAGCACAATCTTTTCTTCCTTCATCCACTGTTCACCTACTTCAACACTTGAGTACAATTGACAATACTATCACTTCAAACCTTCATGCATACTGCATAGGTATATTTGACATTTGAACTTTATCACTTAATTCACTCCTTTTGTAAATCTTGTCATTTTCAACCTAAACAAATTACTTACAAAATGTACTATCTCCTTATGTACAAAGGAAAAAGAGTAGATAGACCTTAAAAGTGCACCTTATTTATTATGTAAATGTACATAAGTGTCTTTCCTTTAAATGAAAATGCTTCCTTGAGTAGTAATAAATATTATACACAGAGCTTCAATAACAACTATTACTATTCAGCTGCCAATGAATTCCTAATTTCCTCCATTGAAGATATATAAATCACACGGCTAGATTTAGAGTTCTGCGGCCAAAGGGGTGCATTAGCTACGCTGGCTTTTTTTCTCCCGCACCTTTTAAATACCGCTGGTATTTAGAGTTCACAGAAGGGCTGCGTTAGGCTCCAAAAAGGGAGCGTATAGCATATTTACCGCCACTGCAACTCTAAATTCCAGCTGTGCTGACGGACGCGGCCAGCTTAAAAATCGTGCTCGTGCACGATTTCCCCATAGGAAACAATGGGGCTGTTTGAGCTGAGAAAAAAAAAAAAACACCTGCAAAAAAGCAGCGTTCAGCTCCTAACGCAGCCCCATTGTTACCTATGGGGAAACACTTCCTATGTCTGCACCTAACACCCTAACATGTACCCTGAGTCTAAACACCCCTAGCCTTACACTTATTAACCCCTAATCTGCCGCTCCGTACACCGCTGCAACCTACGTTATCCCTATGTACCCCTAATCTGCTGCCCCTAACACCGCCGACCCCTATATTATATTTATTAACCCCTAATCTGCCCTCCCTAACATCGCCGATACCTAACTTCAAGCATTAACCCCTAATCTGCCAACCGGAGCTCACCGCTACTCTAATAAATTTTTTAACCCCTAAAGCTAATTCTAACCCTAGCACCCCCCTAAATTAAATATAATTTTTATCTAACGAAATAAATTAAGTCTTATTAAATAAATTATTCCTATTTAAATCTAAATACCTACCTGTAAAATAAACCCTAATATAGCTACAATATAAATAATAATTATATTGTAGCTATTTTAGGATTAATATTTATTTTACAGGCAACTTTGTAATTATTTTAACCAGGTACAATAGCTATTAAATAGTTAATAACTATTTAATAGCTACCTAGTTAAAATAATTACAAAATTACCTGTAAAATAAATCCTAACCTAAGTTACAATTAAACCTAACACTACACTATCAATAAATTAATGAAATACAATACCTACAAATAAATACAATGAAATAAACTAACTAAAGTACAAAAAATAAAAAAGAACTAAGTTACAAAATCCAAGATGGCGTACCTCGAATTCCGATTGGCTGATAGGATTCTATCAGCCAATCGGAATTAAGGTAGGAAAATTCTGATTGGCTGATGGAATCAGCCAATCAGATTCAAGTTCAATCCGATTGGCTGATCCAATCAGCCAATCAGATTGAGCTTGCATTCTATTTGCTGTTCCGATCAGCCAATAGAATGCGAGCTCAATCTGATTGGCTGATCGGATCAGCCAATAGGATTGAACTTGATTCTGATTGGCTGATTCCAACAGCCAATCAGAATTTTCCTACCTTAATTCCGATTGACTGATAGAATCCTATCAGCCAATTGGAATTCGAGGGACGCCATCTTGGATGACATCCCTTAAAGGAACCTTCATTCGTCGTCTAGTCGTCGGAAGAAGAGGATGGATCCGTGGTGGAGGTCTTCAAGATGGAGCCGGATGTCATCGGATGGAAGAACATAGAAGATGCCTCCTGGATGAAGATGTTTGCCGGTGCGGATGTCCTCTTCTGCCCGCTTGGATCAAGACTTCAGCCGGAGGATGGATGTCTTCAGCCCCCCGCTTGGGCTTGGATCAAGACATCAGAGCCTAGACGGATTGCTGATACCTGGCGAGGTGAAGATAAGGTAGGAAGATTTTCAGGGGCTTAGTGTTAGGTTTATTTAAGAGGGGTTTGGGTTAGATTAGGGGTATGTGGGTGGGGGGTTGTAATGTTGGGGGGGTATTGTATGTTTTTTTTTACAGGCAAAAGAGCTGAATTCTTTGGGGCATGCCCCGCAAAGGGCCCTTTTCAGGGCTGGTAAGGTAAAAGAGCTTTGTACTTTTTTATTTTAGAATAGGGTAGGGCATTTTTTTATTTTGGGGGTCTTTGTTATTTTATTAGGGGGCTTAGAGTAGGTGTAATTAGTTTAAAATTGTTGTAATATTTTTCTAATGTTTGTAAATATTTTTTTATTTTTTGTAACTTAGTTCTTTTTTATTTTTTGTACTTTAGTTAGTTTATTTCATTGTATTTATTTGTAGGTTTTGTATTTAATTAATTTATTGATAGTGTAGTGTTAGGTTTAATTGTAGATAATTGTAGGTAGTTTATTTAATTTATTTATTGCTAGTGTAGTGTTAGGTTTAATTGTAACTTAGGTTAGGATTTATTTTACAGGTAATTAACTATTTAATAGCTATTGTACCTGGTTAAAATAATTACAAAGTTGCCTGTAAAATAAATATTAATCCTAAAATAGCTACAATATAATTATTATTTATATTGTAGCTATATTAGGGTTTATTTTAGATTTAAATAGGAATAATTTATTTAATAAGACTTAATTTATTTTGTTAGATAAAAAATATATTTAACTTAGGGGGGTGTTAGGGTTAGGGTTAGAATTAGCTTTAGGGGTTAAAAAATGTATTAGAGTAGCAGTGAGCTCTGGTCGGCAGATAAGGGGTTAATGCTTGAAGTTAGTCATCGGCGATGTTAGGGAGGGCAGATTAGGGGTTAATACTATTTATTATAGGGTTATTGAGGCGGGAGTGAGGCGGATTAGGGGTTAATACATTTATTATAGTAGTGGTGCGGTCCGGTCGGCAGATTAGGGGTTAATAAGTGTAGGTAGGTAGCAGCGACGTTGGGGGCGGCAGATTAGGGGTTAATAAATATTATGTAGGTGTCGGCGGTGTTAGGGGGCAGCAGATTAGGGGTACATAGGGATAATGTAGGTTGCGGCGGTGTGTGGTCGGCAGATTAGGGGTTAAAAATTTTAATAGAGTGGCGGCGATGTGGGGGGGGGGGGCTCGGTTTAGGGGTACATAGGTAGTTTATGGGTGTTAGTGTACTTTAGAGCATAGTAGTTAAGAGCTTTATAAACCGGCTTTAGCCCAGAAAGCTCTTAACTACTGACTTTTTTCTGCGCCTGGAGTTTTGTCGTTAGAATTCTAACGCTCACTTAAGCCAAGACTCTAAATACCGACGTTAGAAAGATCCCATTGAAAAGATAGGATACGCAAATGGCGTAGGGGGATCTGCGGTATGGAAATGTCGCAGCTGGAAAATGAGCGTTAGACCCTTTCCTGACTGACTCCAAATACCAGCGGGCAGCCAAAACCAGCGTTAGGAGCCTCTAACGCTAGTTTTGACGGCTACCGCCCAACTCTAAATCTAGCCAACAGTGAAGCAATGAAGGCTAAGGTTCCATTCCAGTGTGTTACAGACAGCAAACTGAACTTCACAAGCATCCCACCCTATTAAAAGCCCTGACTTCATGGCTACATCTTTCAATGACAACCTATACATTACAAGGTCAAACTACTGTCCTCTGAAGAAATTATTTCTTCAATCACATTGAAGATTGTTGTGGACTATTCTGAAACAAAGTTGGAGTTTCTCATTGCTTTTGTGTTACATGGTTTATGAGTGTAGTGTCCCAATAAAAGAAGTGGGAAGAAAGTGCTGTGTGGTGAGAGGTATTAAAATCATAGCCCATGGGTGGGGTTGTGTTTTGTGTTGGGCTGTGTTGTAATCCTTGTAGACATAGTAGGCAAAAGCATAATTTAGGATTTGCATGATTTAAAGGTAAGTTTATTCGAGTAATGTGGGGCTGAGGTAAATTGCTATTGGGTCGTGTGAAATGTTTACAGATGGCGCTGGTCTGAGTGCAAGTATTCCAATAAATGTAGATAGCTCTACCAAATAAAGGAAATAAATGGCTTGACAGATGTATTGTAGCCAAAAGTTATATATGCAGTATACTCACTCCATAAATATTGGACTGTCAGCCAAACTGGAGCAGAGTTGGAATCACTTATTTTGTTGTTTAAATCTCAACCAAGACTAGAAGAAAATAAAGGCTCCAATGAGAGTAAAATAAGTTACTTCGTATTGTATTAATTAGAAACTTACTCCAGTAAAAACCGGATTCCAGCAATGTCAGAGCAACAAAGAAAAAACAAAAGACACTATGTGTCTGATATAAAACAAACAAATCTTTAATAATAAGCTCAGCTCAACGCGTTTCAATGTAAAAACTTCTTTCTCAAGAGCAAGTTAAAAACAATTGGCTAGATTACAAATCTTGCATTAGGCTTAAAAAGCAGCGTTAGCCGGTCCCAACGCTGCTTTTTAACGCCCGCTGGTATTACGAGTCTTGAAGGTACAAGTGTACCACTCACTTTTTTGGCCAGACTTGGAAATACCACAAATCCACTTACGTCATTTGCATATCCTATATTTTCAATGGAACTTGCATCACGCTGGTATTACAAGTCTGCCAAAATGTGAGCGGTACACCCTCTCCTGTCAAGACTGGTACCGCATTTTAAAGTCAGTAGTTAAGAGTTTTACACTACAACGCTGTATCATAAAACTCTTAACTAAAGTGCTAAAAAGTACACTAACACCCACTAAATCGAGCCCCCCCCACATCGCAAACACTAAAATACATTTTTTAACCCCTAATCTGCCGAACCGGACATCGCCGCCACTATAATAAATATATTAACTTCTAAACCACCGCACTCCCGCCTTGCAAACATTAGTTAAATATTATTAACCCATAATCTACTGTCCCTAACATCGCTGCCACCTACCTACATTTATTAACCCATAATCTGCCGCCCCCAACGTCGCCGCCACTATACTAAAGTTATTAACCCCTAAATCTAAGTCTAACCCTAAGTCTGGAGGACCACTTCTGCCGGATTTGTTGAGGACTTCGGCCCGGTTGGGTGAAGACTTCTCACGGTAAGGTAATCTTCAAGGGGTTAGTGTTAGTTTTTTTAAGGGGGTATTGCGTGGGTTTTAGAGTATGGTGGGTTGTGTGGGTGGTGGGTTTTAATGTTGTGGGGGATTTGTCATTTTTTTTTACAGGTAAAAGAGCTGATTACTTTGGGGCAATGCCCCGCACGGGCCCTTTTAAGGGCTATTTGTAATTTAGTGTAGGGTAGGGCAATTTTTTTATTTTGGGAGTCTTTTTTATTTTGTTAGAAGGAATTAGATTAGGTGAAATTAGTTTAAAAATCTTGTAATTTGTTTATTATTTTCTATAATTTAGTGTTTGTTTTTTTTGTACTTTAGATAATTTTATTTAATTGTATGTAATTGTATTTAGTTTAGGGAATTAATTTAATTATAGTGTAGTGTTAGCTGTTATTGTAACTTAGGTTAGGTTTTATTTTACAGGTACTTTGTATTTATTTTAGCTAGGTAGTTTATTAAATAGTTAATAACTATTTAGTAACTATTCTACCTAGTTAAAATAAATACAAACTTGCCTGTAAAATAAAAATAAACCCTAAACTAGATACAATGTAATTATTAGTTACATTGTAGCTAGCTTAGGGTTTATTTTATAGGTAAGTATTTAGTTTTAAATAGGAATAATTTAGTTAATTATAGTAATTTTATTTATATTTATTTGAATTATATTTGTTAGGGGGTGTTAGGGTTACACTTAGGTTTAGGGGTTCATAAATTTAGAATAGTGGCAGCGACGTTGGGGGCAACAGATTGGGGGTTAATAAATGTAGGTAGGTGACAGAGATGTTAGGGACGGCAGATTAGGGGTTAATAATCTTTAACTAATGTTTGCGATGTGGGAGTGCGGCGGTTTAGGGGTTAACATGTTTATTATAGTGGCAGCGACATTGGGGGCGGCAGATTAGGGGTTAAGAAGTGTAGGTAGGTTGCAGCGACATTGGGGGCAGCAGATTAGGGGTTAATAAATATAATGTAGGTGTCGGCGATGTTGGGGGCATCAGATTAGGAGTTCATAAGTATAATGTAGGTGGCAGCGGTGTCCAGAGCAGCAGATTAGGGGTTAATAATACAGGGAGTGCAGAATTATTAGGCAAGTTGCATTTTTGAGGATTAATTTTATTATTGAACAACAACCATGTTCTCAATGAACCCAAAAAACTCATTAATATCAAAGCTGAATAGTTTTGGAAGTAGTTTTTAGTTTGTTTTTAGTTATAGCTATTTTAGGGGGATATCTGTGTGTGCAGGTGACTATTACTGTGCATAATTATTAGGCAACTTAACAAAAAACAAATATATATCCATTTCAATTATTTATTTTTACCAGTGAAACCAATATAACATCTCAACATTCACAAATATACATTTCTGACATTCAAAAACAAAACAAAAACAAATCAGTGACCAATATAGCCACCTTTCTTTGCAAGGACACTCAAAAGCCTGCCATCCATGGATTCTGTCAGTGTTTTGATCTGTTCACCATCAACATTGCGTGCAGCAGCAACCACAGCCTCCCAGACACTGTTCAGAGAGGTGTACTGTTTTCCCTCCTTGTAAATCTCACATTTGATGATGGACCACAGGTTCTCAATGGGGTTCAGATCAGGTGAACAAGGAGGCCATGTCATTAGATTTTCTTCTTTTATGCCCTTTCTTGCCAGCCACGCTGTGGAGTACTTGGACGCGTGTGATGGAGCATTGTCCTGCATGAAAATCATGTTTTTCTTGAAGGATGCAGACTTCTTCCTGTACCACTGCTTGAAGAAGGTGTCTTCCAGAAACTGGCAGTAGGACTGGGAGTTGAGCTTGACTCCATCCTCAACCCGAAAAGGCCCCACAAGCTCATCTTTGATGATACCAGCCCAAACCAATACTCCACCTTGCTGGCGTCTGAGTCGGACTGGAGCTCTCTGCCCTTTATCAATCCAGCCACGGGCCCATCCATCTGGCCCATCAAGACTCACTCTCATTTCATCAGTCCATAAAACCTTAGAAAAATCAGTCTTGAGATATTTCTTGGCCCAGTCTTGACGTTTCAGCTTGTGTGTCTTGTTCAGTGGTGGTCGTCTTTCAGCCTTTCTTACCTTGGCCATGTCTCTGAGTATTGCATACCTTGTGCTTTTGGGCACTCCAGTGATGTTGCAGCTCTGAAATATGGCCAAGCTGGTGGCAAGTGGCATCTTGGCAGCTGCACGCTTGACTTTTCTCAGTTCATGGGCAGTTATTTTGTGCCTTGGTTTTTCCACACGCTTCTTGCGACCCTGTTGACTATTTTGAATGAAACGCTTGATTGTTCGATGATCACGCTTCAGAAGCTTTGCAATTTTAAGAGTGCTGCATCCCTCTGCAAGATATCTCACTATTTTTGACTTTTCTGAGCCTGTCAGGTCCTTCTTTTGACCCATTTTGCCAAAGGAAAGGAAGTTGCCTAATAATTATGCACATCTGATATAGGGTGTTGATGTCATTAGACCACACCCCTTCTCATTACAGAGATGCACATCACCTAATATGCTTAATTGGTAGTAGGCTTTCGAGCCTATACAGCTTGGAGTAAGACAACATGCATAAAGAGGATGATGTGGTCAAAATACTCATTTGCCTAATAATTCTGCACTCCCTGTATAATGTAGGTGTCGGCGATGTCGGGGGCGGCAGATTAGGGGTTAATAAGTGTAAGATTAGAGGTTAGAGTGTAGACATAAATTTGATTTCCCCATAGCAATCAATGGGGCTGCATTAAGGAGCTTTGCACTGCTTTTTGGCAGGTGTTAGACTTTTTTTCAGCCGGCTCTCCTGTTGATTCCTATGGGGAAATCATGCACAATCATGTTACACCAGCTCACCGCTAACGTAAGCAGCGCTGGTATTGGAGTGCGGTAAGGAGCAAAATTTTGCTCAACGCTCACTTCTTGTCTGGGTTGTAAAACCCCATAATACCAGTGCTGTCTGTAAGTGAGCGGTGAGCATAAACTGCTTGTTAGCACCGCACAGCTCAAAATGAAAAACTCATAATCTAGCCGAATGGTAGTAGCAAACTACCATTGTTTTTAACTTGCTCTTGAGAAAGACATTTTTACGTTGAAACGCATTGAGCTGAGCATATTATTAAAGCTTTGTTCGTTTTATATCAGACACATAGAGTCTTTTGTTTTTTCTTTGTTGCTGTGACATCACTGGAATCCGGTTTTTACTTGAGTAAGTTACTAATTAATACAATACAAAGTGACTTATTTTACTATCATTGGATCCTGTATTTTCTCCTAGTCTTGGTTGAGATTTAAACAACAGGATAACAGTGGTTCCAACTCTGCTCCAGTTCGGCTGATAATGCAATATTTATGGAGTGTGTATACTGCATATATATTTTTTGTCTACAATACATCTGTCAAGCCTTTTTTTCCCTTTATTTGGTAGAGATATCTACATTGATTGGAATACTTGCACTAAGACCAGTGCCATCTGTAAATCTTTCACATGATCCATATTGATCAGTCTTCTGGGAGAGACTGCAAGAAGGCAGCAGTCCAGATTAAAAGGAGAGTATTATTTATTTGCCATTTGTGCAAGATTATTGTGTATAAGATTGTACCATAATCTGTACTTTTTTGTGAACAAACTTGCTATTGGGGAATAGTTTTTTGGAAAGTTATTGGTGCTAGGACTATTGGTGGTGTAGTGTCAATAGAAATAATACACATGCCTGTTAGACATCAGCATGAAGCTGTTAACATCATCAATACTGTATGAATTTAGAAGTGGTAGTGGTGGAAATTAAATTTTGAAATATCCATAAAAAAATAGGCTAGACAATATATATTTAGGTTCAGGGGTCAAGTCCTACAAAAAAAAGTGTGGGAACTCACCAAGACTTCCACCCCCTCACAATTAATATTGTTTTATACACACACACACTGCATTTGTATGTATATAACCTATTTATATGTATATAATCCATACACATTGTAAATTAAAACCAATGAAGGGCTGAATGGTTGCCTTTGGTCCTGAGGATTGATACCCATGGTTACATTTTCACATGGCAAGGGTGACATTTTTAATTGTAATTTAGGATTCAACTGAACTTTTTTAAAAAAAAAACAACTTTAAAATAACTGAATTAGACACACATGAATGCCTGTTGTTTAATGTCAATATCCAGGGTGTCCATACTTATTTTTTAACTCCTCTGTATTAGAGTAACACCCACTTAGGGTGCAAACGTCCTATTTCTTCTGAGGGGAGCTAAATAACCCCACATCAAGCCACACAGAAATGTAAGCACCATAGTTCCACACAGCAGCAGTGTTTACTGAAGCATTTCTGTTCTCTGTCCAGGGGTACTTAGTTCCACCTGCAAAAACAGTACAGGAACTCCTTTCCCATGTGTTCCCACTGTACTTGACCCCTGCTTATGTTTTTCTTTTAATGGAATTACTTCCTAGATATCTTTCATTTCCGTACAAACTATATACAAAGATACTCTTGGTAAGATATGTTAAAGATATACTGTTGCATATAAGACCTTAACAAGTGTCCATCATTTTTTTAATGGTGTGAGTTAATCCATATTTACTGCAGTGATTTACATACTTTATATACTTGTCATTTATCCAAATTAAATTGCTCAGTAGAACATATCTACATCTACTAATACTGTATCTGCAGAATTTAATAGAAAATTTGGTAGATAATCTAATCTTTTCAATAATATTTTCAATAACAGAAGCTATGTTTTTGATCACAAAAAAGTTACCTCAGAACGTATTGCTTTTATGTTAAAGACTATAAATTTATATTTTAGCATTACTATCACTTTGTTTTAGCATTTGAGCAAACACATTGCATAGAATATTATATTTCGAAAGCTTAGACTTTTAAAACCACCCTATAACATCATATAGCACATTAACTTCAGCCTCTTAAATTTTTTTAATAGAACATGATTTTCAAATCTTTCTCATAAAACAGCATATTGGAGTAATGTGTTGGCATTTTTCTGCTTATCTGACTAAACTCCAGTAATGTAATACATCAAAACATTCACCTTTATCATGAAATATGTTTTCTACTTATTGCAGTTTACTCAGTTGTGTCAAAGAGTACAGAAATGTAATTTTATGGTTATTTGAGCAAGATAAGTTATTTATTTATTTATTTATTTATTATTATTATTTTTTATGTTGCCCATCCTTCGTTGTTGAATTGCTACATATAAGACACATATTAATAATGCAGAACATTGTATAGCATATCATTGTTATACTGTATATAAATGTAGGGATTGTTATTTTTCTCAAATTAATGCATTGATGATAGGTGTTACCTGGATGTATCCACTGATTAATACCTGCCACAACAAATCATATTCTTAAAGGGATAGTAAAGTCCAAATTAAGCTTTCATGATTCAGATAGGGCATGTAATTTTAAACAACTTTCTAATTTACTTTTATCATCAAATTTGCTTTGTTCTCTTGGTATTCTTAGTTGAAAGCTCAACCTAGGTAGGCTTATATGCTAATTTCTAAACCCTGGAAGGCCACCTCTGCCTTTGACAGTTTTCACAGCTAGAGGGCGTTAGTTCATGAGTTTCATATAGATAACACTGTGCTCATGCACGTGAAGTTATTTAAGAGTCAGCACTAATTGCCTGAAATGCAAGTCTGTCAAAATATCTGAGATAAGTTGGCAGTCAGCAGAAGCTTAGATACAAGCTAATTACAGAGGTAAAAAGTATATTTCTATAACAGTGTTGGTTTTGCAAAACTGGGGTACGGTAAATAAAGGGATTATCTATCTTCTCAAACAAGAACATTTTTGGTGTTTACTATCACTTTAACACTAACTCATGTTATTGTTTAAAAATGAAGTAAAAGGATCTATTATGTGGATACTGTCATGAGATGCAGGACATATGCAGGACACAGCAATGATGGTACAACTCTATTTTATTACAGAGCATAGCAATACACATCCAGACAGGTTGATTGTACTAAACTAACTGCGACACAGACACCGGACCTAAGCCCCGCCCACATGCTAGTGACATCACATCCTGCTATCATCACATCTTCCCCTTTTTCAAAGACAAAGCATACATTCGCATATATTAAATAACAAAGTACACCAACAGGGTATACAACAACATTTTGTTTTAGAACATTATAAAAACAGATAGATTAGAAAACATGAACAAATAAATTACATCCTGACTTGGACATCGGGGTAGACTACCCTAGTCCACAGTGACCATGGGATTATTCTGCCCATACTTCCGGTCACTGTTCTAGCTAAAGTCAGTCCCTGTATCGGGCCGGAAGCCTCACCACTCTTCCGCTTGATGTAACTTTGCATGAACTGTCCTCTGATACAGAAGATGGTGAACAAGAGTCTGCTGGAGGCAAAGATATATCCCCGCTATGATCTTGCTGAGGGGAAGGCACCTCTCTTAGAACAGGGGATCCCACCGGCGGTGGTACTGAGGTATCCGGTTCCAGACTCTCAGGTACAGGCTGAAGATGTCTTCGGTTACGGCGTGTAACCGTCCCTCCCTCTGTAAGGACTGTGTAAGACCTTGGTTCTGGAGAGTGGCTCACTACCGTAGCAGGCGTCTTCCATTTCTTCTCATCATCCAGTTTAATTCTGACACTTTGGCCCGCTTTCAGTTCCTGTAAAGGCCTGACAGAATGTCTCCTGTCGTAGAAGAAACGATAACCCTTTTTGGCCTCTTCATCCCTCCTAAGGACTTCGTCCCGAGGAACAGGGCCAGGCGGCTTGAAGACACCCACTGAGGGTAAAGTGGTGCGAATCTGGCGTCCTAGCATCAGCTGTGCCGGGCTAAACCCGGTGGCTTGAATGGGCGTCGCCCTGTATGACAAGAGGGCTAGGTACGGTTCAGATTGCTTTAGAATGAATTTTGTTGTTTGAACTGCCCTTTCAGCCATTCCGTTGGCCTGCGGATAATGTGGACTTGACGTGGAATGTACAAAATCATATTCCCTGCTGAAAGCACTGAACTCTGTAGAAGCGAACTGCATGCCATTATCACTCACCAGCTCCATTGGAATGCCCCAGCGGGCGAACAAGCTCTTCAGGCGAATGATAACGGCCTGACTTGTGATATCATTCAGGGGTGCTATTTCCAAATACCTGGAATAGTAGTCGATAACAACAAGAAACTTTTTCCCGTGCAGTTCGCACAAATCAGCAGCTATTTTCTGCCACGGCCCCGCAGGCAGCGGAGTAGACATTAAGGGCTCCCTTCTCTGAGTAGGCCGGCGTTCCCGGCAAAAGGCACATTTAGACACGTGATTTGCAATGTCGGAGCTGATCCCAGGCCACCACACAGCTGTAGCTGCTCTTTCTCTGCACTTTGTAATGCCTAAGTGGCCATCGTGAATCCTGTTTAACATCTCCTTCCTCATGCTGACAGGAATTACAATACGGTCTTGGAACAGCACCAACCCCTCCAGCTCCGTGAGCTGCGACCTCTCTGGCTGGTAAGCATTTAAAGACATCCAGGCTGCCCGGCTCTCGGGCCAGCCATCTCTTATGTACCTTATAACTTCTTGCAGATCTGTGTCCAAATATGTCTCTTTCTTTATCTCTTCCAGTTTCCTTGAAGAAATGGACTTAGAGGCCAGAACTGAATCAACATACACTTTTACATCCGACTCTGTGGAGGATTCTTCAGCAGCAGCCAGCGGGAGCCTGGACAGTGTATCTGCCACAACCAGCTGCTTCCCCGGCACATGCACTGCCTGAACATTGAACCTGAGTAGTCTCATTAAAAGTCTCTGGCATCTCAAGGGTGTTTTGTCGATGTCATAAGAATTGATAAGAGGGACTAGCGGTTTGTGGTCAGTTTCCAGACTAAATTTCTCCAAACCCACTAGATAACGCTGAAAGCGCTCACAGGCCCAAACTGCAGCCAGGCACTCTTTCTCAATTTGAGCGTATTTTGACTCCGCAGCCGTCAGTGTGCGGGAACAGTAGGCGATGGGCTGTAGTTTGTTGTCATTCAGCTGCAGGAGTGCAGCCCCCAACCCATAACTGCTTGCATCAGCACTAACCACAGTCTTTTTTGAAGGGTCGTAGAACCCCAGCACTGGGGCAGACCCCAGCAGGGACTTAGCATGCAGGAACGCTTTTTCTTGTGAGGGTCCCCAGACCCAGGCAACATCTTTCTTAAGCAACTCTGTGATAGGGTGCAAAACTGTAGATAAATCTGGAAGAAACTTGCCCACGTAATTTACAAGGCCCAATATCTGTCTCAGCTCATGTACATCAGAAGGGCTTTTCATCTGTTCGATAGCCTGAATTTTCTCGGGGTCCGGCTTGATGCCATCCCCGTTGATGACATGCCCAAAGTAGCATAATTCAGTTTTCCTAAAATGACATTTTTCTTTATTCAGCTTCAGCCCAGACTCTTTGATAGCCTGCAGCACACAACTCAAACGCTGATCATGCTCCTCCACTGTAGACCCATACACTAGAATGTCGTCCATGACGACTGCTGTGCCCACGTGGCAACTCAGGAGAGAACTCATTTCCCTTTGAAAGATCTCAGGAGCGGAGGATATCCCAAAGGGAAGTCTGCAGAAGCAGAACCGACCTACCGGAGTGATAAAGGTAGTCAGTTTGCGGCACTTTGGATCCAGGGGGATCTGCCAAAAGCCGCTAGAAGCGTCTAATGTGGAAAAGAACTTCGCCCCAGCCAACTTCGGGGCTATATCTTCCAATGTCGGCAGCACAAATCTCTCCCTCTTCACTGCCTCATTCAACCTTTTCAGGTCCACACAGATGCGCACCTTTCCGTTTTTCTTTGCAACTGGAACAATGGGGGCACACCAATCAGTTGCTTCAACAACCTCTTCAATAACCCCCATAGACTTCATGCGCATGAGCTCTTTCTCCACTTGAGGCATGAGCCGGAACGGAATTCTACGAGGAGTAGAAATACTGTACGGGACTGCGTCACTTTTAAGCGCTATACGGACAGGTTTGCAGCTCAGTAGGCCCAACTCGCCAAACATATCTTCAGAGATCTCATTCACTCTGGCCACGAGGCCCAAGTCACAGGCTGCTTTTCTGCTCAATAAACTGTTAACACACTGACCTCGGATCACATGCACCCACATGGTGAACTTCCTTTGTTTGTACTCACAGCTGGCAAGAAATTTCCCCACACAATCAATGCGGCCACCAGGACTATGAACATTTGTAGTAACCTTCGCCAGCTGGGGCTGTCGAGGCAGTTTCATAAATTCAGCAAAAGACATTACAGTGATATCTGCTCCTGTGTCAATCTTAAAATCAACTTTGGCTCCCATTACAGTAAAAGTAACTTTCCAATCTTCCTCTGAGCTTGTCCGTTCCACAACAGACCCCACAAAAGACACTTCCTGACCCTCCTGGTCACTGTCCACCTGCATCTCCTTAATGTATTCAGTTTTACACACCACTTCAAAATGGCCTATTCTGTTACATTTTCTGCATCTTTTATCTCTGGCCGGGCATATAGCACTCTGATCATGAGCCCGGTAGCACCGTGTGCATCGGCCATGTTGCACCCATCCACTTCTAGGCCTTTCCAGTACTTTAGATCTACCGCTCACACTGTGCCTTTCACTAGTAATTTTCCTAGACTGTTGCACTTCATCCACAATACTCTCAGACCTCAGATCAGCACTTTGCTTTTTCACCAGTTCACTCTGGCGGGCCATCCTAATAGCCCCGTCTAACGTTAAATCAGGCTCTAACTGCAGCTTCAGGGAGACTTCAGCATCTGCAATTCCAATAACTATTCTGTCTCTGATTTGCTCTTCTTTAGCAACACCAAACTCACAGAATTCAGCTAATTCATACAGGCTGCGCACAAATGACTCCACAGATTCTCCCACACGCTGATTACGTTTGTGAAAACAAGCTCTCTCATGAATCACATTTCTTTTGGGCACAAAGTGGGCACTGAGTTTATCCATAACTATATCAAAGTTAACTTCGTCCCCTTCTTGGAAAGTAAAAGCATTGAACACTGGCTCTACATCTTTCCCCATAGAATATAAAAGAGAATTAACTTGTACTTCACCACTCTCCTTGTTCAGTTTGGATGCAATCCTGAAGCGCTGAAACCGCTGACGCCATGTGGGCCAAGCTGCAGGCTGAGAAAAGTCAAAAGGCTCAGGTGGGGTAAACTTTGACATCGTCATCATCAGAAACAGAAGCGTAGTCCAGAACTTCTGACACCATGTCATGAGATGCAGGACACAGCAATGATGGTACAACTCTATTTTATTACAGAGCATAGCAATACACATCCAGACAGGTTGATTGTACTAAACTAACTGCGACACAGACACCGGACCTAAGCCCCGCCCACATGCTAGTGACATCACATCCTGCTATCATCACAGATACTACAATGAGGATGATAGTTTGATGATATTGTAAGTTTGGTGAGATTTTCTGAATATATACTTTGCTCTAAACGGGAGGGAGATCATGTTCAAAATTCATTGAGTATCTCTCTACTTATCTTTTCTCTTGTTTCATTAGTCTGTGCTATTTTATTCAACATTAATACATCCATGAGGTGTCCAATATATCTCAAACAAAAACACGAACCACTAACAATGTTGAAACAACCCGTATGAAACACGCTTGCAAAATGGTTTATGTAAATGTTTGTAAGTATAATTATTATATATCTGTTTTGTTGGGGTAATTCTCACTGGATAGAATGTAAAGGTGTCTCCAGGGGCTGGCAGTGGATGTTCTGGAGGCATGGTTAAGATTTTTTACCTACGCCATGACCCAGCATGTAAAATTCATAAATATTCTTTTACCCATGTGAAGTATCTCACAATTGTGTCTTCTTATTTCAAAGATGACAATGTTTTCTTTGTTGTTTTAAGTTTTTCTTTATGTCTCTTTAACTGTTTTCTTTATTACATATGTTAGAGTCCTACACAGTAGATATCTGTGCACCAAGAAGTGAACTGTTACGAAATAGATGCTCATTTGATTGTAATGGAGCCTAACTCACAACTAGTGGCTGTGATTAAGGACAGGTACACATCTTTATGAGTTCCACAAAAATCATGTTGAGATGTTGCAGCAAGATTTTTTTTATAAATATTTCACAATTTCTTTTTATTTTTATTGTGAAACACAACATATGAGGCACACGTAAGTGAGATACAGTGAACGGTGACTGGGAAACATCGCTATGGGTACAGGGTTACATCTCAACACAGGGTATATGAAAGGTGTGTAGTTTGATAACAGGAAAAGAACACAAGCACATAATATCTTATGCTGTCTGTTATATAAAAAGGTGCATAATGAAAATCCATGTTTCTAGTTAAAAGAGAAGATACCACAATATTTTATATTTTTTCAATCAATTTGATATGACATAGCGTCTCAGTTCTAGTCATATTGCGTTGATATACAGTGTCATTTAAAAATGTCTCACTTACAGAGAATTAACCACCTGTCTTATGTAGAGGGGGATGGAAGAGGGGAGAGGGGATGGAAGAGAGAGAAGAAAAAAAAAAGAGTAAAAGTTAAGCATAAGGTTGTCGTAGATGGTTATGGTATCAGCATGGGAACTTGTCCAACCAGAGTGCCCAACCAGAGTGCCAATTTGTCTAGTGCTCTATGGGAGTAGAGTCCCATCTTCCTGATATATTCAATTATGGCTAGAATCTGCGAGAAGGGGGGAGGATCCTCATTCTTCCAAGCTCTTGCAATTGCAAACTTAGTGGCCATGAAGAGGTAAATTAAGAGGGCCTCAGTAGGCGGTGCTAAATTTGAAATTTTCATGTGGAATAAACAGGTTTCTGGCTCATAAGGAGATGACAGGGATAATTGGTAGATCATGTCAAAGAGATTCTTCCAGAGAACTTGGATCATCGGACATGACCACCACACATGTAGAGCTGTGCCCATGTGATCACAGCCTCACCAGCAGTATGGGGAGTGTGTGCCATATATTTTATGTAGGGTGACAGGGACTAAATGCCATCGCACCAGGATTTTATACTGCAGCTCCCCTAGGGTGGCGCAATGGAGTAGCTTTTTAGCGGTAACTGAACGCCGAAACCAGGCGTCTGCATCGACTGTGAAACCTATCTCCTTCTCCCAAGCTAAATATTGGGGTATCTTGTGACGAGTGTGAGTTTCAAGGAGTAATTTGTAATGGAAGGACAGAGAGTGTTTAAGAGAACAACCCTGTGTCCATTTGCTTTCCCATAATGTCAATTGACGTGGGTCTTGCTTAGGGTATCCCCAAGACCTCAGCCAAGAACTCAGGTGGAACATCTCAAAATGAAACCTGGCTGGGATGTGAAGTGTTGCACATGACTGAGGATGTGACAACCACCTATCATTGTGGTACAAGCCTGAAACTGACTTTATCTGAAAGTTTCGCCAATATTCCACATGAGAATCAGGTAGGCAGAATATGGCACTCATTAAAGAGAGGGCCGTTGATGAATGGGGTGAGATGCCCAGGCTATGTCTCGCTTGGTCCCAAAACCGCAGGGCCTCCTGAGGTATATGGGATGTTGTATTTAACTTTGCCTATGATGCTGGGGTATGCAGATGTCATGTTCTGTCTCAGGATATCATGTGAGAGCCTCATTGTCTGGAACAGTTGCTTTAAAGGAAGATTAGTAGAAGCCATACTGATTGAAAATGAAAACAAATTTATTTAAACAACAAAATACTTTGTTTAAGCAAATACTTGCAGAATATTTAAATATGCTACTCAGGTATGTTAAGACCACATACAGCAGGAGTGAAAATAAAGAAAACTAGTAAGCAGAGATGCAGATTCAAAAAGGAAAGTCTTTCTCTTGGTAATAACTGAAATGTAAGATTTGCACAAGGCAGAAAACAACTTGCAAACTGGTAACAGGTTTAAAGGTAAAGTCTCTCTCCTTGTAATTGCTGAGTGCAGGAATTGCACAATGCAGGAAACAACTTGCAAACTGGTAACAGGTTTAAAGGTAAAGTCTCTCTCCTTGTAATTGCTGAGTGCAGGAAATGCACAAGGCAGGAAACAAACTTGAAGATTGGTAACAGGTTTAAAGGTAAAGGCTTTCTCCTGGTAATACCTTGTAAACAGGTGCAAAGGAAAACTTTCTCCTGGCAATGGCCAAGTGCAGGAATTGCATAAAGCAGGAAACAAACTTGTAGATTGGTAACAGGTTTAAAGGTAAAAGCTTTCTCCTGGTAATACCTTGTAAACAGGTGCAAAGGAAATCTTTCTCCAAAGAAATACAGGAAACAGGTTCTGACTTGACAAAACAGATCCAATGTGAAGACAAAATGCAGACTAAAAGCCATCCTTAAATAGGGAGGTTTTGCACAGGGTTCGTTCTGATTAATTCCAGAATTGAGAACACCTGTGTGTTGCACAGGTGTAAGAACAAGTAAGGCAAATAGTTATTTATCAGATCTTTTAAGATCCATGCTATTGCTAGAACTGGCTGTGGCTCAACATGTAAGCAAACAGAAATAGCAACGCAGAGCCACAGGTTCAAATCCCCATACAGCCCTTCTTAGCAGAATGCCTCCCAGACCTTTTCTTTTTAGTCTGGAGGCTTGGTTCATGACAGATGCCCCCTCCAAAGAGCGCACTCTGGGTGCTCAAAGCCTGTTCAAACATCTGAAGGTGGGATTTACGAACAAGTGTTCCATTTGAAGCCCTAATACAATCAGATGGAATTGATTCTTCGCTTGGAACAGCTGCCTGAGATTGGGGATCCTTAGAAGATATCACTGTAGGCATAACAAGAGTTGAAGTACAAAAATTGGTTTGATTTGGAGGTTCCTGTTTATGCCCAGCAGTTTGCAATGGACTGGCTGATGGGTAGAGTACCTCCGGGTATAATATGACCTCTCCTTCAGAGTCAAGGAATTCATTATCTGTGTCATATTTATCCAATTCAACCATCTCATCCAATTCTTTCTCAGTCAATGAGTAGCTAGGTGAAGGTGGAACAAGGAGGTGTGGATCTTTAGAATTGGCAGAGTCTGATTCAGCTGGAAGGTTTGTCACTTTTATGTCTGATGAGTGACTTTTGTTAGCTGGATCTCCAGCCAGGGCAGAAGCAAGGTAATGTGCAGGATTTCCAGGAGGTATTTTTGCAGAGTTCCCCAATGTGGTTGATGCAGAAACAGACGCAGTGGTATGGGTAATGGATGTAGTTGGAGTTGTACTCCCAATGACCATCTGTTTCAAATCAGGTACCATTTCTTGAAGCGTGTTAGAAACTGTTGTTTGTAGAATAGATGTATTCTCCATAGCTGGGTCATCTCCAGGGGTATCATACAGTTTGCTAGTGGAAGTATAATTTGTTCCCTTAACATCAGAGTTCATTTTCAACTTGGCTGTATCTTGACTTGATCCTCTAGGAGGTCTTACTGGACACCCTGTGATGCGGTGACCAGTTCCCCCACAATAGAAACAGAGGTTAAGCTGTCTTCGCCGAGTCTTTTCCTCTTCTGTTAAGGGTTCTTTAAAACCTTTCCATGTTTGGGAGGTAACTTCAGACAAGGTTTTGGTTGGGAGAGATAACATTTCCATCAGCTCCATGAAGTTAATCAGTATGTCCTTAATAAACTTTAACACTGATTCCAATACAGCAATAATCCCAGAGGGCTCTCTTTTATGGTCTTCACATTCTGTCATGTTCTGTCTCAGGATATCATGTGAGAGCCTCATTGTCTGGAACAGTTGCTTTAAAGGAAGATTAGTAGAAGCCATACTGATTGAAAATGAAAACAAATTTATTTAAACAACAAAATACTTTGTTTAAGCAAATACTTGCAGAATATTTAAATATGCTACTCAGGTATGTTAAGACCACATACAGCAGGAGTGAAAATAAAGAAAACTAGTAAGCAGAGATGCAGATTCAAAAAGGAAAGTCTTTCTCTTGGTAATAACTGAAATGTAAGATTTGCACAAGGCAGAAAACAACTTGCAAACTGGTAACAGGTTTAAAGGTTAAGTCTCTCTCCTTGTAATTGCTGAGTGCAGGAATTGCACAATGCAGGAAACAACTTGCAAACTGGTAACAGGTTTAAAGGTAAAGTCTCTCTCCTTGAAATTGCTGAGTGCAGGAATTACACAATGCAGGAAACAACTTGCAAAATGGTAACAGGTTTAAAGGTAAAGTCTCTCTC
Source organism: Bombina bombina (assembly GCF_027579735.1). Lineage (NCBI taxonomy): Eukaryota > Metazoa > Chordata > Amphibia > Anura > Bombinatoridae > Bombina > Bombina bombina. The sequence goes on from NC_069502.1 coordinate 1,067,335,394, forward strand.
CTTGTAATTGCTGAGTGCAGGAAATGCACAAGGCAGGAAACAAACTTGAAGATTGGTAACAGGTTTAAAGGTAAAGGCTTTCTCCTGGTAATACCTTGTAAACAGGTGCAAAGGAAAACTTTCTCCTGGCAATGGCCAAGTGCAGGAATTGCATAAAGCAGGAAACAAACTTGTAGATTGGTAACAGGTTTAAAGGTAAAGGCTTTCTCCTGGTAATACCTTGTAAACAGGTGCAAAGGAAAACTTTCTTCTGGCAATGGCCAAGTGCAGGAATTGCATAAAGCAGGAAACAAACTTGTAGATTGGTAACAGGTTTAAAGGTAAAGGCTTTCTCCTGGTAATACCTTGTAAACAGGTGCAAAGGAAATCTTTCTCCAAAGAAATACAGGAAACAGGTTCTGACTTGACAAAACAGATTCAATGTGAAGACAAAAATGCAGACTAAAAGCCATCCTTAAATAGGGAGGTTTTGCACAGAGTTGGTTCTGATTAATTCCAGAATTGAGAACACCTGTGTGTTGCACAGGTGTAATAACAAGTAAGGCAAATAGTTATTTATCAGATCTTTTAAGATCCATGCTATTGCTAGAACTGGCTGTGGCTCAACATGTAAGCAAACAGAAATAGCAACCGCAGAGCCACAGGTTCAAATCCCCATACAGCCCTTCTTAGCAGAATGCCTCCCAGACCTTTTCTTTTTCTTTTTAGTCTGGAGGCTTGGTTCATGACAGCAGATGAGGTCAGAGAGTTGTAGGCATGGTGGGATTAGGGAAGTTTCTAAATCGTGCCATCTAGGGGGTTGTTCTAGTATATTCCAGCTCATGATGTGGGCGAGGCGAGCTGCATTATAATATATGATTATATTAGGGAGGGCTAGGCCTCCATGTGAGAGTGGTCTCTGTAGTGTTTGTCTGGAGGTCCTGGGTTTTTTATCTTTCCAGATGTAGGCGGTAATAAAGCCTTGGAGTTTGTTAAGAATCGGCTTAGGGATGTTATGCGGGATGCATCTGAATAAATAGGTAAGTTTTGGGATAAAGGACATTTTAACCATCGCTAATCTCCCAGACCACGATATCTCCCAATAGGCCCAAGATTTTTGAATTCTGAGAGCCTCTCTGAAAAATTCTTGGCTATCATAATGGAAGGGTCTGGGCTCAAGAAGGTCCCTAGTATCAGATTCCCTCCTGAGAAAATGCCCTCCAAGATAGGCTTTGAGTGATGCCCATAAGGTCTGTGTTAAGGTTTGGAGATTATCATTAATGGTCAAGAAGTCTGCTATTAAATCCTGGGTTTACTTTTTATGGATAGGATCCATGATCATCCAAATCAAGAGTTGCCAGGACGTTAAGGGGGGACATGCGGCAGTGGGGCCGAGCGAGAGAGTGAGTGCATCATGATCCGAAAAAAGAAATAGTCGATATTTTGGTATACGTAATCAGGCTGAGCATTCTTGAACTGGTAAAGAAGTAGTCAATATGGGTATACGATTTATGGGGGGATGAGTAGAAGGAGTACTCTTTATCTTGCGGATGAAACGATCTCCAACAATCATATAAATCATATTGATTAAAGATATTCTGGGATGCTCTAGAGAGGGAATGAGTCGATCTCTCTGAAGTGGATATCTTTGGACCCAGTCTATCAAGAGAGTAATCCCAAATGAGATTGAAGTCTCCTCCTAGAATCAGTTCGCCTTGCTTCACAGCAAACACATCCCTGAGAAGGGACCTCAGAAACCGAATTTGTTTCGAATTGGGTGCATAAATATTAACTAGGGTTAGTAGGCTATCATTCAATTTGCAAATCCGTATGATGAAGCGGGCTTGTGTGTCACATTCCACATATATAGGGTCGTTTCTTTGCTGATCAAGATGGCAACTCCTCTAGACTTAGAGGGGAATGAGGCTTCAATAACTGAAGGGTATCTTTTGAATGTGTGGAGTGTATCTGAAGTAGATGTCCAATGTGTCTCCTGTATAAAGGCTACGTCTGTCTTTGTTTTCTGTAGGTAATTTAGAAGGAGACTACTTTTGTGGGTGAGTTGAGGCCCTGGGCATTGATTGACACTATGTGTAAAGTATCCATAATAATAAAAATAAAAAAGGGGGGGAAGGGGGAGTATAGGAAGGGGAAGGGAGATGGTGGAGAGATCTAGATTATAAACAGGTGGTTATTAGGAATTATGCACTAAGTATATTGAAGTGATTAAGAAGAAATATAAGATATAGGTGAATATAACTATGAAATCTATGTGGAGTTATGGATTGGGGGGAAGTCAGTGGTCAAAAGACGCTCTAGATATGAGGGGAAGGGGAGAAATGTGGGGGCGGAGGTTGGAGCAGAGTGTCCTGAGGTGTGGTGTAGGGTAGGCTGAGATAGATAGTCAAGGCTATTAGCGAGTGGGGATGTTGAGGTGATGGTTCCAGATGTGTGGGTATAATAGGTAAGTTAAGTGTCAGTAGAATTGGGGAAGGAGGTGGAGCACTAGGGATTAATCCCCACCCTGGCTCCAAATGAAAGCAGTTTCATGTCCAAGGAGCTAGATAGATTCGGAGGATATTGAATGATGGGGGGAAGTATTGAATGAGGAGGAGAGTGCAGGGTCAAAGAGCAGAGGTTCCTACTGTATCACAGTAGGTGTGTTTGTATAATGCCATTAGAATCAGTTTACATATAGTTCAACGAATAATTTTGATTAATCTTAAACAAACTGTAGAACTTCAAACTTAGAACCTTCACATATCTCACCTCTCACATGTAGAATCTGCAAAGAAGAGAGGTTAAACAGTAAGGACGTAGTCCCCGCAAGGCAACCATAATAGTATATGTAAATAGGGCTATAACGGTTAAGTGCAAGAGCATCAATATGTTTGATGGGACCTAAGCCAAGTGAAGAGCTAATTGTGGTCAAGAATGAGCATCTATAAAGTTACCAGATGTTGACCTGGTTGTATGGTGGTTCACAGATCTACAGTATGGGGACTTAAAAAGGAAAGAAATCCTCCCTTAATCTATATATGCTATATTTAAGAGACAGATTAGGCTGCGGGGCCCTGCTTCATGGGTTAGGAATTGGGCTTACTATATTAAAAACGACTCCATGTACCAATGTACCTGAGCTCCAGCCTGTCATTTGACCAGATCTCTAGTGTGGGTGTGTAGGATTATTCACGGTATGGTGGACAGAAGAGTGTATCATGAGTTTGAGGTTGCAGGGTCACATGCAAACAATATATTATAAACAGTTAAGTACATTTTAGTTTCCAAACAGAATAAATAACAGCGTAGAGCTTATTCATGATATACAAGTGATGAGGTCTGTTTCAGGCCTCAAGACCTAAAACTAGGTAACGGGGCAAACAGAATCCTTGTCATGGATAATAGGTAGGAGATTATACTAGGACTGTCCAAGGGACTGGGTAAGGATGGCAAATTATTCATGTGGGTCCAAGGGCAGGACAAAAGGAGGGTAAGATATGTACCCATACATAAGACCCCTTGGAATCTGGGTGAAGAGAATAAGAGAATAATAAATTAACTTGTTGAGGAATAGAGAAAGGAATAGGGCTGGTGAGCCATCCAGAGGGTAAAATAAGTACCCGTACATAAGCTCCACTCATACCCACAGATAGATAGTGAGGAGGAAACTATGTGGTGATCATTAGTTGGTTATGAGGTACTTCTAGGTTACCAGAGATCATTTTTCCTAGTTCGTTGATCAGGACTCTTTGGAAGAGGATGCCACTCTAAGGCACTGAGTAAGTGTGGAAAATTGTACATAGAGGTCCAAGGGCAGGCCAAAAGGAGGGTAAGATGTGTACCCGTATGTGAGCCTTCTTGGAATCTGAGTGAAGAGAGTGGGCACTAACGCCCCAACAGTTTTCTCAGTACTTTACGATGAAGTCACTTGCTGAGGAATAAAAAAAAGGAATAGGGCTAGTGAGCCATTTAGAAAGCACGTTTAAGTACTCGTGTGTAGGCAGCACTCAGGCCTCCAAATAGACATTGAAAGAGAAACTATATGGTGTTTATAAATTGGTTATGAGGTACTTCCAGGTTGAGGGAAGTCCTTTCTCTTGCTTTGTTGATCAGGTCTCTTTGGGAGAGGATGCCACTCCGAGGCAGTAGGACCAACTCCTTTAGGATTGTCAGGAGACTGTGTCTCAGGATTTAGTGTTTGAGAGAGTTCCAGCATCTGAAGAAGCTGCATCCCCTGTTCTGGGGTCGAAACTATATAGGAACGATCTCCATGTTGGAAGAAATTCTTGACTGGAAATCCCCATCTGTATTTGACATTGTGCCGTCGAAGAGCCTGTGTAAATTGTTGAAATGATCTGCGTTTAGCGAGAGTGTGTGGGGAGAGATCTGGTTATGCCTACTTCCTCGGATATGCCACGTAGCCCGAGATTATTGCGGTGTGATCAATCCTCTAAGTCCGCTAATTTGGTTTCCAAATCTCTGATTTGTTCTGCTAAGTTCTGTGAGTAGGACAGAAGGTTGGCATGGTCTATACTAAGATCCTCATGTTTCCTCTCAAGCATCTCAGTTTGCTTGCCTAGGGAAGCAATGTCGATTTTGATTTCGCCCACCGACTGTTTAAGATCTTGTTTGATAGCAGCGTGATGTGTGTCGATTTTGTCAGACAGAGCCCTGATGGACTCTAGCACAGAGGCTTGGAAGGAGGTAGAATGCTCTGTGTGCATAGGTTCAGTTCCGGAAATCCTTCTATAGGAACTAGATCATCCTCTTAAGTCATCATCCGACAGATCCTGATCAAGTAGTTTTTTACTTTGGAAGTGATCTGTCAAAGTCTTCTTTGGGTGTTCTTAATGTTTAGGTTTTCTCTTCATATTGTGTGCCATCCTGGACTCTTTAATTAACTTAGTGTTTGCCGTTTCCTCGGTTTGGATGACAGACAGGAGAGACAGAAGAAGAGATGTCTGTGGCTGTGGCTCCTGGAGTGCAGGTGAAAGCCAGGGAAGGGATGTGCCCAGCGCCCACCTCCTCAGGCAATTAGTATTGCATGTCTCGGTGGGTAAAGTTGTATATTACATGTGACTATGATTTGTTGTCTGGGAAAAATTTCAGGTGGGAGAAACACCCCTCCCAGGGATGTACCTCCTATTGGTGAAGTAGGGGAAGGTGTAGGGATATGACCCGCAGGCAAAGATGTCGGCGGGAAAAGGAGTGGAGGGGGATTCCGGAGGTAACCTGAATGGCTGTTTTGTGTTCAGGTAGGAGTGCTGCCCACCATAAACCTCACTCTCCCACTGCTGCAGAGTATATATTTGTACCTATATGAATATAGTCCACTTATTATCCCAGTCAGACCCTCCCTTTATTGTCCCTTATCTTTTTTTCCCTTTTTTGCTTCCTTTTTCCCCCTTTTTTTTGGGGGGGGGGGGCAAGCACAGGACTATCTTTATTACTTTCAGGGTTTCTAAAGAAATGTGAGGAACGTGTCCTGAGCAAGCTGGGCCACTCAGTTTCTGGTACAATGGGAGGATATCTGGTATCAGTTGGGAGATGGGTCAGTGGTAAGTGGCTAAGCTTGCCCGGTGTTAAGTGAGGCAGTTGGACTTCAAGCAGGGAGAGGGGACATGGCAAATGCTGTGGGCTATACCTGGGAGTGGTGCCTGATTAAGAGAGATCCCCTCCCACGTTTTGTGTCTATATACTGTGTACTCCCTGAGTGAATACAGTCCGTAGTTGGGGTTTATGTGGAGGTGTGTCAGGTCTCCATGGTTACTGGGTGCAAGCTTGTGACAGAGCAAAGTGGGGGAGTGAGTATTTGTCCCACTTACCGACTGAGGAGCAGATGTATCTATACCAGGTACAGGCCAGGATAGTTCGATGTGGTCAGTGCTGCAGGGTGGTCGCAGAATTACAGCAAGATGGCGGTGCTTTGCGGGCTTTTGTGGCATCCCAGACAAGGACCGTTTCTCTCAGGATTTGCCCACAACATCTGCGAACCAAACAATGTCGGGTCCCACCGAAAGGTAGGTGAGAAAGCCACCTCGAGACTCTTTTGAAATGCGGGAGTCGCTGCTGTTAAAACTTGCCTGGAGGCACTCAGGACCCGTACGGGTCTCTAGACTTCTAAATTGCACTGTGAAGGAGCGATTGCTGTCTATCCGTCCTCCGCGTGTGAATGGTCAGATAGTTAGACTATTTGGGCTAAGACTTCAGGCAGGGTAATTACTAAAAGGGATGAAATCACCTCTTTGATGCGGGAGCTCCGTTAGAACACGGCCGCTCTGCTCTGTAGCTAACTCCGCCCCCTCACACAAATACATTTTATTGAATCTAGGTCATTGTCATAGTATAAAAGGGCAGAAGCTAAAATATCTGAAAACAAGACCTTTGATGCAAAATTGCAATGTTATTGAGAGTTCTGAAAGTAAGTACAGGTACAGATTCCCAAATCTGGAATTCCAACATTCAAACTTTTTCTCAAATCCAAACTTTTTAAATAATATATTTTTTAAATAAAATTATCAAACAATACTATTTTAGCCTGCCTCTAAGTCAGTCTTCTCTTTCTGTGTCTGTTTTTTTTTTTTTTTCGTTTTGTGTGTGTGTGTTCTGAAATGTGAATAATAGTCTATATATATTTTTTTTAAAATTACCTTTCTGATTACATTGCTTTACTTTCTTTCTGAGGGTACTATATATACAAAGGTATTAAAAATGATTTAAAACGACCTTTAGGTTACATATATAAGCTGACATGTACATTTTGCTTAAATATCGTGAGATATTGTTGTTTACACTTGGTTCCATAAAGAAAAACACAATATAAAACCTATTAACCCCCTGATGTGTGAGCAACTCTAAAAGGAAAGCCTCTACAACTCTCCAAAGGAAAAAACATATAATATATTAAAAAATAGCGCACTTTTTTATATATTATACACTTGGTTCCATTCCCTCTCCAAACTATCCCATTTCAAAGATACAAATATTCCAAAATCCAGACTATTCTGAAAGCCAAACCTTTTCTGGTCCCAAGCAGTTTGGAAAAGGGGTTTTCTACCTGTATCAAACATTTGAATTAGGACATAAACAGTATTAAGACTACTGCCTCTATTATAATCTATCATCAGTGGCATTTTTTTGATTGGACACGATCACAATAGTGTGGTTTTTGTTGATTTCCCAGTCTCAAACAGGTTTTCGGATCCTTGATAAAATTCCTATTTTTCCTATGGACACAAAATTACTTCGAGATCACAATTATTTTGGAGTCATTTTTCTACAGCTTTTGGCTTTTTGAATTCAATAAGTCATAGAAAGGGCATTTTTGAAAACTTTTATGCTATTTCACAGCTACTTCCAAACAGTCTATGGCCACTCAAATGGCCACTGGAGACATTCTAGAGGTTAATTAACATATATGTATCGATTCATTAAAACAAATCAAATCTGAAGCTTGGAATAGAGGTACTCAGTATAATTGAACCCTCTATATATTTGAGGAGCCTTGGTCAATTAAAACATTAAGGGCTAGAATACAACTGGCGTGGTAAAATGCGTTTCAGCGATCGCGAAAACTTTGCTAGAGTTAGACTCATATTACAAGTTAAAAAAAAAATTATTTTACACAAGCGGTAACCCGACTAGCAAAAAAATCCTAACTTAAATTATCTCATGTGCATGCATGTATTCCACCATCGAAATCAATGGAGAAAAAAAACACTGACTATCGCGCAAAGACGATCACATTTTCGCATTCCCTATAGAGGTCAATGGAGAATTATTTTTTTTTAAAACACCCATCATGCAAACAACATAGCATATTCACATTAGCAAATGTAAAATATTTACAGTAAATACATAGTTAAAATCTTTATTAAATATGAATATTGTATAAATATGTTTTAACATGTTTTCATCTACTTAATAGGAAAGGGATTTAAATGCAAACCCTGTTTTTTAAATAGGATATACCAAATTATCGGCTAGATTACAAGTGTTGCGCTAACTGCAGCGCAAGTGCAGTATGGTTTTTGCTAGGCTCCTGCAAGCATTTTCAGCCTCGCTAGCCTCACTAGTCCTTATGATATTAAATAACAATCTCCGCATATGAGAATTACAAAAGCTAACAGGAATAACTGTTTTCTAGGTCTATTTCAAGTTTAAAAAAAACACCTAGATTACAAACCTATTAACTCCTAATCTGCCGCTCCCGTCATTGCCAACACTAAATAAAGCTATTAACCTCTAAACCGTCACCCCCACATCCACAAAACTAAAATAAACCTATTAACCCCTAATCCACTGCCCCCCACACACATCAGAAATACTAAACTAAATCTATTAACCCCTAAACAGCCAAACAACCACACTGCTAATATTAAACTAAACTTATTAACCCCAAAACCGCCGACCCTCAACATCGCGGCAAACTAAATTAAACTATTAACCACTAAACCTAACACCCGCTAACTTTAAATTAAACTTACAATATAACTACCTTAAAATAAATAAAAACTTACCTGTGAAATAAAAAAACTAAGCTTAAACTATTAATAAACCTACCATTACTATTTAAAAAAATTAAAGATACCTAAATTACAAAATTAAAAAATCCTAACACTACAACAACAAAAAATTAAAAATTCTAAGATTACAAAACATAATAAACATAATTATCCAAAATAAAAAAATTAAACCTAATCTTATACCCCTATAAAAACAAAAAAGCCACAACAAAAAAAACCTAATCTAACACTAAACTACCAATAGCACTTAAAAGGGCCTTTTGTAGGGCATTGCCCTAAAGAAATCAGTTCTTTTTGGCTAAAAATAATAAATCCCCCCTAACAAAACAACCCCCCCACCACACCCAACCCCCCAAAATTAAAAGACCTAACTTAAAAAATCCTAAAATGCACATTGCCCCTAAAGGCAATCAACTATTTTGCTGCCCATTAAAAAATAAAAAAGCCCTAATCTAAAAAAAAAAAAACACTAAAAAAAAAACAACTAACACTAACCACCGACAAAGGGACTTACCTATCCTGAAGTCCGGCGGTGAAGGTCTTCTTCCAGGCGGATCCATCTTCAATCTTTATCCCGGTGTAGCGAACCCATCTTGTGGTGCATAGCTGTGAAGGATCTGCAACAGCACTGACACTGGCTTTTTTTATTTTTTTAATGGGCAGCAAAGGAGCTGATTGCCCTTTTAAGGGCAATACCCATACAAATGCTCCTTTAGGGGCAATGGGTAGCTTAGGATTTGTTTAGTTAGGTCTTTTTATTTTTTGGGGGGTTGTAATTGGTAGGGGGGGCATTGTTATTTTTTATCTAAAAAGAGCTGATTTCTTTAGGGCAATGTCCTACAAAAGGCCCTTTTATGGGCTAGTAGTAGTTTAGTGTTAGATTAGTTTTTTATTTTGGCGTGGCTTTTTTGTTTTTATAGGGGTATTAGATTAGGTTTAATTTTTTACTTTGGATAATATCGTTTATTATTTTTTGTAATCTTAGATTTTTTTTATTTTTCGTAATTTAGCAGTTTATTTTTTCTAATGTTGGGTTTTGTTTTTTAGTAGGATTTTTTTAATTTTGTAATTTAGGATTTTTCTTTAATTTTTTTAAAATAGTAATGTTAGGTTTATTTACAGTTTAAGCTTAGGCTTTTTTATTTTACAGGTAAGTTTTTTTATTTTAAGGTAGTTATACTGTAAGTTTAATTTTAAGATATTTTTAAATTTATTTTGAGTTTCAAATGTGCTTTGTTCTCTTGATATCCACTGTTGAAAATACTACACTGCTGGGAGCTAGCTGGTGATTGGTGACTGCGCACATTTGTCTCTTGTGATTGGCTCACTAGATGTTTTCAGCTAGCTCTCAGAAGTGTGTTCCTGCTCCTTCAGCAAAGGATTACAAGATAATGAAACAAATTTGATAACAGAAGTAAATTGGAATGTTGTTTATCATTGTATGTTCTATCAGAATTCTGAAAGAAAATTTTGGAGTTTCATGTCCCTTTAAGTGCAGCTGGGTTGTTAAAATTTACATTTGCACACCAAACCTCAATTACAAATCCTAAACAAGCACTGTATCTTGCTATGAAGTCAAACATTTATAGGTTTTTTTTTTTTAATATGGGATTTATATGTAATACCATGAGATATAAAGTCCAGTAAATGAATATTTATTATTATGGTAATATTGTGTTACAGCCAACATCATAAAGCTTGTATTTTTTTTATAAAGGTGTTAAAGTTGTTGGTTAATAATTCTTGTAGAAATAATCAAATTAAGATTAAATAAATATAACTTAAAAAAAACCATCCTAATAGTGAAACAATGATGCAAGATTTCAAAGGAAAACATAATCTAGATCTTACATTTTTTAAGTGTGTAAGAAATGAACGTCCATGTTCACTTGTTTACAATTTGGTCTTTCTGTAAGGTAAAAGTACAACCCATCTGCTCGGATAAGTTTTTAATTCCAGTGTCACAACTAGATTACAAGAAGTCTAAATTCTTTCATACATTAAAAAAGGAGATTTTGTTAATTATTTTCATTATTAATATGACAAGAAGACACATTGCTTCACTGAACAAGAAAATTAGAACAGCATCTGACAGCTTCAACATAATTTTCTAATTGAAAGGTCAATACGTTGATCTCTGAATATGTTTGATAAATAGCTGATAATTCCTTTATTTTTTAAATGTGTGTAAAAATGTATCATTATTTGAGATAATACTTTAGAACATATTAGAAGTTAAAGGGACAGTAAAGTCATAATTAGACATTCGTGATTCAGACAGACAGAGCATACAATTTACTTATATTATTTAATTTGCTTCCTTCTCTTATTATCCTTTGTTGAACAGTTCTGAGCACCAAAGCACCTGGTTGCTAGCTGCTGATTGGTGGCTGCATATATATGCCTATTGTCATTGGCTCATCCCATGTGTTCAGTTAGCAACCAGTAGTGCATTGCTGCTTCCTCAACAAATGATGCCAAGACAATGGAGCAAATTTTATATAGAAGTAAGCCGGAAAGTAATTTTAAAATACAGGGAGTGCAGAATTATTAGGCAAATGAGTATTTTGACCACATCATCCTCTTTATGCATGTTGTCTTACTCCAAGCTGTATAGGCTTGAAAGCCTACTACCAATTAAGCATATTAGGTTATGTGCATCTCCGTAATGAGAAGGGGTGTGGTCTAATGACATCAACACCCTATATCAGGTGTGCATAATTATTAGGCAACTTCCTTTCCTTTGGCAAAATGGGTCAAAAGAAGGACTTGACAGGCTCAGAAAAGTCAAAAATAGTGAGATATCTTGCAGAGGGATGCAGCACTCTTAAAATTGCAAAGCTTCTGAAGCGTGATCATCGAACAATCAAGCGTTTCATTCAAAATAGTCAACAGGGTCGCAAGAAGCGTGTGGAAAAACCAAGGCGCAAAATAACTGCCCATGAACTGAGAAAAGTCAAGCGTGCAGCTGCCAAGATGCCACTTGCCACCAGTTTGGCCATATTTCAGAGCTGCAACATCACTGGAGTGCCCAAAAGCACAAGGTGTGCAATACTCAGAGACATGGCCAAGGTAAGAAAGGCTGAAAGACGACCACCACTGAACAAGACACACAAGCTGAAACGTCGAGACTGGGCCAAGAAATATCTCAAGACTGATTTTTCTAAGGTTTTATGGACTGATGAAATGAGAGTGAGTCTTGATGGGCCAGATGGATGGGCCGGTGGCTGGATTGGTAAAGGGCAGAGAGCTCCAGTCCGACTCAGACGCCAGCAAGGTGGAGGTGGAGTACTGGTTTGGGCTGGTATCATCAAAGATCAGCTTGTGGGGCCTTTTCGGGTTGAGGATGGAGTCAAGCTCAACTCCCAGTCCTACTGCCAGTTTCTGGAAGACACCTTCTTCAAGCAGTGGTACAGGAAGAAGTCTGCATCCTTCAAGAAAAACATGATTTTCATGAAGGACAATGCTCCATCACACGCGTCCAAGTACTCCACAGCGTGGCTGGCAAGAAAGGGTATAAAAGAAGAAAATCTAATGACATGGCCTCCTTGTTCACCTGATCTGAACCCCATTGAGAACCTGTGGTCCATCATCAAATGTGAGATTTACAAGGAGGGAAAACAGTACACCTCTCTGAACAGTGTCTGGGAGGCTGTGGTTGCTGCTGCACGCAATGTTGATGGTGAACAGATCAAAACACTGACAGAATCCATGGATGGCAGGCTTTTGAGTGTCCTTGCAAAGAAAGGTGGCTATATTGGTCACTGATTTTTTTTTTTTTTTTTGTTTTTGAATGTCAGAAATGTATATTTGTGAATGTTGAGATATTATATTGGTTTCACTGGTAAAAATAAATAATTGAAATGGGTATATATTTGTTTTTTGTTATGTTGCCTAATAATTATGCACAGTAATAGTCACCTGCACACACAGATATCCCCCTAAAATAGCTATAACTAAAAACAAACTAAAAACTACTTCCAAAACTATTCAGCTTTGATATTAATGAGTTTTTTGGGTTCATTGAGAACATGGTTGTTGTTCAATAATAAAATTAATCCTCAAAAATACAACTTGCCTAATAATTCTGCACTCCCTGTAGTATGCCCTACATAAATCATGAAATAATTTTGGGGGGTTTAATGCCCCTTTAGTTTGCCTTTAAACTAAAATACAATCAATACAGAAAAAAATATTCTTCTTGTAATATCATATATTTGTCAATTCATAAAACATTGTCCTTAAAAAAGCTTCTCCACTTAAGCTAGCACACCTCTAGCAACAGATGTGCTACAAAGCAAGCAATATTATATTACTTAGTAAAATTATTAATCAAGGGTATATTTAATTTGATGTTTTTTTATATAAGGTGTATTTTATCTATCTACCAGTCTGCCTCTCTAACTGCTCTATGCTTATGAAAGCTTTGTTGATCTGGCAGCTGTTACCTCAAAGTCCACTGGGTCTGATATGTCCTTGCAAGGTTTATTAACAGGAAAAGGGGCCATTTAAAGCCCAACAGCTTGCCTATGGATATTTACACTCCTTGTTGATAAGGATAACATAATGCTTGATGAAATAATGTGATTTTTTATTTTTTTATTTCACACTTTACTAATATAATGTCCTATTATTATAATGTATAATGGCTTCCTGGTAAAAATATCCTAAGCAATTAAAAAAATTGTTATGGTACCTTATTGGTTCTAGTTATTTATAACGTGTTACCAGTTATTAATTACATTTTATCTCTTCTTTGACGATTTGTGTTGTAATTATTCTTGTGATGAAAAATTAAATTTTTCCTTGTATTTACAATTAACTAATAAAACATTTAAAATAAAAAATAGGCACTTGTGAAATATCCCTTTAACTCTAACCATGTGGTTTCAATCCCCACTGCACTTTAACCCTAACTTCAGTGTTATGATCCCCCATTGCATATTAACCCCAAGTGTAATTAACCCTACCAGCAACCTCCTGCTTACTGCAAGTACCCCCAATGGTTGTCCATTAACCATAGCTATGACTTCCCCAACATAATTTATTTTAATGGCTGACCTGATTTATTGTTCAGTTAACCCTAACCATAACATCCAAATAAAAATCACCCATAATGGCTGATATTTTCTTCCATCCTTACTTTTCTTACTATGTTTCCCTATTGGCAACACCCTGAAATGACACCCTTATGAAATCCCCCACCCATAAAAATACTTAGTAATAAGTCCCCTCCTACAAGATCACCTCCTAATCACATGCAAACTCCTCAATGCTATCCTCACAAAGTATTCTTAAAAATAAGGCTATTTTCATTTGGTAACTTGATGTTAAGTATAGAACTGTAAAATATTTTACAGCAAATTTACAACCAGGTTGCAAGTCTTTTGACATTTTTTTTATATTTTGAAAACTAAAACCTTTTTTATGAAAGTGCATGATTTTTGTAAAAGTAATATATGACTTGTGGGGTAAGACAGAAAAAAATAGCTACATTGATGTTTAACTAGAAAGAGTGACGTCTAAATCTTTATCAGCACAAAGGTGAGAAATGGTTCATCACTGAATCCCCTTGATAAGCTTTTTTCCATTACTTTCTATGAGAAACAGCTCCCATGTCACATGGAACTCAAGATTCAGTTCCCTTTCTTAATTAATTCCATGGGGAAAATCTCTGTGAGGTTTGTAAGTGTGATAGCTTGCTGTAAAACAGAGTTTTATTTAAAGTAGGCTAGTGACCATAATCTTATCTAACAAGTATACATTGCAAACCTGACCTTGCTTCTACGTTCTTCAAATATACAGTACCCTTTTTTATGTATATGTTTCACCTATTCCAAAATGGAACAGGCTAAAAATAAATTCCTTCTTTTACATATCTCATTTAGAATTTGATAACTTATTGTTTATTGGTTGAAGACTAGATATGAGGCATTTAAAGTTGTGCACAGCTCCTTAACTTTTTGAATTGATTGAAAAAATAAAGATAGTCTTCTAAATAGGGATCACAGATAACTTTACAGCACACAGAAAAAGTCCAGCACTCGCTCACAAGCTAGTAAATATTAAGAATAACTGAAAAAATGTACTCATCACTCTTGCCTCAAACCTTTTAATGAAAGAATGAGGATGGATACATATAAAATATACCCATCCCAGCTCTTAAATTGATAATTGATAAAAATCAATAGTGATCTACTGGAAACTATAGCTATCTTAAACAATTGGGAGTAAAACACTGAGTTTAAGGAACTCAATGATAAGATGAGAAACAAAGTTGTAAAGACACAATCTGAAATGAAGATTAGAAAGAAAAATAAATTTATAAGAGATAGCAATGATTACAAACATAAAGAGATATATACATTTAATAGGATTAGACATAATACAATCAAGGGCAATTATGACAGTGAAAGGTCTTCACCTAATCTATCCCAACTAAACTCTGATTCCCAGGTCCCTTTAGAGGATCAATATATGCCAAAAGGTCAAAGACAAGAAGGAGCAAGAAGAAGAAAAAATACACAACAGCACAAAAGAGGCAGGCAGAATTATGCACTTTGCCAACACAATTAGATGATAAATTTGTTATTAATCTCTCTTCCACCGTTTTAACAGAGCCTCAGTTATTGTACGTGTACTTAGAAAATGTCTATCCTTCTCTCCAACAAGGAAATTGGACAGATTCACAGCTGTTAAAGATGTACAATTTTTTGCTAGAAAACTAATCTGTCATAAGTTGTTTCTTGAAAAGAGGGACGAAACATCATATGTAAGTGATGAGCTAGTCATGGAAACCCTTGAATCATAAGATAGACTCAGAAGATAGCAGTGAGTCACAAACTCAACTGAGTACAGGGTTTAAAGTAAAGTCAAAATTTATGCCAGCACACTCCAAGGTCCCAGTGGTTGAGGCCTTTGCCAAATTGGTGGAGAGAGATATTAAAGCATTAAGTGATCACAAGATCATGTGTGATAATTTACAACGGATGAAAGACAAGCTATTCATGAACTGCACAATAATTCTGATGTAACCATCAAATCTTCAGATAAAGGGGGCAATATAGTAATTCAAGATACAACAAAATACTATCAAGAATGTTGTAGACAATTGAATGACCCCCAATAGTATCGTAAATTAGATTACAATTCATTAAATGCAATAATGACTAAATTGGAAAAAATTTTGTTACGAGCGTTGGACGATAATGTTATTAACAAATCTGAATTTAACTATCTCCTACCATCCCATCCTAGAATTCCTACATTCTATACAATACCAAAAGTGCATAAGTCAGGAGTAGATTATCCCCCCGGTCGACCCATAGTCATGGGATTACAGGCCCCTTTAGAGAATATAGGTAAATACATAGATTTTTTTTTTTACACTCCTTTGTCTCTAGCCTAAATTCTTTTGTACAAGATATCCCCGACTTATTAAGAACAATTCAAGATATCACAGTATCATGTAATACAGTATTGTCCACAATAGATGTAGAATCGCTCTATTGAAGTATACCACATGAGAGAGGCATACAGGCTGTGCCCTCTTATTTAAATCAGAGGGAAATAGCTTTACATAACCACACTAATTTCTTGGTTGAGATATTACAGTTTGCATTGGAGCATTGTTTTTTTGTTTTCAACAACAGGTTCTATATCCAAATTAGAGGCACCGCAACGGGGGCAAAATTTGCCCCTTCCTATGCGTGCCTCTATTTGGGATTATGGGAAACACGTGTTTTTGACATTGACCTCCTGGGTATGCAGCACGTCAGCATGTGGCTTCGCTACATAGATGACGTGCTGCTTATCGTGGAGGGCAATGAAAAAATCAGCTTAGAGAATTCGTATTTAGTCTCAACAATGAGGAACTCAATCTTAGATTTACACTGAATTACAGTGATACTGAGATTAAGTTTTATAGATGTTTATAGATGTACAGATAGATTATTAATTAAAATCTATAGGAAACGAACATCTACAAAAAGTCTGCTTAGAGCTGACAGCCACCATCCCATACCCTTAATAACTGAAATTCCTGTTTCACAATTTGTAAGGGCAAAGAGGAACTGTACAACTGATATTGAATTAAAAAAGAAATCTTGTCTATTGACTAAGAGATTCAAAGAACAAGGTTATTCAAATAAGGCCATCAAAATGGGTTTAAAAGGCCATCAAAATGGGTTTAAAAGGGTCAGAAATAAGGCCATCAAAATGGGTTTAAAAGGGTCAGAAATAAGGCCATCAAAATGGGTTTAAAAGGGTCAGAAACAAACAGAAAGTTTTTACCGTACCTCAAGTAAAATGCAACCAGAAAAGGAAAT
This sequence comes from Bombina bombina, assembly GCF_027579735.1. NCBI lineage: Eukaryota > Metazoa > Chordata > Amphibia > Anura > Bombinatoridae > Bombina > Bombina bombina. The sequence goes on from NC_069502.1 coordinate 1,067,352,225, forward strand.
AAGGTTCATTACACAAAACAATGAGGGTTAGAAAGAATTACAGAGTATATTAAAAATCATTTGCCCTTACTCCAAACAGATAAGGATTTGAAAAAAGTAATAGGGGATTTTCCATCAATGACGGCAAGGAGGGCTCCAAATTTAAGTGATACCCTGGTAAACAGCTTCTATATTAAGCCTCCGTCAAGATCTAACTGTCTTCAACAGGTTAAAAATGAACCTGGCTGTTACCCTTGCAAATGTTGTAAAGCATGCAATTACATACAAAAAGCAAAATTCTTTGTTTCAAAGGCGGGGTAAATTTGCAAAATTAGGACCAAAATCGCATGTAGAAGCGAGGGAGTAATATATCTAGCTAAATGTGGTTGTTCACTTTTTTATGTGGGTAAAACTATGTGATAGAACACTTGAACATCTACGTGACATTGAGAATGAAGTAAAAACCTCAAGTATTGCTCAACACTTTAAATTTTATCATAACTCCTCACCCAAAACATTCAGCTTGATTGGTATAGAGAGGGTAAGTTTGGGCATAAGAGGCGGAGATCTAGATAAAATCCTTCTGCAACATAAAAGCAAATGGATATTTAATCTAGATACATTGTCCCCAGGAGGGCTCAATAAGGAACTTCAGTACTCTCCGTTTTTGTAAAGGATATTTCCTATATTTGTATTTTTTCCAATTATTTTTCTGTTTCTGTTCATATGTAAATACTGCAATATTTTGAGCATGGTGTATTCTTCTAGGGAAAATCACTATTGAAGTGCAATTACTATTCAGTAGTACTATAGCTTTAAATACTGACAGCACACGATTAATGGTTTCGCTGAGATGTGAACCAAAATGGTCTATTTGAGAAATACTTTTTTTTATTTTGAGCATGGTGTATTCAGTAGCACTGTAGCTTTAAATACTGACAGCACATGATTAAGAGATTTTGCTGAGATGTGAGCCAAAATGGTCAAATTGTGGTCTTTTATGTAACAAAGTTCAAAGATTCTTACTCAGTTGCTTAAACGATTGCCTTGATGGCGTGTCATAACAACGGAGGATATTAAGTATCTAATATTTAATAAATGTAACAAAAATTGTAATAATATGTACATAGTGAACTCTTAAATAGCAACTTTTTGGGGGATTTACACAAAAGTTGCTATTTAAGGCAGCTGTGGTGATTTACTAATTACAAGCCCTGACGAAGCCAGTTGGTGAAACGATCGTAGGCATTCTGCTTTTGGCTCCCTGAATATCTGCTTACTACTACCACACAAATAACATACTTATATGGGTCTACAATGGCTCTAACACGACTCTAAAAGAAACAGGAAAGTTTCCTACTGGGAATTTGCTTTTTGTAGAGAAAACCACCAAAGAAGTTTCAGAGGTTTAACAAAGGTAATTCAAGGTTCTAGTTTCCTGCTTTTTCAAAAACCTTAAGATTTTGCTTGTAGTCTGACATAGTCAGGTGTTAGCATTCCGAAATCCCTCCAGCTGCTCAGCTGTTCTGTCCAGTGGTATTTTACTGCCAGCTTTACAACATAAGTAGCAGAGCTCTGCCTGTCAGCGGATTCCCCTTGCGTACGGATGTTGAGTTAAGGTTTAAAACATCTAGACCTTGTCCTTTACAAATACCACAGCCTCTGCAGGAGAGTATCTAAGGTTCAATACTGGACTACTTATGAATTGGACTCCATGTTCTAAGCATTTCAAGTTCATCTGATGAATCTATCTCAGTGAACTCTTTTGACTAAGGACATTTATGTCATTTTTCTTTTTATTCAGGGATCTAATATTTTTTACAGATAGAAGTTCACTTTAGATTTACTTTGATATATGGATTGTTTTTTTTTTTCTGTGATACTAGCAATTATTACACTGCATTATATGTTTGAGGATTTATTTGTTTTTTTCCCTTTAGATACTTATATCCATTGTTTTTGTGTATTGATCTCTACCAGTAAGGATGGGTATATTTTATATGTAGCAATCCTCATTTTTTCATTAAAAGGTTTTGGGGCAAGAGTGCTGTACTAAGTACTTTTTTCAGTTCTTCTTAATATTTACTATTTTGATATTACTTTAGCACCAGTCCATTAGGGACTTTTTGCCTACCTAAATTAACCAGTGCCCTGATTATATTATAATTTAATACTCGCTCACAAGCTATTAGCTAAAATTAAAAGAAAAACTGGAAGAGTCAGTTACCGCATTTGGCCAAATGGGACAAGCCCAGGTACCACGTCATGGTCTCTTCCAAAAACCTGGGTCCCTAATACAGACACACAAATGCCGCCATGCACACAAATGCCCAGGGTTAAGTGCCTGTGACTCTGGAAATAGTGTAGCTTTAAGTGAGTGCTATAGCACCGAAAGCTAAGCCTGTTTAGGGGGTCATGGGATGTGTACCCGGTTGGGTCTGAGAGTGCTGTCCCCTTTTCCTTGTTTCACAGATAACTTTGCCTAGTGGTTTAAAAAACAACAAAATTATATGTAGAAACTGTTGAACCAATAGAACATTCCATGAAGGAGAGAAATTATTAAACTTTGTTGCAATTCTTACTCAAGCTCTAAATTATTACTGGGTGATCAAGGGTTTGCCTGTCCACTTGAGCCAAGATGATGAGAGTTTTTGCTTAAATCTTGAATGTATTTAAATTAAGGCCTTGCAAACGCCATCTTGAATGGTGTGCCATATGTAATATGTATTTCCGAAGCTGGTGAGTTTTAAGTATTTAAGTAAAATTGCAAAACCACTTAACATATATTGAGTATACCTATTTGAAGTGACATGAAAGATAAAATTAAGCATTCCATGAGTTTAAAAAGACAATTTACTTATTAAATTCATTTTTTTCTCTTGGTGCTAGTTTAGTTAAAAAAAAAAAAAGTTAAATCAAATTAAAGATAAAAAAGTTAAAGCTAAAGTTAAAAAAGCAAGCAGACATTACAAATCTTCAAGTTACTAACTAAAACTTCTAGTGTCACATAATTTTTGTACCAGAAATTCTCTACTGATCATGGGCAATAAACTAACTAAAGCTATTTTATGGTGTCTCCTAGCAACAAAGGAAAATATATTCCTTTGCCTTCCTGTAGATACCCCAGTCCTCTTGAGGGGTTGTGACAGGAAGAAATGTACCCTAGATAAATCAAGTTAAAACGAAAAATAGAAATAAAATGTAAATTATTTTTAATATGATGAATAATACACATTGCAATGATTTTATTATGTATCACCCACTGCTTAGTACTTTTTTGTTATAGAAATGAAACAGACCGTTTTAGATATCTAGATATGCTCAGCAATGCAGGATTGTGCACATGCATTGTTTGGCAAAGTGTTTTATGCTGGGGGGGGGGTGTTAGTGTTTGGTTGCAATATCAACTTCTTTTTTTTTTTAAATCTTTATGTATAAAGATGACAATACATATGAACATTCATCTAACAATCAGCATTCTACATTTTTGCAATGCGTGTGAAAGCTTGGTGTTGTTTTACCATATGTATTGCATAAAGTTAGGTGCTTGTATATCAAGATACAATCATAAAAAATAAACAGCAGTGATCAACACAACTCAAGAACCATCCCTAGGGTGCCAACTGTGGGCTAGATTACAAGTGGAGCACTTAATTATCACATGCCTGCAAATGTGCAAATTTGCCCGTTTGCAGGCGCAAGATAATTAGCCAGCCATTACAAGTCGCTGGTTATTGCTACTGGAAGCTTGCGTTAGCAAATAGCACTCAGAAAATTAACCAGAGATCTGATCTCTGGTTACTTTTCTAAAAGTGCCACAATGCCCTCAAAAAAGAGGGCATTATAATTTTTCATTTAAAAAAATGTAGCATTTTTTTTTTATTAAAAACAATGGCACAAGGCAGTTTTTGGCATCTAAAGTTGGTGGGAATGGGTTTAAAAATGCCTTTACATTGCGGTCTATGGGATCTGTTTGTTCCCAGTAAATATATATGTACTGTGTATGCTTATATACATATTTTTTGTGTTTATATGTGTATATCAGCTTATACATATATATTTATATTTTCTGCCCATCACTGTGTGACTTACCCCCTTCGCTTTGTCTCTGATGGCATCAGAACGAGACTCCCATTGGAGCCTATGGAAGCCCGCTCTTGTGAGCGTGCACTGGTATTACACAGTGGAGCAATAATATCTCTTTCATAAAAGCGATATATAGCGCTTCACTTGTAATCTGGCCCTGTGTGTTCTCCAGAAATTGAACTCCACTTCATGTTGGATCTGAGAAATCTAACTGCCACTCTGCACTCAACTATGCATTTCCAGTTTTAATTGGGCCTAAGTGGGTTTTTTCCTATCAATCCTCAATTTAAAAAAGAGTCTCCTAGCTATAGATGAATAATTTTTTGTCTTTTGGCAAATCGTTTGTCTGAAGAAGTACAATAGTTTTGGATGTAAGCATAACTGGAGAGAGACACACTTTGTGTAACCATACTGCCACCTTTTCCTAAAATGTGTACAATCTAGGACACTACCAGACCAAATGCATGATATTAGCCTCTGCGGTAGAACATCTGGGGCATTGACCTGTGGAAAATGTGCTCCATTTGTGAAACAGTTTAGGCATAATATATGCAGTATGAAGTAGCTTAGTGTGGACCGCCCGAATGTCTGCTGACAGTGTAGCTCTTCGAACTCTCTGTATGCTTTTTTGGACCATATCTACTGAGACAGTGTATTCTAGCTTATCTGTCCATATCTCTCTATATCTCTCTAACACAATGTTAGTAGATTCTTCTAAAAGGAATTTATATATTGGAGATATGGGGGTCGAATTATCAAGCTCTGAACGGAGCTTGATGCCCCCTGTTTCTGGCGAGCCTTCAGGCTCGCCAGAAACACAAGTTATGTCTAAAGGCCAAACAACAACAGGCAGGTAAGTAGCACTCTAATTAATCATCAAAGGTATACAGGTGCATCCTAGAATAATGAATATTTAAAAACATAAAGAAGAGAGTAGAAACCTGAAAATACGAGGTGTCTAAAAGTCTAGGCAAAAATATGCACAACTGTGAAGAATAAAGACATTCAACGGATTCTTAAAGTACAAAAAGTTTAATAAAACATAGCTTCATACATCCAAACATTCAATCCACATACATGCAGGGGATCCCCGGATGGCATATAGGAAGACACAATGGCCATGGGTAAATCTGGTGCACCAGTATTCAACAGGATTAAATGTCATAAAAGTATTACATATATTTATAATCCAGAGAAAAAGTGACCGTCCCAAATAATCTCAAGCCAGGTGAGTTAAGTCTATACCCCTATATGATACATGAATATAACTACGTTAGAGCGTTTGAAACCAGGGGGAGCTGTGCATCGCCGCGTCTTTTTCACAGGTACGCTAATGAGCCAAACAACAGTGTGATAGATAAAAGTTCACATCGATACCTGTCTTTTTCACGTGGTTGCTCTTCCCTCAGCGGTTGCTCCCATAACGTAGCTTCTTCTGGGGTAGACTGAGGGCAAGCCAAGGTATCGATGTGAACTTTTATGCAGTGATCAAGTGAGTATGATCACAAAATGTGTCTGCATTGTTTCCTGACATACAACAGATGATTTTAACCGTGTGTGTATGTATGGCCTTTGAGCCTATTTTGTGTTTTTAACTTTTGCTACAATAAAGGATTTCTGTTTTAAATTGTGAGTCTCGGTGCTGCTGTCAGCGGTGTGCACCTTTCCTGGATTTCTCTAGTTCACAAGAACAGCTGGTGCAATGATAAATGCTGAGAGCATTTGCTGTCGGCATTTATCGATGTATCGGATCGCAATATCGGATCATGTCCGCTCGCATCATGATAAATAGGCCCCATGGAAGTTACATTATTTGCAGCAAGGGTAATTATTTTCTATATAACATTTTTATTCTCCAAGAGATTTTATGAATCAAATGACATAAGAGCCTATTTATCAAAGCGTGAACTGAAAATACGCTGGAATTCCGCGTCGTAATTGTCATGAGATTGATCCACCGTAGTTATCAAAGAGTCAAGATCGGCAAATGTTGAAATTTCTGATGTAAAATACGATCCTGCGATCTCAATCCGACGCAGATCGAAGCAAGTTGAAAACCCGTTGTATTTGAGCGGAATTGTGCCCTCCTATTCGACACCATTTGAAGCTCTCACTAAGTTAGCAAAAATTCTACATTTACTCTCGCGTCTTTTCCGACTCAGCTTACCTAGTTTTCAATCCGCCACCTTTGAGGTCGCGGATGCCATAGAACTCAATGGGAGTCTGAAGACACAGAAAGCTTATGTTCGATGCTGCAAGAGAATATATTACATAAAAAAAGTATATTACATAAAAAAAGTAAATTAGCAACTTTATTACAATTATATACCCTTTCTAAATCAAACAATATTATTGCCCCACATTTGGTGCACTAGTAGATATAGGGAAAAAATGAAAAATACATTACTACTTATGGATTATGCTACAACTTTGTCTGCATTACAAAGCAAGGGGACAATATTATTTTGCCCCAAACATGTTGTACTAATAGATATAGAGATAAAAATGAAATACACAGGGGCGTTTCCGAATAGCGACTGTGGACGGTCGCATCTTCTTGGTGCTCCAGCTGAATATCCAGCAAACCGTTGGTTTAGGATAACTACCACAGTGAACAACTACAAAAAGTGACCAGTTACGCTGGACTAGTGGATGGAATATAATAATTTAAGCCAATAGCTGTATTTTTGAAGCCGGAGCTCAAGATCGGGCAGAACAAGTCTGGAGCGGCAGCTCTCAACAGGCATCGCTACCCCCCTCGGTTCTCCGAGGTTTCCTGTCAGGACTGGACATAGAAAATTTAATTCACATTCTCACAGGTCTATAATGTAAGCAGACTCTTTCTTTCATAGAGAATTTAAGTTTATCAAGATAATTGCTACTACGCAACAAAGATGGCAGCCAAGATGGAATCTAGCTACGTATCTAGTTTAGATGATATCCTGGAACAGATAGAACTTCGCTTCCTGGACCTAATACATAGGGCTCCATGGGACTTTTTTGCAAATCTACAACAGTTCAAGCCCATTACAGAGACCAAGTCAGAACAGGTAGAGGCGATAAGTGTGGCAGATGGGGCCATGGCAAAGGGCGCCCCCGTGGCCCCCCCCCTCATAAGCAGCAAAGAGATTACCCCTGACTCGGCAACACCTTCACAGGTCACAACAAGAGTGAAGCTGTTTCGGATGAAGACTAGATCACTAACGATCGACATAGATCATAATATCAATTCGACCCTACAAGATGTTTTGATGTTTAGGCAAAAACAGGCTGATAAGAAATGTACCAGGAAGCTCAATATCTCAACTCGGGCAATACCGATGCTTGAAGCACTTTGTGAGGAAGGAAGGTTTGTCCAAGAGAACAAAAGAAACTCTTGCTACACTAAGCCCGCGGATAACACACAACATATATCATTAGAAAATTTGCAATTGCAGGCGGACAAGCTTTCCTGCCCAGAGGAAGGGAAATCAAATAAACAGTTCAACATGGATCACTGTTGGGACTTCCTAAAACCAGCCTGAGAAATGATTGGTATTGTTATATATATTTCAACACTGTTAACCTAAAAATTGTTTTGGTTTCTTCATTGTTGTATTAAGTGTTCTTCTTGCAAAGAGCTTGTATGTTTAAATGATTTTAGAATAACTTTAATTATATCTGCATCTCTACTGCTCTAAGTCCGGAATCATCTGATTATCAGCACCCCTGTTGCTGCATTAAATAGAGAGTGGATAGGCTCTAACAGTACACGCACACTGACAACCTGAAAGTGGCTAAAGAATAGCTTTAACGCCCTTTTATAATTTTATATGTCTCCTGTGGAGTTTGGTGGGTGGCTCCTAGGGGGACATAATCTAACATTTGAAAAAAGGGATCTATACTTTGCAGGCAGCCTCAGTTCTTGAAAGAAAAAGCAAAGTGGATCCCCCCCGCATGGTCTGCGGCCAGGACCTGGGACAGGGAATCCAGTACATACCATAAAAAGACAATATCAAGAACAAAACTCTAACAGAAGGTTTAAACTGTGAGTTGTGTGTTTTATGAACTGGGGTTTGTACCATATTTTTAAGACCAGGAGAGGGATGCACAACAACCCGTTAAGAATATATGTTTATAGCCGTCTAGGACATCTCATGTAGATTTATATTATGACAGCTGCTTTGAGATATGTATTGATATTGTATCCAGTCCTGGTTCACGCAGTGGTTTGTTCTTATATATTCATTTATATATGTTTCATGTTGCATGTTAACCCCATTGTTTTCCCTTTAAGCACTAGAACAGATCCAAGAGTGATCTGCATTACTTTTTTGGGGACTGAAAAAGCAGGATTTTCAATATTGTTATATAACTAAAATCAGAAATGATGTGATTAACTGCTATATTGCATTTACTATATTAAGTGTATGTATCTTATTTCCTCAATAAAAATATTTAAAAAAAAAATGAAATACACAACATAATATAGCTAGCTTCCTTTTTATTTGTTGGAAAAATCTATGTGCACCATGTTTAAGCCATGTAATACAAGTCACACTCTCCACTTTGCGCCATATTTGACTCTACACTTTTCGCACCAATTATGATGCAAACTCCTAAATAACTCACACACTAGTGAATTTTTCAACCACTTTTGATTGGAATATGCATAATCACATGATTTATGACATCAGCCAATCTGATTCAAATACACATTATAAACTATAACTAACGAATCAATTAGTTGATACTTGTAACATTGATCACTCATCAGAACTTGTAAGTGCCATTTGTTACATTGTGTATTATACTTTGAAAGTATGTATATGTGAAATTAGTATTAAAGAAAACATTGATGCTGACATTAGGACACACAGGGTAATATTTTAGACAATGCTTTTAAAATTCAAATTGATGTTTGATTCAATATAATCTTGATAGCTCAAAGGGATAACCCACCTAACTTTAAACTGTCATGATTCAGATACAGCAGAAATTAAAGGGGTGGTTTTTAAAAATAGATTGCAATCAGGAGGAGTTAGACAGGTGCAGAGAGAAAATTGTCCCAGCTCTTAAAGGGACAGGAAACTCCAAAATATGATTTCATGATTTGGATAGAACATACAATTTTAAACAACTTTCAAGTTTACTTCTATTATCAAAGTTGCTTCATTCTCTTGTTATTCTTTGCTGAAGGAACAGCATTGCACTACTGGCAGCTAGCTGAACATATCTATTTAGCCAATCACAAGAGACAAATGTGTGCAGGCACCAATTAGCAGCTAGCTCCCACTAGTGTAGGATATGTGCATATTATTTCCCAATAAGGTATACCAAGAGAACAAAGCACATTTGAAAATAGAAGTGAATTTTAAAGTGTTTTAAAATTACATGCTCTATCTGAATCATGCAACTTACATTTTTACTTTCCTATCCCTTTAAAATATCCATTGATTGCAAATAAATTCATATGATACTATGATTACATGTTATATTTGCAATTATTTCTGCTCAGAATACTAATACATTTACAATATATACATATAGTGGTATAAATAAACACAGAGATATGACAGACAACATTGTTTAGAACGAAAAAAGGAACTTAGGGACATGTAAATATGTTTGAAAAAGATTTCTGACATAACACACACACATATATGTATATACAGTATATATATATATATATATATATATATATATATATATATATATATATATATATATATATATATATATATATATATATACACACATGTATCTGCAAGGATATATGTACAAATTCTAGCATTAATAAATAATTTAAAAAATAAATAAAAAATATGACTCCTAGAAATACAAATACACATTGATTTCTGTGAAAGTATTATATAACAAATCAATATAAAAATAACTTTCTATGAGATATTCTTTGTTGAGGTATAAATCAATCTATTTCTTGGACATTAACAGATTAAAAATAAAAGATTAGCTTTAGAGAAATGTGCTTGTTCATGGACAGTAATGAAATGGTATAAATAAAGTTGGGGAAAACCCAAATAACCGCAACATTGATGACTGTTAGTTAACACCAGTCCGATGTGCTTCGCACCGTACTTGAAGCGTATGTTTTTTGATGGCTTTTTTTATAAATAAGGAGATCGTATTCAGGTCCGCTTCAGCGATGTCTGGTGAGCGTATTGACGTTGGTGAATGCAACATAGTTGACGCTTTGATAATTAGGCCCCCATAGTGTCTCATTTGCAGGTTTGCAAAATGGTGCAAGGGAGTGAGATCAAAGTGTTCCTGTAATTCTCAGAATGTCTGGATTGAGACAATATCCTACGATATTACATGTGAAACTGAACAAAATCCTTATGTTTTCCATATTAATTTTTTACCCTGCCAGGAAATCTGGATTCCCCTGAAGGGGAAGATATTTAGTAACTTTATGGTCAACTTTTAATCTTTTACAATTATATCACCATGCTTGTATGGGCTGAACTAATAAGAAGCTATGTCTTACTTTAGATTCTACTTGTAAAGGTGCCATATGCAGCAACATGACCAACGCCAACGGTTCTACAACCTGTTCCTCTAAATCCAAAATGGAAAAATGTTTATTGTCTATAAACCAGTCTAACACATATTTAGCCTGTGATGCCCAACTGTAAAATTCTAAATTAGGGAGTGCAAAGCTTCCAGTAAGCTCATCCGCAGTTAGTTTAGTAAAGTTGATTTTATGCTTCTTTCGCCTCCATATTAAATCTAGTATTAAAGATTTTAAGTAACGAAGGTCTGCTTTCTGTAATATTTCTGGTATCATCTGGAAAAGATATAAAGCAACTTAGGCAATAACATCATCTTAATTAGTCCTATGCTGCCCGCCATGGACAGATTCAGTTTGTTTTAGGATAAGATAAGGGGGCCTATTTATCAAATGTCTTGCGGACCTTATCTAACAGTGCGGATCAGGTCCGCAAGACATCGCTGAATGAAGAGAGAAATATGCTCTCCATATTCAGCATTGCACCAGTAGCTCTTGTGAGCTGCTGGTGCAACACCGCCCCCTGCAGACTTGAGGCCAATTGGCCGCCAGCAGGGGGTGTCAATCAACCCGATCGTACTCGATTGGGTTGAATTCCAATGATTCCTGTCCGCCTGCTCAGAGCAGGTGGACAGGGTTATGGAGCAGCGGTCTTTGCTGCTGCTCTTCGGACTCGCCAGAAACACAGGACGTCAAGCTCCGTACGATATAGATAGGCCCCCATGTCTTTTCATTCTTTAAAGAGTGGTCTTTGATTACCGTCATACCATTTACTGGGGTAATGGCTCAGAGTTATTCCTAGATATTTAAAAGTATTGTTGACAATCTTATAATCATAACTTAACTGTACTGAAGGAGAAGAAGAATGAAGCCATACCAGTTCAGTTGTATCAGTGTTAAGTTGATAACCTGATATGAGACTAAATTCTTCAATTACATTAATCACTTTTGGGCTGTCTTCAATTACATTAATCACTTTTGGGCTGTTGTCTTGTGGTCTTTGAATATACAAAATCTTGTCATCTGGAAACAGTGACAGATATCTCACTACTTTACCTTTACATAAGCCTTCTTTTTCCTATCTTACCTTAATGGTTAGTGGTTCAATTGAAAGGTTGAAAAACAAGTGGGGACAAGGGGCATCCCTGTTAATTTCCTCTTTGTAAAGCAAATGGTGGAGAGGCTTCTCCATTGACTAATATAGAAGCACATGTGGAATGATAAACAGCTAGATTTGGAGTTTTGTCGGTAACGACCCGAAAAACTAACGCCGGCTTTTTTCTGGCCGCACCATAAAAATAACTCTGGTATTGAGAGTCCACATAAAGGGTGCGTTAGGCTCCAAAAAAGGAGCGTAGAGCATTTTTAACGCAGCTTCAACTCTCGATACCAGAGTTGCTTACGGACGCGGCCAGCCTCAAAAACGTGCTCGTGCACGATTCCCCCATAGGAAACAATGGGGCTGTTTGAGCTGAAAAAAAACCTAACACCTGCAAAAAAGCCGCGTTCAGCTCCTAACGCAGCCCCATTGTTTGCTATGCGGTAACCCTTCCTACGTCTGCACTTAACACTCTAACATGTACCCCGAGTCTAAACACCCCTAACCTTACACTTATTAACCCCTAATCTGCCGCCCCCGCTATCGCTGACCCCTGCATATTATTATTAACCCCTAATCTGCCGCTCCGTAAACCGCCGCTACTTACATTATCCTTATGTACCCCTAATCTGCTGCCCTAACATCGCCGACCCCTATATTATATTTATTAACCCCTAATCTGCCCCCCACAACGTCGCCTCCACCTGCCTACACTTATTAACCCCTAATCTGCCGAGCGGACCTGAGCGCTACTATAATAAAGTTATTAACCCCTAATCCGCCTCACTAACCCTATAATAAATAGTATTAACCCCTAATCTGCCCTCCCTAACATCGCCGACACCTAACTTCAATTATTAACCCCTAATCTGCCGACCGGAGCTCACCGCTATTCTAATAAATGTATTAACCCCTAAAGCTAAGTCTAACCCTAACACTAACACCCCCTTAAATTAAATATAATTTTAATCTAACGAAATTAATTATCTCTTATTAAAAAAATTATTCCTATTTAAATCTAAATACTTACCTGTAAAATAAATCCTAATATAGCTACAATATAAATTATAATTATATTATAGCTATTTTAGGATTAATATTTATTTTACAGGTAACTTTGTATTTATTTTAACCAGGTACAATAGCTATTAAATAGTTAAGAACTATTTAATAGCTAAAATAGTTAAAATAATTACAAATTTACCTGTAAAAGAAATCCTAACCTAAGTTACAATTAAAACTAACACTATACTATCAATAAATTAATTAAATAAACTACCTACAATTACCTACAATTAACCTAATCGGAACAGCCAATAGATTGCGAGCTCAATCTGATTGGCTGATTGAATCAGCCAATCGGATTGAACTTGAATCTGATTGGCTGATTCCATCAGCCAATGAGAATTTTCCTACCTTAATTCCGATTGGCTGATAGAATCCTATCAGCCAATGGGAATTCGAGGGACGCCATCTTGGACGACGTCCCTTAAAGGAACCGTCATTCGTCGTTAGTCCGTCGGGCCAGCAGGATGTTCCGCGTCGGAGGTCTGCAAGAAGGATCCGGAAGAAAGAAGATTGAAGATGCCGTTGATAGAAGACTTCATCCGGATCATGGACCTCTTCAGCTCCCGCTTGGATGAAGACTTCATCCGGATCATGGACCTCTTCAGCCCCCTGCTTGGGCTTGGATTAGGACATCGGAGGAGCTCTTCAGGACGGATCGGTGAACCTGGTATGGTGAAGACAAGGTAGGAAGATCTTCAGGGGCTTAGTGTTAGGTTTATTTAAGGGGGGTTTGGGTTAGATTAGGGGTATGTGGGTGGTGGGTTGTAATGTTGGGGGGCTTGGGTATTGTATGTTTTCTTTAAAAGGCAAAAGAGCTGAACTTCTTGGGGCATGCCCCGCAAAGGGCCCTGTTCAGGGCTGGTAAGGTAAAAGAGCTTTGAACTTTAGTTATTTAGAATAGGGTAGGGCATTTTGTTATTTTGGGGGGCTTTGTTATTTTATTAGGGGGCTTAGAGTAGGTGTAATTAGTTTAAAATTGTTGTAATATTTTTCTTATGTTTGTAAATATTTTTTTATTTTTTGTAACTTAGTTCTTTTTTATTTTTTGTACTTTAGCAAGTTTATTTAATTGTATTTATTTGTAGGAATTGTATTTAATTAATTTATTGATAGTGTAGTGTTAGGTTAATTGTAGGTAATTGTAGGTAGTTTATTTAATTAATTTATTGATAGTATAGTGTTAGTTTTAATTGTAACTTAGGTTAGGATTTCTTTTACAGGTAAATTTGTAATTATTTTAACTATTTTAGCTATTAAATAGTTCTTAACTGTTTAATAGCTATTGTACCTGGTTAAAATAAATACAAAGTTACCTGTAAAATAAATATTAATCCTAAAATAGCTATAATATAAATATAATTTATATTGTAGCTATATTAGGATTTATTTTACAGGTAAGTATTTAGCTTTAAATAGGAATAATTTATTTAATAAGAGTTAATTTATTTCGTTAGATAAAAATGATATTTAACTTAGGGGGGTGTTAGTGTTAGGGTTAGACTTAGCTTTAGGGGTTAATACATTTATTAGAATAGCGGTGAGCTCCGGTCGGCAGATTAGGGGTTAATAATTGAAGTTAGGTGTTGGCGATGTTAGGGAGGGCAGATTAGGGGTTAATACTATTTATTATAGGGTTAGTGAGGCGGATTAGGGGTTAATAACTTTATTATAGTAGCGCTCAGGTCCGGTCGGCAGATAAGGGGTTAATAAGTGTAGGCATGTGGAGGTGACGTTGAGGAGGGCAGATTAGGGGTTAATAAATATAATACAGGGGTCGGCGGTGTTAGGGGCAGCAGATTAGGGGTACATAAGGATAACGTAGGTGGCGGCGCTTTGCGGTCGGCAGATTAGGGGTTAATAAGTGTAGGTAGGTGGAGGCGACGTTGTGGGGGGCAGGTTAGGGGTTAATAAATATAATACAGGGGTCGGCGGTGTTAGGGGCAGCAGATTAGGGGTACATAAGGATAACGTAGGTGGCGGTCGGCAGATTAGGGGTTAAAAAAAATTATTCGAGTGTCGGCGATGTGGGGGGACCTCGGTTTAGGGGTGCATAGGTAGTTTATGGGTGTTAGTGTACTTTAAAGCACAGTAGTTAAGAGCTTTATAAACCGGCGTTAGCCCAGAAAGCTCTTAACTACTGACTTTTTTCCTGCGGCTGGAGTTTTGTCGTTAGATGTCTAACGCTCACTTCAGAAACGACTCTAAATACCGGAGTTAGAAAAATCCCATTGAAAAGATAGGATACGCAATTGACGTAAGGGGATCTGCGGTATGGAAAAGTCGCGGCTGAAAAGTGAGTGTTAGACCCTATTTTGAGTGACTCCAAATACCGGCGGTAGCCTAAAACCAGCGTTAGGAGCCTCTAACGCTGGTTTTCACGGCTAACGCCAAACTCTAAATCTAGGCCATAGTTTCTGCAACTCTTGTAAAAAAAAGACCCCAAATCCCAAACTGTTCCAGGGTCATGAACAGGTGATCCCAGAGTATTTTGTCAAATGTTTTCTGAGCATCTACCAATTTAGCACAAGCCTCAGGAACCTCTGTCCCCAACCCTCTTTTCTTGAAGGGATAGGAAAGTCAAAATTAAACTTGCTTGATTCAGATAGAGCATGCAATTTTAAGACACTTCTAAATTCTATTTCCAAATGTAATTTGTTCTCTTATTATCCCTTGTTGAAAAAGAATATGCACATATCCTACACTAGTGGGGTCTAGCTGCTGATTGGTACCTGCACACATTTGTCTCTTGTGATTGGCTAACTGAATGTGTTCAGCTAGCTGAGAGTAGTGCACTGCTGTTCCTTAAGCAAAGGCTAATAAGAGAATGAAGCAAATTTGATAATTGAAGTAAAATGGAAAGTTGTTTAAAATTGTATATTCTATCCAAATCATGAAAGACAATTGTGGGGTTTTCTATCCCTTTAACTTCCAATAAAGAGTCAAAATAAATATTAGTTTGCAAATTTTATGAACCAAGGACCTCCTTTTCACAAATCCAGTTTGGAAATTATCGGCTAGATTATGAGTTTGGCATTAGAGGCTGTGCGGTGCTAATGAGCACTTTATGCTCACCGCTCACTTACAGACAGCGCTGGTATTACGGGTTTTTAAAACCTATACAAGAAGTGAGTGCCGAGCAAAATTTTGCTCCTTACCGCACTCCAGTACCAGCGATGCTTACGTTAACGGTGAGCTGGTGTAACGTGCTCGTGCACGATTTCCCCATAGGAATCAACGGGGAGAGCCAGCTGAAAAAAGTCTAACACCTGCCAAAAAGCAGCGTAAAGCTCCTTAATGCAGCCCCTTTGATTCCTATGGGGAAATACATTTTATGTCTACACCTAACACCCTAACATGAACCCTGAGTCTAAACACCCCTAATCTTACACTTCTTAACCCCTAATCTGCCGCCCCCGACATCGCCGCAACCTACATTATATTATTAACCCCTAATATGCCGCTCCGGACACCGCTGCCACCTACATTATACTTATGAACCCCTAATCTGCTGCCCCCAACATCACGACACCTAAATGATATTTATTAACCACTAATCTGCCGCCCCCTATGTTGCCGCTACCTACATTTATTAACCCCTAATCTGCTGCCCCCAATGTCGCCGCCACTATATTAAAGTTATTAACCCTTAAACCTAAGTCTAACCCTAAACCTAACACCCCCTAACTTAAATATAATTAAAAGAAATCTAAATAAAATTACTCTTTCTCCATGGCCCCAATTCTGTTTAATTTAAGGAGTTTCTATCCTCCCCTTTTGTAACCCTTTGTTCCACATCCATTTGTCTTCTGGAAATTGTTCTATTTTCAGCAGAAAAGAATGCCAAGAGCTGAGCAACTATTGGATCTACTTCTTTCAGAACAGCATGTGCATTTGCAGTGGAAACAGAAGATTCTGAAATTCCACCTGATGTTTGAGTCTTTCATCTGCCTGTTTCTGCTTTCCTGACAATGTGTCTGTTGCTTTCTTAAAGGTATTATAGTATCTTCTTCAAACAACACTTGTCCCTCCTTACCAGATTATTATAGGATGATAAAAGCTTGAATGGAAATAAATATCTGAGGCACCTTCCTTAGGCCTAGATTTAGAGTTCGGCGGTAAAAGGGCTGTTAACGCTCCGCGGGTTTTTTTCTGGCCGCACCATAAATTTAACTCTGGTATCGAGAGTTCAAACAAATGCTGCGTTAGGCTCCAAAAAAGGAGCGTAGAGCATTTTTACCGCAAATGCAACTCTCGATACCAGAGTTGCTTACGGACGCGGCCGGCATCAAAAACGTGCTCGTGCACGATTCTCCCATAGGAAACAATGGGGCTGTTTGAGCTGAAAAAAAACCTAACACCTGCAAAAAAGCAGCGTTCAGCTCCTAACGCAGCCCCATTGTTTCCTATGGGGAAACACTTCCTACGTCTGCACCTAACACCCTAACATGTACCCCGAGTCTAAACACCCCTAACCTTACACTTATTAACTCCTAATCTGCCGCCCCCGCTATCGCTGACCCCTGCATTACACTTTTAACCCCTAATCTGCCGCTCCGTAAACCGCCGCCACCTACGTTATCCCTATGTACCCCTAATCTGCTGCCCTAACATCGCCGACCCCTATGTTATATTTATTAACCCCTAATCTGCCCCCCACAACGTCGCCGACACCTGCCTACACTTATTAACCCCTAATCTGCCGAGCGGACCTGAGCGCTACTATAATAAAGTTATTAACCCCTAATCCGCCTCACTAACCCTATCATAAATAGTATTAACCCCTAATCTGCCCTCCCTAACATCGCCGACACCTACCTTCAATTATTAACCCCTAATCTGCCGACCGGAGCTCACCGCTATTCTAATAAATGTATTAACCCCTAAAGCTAAGTCTAACCCTAACACTAACACCCCCCTAAGTTAAATATAATTTTTATCTAACGAAATAAATTAACTCTTATTAAATAAATGATTCCTATTTAAAGCTAAATACTTACCTGTAAAATAAATCCTAATATAGCTACAATATAAATTATAATTATATTATAGCTATTTTAGGATTAATATTTATTTTAAAGGCAACTTTGTAATTATTTTAACCAGGTACAATAGCTATTAAATAGTTAAGAACTATTTAATAGTTACCTAGTTAAAATAATAACAAATTTACCTGTAAAATAAATCCTAACCTAAGATATAATTAAACCTAACACTACCCTATCAATAAAATAATTAAATAAACTACCTACAATTACCTACAATTAACCTAACACTACACTATCAATAAATTAATTAAACACAATTGCTACAAATAAATAAAATTAAATAAACTATCTAAAGTACAAAAAATAAAAAAGAACTAAGTTACAGAAAATAATAAAATATTTACAAAGATAAGAAAAATATTACAACAATTTTAAACTAATTACACCTACTCTAAGCCCCCTAATAAAATAACAAAGCCCCCCAAAATAAAAAATTCCCTACCCTATTCTAAAATACAAATATTACAAGCTCTTTTACCTTACCAGCCCTGAACAGGGCCCTTTGCGGGGCATGCCCCAAGAATTTCAGCTCTTTTGCCTGTAAAAAAAAACATACAATACCCCCCCCCAACATTACAACCCACCACCCACATACCCCTAATCTAACCCAAACCCCCCTTAAATAAACCTAACACTACCCCCCTGATGATCTTCCTACCTTGTCTTCACCATGCCAGGTTCACCGATCCGTCCTGGCTCCAAGATCTTCATCCAACCCAAGCGGGGGCTAGACATCCACTGAAGAAGTCCAGAAGAGGGTCCAAAGTCTTCCTCCTATCCGGCAAGAAGAGGACATCCGGACCGGCAAACATCTTCTCCAAGCGGCATCTTCTATCTTCTTCCATCCGATGACGACCGGCTCCATCTTGAAGACCTCCAGCGCGGATCCATCCTCTTCTTCCGACGACTAGACGACGAATGACGGTTCCTTTAAGGGACGTCATCCAAGATGGCGTCCCTCGAATTCCGATTGGCTGATAGGATTCTATCAGCCAATCGGAATTAAGGTAGGAATTTTCTGATTGGCTGATGGAATCAGCCAATCAGAATCAAGTTCAATCCGATTGGCTGATCCAATCAGCCAATCAGATTGAGCTCGCATTCTATTGGCTGATCGGAACAGCCAATAGAATGCGAGCTCAATCTGATTGGCTGATTGGATCAGCCAATCGGATTGAACTTGATTCTGATTGGCTGATTCCATCAGCCAATCAGAAAATTCCTACCTTAATTCCGATTGGCTGATAGAATCCTATCAGCCAATCGGAATTCGAGGGACGCCATCTTGGATGACGTCCCTTAAAGGAACCGTCATTCGTCGTCTAGTCGTCGGAAGAAGAGGATGGATCCGCGCTGGAGGTCTTCAAGATGGAGCCGGTCGTCATCGGATGGAAGAAGATAGAAGATGCCGCTTGGAGAAGATGTTTGCCGGTCCGGATGTCCTCTTCTTGCCGGATAGGAGGAAGACTTTGGACCCTCTTCTGGACTTCTTCAGTGGATGTCTAGCCCCCGCTTGGGTTGGATGAAGATCTTGGAGCCAGGACGGATCGGTGAACCTGGCATGGTGAAGACAAGGTAGGAAGATCATCAGGGGGGTAGTGTTAGGTTTATTTAAGGGGGGTTTGGGTTAGATTAGGGGTATGTGGGTGGTGGGTTGTAATGTTGGGGGGGGGTATTGTATGTTTTTTTTTACAGGCAAAAGAGCTGAAATTCTTGGGGCATGCCCCGCAAAGGGCCCTGTTCAGGGCTGGTAAGGTAAAAGAGCTTGTAATATTTGTATTTTAGAATAGGGTAGGGAATTTTTTATTTTGGGGGGCTTTGTTATTTTATTAGGGGGCTTAGAGTAGGTGTAATTAGTTTAAAATTGTTGTAATATTTTTCTTATCTTTGTAAATATTTTATTATTTTCTGTAACTTAGTTCTTTTTTATTTTTTGTACTTTAGATAGTTTATTTAATTTTATTTATTTGTAGCAATTGTGTTTAATTAATTTATTGATAGTGTAGTGTTAGGTTAATTGTAGGTAATTGTAGGTAGTTTATTTAATTATTTTATTGATAGGGTAGTGTTAGGTTTAATTATATCTTAGGTTAGGATTTATTTTACAGGTAAATTTGTTATTATTTTAACTAGGTAACTATTAAATAGTTCTTAACTATTTAATAGCTATTGTACCTGGTTAAAATAATTACAAAGTTGCCTGTAAAATAAATATTAATCCTAAAATAGCTATAATATAATTATAAATTATATTGTAGCTATATTAGGATTTATTTTACAGGTAAGTATTTAGCTTTAAATAGGAATTATTTATTTAATAAGAGTTAATTTATTTCGTTAGATAAAAATTATATTTAACTTAGGGGGGTGTTAGTGTTAGGGTTAGACTTAGCTTTAGGGGTTAATACATTTATTAGAATAGCGGTGAGCTCCGGTCGGCAGATTAGGGGTTAATAATTGAAGGTAGGTGTCGGCGATGTTAGGGAGGGCAGATTAGGGGTTAATACTATTTATGATAGGGTTAGTGAGGCGGATTAGGGGTTAATAACTTTATTATAGTAGCGCTCAGGTCCGCTCGGCAGATTAGGGGTTAATAAGTGTAGGTAGGTGTCGGCGACGTTGTGGGGGGCAGATTAGGGGTTAATAAATATAACATAGGGGTCGGCGATGTTAGGGGTAGCAGATTAGGGGTACATAGGGATAACGTAGGTGGCGGCGATTTGCGGTCGGAAGATTAGGGGTTAATTATTTTAAGTAGCTTGCGGCGACGTTGTGGGGGGCAAGTTAGGGGTTAATAGATATAATACAGGGGTCGGCGGTGTTAGGGGCAGCAGATTAGGGGTACATAAGTATAACGTAGGTGGCGGTCGGCAGATTAGGGGTTAAAATTTTTAATCGAGTGGCGGCGATGTGGGGGGACCTCGGTTTAGGGGTACATAGGTAGTTTATGGGTGTTAGTGTACTTTAGGGTACAGTAGTTAAGAGCTTTATAAACCGGCGTTAGCCAGAAAGCTCTTAACTCCTGCTATTTTCAGGCGGCTGGAATCTTGTCGTTAGAGCTCTAACGCTCACTGCAGAAACGACTCTAAATACCGGCGTTAGGAAGATCCCATTGAAAAGATAGGCTACGCAAATGGCGTAGGGGGATCTGCGGTATGGAAAAGTCGCGGCTGTAAAGTGAGCGTTAGACCCTTTAATCACTGACTCCAAATACCAGCGGGCGCCCAAAACCAGCGTTAGGAGCCTCTAACGCTGGTTTTGACGGCTACCGCCGAACTCTAAATCTAGGCCTTAGTGTTTCTTTTTTTGTGTAACATAGGCCTAGATTTAGAGTTCGGCGGTAAAAGGGCTGTTAACGCTCCGCGGGTTTTTTTCTGGCCGCACCATAAATTTAACTCTGGTATCGAGAGTTCAAACAAATGCTGCGTTAGGCTCCAAAAAAGGAGCGTAGAGCATTTTTACCGCAAATGCAACTCTCGATACCAGAGTTGCTTACGGACGCGGCCGGCATCAAAAACGTGCTCGTGCACGATTCTCCCATAGGAAACAATGGGGCTGTTTGAGCTGAAAAAAAACCTAACACCTGCAAAAAAGCAGCGTTCAGCTCCTAACGCAGCCCCATTGTTTCCTATGGGGAAACACTTCCTACGTCTGCACCTAACACCCTAACATGTACCCCGAGTCTAAACACCCCTAACCTTACACTTATTAACTCCTAATCTGCCGCCCCCGCTATCGCTGACCCCTGCATTACACTTTTAACCCCTAATCTGCCGCTCCGTAAACCGCCGCCACCTACGTTATCCCTATGTACCCCTAATCTGCTGCCCTAACATCGCCGACCCCTATGTTATATTTATTAACCCCTAATCTGCCCCCCACAACGTCGCCGACACCTGCCTACACTTATTAACCCCTAATCTGCCGAGCGGACCTGAGCGCTACTATAATAAAGTTATTAACCCCTAATCCGCCTCACTAACCCTATCATAAATAGTATTAACCCCTAATCTGCCCTCCCTAACATCGCCGACACCTACCTTCAATTATTAACCCCTAATCTGCCGACCGGAGCTCACCGCTATTCTAATAAATGTATTAACCCCTAAAGCTAAGTCTAACCCTAACACTAACACCCCCCTAAGTTAAATATAATTTTTATCTAACGAAATAAATTAACTCTTATTAAATAAATGATTCCTATTTAAAGCTAAATACTTACCTGTAAAATAAATCCTAATATAGCTACAATATAAATTATAATTATATTATAGCTATTTTAGGATTAATATTTATTTTACAGGCAACTTTGTAATTATTTTAACCAGGTACAATAGCTATTAAATAGTTAAGAACTATTTAATAGTTACCTAGTTAAAATAATAACAAATTTACCTGTAAAATAAATCCTAACCTAAGATATAATTAAACCTAACACTACCCTATCAATAAAATAATTAAATAAACTACCTACAATTACCTACAATTAACCTAACACTACACTATCAATAAATTAATTAAACACAATTGCTACAAATAAATAAAATTAAATAAACTATCTAAAGTACAAAAAATAAAAAAGAACTAAGTTACAGAAAATAATAAAATATTTACAAAGATAAGAAAAATATTACAACAATTTTAAACTAATTACACCTACTCTAAGCCCCCTAATAAAATAACAAAGCCCCCCAAAATAAAAAATTCACTACCCTATTCTAAAATACAAATATTACAAGCTCTTTTACCTTACCAGCCCTGAACAGGGCCCTTTGCGGGGCATGCCCCAAGAATTTCAGCTCTTTTGCCTGTAAAAAAAAACATACAATACCCCCCCCCCCAACATTACAACCCACCACCCACATACCCCTAATCTAACCCAAACCCCCCTTAAATAAACCTAACACTACCCCCCTGATGATCTTCCTACCTTGTCTTCACCATGCCAGGTTCACCGATCCGTCCTGGCTCCAAGATCTTCATCCAACCCAAGCGGGGGCTAGACATCCACTGAAGAAGTCCAGAAGAGGGTCCAAAGTCTTCCTCCTATCCGGCAAGAAGAGGACATCCGGACCGGCAAACATCTTCTCCAAGCGGCATCTTCTATCTTCTTCCATCCGATGACGACCGGCTCCATCTTGAAGACCTCCAGCGCGGATCCATCCTCTTCTTCCGACGACTAGACGACGAATGACGGTTCCTTTAAGGGACGTCATCCAAGATGGCGTCCCTCGAATTCCGATTGGCTGATAGGATTCTATCAGCCAATCGGAATTAAGGTAGGAATTTTCTGATTGGCTGATGGAATCAGCCAATCAGAATCAAGTTCAATCCGATTGGCTGATCCAATCAGCCAATCAGATTGAGCTCGCATTCTATTGGCTGATCGGAACAGCCAATAGAATGCGAGCTCAATCTGATTGGCTGATTGGATCAGCCAATCGGATTGAACTTGATTCTGATTGGCTGATTCCATCAGCCAATCAGAAAATTCCTACCTTAATTCCGATTGGCTGATAGAATCCTATCAGCCAATCGGAATTCGAGGGACGCCATCTTGGATGACGTCCCTTAAAGGAACCGTCATTCGTCGTCTAGTCGTCGGAAGAAGAGGATGGATCCGCGCTGGAGGTCTTCAAGATGGAGCCGGTCGTCATCGGATGGAAGAAGATAGAAGATGCCGCTTGGAGAAGATGTTTGCCGGTCCGGATGTCCTCTTCTTGCCGGATAGGAGGAAGACTTTGGACCCTCTTCTGGACTTCTTCAGTGGATGTCTAGCCCCCGCTTGGGTTGGATGAAGATCTTGGAGCCAGGACGGATCGGTGAACCTGGCATGGTGAAGACAAGGTAGGAAGATCATCAGGGGGGTAGTGTTAGGTTTATTTAAGGGGGGTTTGGGTTAGATTAGGGGTATGTGGGTGGTGGGTTGTAATGTTGGGGGGGGTATTGTATGTTTTTTTTTACAGGCAAAAGAGCTGAAATTCTTGGGGCATGCCCCGCAAAGGGCCCTGTTCAGGGCTGGTAAGGTAAAAGAGCTTGTAATATTTGTATTTTAGAATAGGGTAGGGAATTTTTTATTTTGGGGGGCTTTGTTATTTTATTAGGGGGCTTAGAGTAGGTGTAATTAGTTTAAAATTGTTGTAATATTTTTCTTATCTTTGTAAATATTTTATTATTTTCTGTAACTTAGTTCTTTTTTATTTTTTGTACTTTAGATAGTTTATTTAATTTTATTTATTTGTAGCAATTGTGTTTAATTAATTTATTGATAGTGTAGTGTTAGGTTAATTGTAGGTAATTGTAGGTAGTTTATTTAATTATTTTATTGATAGGGTAGTGTTAGGTTTAATTATATCTTAGGTTAGGATTTATTTTACAGGTAAATTTGTTATTATTTTAACTAGGTAACTATTAAATAGTTCTTAACTATTTAATAGCTATTGTACCTGGTTAAAATAATTACAAAGTTGCCTGTAAAATAAATATTAATCCTAAAATAGCTATAATATAATTATAAATTATATTGTAGCTATATTAGGATTTATTTTACAGGTAAGTATTTAGCTTTAAATAGGAATTATTTATTTAATAAGAGTTAATTTATTTCGTTAGATAAAAATTATATTTAACTTAGGGGGGTGTTAGTGTTAGGGTTAGACTTAGCTTTAGGGGTTAATACATTTATTAGAATAGCGGTGAGCTCCGGTCGGCAGATTAGGGGTTAATAATTGAAGGTAGGTGTCGGCGATGTTAGGGAGGGCAGATTAGGGGTTAATACTATTTATGATAGGGTTTGTGAGGCGGATTAGGGGTTAATAACTTTATTATAGTAGCGCTCAGGTCCGCTCGGCAGATTAGGGGTTAATAAGTGTAGGTAGGTGTCGGCGACGTTGTGGGGGGCAGATTAGGGGTTAATAAATATAACATAGGGGTCGGCGATGTTAGGGGTAGCAGATTAGGGGTACATAGGGATAACGTAGGTGGCGGCGATTTGCGGTCGGAAGATTAGGGGTTAATTATTTTAAGTAGCTTGCGGCGACGTTGTGGGGGGCAAGTTAGGGGTTAATAGATATAATACAGGGGTCGGCGGTGTTAGGGGCAGCAGATTAGGGGTACATAAGTATAACGTAGGTGGCGGTCGGCAGATTAGGGGTTAAAATTTTTAATCGAGTGGCGGCGATGTGGGGGGACCTCGGTTTAGGGGTACATAGGTAGTTTATGGGTGTTAGTGTACTTTAGGGTACAGTAGTTAAGAGCTTTATAAACCGGCGTTAGCCAGAAAGCTCTTAACTCCTGCTATTTTCAGGCGGCTGGAATCTTGTCGTTAGAGCTCTAACGCTCACTGCAGAAACGACTCTAAATACCGGCGTTAGGAAGATCCCATTGAAAAGATAGGCTACGCAAATGGCGTAGGGGGATCTGCGGTATGGAAAAGTCGCGGCTGTAAAGTGAGCGTTAGACCCTTTAATCACTGACTCCAAATACCAGCGGGCGCCCAAAACCAGCGTTAGGAGCCTCTAACGCTGGTTTTGACGGCTACCGCCGAACTCTAAATCTAGGCCTTAGAATGCTTAAGCCATAGATTAATGTTTACTAAGGGTTCTCAGCTTTTATTGTTCCTGATTAATTTTCATGAGGACCTGGTATTAAGGGAGGGCAATTTAGGCTTGCATGTTGCCCTGTATGTAGTTAGATAGATAAATAATCCCTACTCCAGATCAAGAACTGGGCAATAAGAAGGCTCCAGGTGTAATTGTGCTTTCCGGATTTGCAATTGTTTATGCAGCACTAATACTTTTGTGTGGCTTGGTCTAACGGCCACACAGTCTTTTGACTCTCCATGTTGTTTTCTAACTCCCGGCAACCACTGAAATGTTGCTCCTTGCAATCGGGTCCGGACGGGTTTGGTTGCTCCCACCAAGGATCCACAAATTTGCTGGGCTTGCTATCCAGGTCCTTAGTTGTTCTATTTGTATGGAGCTCCTTTATGCAGCTGCCATGTCAGTAGCACCCACCACTGGAAGTAATCATTCTCTATCTATTAGATTTGTTGCTGTGTTAGAAGACCACTGGACTGAATTAGTAGCAAAATATTTTGCTGGAATAATATGTAGTATTACATTACAAGGCACAGTACTTCTAAAGAAATGTGTTACTACAGTTTCAATACACGATAACATGATAATATTAATTAGGTATTCTTGTTTGGTGATAATACAGTGTTAACAGAAATGATTTTTTTAAACATTTAAAATGTTAATACTGTTAAGTTCTGAAACAAGTCTTCATTTTCTCCCCAGAGATATCTCCAAAACAAGAATCAGCTCGTTACCTAGCTATGGATTAGAAACTATAAAGAAACTTAAAGCAAGATCAGTTTATAATTTGAAAAAGCTTCCAACTTTGGAAAAGTTTGCAGAACTCATTGAAGCTAATTTAACATATCCAAGTCACTGCTGTGCTTTTGAAAACTGGAAAAGACGTATGTAAGTATTTCTCTGGTCTTCTTAATAAAAATATTACATTCATAGAAATTGCACACACACAACACACGTACACAAGTGTTTTAGGTTTTAAGTGATACACTAAAATACTACAGCCAACAATTCTAATAATGCACATTGAATTATTCTAAATTTGTTTTAAAATAACCTTTTTTTTAACAATAGTAAAGAATATCATAATGAATTAAAAATAATGCTCCCCTTTTTAATGCTGGATTACTCCCAGCAACATTGCTAAAACAATAGAAGTCAATAAAGCAAAGTCTTATCTACTTACATTGATTGTCAATCCTAGCATTTTTGAAACACTAGGATTGATCATTGGAACAAATTTGCCACACTGTTTTGCTGAGAGGTGACATTTTCACATCTTAGCCAATAGCCATGTGGAAAATCTGGCTCGGTGCCTGCTGGAACGCACAGCTATTTGCTAAGAGATGGAAATGTCACCTCTTTGTAAAACAGCATTCTGTCGTGGGCTGCTTCATGACTGAAAGTTCCCTTTATTTGTTTCAATGGTCAATCCTAGAATTTCATAAATGCTAGGATTGACAATCACTTTAATATACTCAAGTGTATTTAAATATCATAGACATCCATTTCTCTCTTTTTTTATAAGTATTACTAGTCCTAAAGCCCGTTCACACGGGCCATTTTTTGCAGGGTACAGTGGTCCCACCGCTTGGGCTCTCTCCCTGTCCCTCTCTTTTGCTCTCTCTCCCCCTCTCTTTTGAGATCTCTCTCCCCCCCCTCTCTTTTGAGCTCTCTCTCTCCCCCCTCTCTTTTGCACTCTCTCTCTCCCCCCTCTCTTTTGCGCTCTCTCTCTCCCCCCTATCTTTTGCGCTCTCTCTCTCTCTACCCTCTCTTTTGCGCTCTCTCTCCCCCCTCTCTTTTGCGCTCTCTCTCTCCCCCTCTCTTTTGCGCTCTCTCTCTCTCCCTCCTCTCTTTTGCGCTCTCTCTCTTCCCCCTCTCTTTTGCGCTCTCTCTCTCCCCCCTCTCTTTTGCGCTCTCTCTCTCCCCCCTCTCTTTTGCGCTCTCTTTCTCCCCCCTCTCTTTTGTGCTCTCTCTCTCCCCCCTCTCTTTTGCGCTCTCTCTTTCCCCCTCTCTTTTGCGCTCTCTCTCTCCCCCCTCTCTTTTGCGCTACCTCTCTCCCCCCCCTCTTTTGCGCTCTCCCCCCCTCTTTTGCGCTCTCTCCCCCCCCTATTTTGCGCTCTCTCCCCTTCTCTTTTGCACTGTCTCCCCCTCTCTTTTGCGCTCTCTCTCCCCCTCTCTTTTGTGCTCTCTCTCACCCCTCTCTTTTGCGCTCTCTCACCCCTCTCTTTTGCGCTCTCTCACCCCTCTCTTTTGCGCTCTCTCTCCCTCCTCTCTTTTGTGCTCTCTCTCTCTCTCCTCTGTCTCTCTCCCCCTCTCTCTCTCCCCTCTATCTCTCTCCCTCTCTCTCCCCTCTATCTCTCTCTCTCCCCTCTATCTCTCTCTCCCCTCTATCTCTCTCTCTCTCTCCCCCCTCTCTCTCTCCCCCTCTCTCTCTCCCTCCCTCCCTCTCTCTCTCTCCCTCCCCTCTCTCCCCCCTCTCTCTACTCTCTCTCCCCTCTCTCTCTCCCCTCTATCTCTCCCCCCTCTCTCTCTCCCCCCTCTCTCTCTCCCCCCCCCTCTCTCGCCCCCTCTATCTCCTCCCCCTCCCCTCTCTCTCTCCCTCCCCTCTCTCTCCCTCTCTCTCTCCCTCCCCTCTCTCTCTATCCCCTCTCTCTCTCCCTCCTCCTCCGCTCTCTCTCTCTCCCTCCCCCTCCCCTCTCTCTCTCCCTCCCCTCTCTCTCACTCCCCCTCCCCTCTCTCACTCCCCCTCCCCTCTCTCTCCCCCTCCCCTCTCTCTCTCTCCCTCCCCTCTCTCTCTCCCTCCCCTCTCTCTCTCCCCCTCCCCTCTCTCTCTCCCTCCCCTCTCTCTCTCTCCCTCTATCTCTCCCCCCTCTCTCTCTCCCCCCCCTCTCTCGCCCCCTCCCCTCTCTCTCTCCCTCCCCTCTCTCTCTCCCTCCCTCCCCTCTCTCTCTCTCTCCCTCCCCTCTCTCTCACTCCCCCTCCCCTCTCTCTCTCACTCCCCCCTCTCTCTCTCACTCCCCCTCCCCCCTCTCTCTCTCTCTCTCTCTCTCTCTCACTCCCCTCTCTCTCTCCCTCCCCTCTCTCTCTCTATCTCTCTCTCCTCCTCCCCCCCTCTCTCTCTCTCCTCCTCCCCCTCTCTCTCTCTCTCTCCCCCCCTCTCTCTCTCTCCTCCCCCCTCTCTCTTTCTCTTCCCCCCCTTTCTTTTGATCTCTCTGTCCTCTTTCTTTTGCTCTCCCTCCACTCTCTTTTGCTGTCTCTCCCCCTCTCTTTTGCTCCCTCTCTTGTGCTCTTTTTCTCTCCCCTCTTGATCCCTCTCTCCCCTCTTGATCTCTCTCTCACCTTTCTTATCTTTTCCCTACCCCCTCTCTCCCCTCTTTTGAGCTGTTTTGAGCTCTCAAACTGCACAGCCTTTCACGGCCCGTCTGGCCCCGCCCCTTCATGCTCGGACACGCCCCATCACGACCCTCGCGCTCGGTCACGCCCCCTTCATGCTCAGCCACGCCCCCGGCCACGCTCGGTCACGCACACTTCTGCTCGCACTGCAGAGCAGAGACTTAGGGACTCTCAAAGGCCAGGTGTGTTTGTCCTCTAAGTCATTGTTCATATACTTTTATTACTAGTTGTACTTTTTTCGATTACATCTATAGTTATTCTGAGCATATCAAATTATTTAAAGGGACAGTAAACACCATAATTTGTGTTGTTTAAAAAGGTAAATAATCCCTTTATTAACAATTCCCCAATTTTGCATAACCAACACAGTTATAATAATATACTTTTTACCTCTGTGATTACCTTGTATCTATGCATCTGCAAACTGCCCCCTTATTTCAGTTCTTTTGACAGACTTGCATTTTGAGCCAATCAGTGCTGACTCCTAGGAGCTTCACATGCCTGCAGCTCAAAGTTATCTATATGAAACACATGAACTAATGCCCTCTAGTGGTGAAAAACTTTCAAAATGCTTTCAGATTAGAGGCAGTATTCAAGGTCTAAGAAATTAGCACATGAACCTGCTAGATTTAGCTTTCAATTAAGAATACCAAGAGAACAAAGCAAAATTGGTAATAAAAGTAAATTGGAAAGTTGTTTAAAATTACATACCCTAATTAAATCATGAAAGATTTGTTTTACTTTACTGTTCCTTTAACAGCCACCTACCATGAAAAGAATGACATATAATTCTTGAAGTTCCAAAAATAATAGATAAACGTACACAATCTCAGCATGTGTTCCAAAATGTTCTTATCAATGAGGTAAACATACTAAATAATAACATTTTTTTCCTTCTACTTTGGCAGACTGTACAGTAATAGATTGCTAAAACCTATACGGCACTGATAAATGTAGGTCATACTTTAAAAAAAAAAAAAAAAAAAGTGTGAAATCTAAAACTGCACAATCGCTGGGAATAAGATTATAAATTATAACCCTCAAGTTATTCACCTACAAATGTGACATATTCTAATGAAATATACGTTTTGAAGGATGAGTCCCAGGAAAAGAAATGTAACATAAACTGGGTGAGAGATAGATTTCTCAAAATAATATGTTATTATCTCTTGGGATTTCTCAATTATTTTACTGCTAGTGAAAGCTGTCCACATTGTCAGTGTGTTCCTGCAGAATGTTAGGGATCAGAATGTTTATGATGTCCCCAAGTTAGACAAGGCAGTAATAATTTATCATGGCTTGCAGCTTTTTTTTTTTGTTATTTCTCAAAATGATTTTTTCTTGCTAAAATCCTTATGATTTAAACATTAAAACTAAAATTGAAATACTCCTAATAATAGTGAGATGTGCATAATAAAAAATAGAAAAATATTACATTTAATTGTATACATTTATAGAATAAAAATGATATAAAAGTTGTAGAGTATTTTAAATATAAATGCTCCAAGTAAACTTCATTGCATAACATAATAAAAATTGAAAAATGTGCATATTAAATCTAGGATATGGCATTTGTTATTTTAGGTAAAATAGAAAAAAAAAGTTAAAGCAACAAAAAAAAAAAATGTTGATTAATAAGTTTAAAGGGACAGGAACCCAACATTTTTCTTTCATGATTTAGGTAGAGCATTACATTTTAAACAACCTTCCAGTTTACTTCTATTATGAAATGTGCTTCATTCTCTTGGTATCATTTGTTGAAGGAGTAGCACTGTACTGGTTGCTAACTGAACACATGCGGTGAGTCAATGACAATCAGTATATATATGCAACCACCAATCAGCAGCTAGCACCCAGATACTTTGCTGCTCCTGAGCTTACCTAGATAAACCCTTCAACAAAGGGTAACAAGAGAAGGAAGCAAATTAAATAATAGAAGTAAATTGGAAAGTTGTTTAAAATTGTATGTTCTGTTTGGATCATGAATGTCTAATTATGACTTTACTGTCCCTTTAAATTAACAAAATTTCAGAAAGAATAGAAATATATGTATATCTTAAATATCTAAAAACAATAGTGATATTTCAAAGAATATCTGACTAGATTTACCAAGTTTAGATAAATAAGAATTTTTTTTTGTATTACTTTTATAAATACTCCCATGAGTTATCATTCTGACAATGAAAGCTAGGCACATCTAAGCATGCATGTCAAAGATAACTCATAGAAAGAGAAATTAATATCATTTTTTCTGAATATATATTAATAACATTTGGCTAGATTATGAGTTTTGCGTTATGAGGGGTGCGGTGCTAACTTGCACGTTATTGTCACCGCTCACTTCCCTACAGCGCTGGTATTACAGGTTTACAAAAACCTGGCTTTATCAGGCAAAAAGTGAGCATAGAGCAAAATTGAGCTCCATACCGCACTCCAATACCAGCGCTGCTGAAAGCTGGGGTGAGACATCAATGCGGAGAGCCGGCTGAAAAAAAGTCTAACACCTACAAAAAAGCAGCATAAAGCTCCGTAACGCAGCCCCATTGACTCCTATGGGGAAAAAAAATTATGTTTACACCTAACACCCTAACATGAACCCCGAGTCTAAACATCCCTAATCTTACATTCATTAACCCCTAATCTGCTGCCCCCGACATCGCCGACACCTACAATATAATTTTTAACCCCTATTCTGCCTCCCCCTACATCGCTGACACCTACATTATACTTATTAACCCCTAAACTGCTGCCCCCAACATCGCAGACATCTACATTATATTTATTAACCCCTAATCTCCCGCCCCCAATGTCCCGCAACCTACCTACATTTATTAACCCCTAATCTGCCTCCCCCAACGTCGCCACCACTATAATAAACATATTAACCCCTAAACCTCTGTACTCCCGCATCGCAAGCACTAGTTAAATATTATTAACCCCTAATCTGCCACCCCTAACATCGCCTCCACCTACCTACACCTACCTACATTTATTAACCCCTAATCTGCCACCCCCAATGTCGCCGCCACTGTACTAAATTTATTTACCACTAAATCTAAGTCTAACCCTAACCCTAACACCCACTAACTTAAATATAATTAAAATAAATCTAAATAAAACCTACTATCATTACCTAAATAATTCCTATTTAAAACTAAATACTTACCTATAAAATAAACCCTAAGATAGCTACAATATAACTAATAGTTACATTGTAGCTATCTTAGGGTTTATTTTTATTTCACAGGCAAGTTTGTATTTATTTTAACTAGGTAGAATAGTTACTAAATAGTTATTAACTATTTACTAACTACCTAGCTAAAATAAATACAAACTTACCTGTAAAATAAAACCTAACCTGTCTTACTCTAACAACTAAGCTTACACTACAATTAAATCAATTACCTAAATGAAAAACAATTACATAAATTACAAAAAAAATCACTATATTACACAAAATAAAAAACAAATTATCAGATATTTAAACTAATTACACCTAATCTAATAGCCCTATCAAAAAAAAAAAAAAAAAAAAAAAAAAAAAACCTAGCCTAAACTAAACTACCAATAGCCCTTAAAAGGGACTTTTGCGGGGCAGTGCCCCAAAGAAATCAGTTCTTTTACCTGTAAAAAAAAAAATACAAACACCACCCCCAACAGTAAAACCCACCACCCACACAACCAAACCCTCAAATAAAATCCTAACTAAAAAAACCTAAGCTCCCCATTGCCCTGAAAAGTGCATTTGGATAGGCATTGCCCTTAAAAGGGCATTTAGCTCTTTTTCAAGTGCCCAAACCCCTAATCTAAAAATAAAACCCACCCAATAAACCTTTAAAAAAGTCTAACACTAACCCCCGAAGATCCACTTAGAGTTTTTGAAGACCCGACATCCATCCTCAAGAAGCGGCAGAAGTCTTCATCCAAGCAGCTGAAGTCTTCATCCAAGCCCACAGAAGTCTTCATCCAGACGGCATCTTCTATCTTCATCCATCCGGGGCGGAGCGGCTCCATCTTCAAGACATCCGGTGCAGAGCATCCTCTTCAATTGAAGTCTTCTTGCAGAATGAAGGTTCCTTTAAGTGACGTCATCCAAGATTGTGTCCCTTGAATTCCAATTGGCTGATAGAATTCTATCAACCAATCGGAATTAAAGGTGAAAAAATCCTATTGCCTGATCCAATCAGCCAATAGGATTGAGCTTGCATTCTATTGGCTGTTCCAATCAAACAATAGAATGCAAGCTCAATCATATTGGCTATGCGGAGCTTAGTTTTTTTTAGTTAGGATTTTAATGTGGGGGGTTTGTTGTGTGGGTGGTGGGTTTTACTGTTGGGGGGTTGTTTGTATTTTCTTTATAGGTAAAAGAGCTGATTTCTTTGGGGCAATGCCCCACAAAAGGCCTTTTTTATTTTGTGTAATTTAGTGTTTTTTTTTGTAATTTAGGTAATTGTATTTAATTTAGGTAATTTATTTAATTGCAGTGTAAGATTAGGTGTTAGTGTAAGACAGGTTAGGTTTTATTTTACAGGTAAATTTGTATTTTTTTAGCTAGGTAGTAAGTAAATAGTTTATAACTATTTAGTAACTATTCTTCCTAGTTAGAATAAATACAAATTTGCCTGTAAAATAAAAATAAACCCTAAGCTAGCTACAATGTAACTATTAGTTATCTTGTAGCTAGCTTAGTGTTTATTTTACAGGTAAGTATTTAGTTTTAAATATAATTTATTTTGGTAATGATAGTAGATTTTATTTAGATTTATTTTAATTATATTTAAGTTAGGGGGTGTTAAGGTTAGACTTAGGTATAGGGGTTAATAGATGTAGTACAGTGGCGGCAACGTTGGGGGTGGCAGATTAGGGGTTAATAAATGTAGATAGGTGGGCGCAATGTTATGGGCGGCAGATTAAGGGTTAATAATATTTAACTAGTGTTTGTGATGCAGGAGTGTGGCGGATTAGGGGTTAATATGTTCATTATAGTGGCGGCGATATCCGGAGCGGCAGATTAGGGGTTAATAATTTTATTTTAGTGTTTGCGATGCTGGAGGGCCTCGGTTTAGGGGTTAATAGGTAGTTTATGGGTGTTAGTGTACTTTTTAACACTTTAGTTATGAGTTTTATGTTACAGCTTTGTAGCGCAAAACTCATAACTACTGACTTTCAGTTTACAGTATTGATCTCGGCTGTATAGGGTGTACCGCTCACTTTTTTGGCCTCACAGGCAGACTCGTAATACCGGCGTTATGGAAGTCCCATTAAAAAAGGGAAAATCTGCGGTTGTTCACCAAAAAACGGCCAAAAAAATTGTGCGTTGCCCCTAAACCTGCAAGACTCGTAAAACCAGCGGTAGTGAAAAAGCAGCGTTATGAGCTTTAACGCTGCTTTTTCACCCATACCGAAATACTCGCAATCTAGCCGTATGTTTACTAATACAATTGCAAATGTTTATATAGTTGTGGTGAACTGACTTATAGGACTAGATTCCAATCCTCTACAGTGTCATAGGCAAAATGTGATTTAGTGGATTAAAAAAATCCTGATCTTGTAACTCAGTATTACAATCCAAACAAATGTTTAATATAATATAAGTGATGGATTTGTCTCTTCCAAATCTGATGAATTTCTCTGTTGAACCTAGAAAAACATGGTCCCATAAGTATGATAAACATCAGTTATATACTGTAGGTATCAGTGTTGTCCCTATAAAGTAGAATATATTTCAAAAACCTTATAGGATCTCAAAAAGCTAGTATAAAGTAAGAAAATCTTCACTTCAAGGGCTCAATTTATCAAACAAAATGAGAATTCTCCTTGTAATTCTCCACAGCACTCCTTTAGAGAAGCGTATGTGCGCTCAACTTAATAAAAACGTTTTTATTTTTTCTTTGCGCTTCTCCATAGAAGAGCTGAGGAGAACTAAAGATACTTTTCTTTAGTTGGATTAGTAGCTGTGCCTTATTTATCACTGAAAATGATAGTAAGTTGTTTACACCCCTCTTCAACAAACTATCATGTAAGAAAATAGATCTACATTTTCATTGTTTTTGTGCTTCAATTTTAGTGCTTCTTTTATATCTTATTTTTATGTCCCAATAGATATAATTTTTGTGCTTCTGTTATGTATTATTTTTGCGCTCAATTATATATTTTTTATCACCCCAATACATATTATGTTTGCATTTCAACCCCCCTCAATCCAGAAAAAAAACAGGAAAGCAGCAGCACAATCCTTATACCATTTAATAAATGGTATAAAGATTATGCTGCGGCTTTCGTATGCATTTGTAATCCAAACAGGAGAGATTAATTTTACTCACATTTGTGAGAGCTACAATAGCTCTAAGATACAGGCTCAATATTAAACACACATGGCAAATTGGAATTCTTCACAAAAGCATTTACTACCAAATATAAAAGGAGACTTGTGACACTCAGGGTGGATACTTTGGCAGCCAACACATACAGGGTATCATATTTGTTGGTTCAAAGTTAGTTCACCAACTACTTTGTAGTAGAAACCCTCTGTGCTGCTTCTCGAATGCTGACTCTAACCCCTCCCAAGAGACGTTACACTCCTACGATCAAGTTGGAAACTCCTTAAGGTCAATGGAGATGATGGGTAGAACGATATGTGTAGATTCCGTCTACTAAATAAATAGTTAAAATGTATGTGTTAAGAGCATCATTAATAGTTCATGAAAGTTACAAACTATGTGCATTCAGCAGTTTTTCTAACTGACAAATGCGGAAGAAGACATCCACTTCTCGCATTCAATGCTTTTCATATTTGCACATTCACATTCAAGAAGAATCCCGGCTCCGAAAAGAGCCAAATGCCATGAGTGTCCACCTTTTTCCCCATTCGAATGTTAACAAAACTGCCAAAAGCATATGTCTACTATAATTTCAGAAAAGGACAGAAATTACACCTTTTTTTATAAATCAAAACACCAGACTAAG
Organism: Bombina bombina; assembly: GCF_027579735.1. Classification (NCBI taxonomy): domain Eukaryota; kingdom Metazoa; phylum Chordata; class Amphibia; order Anura; family Bombinatoridae; genus Bombina; species Bombina bombina. The sequence goes on from NC_069502.1 coordinate 1,067,387,967, forward strand.
GGCGCGATCCGATATACGGCGTAGTTTGAGGCGCAAGCAAGAGAACCCGCGTCGCCCGCAGTTTCAGCTCGCATCTCGAGCTATCCAATATACGGCGCCGTCAGATGCTAACCAGCGATGTCCAGAAATCTGCGCAAGTACAAATTTCTGGCGTCGCCAGTGACTTACGCCATGTTAGAAACTGCCGGCGCCTACAAAACCTGACTAAAGTATGAAATCATCCGCACTGTCTAACACGCCTCCTAAACATAGCCCGACACGTCTAACCCTCTATCCACTATCCCCCCTCTCTATCCTAACAATAAAATATGTATTAACCCCTAAACCGCCGCTCCCAAACCCCGCCGCAACCTAATAAAGTTATCAACCCCTAAACCGCCGCTCCCGGACCCCCGCCAGCTATATTAAATCTATAACCCCCTAAAGTGAGCCCCTACCCCGCCGCCATCTATATTAAATTATTTAAACCCTAAAATACTAAACTATCCCTACCACTAAACCTAAGTCTAACCCTACAAATAGCCCTGAAAAGGGCTTTTTGCGTGGCATTGCCCCAAAGTAACAGCTCTTTTGCCAGCCCTTAAAAGGGCTTTTTGTGGGGCATGCCCCAAAGAATTCAGCTCTTTTACCAGCCCTTAAAAGGGATTTTGGCGGAGCTTTGTCACAAAGTAATCAGCTTTTTTGCCTACAATCTATATCCCCCAACACCGCGGCCACCTATAATAAATGTATTAACCCCTAATCTAATCCCCTTACACCGCCGCCAGCTATATTAACTATATTAACCCTAATTATATTAGGGTTAATATAGTTAATATTGTTATTATATTATATATATTAACTATATTAACCCTAATTATCGTTATTTTATTATATATATATTAAGTATAATAACCCTATCTAACTCTAACATCCCTAACTAAACTCTTATTAAGATAAATCTAATATTAATATTATTAATTAAAATATTCCTATTTAAATCTAAATACTTACCTATAAAATAAACCCTAAGATAGCTACAATATAATTAATAATTACATTGTAGCTATTTTAGGGTTTATATTTATTTTACAGGTAACTTGGCATTTATTTTAACTAGGTACAATAGCTATTAAATAGTTAATAACTATTGAATAGCTACATAGTTAAAATAATTACCAATTTACCTGTAAAATAAATCCTAACCTAAGTTACAAATATACTTACATTATCAATAAATTAAATAAACTACAAATATCTATCTAAAAATACAATTAAATAAACTAAACTAAAATACAAAAAAAACAAACACTAAATTACAAAAAATAAAAAAAGATTACAAGATTTTTAAGCTAATTACACCTATTCTAAGCCCCCTAATAAAATAATAAAGCCCCCCAAAATAAAAAAAATTCCCTACCCTATTCTAAATTAAAAAAAGTGCAAAGCTATTTTACCTTACCAGCCCTTAAAAGGGCTTTTTGCGGGGCATGCCCCAAAGAAAACTGCTCTTTTGCCTTAAAAAAACACAATACCACCCCCCAACATTACAACCCACCACCCACATACCCCTAATCTAACCCAAACCCTTCTTAAATAAACCTAACACTACCCCCCCGGAAGATCTCCCTACCTTATCTTCACCACGCCGGGCCAAACTCCTCATCCGATCCGGGTGATGTCTATCCAAGCGGTAAAGAAGAAGTCTTCATCCCGGCGATGTTTTTATCCAAGCGGCAGCAAAGTCTTCTTCCATCCGGCAGCATCTTCCATCAAGCGGCATCTTCAATCTTCTCTCCACCGACGCGGAGCATCCATGCCGGCCGAAGACTGAATGACGAATGAGGTACCTTTAAATGACATCATCCAAGATGGCGTCCGTCGAATTCGCATTCTATTGGTTGTTCGGTGGAGAGAAGATTGAAGATGCCGCTTGATGGAAGATGCTGCCGGATGGAAGAAGACTTTGCTGCCGCTTCGATAAAAACATCGCCGGGATGAAGACTTCTTCTTTACCGCTTGGATAGACATCACCCGGATCGGATGAGGAGTTCGGCCCGGCATGGTGAAGATAAGGTAGGGAGATCTTCAGGGGGGTAGTGTTAGGTTTATTTAAGGGGTGTTTGGGTTAGATTAGGGGTATGTGGGTGGTGGGTTGTAATGTTGGGGGGTGGTATTGTGTTTTTTTTCAGGCAAAAGAGCAGTTTTCTTTGGGGCATGCCCCGCAAAAAGCCCTTTTAAGGACTGGTAAGGTAAAAGAGCTTTGAACTTTTTTTAATTTAGAATAGGGTAGGGAATTTTTTTTATTTTGGGGGGCTTTATTATTTTATTAGGGGGCTTATAATAGGTTTAATTAGCTTAAAAATCTTGTAATCTTTTTTTTATTTTTTGTAATTTAGTGTTGTTTTTTTTTTGTAATTTAGTTTAGTTTATTTAATTGTATTTTTAGATAGATATTTGTAGTTTATTTAATTTATTGATAGTGTAGGTGTATTTGTAGGATTTATTTTACAGGTAATTGGGTAATTATTTTAACTAGGTAGCTATTAAATAGTTAATAACTATTTAATAGCTATTATACATAGTTAAAATAATTAACAATTTACCTGTAAAATAAATATAAACCCTAACATAGCTACAATGTAATTATTAATTATATTGTAGCTATCTTAGGGTTTATTTTATATGTAAGTATTTAGATTTAAATAGGAATATTTTAGTTTATAATATGAATTAGATTTATTTAATAAGAATTTAGTTAGGGGTGTTAGGGTTAGATAGAGTTAATATAGTTAATATAAATACTATAGTAACTATATTAACTATATTAACCCTAATATAATTAGGGTTAATATAGTTAATATATATAATGTAATAACTATATTAACTATAATATACTTAGGGTTAATATAGATAATATAGCTGGCGGCGGGGTAGGTAGATTAAATTAAGGGTTAATAATTTTAATATAGATGGCGGCGTTGTAAGGGGCTTACATTAGGGGTTAATACTATTAATATAGGTGGCGGCGGTGTAGGGAGGGCAGGTTATAGGGCAAAAGAGCTGTTTACTTTGGGGCAAAGCCGCGCAAAAGGCCCTTTTAAGGGCTGGTAATAGAGATAATTATTTTAGGGGGATTAGATTAGGGGTTAATAATATTAATATAGCTGGCGGCGGTATAGGGGGATTAGATTATGGGGTTAATAATTTTTATATAGGTGGCGGCGGTGTAAGGGGTCAGATTAGGGGATAGATCAGGTAGATGGCGGCGGTGTAAGGGATTCACATTAGGGGATAGATCAGTTAGATGGTGGCGGTTTTAGGGGCTCACAGTAGGGGGTTAGTTTATGTAGATTGCGGCAGTTTAGGGGTTAAATACTTTATTAGGGATTGCGGCGGGGGATCGCGGTTGACAGGGAGATAGACATTGCGCATGCGTTAGGTGTTAGGTTTTATTTAGCAGATCGCGGTTGACAGGTAGATAGACATTGCGCATGCGTTAGGTGTTAGGTTTTATTTAGCAGATCGCAGTTGACAGGTAGATAGACATTGCGCATGCGTTAGGTATTAGGTTTATTTAGCAGCTAGTTTAGGGAGTTACTGGGCTCCAATAGTCAGCGTAAGGCTTCTTACGGTTGCTTTTTGTGGCAAGGTGAAAATGGAGTAAGATCCTTAGGCTGTATATTGGATACCAAACTGCGCTGGTTTGGTATACCTGCCTATGGCCCAAAAAACTACGGGCGACGGCAGAAATATACACGCGTAACTTCTAGGTTACGCCGTATATGTGATACCAAACCAGCGCAAATATTGGCGTCGCCAGCTTTTGCGGGCGACGATTTTTATCGGATCGAGCCCTAAATATTCTTTTTTAAACTGTATTGTACAACTGCTTCAAGATACTTTTGAATATTTCAATTTAAAAGGTGTCATATGTTTATTTTCTAGTGATTTTTAAATTGTAAAAAATAGTTGTCATTCTAGGGCTGTTGATTAAGCTATGACCATTTACAAGTTATGCTTTAACCTTTTCCTGACTGGGTTATAAAGTCATAAACAAATTGAAATCACGCGATCGCGAGATTTCAATTATGGGATCAGGTCTGGGGGGTGTCCCTATGACGCTAGGAACGCCCTCCAGACCGCGATCAAATCCTGCAAGCATAGTTGGCTTTAGGACAGCTGTTGGCTATGACGTTGTAATCCGTCATAACGGCTTTAAAGCTCAACGCCGTTGTGACGGAATACAACGGCATAACGGCGAGAAAAGGTTAACATGTAAGTACATTATTTACAATGACATGTTAAAAGGACCACTAAATATAGTAGAATTGAACAACTGTCAAATACACAATAAAGTGCAATGCAATAGCACTTTGATTTTGAAAACAGCAGTGGAATATTTTCTGGCAATTTTCAATTCATCCAATATTCCTTCCCCCTCTATCATGTGACAGCCATCAGCCAATCACAAAATGCTTATACGTATATAATGTGCACTCTTGCACTTTCTCAGTAGATGCTGGAGCATCAGAACATTTTCATATAATAAGAATGAGCACATTTTGATATTGGAAGTATATTGAAAAGTTTTTTAAAGTTTTGTGCTGAATTATAAAACTTTAATTTTGACTTTTGTGAGCAAAGAGTACTCAAGAATTTTTTTTTTAGCAAAGCAAACAATGAAAATAAAAATGGAGCAAAATGACCACAAAGCAAGGTTAAAAGTAGTAGAAAGCATGAGTGAAGAAAATGAAAAAAAGTAGCTTATTGTTAAATACATTTAAAACAAAATATAAATAAGGTTACAATAAACACTGGAAACACTAAACTCACTGCCAACACCACATTGGTTCCTATTCTCTGCTCACTCCTCATTGATATAATGCACTTATAATAAACTTTCAAGATGCAGATAGAGAATGTAATTTTAATCAACTTTCCAATTTACTTTTATCATCAATTTTGCTTTGTTCTCTTACGCCTAGATTTAGAGTTTTGCGGCCAAAGGGGTGCGTTAGCTACGCATGCTTTTTTCTGGCCGCACCTTTTAAATACCGCTGGTATTTAGAGTTCACAGAAGGGCTGCGTTAGGCTCCAAAAAAGGAGCGTATAGCTTATTTACCGCAAATTCAACTCTCGATACCAGTGGTGCTTATGGACGTGGCCAGCTTCAAAAACGTGCTCGTGCACGATTCCCCCATAGAAAACAATGGGGCTGTTTGAGCTGAAAAAAAACCTAACACCTGCAAAAAAGCCGCGTTCAGCTCCTAACGCAGCCCCATTGTTTCCTATGGGGAAACACTTCTTACGTCTGCACCTAACACTCTAACATGTACCCCGAGTCTAAACACCCCTAACCTTACACTTATTAACCCCTAATCTGCCGCCCCCGCTATCGCTGACCGCTGCATATTATAGTTAACCCCTAATCTGCCGCTCCGTACACCCCCGCCACCTACATTATCCCTATGTACCCCTAATCAGATTGAGCTCGCATTCTATTGGCTGTTCCAATCAGCCAATAGAATGCGAGCTTAATCTGATTGACTGATCGGATCAGCCAATCGGATTGAACTTGATTCTGATTGGCTGATTCCATCAGCCAATCAGAATTTTCCTACCTTAATTCCGATTGGCTGATAGAATCCTATCAGCCAATCGGAATTCGAGGGACGCCATCTTGGATGACGTCCCTTAAAGGAACCATCATTCGTCGGGAAGTCGTCGGAAGAAGAAGATGGGTCCGCGGTGGAGGTCTTCAAGATGGAGCCGGTCGTCATCGGATGAAGATAGAAGATGCCGCTTGGATCAAGATGTTGCCGGTCCGGATCGCCTCTTCTTCCCGGATAGGATGAAGACTTTGGAGCCTCTTCTGGACCTCTTCAGCCGCCGGATGATGGATGTCTAGCCCCCGTTGGGCTTGGATCAAGACATCGGAGCCAGGACGGATCGTGTGATACCCGGCGAGGTGAAGACAAGGTAGGAAGATCTTCAGGGGCTTAGTGTTAGGTTTATTTAAGGGGGGTTTGGTTTAGATTAGGGGTATGTGGGTGGTGGGTTGTAATGTTGGGGGGGTATTGTATGTTTTTTTTTTACAGGCAAAAGAGCTGAATTCTTTGGGGCATGCCCCACAAAAGGTCCTTTTAGGGGCTGGTAAGGTAAAAGAGCTTTGAAATTTTGTAATTTAGAATAGGGTAGGGCATTTTTTTTATTTTGGGGGTCTTTCTTATTTTATTAGGGGGCTTAGAGTAGGTGTAATTAGTTTAAAATTGTTGTAATATTTTTCTAATGTTTGTAAAAAAATTAAATTTTTTGTAACTTAGTTCTTTTTTATTTGTTGTACTTTAGTTAGTTTATTTCATTGTATTTATTTGTAGGAATTGTATTTAATTTATTTATTGATAGTGTAGTGTTAGGTTTAATTGTAGATAATTGTAGGTAGTTTATTTAATTTATTTATTGATAGTGTAGTGTTAGGTTTAATTGTAACTTAGGTTAGGATTTATTTTACAGGTAATTTTGTAATTATTTTATCTAGGTAACTATTAAATAGTTAATAACTATTTAATAGCTATTGTACCTGGTTAAAATAAAAACAAAGTTACCTGCAAAATAAATATAAATCCTAAAATAGCTATAATATAATTATAATTTATATTGTAGCTATATTAGGGTTTATTTTACAGGTAAGTATTTAGCTTTAAATAGGAATAATTGATTTAATAAGAGTTAATTTATTTAGTTAGATTTAAATTATATTTAACTTAGGGGGGTGTTAGGGTTAGACTTAGCTTTAGGGGTTAATCCATTTATTACAGTAGCGGCGAGATTCGGACGGCAGATTAGGGGTTAATAATTGAAGTTAGGTGTCGGCGATGTTAGGGAGGGCATATTAGGGGTTAATACTATTTATTATAGGGTTATTGAGGCGGGAGTGAGGCGGATTAGGGGTTAATAACTTTATTATAGTAGCGGTGCGGTCCGCTCGGCAGATTAGGGGTTAATAAGTGTAGGCAGGTGGAGGCGACGTTGAGGGGGGCAGATTAGGGGTTAATAAATATAATATAGGGGTCGGCGGTGTTAGGGGCATCAGATTAGGGGTACATAAGGATAACGTAGGTGGCGGCGCTTTGTGGTCGGCAGATTAGGGGTTAATTATTGTAGGTAGCTGGCGGCAACGTTGTGGGGGGCAGGTTAGGGGTTAATAAATATAATATGGGGTCGGCGGTGTTAGGGGCAGCAGATTAGGGGTACATAAGTATAACGTAGGTGGCGGTCGGCAGATTAGGGGTTAAAAAAATTTAATCGAGTGGCGGCGATGTGGGGGGACCTCGGTTTAGGGGTACATAGGTAGTTTATGGGTGTTAGTGTACTTTAGAGCACAGTAGTTAAGAGCTTTATAAACCAGCGTTAGCCCAGAAAGCTCTTAACTACTGACTTTTTTCTGCAGCTGGAGTTTTGTCGTTAGAGTTCTAACGTTCACTTCAGCCAGGACTCTAAATACCGGCGTTAGAAAGATCCCACTGAAAAGATAGGATACGCAAATGACGTTCGGGGATCTGCGGTATGGAAAAGTTGGGGCTGGAAAGTGAGTGAAAGACCCTTTCCTGACTGACTCCAAATACCGGCGGTAGCCCAAAACCAGCGTTAGGAGCCTCTAACGCTGGTTTTGACGGCTACCGCCCAACTCTAAATCTAGGCCTTAGTATTCTTACTTGAAAGCTAAATCTAGGAGGCTCATATGCTAATTTCTTAGCCCTTGGAGGCCGACTCTTATCTGCATTTTAACAGTTTTTTACAACTAGAGGGCGTTAGTTCATGTGTTTCATATAGATTATATGTTGCTCACACACATGGAGTTACCAATGAGTGAGCACTGATTAGCTAACATGCAAGTCTGTCAAAAGAACTCAAATAAGGGGACAGTCTGCAGAGGCCTTGATACAAGATAATCACAGAGGTAAAAACTATCAGCTAGATTACGAGTTATAGGGAAATTAACGAACGCAACAAAAGTTTCGTTATTTAACCCTCTATAGCGCAGCCATTACAAGTTTTGAAACAGCTGGCTTGTGCGTGCAATATGGTGGTTTTAAGCTCCATACCGCAGAAAATACAAGTGCTGTTTTGCCGTGCTCGTGCACGCTTTCCCCATAGACATCAATGGGGAGAGCGTGTTAGAAAAAAACCCTAACACCTGCGATCGCGGAATCAAAAGCTCCGTAACGCAGCCCCATTGATGTCTATGGGGAAAAATAAAGTTATGTTTAAACCTAACACCCTAACATAAACCCCAAGACTAAACACCCCTAAACTGCTGCACCCGAAATCGCCGGCACCTACATAATGTTATTAACCCCTAATCTTCCATTCCCGATATTGCTGCCACCTAAATAAAGCTATTAATCCCTAATCTGCCACCCCCAACATCGCCGCCACTATACTAAAGTTATTAACCCCTACTCCCCTGCACCCCAACATCATCCACACTATAATATATCTATTTACCCCAATTCCGCCACTCCCCAACATTGACACAACTAAATAAAGTTATTAACCCCTAAACCTCTGGCCTCCCACATCACTTCCACTAAATAAACCTATTAAACCCTAAACCGCCAGCCACCCACATCGCAACAACCTAAATTAAACTATATATTAACCCCTAAACCTAACCCTAATGTAACACTAACACTAAACCTAACCCTAAGACCTCCTAACTTTAACGTAAATAAAATAGAGCTAAATTAAACTTACAATTATTAACTAAATAATTCCTATTTAAAACAAAATACTTGTAAAATAAAACCTAAGTTAGCTACAATACAACTAATATTTATATTGTAGCTAGCTTAGGTTTTGTTTTTATATCACAGGTAAGTTTGTATTTATTTTAACTAGATAGACTAGTTAGTAAATAGTTATTAACTATTCACTAACTACCTAGTTAAAATAAATACAAACTTACCTGTGAAATAAAACCTAAGTTGCCTTACATTTAAACCTAACATCACAAAAAATAACAAACACTAAAATTACTAAAAAATAAAAAAAACTACCATTACAAAAAATAGCAAACTAAGGCCCAGATTACTAGTTTTGCTTTAGAGGCTATGCGGTGCTAACAAGCAGTTTTCCCTCACCACTTACTTACCTGCAGCGCTGGTATTACAGGTTTTCAGAAACCTGTCGTTAAAAGACAAGAAGTGAGCGTTGAGCAAAATTTTGCTCATTACCGCACTCCAATACCAGCGCTGCTTAAGTCAGCGGTGAGCTGATCGTACGTGCTTGTGCACGATTTCCCCAAAGGAATCAACGGGGAGAGCCGGCTGAGAAAAAGTCTAACACCTGCCAAAAAGCAGTGTAAAGCTCCTTAACGCAGCCCCATTGATTCCTATGGGGAAATAAAATGTATGTCTACACCTAACACCCTAACATGAAGCCGAGTCTAAACACCCCTAATCTTACACTTATTAACCCCTAATCTGCCGCCCCCAACATCGCTGACACCTACATTATAATTATTAACCACTAATCTGCCGATCTGGACACCGCCACCACCGACATTATATGTATTAACCCCTAATCTGCTGCCCCCAACATCGCTGACAACTACATACACTTTATTAACCCTTATCTGCAACCCTAATGTCACCGCAACCTACCTACATTTATTAACCCTAATCTGCCGCCCCAACGTCGCCTAAACCTAAGTCTAACCCTAACACCCCCTAACTTTAATATAATTACAATAAATCTAAATAAATATTCCTATCATTAACTAAATTATTCCTATTTAAAACTAAATACTTACCTTTAAAATAAACCCTAAGATAGAGGTAGAATAGTTATTAAATAGTTATTAACTATTTAATAACTACCTAGCTAAAATAAATACAAAAGTACCTGTAAAATAAAACCTAACCTAAGTTACACTAATACCTAACACTACACTATAATTAAATAAATTAACTAAATTAAATACAATTACCTGAAATAAATTAAATTAGCTAAAGTACAAAAAAACCACTAAATTACAGAAAATAATAAACAAATTACAGATATTTTAACTAATTACACCTAATCTAATAGCCCTATTAAAATAAAAAAAGCCCCCCCAAAATAAGAAAAAACAATAGCCTAAACTAAACTAAACTAAACTACCAATAGCCCTTAAAAGGGCCTTTTGCGGGGCATTGCCCCAAAGTAATCAGCTCTTTTAGCTGTAAAAAAAATAATACAAACAACCCCCCAACAGTAAAACCCACCACCCACACAACCAACCCCCAAAATTAAATACTATCTAAAAAAAACTAAGCTCCCCATTGCCCTGAAAAGGGCATGTGGATGGGCATTGCCCTTAGAAGGGCAGTTAGCTCTATTGCAGCTCAAAGTCACTAACATAAAAATAAAACCCACCCAATACACCCTTAAAAAAACCTAACACTAACCCCCTGAAGATCGACTTACCGTGATAAGTCTTCATCCAAGCTGGGCCGAAGTCCTTAAAGAAGTCGGAAGAAGTCTTCAACCAAGCTGGGCAAAGTGGTCCTCCAGACGGGCAGAAGTCTTCATCCAGACGGAATCTTCTATCTTCATCCATCCAACGCGGAGCGGCTCCATCTTCAAGACATCCGACACAGAGCATCCTCTTCATCCGACGACTACCCGATGAATGAAGGTTCCTTTAAGTGACGTCATCCAAGATGGCATCCATTAGATTCCGATTGGCTGATAGAATTCTATCAGCCAATCGGAATTAAGGTAGAAAAAATCCTATTGGCTGATGCAATCAGCAAATAAGATTGAAGTTCAATCCAATTGGCTGATCCAATCAGTCAATAGGATTGAGCTCGCATTCTATTGACTGATTGGAACAGCCAATAGAATGTGAGCTCAATCCTATTGGCTGATTGGCTCAGCCAATAGGATTGAAGTTCAATCCTATTGGCTGATCCAATCCGCCAATAGGATTTTTTCTACCTTAATTCCAATTGGCTGAAAGAATTCTATCAGCCAATTGGAATCTAAGGGATGCCATCTTGGAGGACATCACTTAAAGGAACCTTCATTTGTCGGGTAGTCGTCAGAGGAAGAGGATGCTCCGCGTCAGATGTCTTGAAGATGGACCCGCTCCGCGTCGGATGGATGAAGATAGAAGATGCCATCTGGATGAAGACTTCTGCCCGTCTGGAGGACCACTTCACGCGGCTTGGATGAAGACTTCTCCAGACTTCATTGAGGACTTCGACCCGGTTGGATGAAGACTTCTGCCGCTTCCTTTAGGATGGATGTCCGGTCTTCGGAACTGTAAGTCGATCTTCAGGGGGTTAGTGTTAGGTTTTTTTAAGTGGGTATTGGGTGGGTTTTATTTTTAGGTTAGGGTTTGGGCAATGCCCATCCAAATGCCTTTTTCAGGGCAATGGGGAGCTTAGGTTTTTTTTAGATAGTGTTTTATTTGGGGGGTTGTTTGTGTGGGTGGTGGGTTTTACTGTTGGTGGGGTTGTTGTATTTTTTTTTTTACAGGTAAAAGAGCTGATTACTTTGGGACAATGCCCAGCAAAAGGCCCTTTTAAGGGCTATTGGTAGTTTAGGCTAGGGTTTTTTTTATTTTTGGGGGGCTTTTTTATTTTGATATGGCTATTACATTAGGTGTAATTCATTTAAATATTTGTAATTTGTTTATTATTTTCTGTAATTTAGTGTTTTTTTGTACTTTAGATAATTTAATTTAATTTAGGTAATTGTATTTAATTTAATTAATTTAATTTAATTGTAGTGTAGTGTTAGGTGTTATTGTAACTTAGGTTAGGTTTTATTTTACAGGTACTTTGTATTTATTTTAGCTAGGTAGTTATTAACTAGATAATAACTATTTAATAACTATTGTACCTAGTTAAAATAAATACAAACTTGCCTGTAAAATAAAAATAAACCCTAAGGTAGCTACATTGTAACTATTAGTTATATTGTAGCTAGCTTAAGGTTTATTTTATAGGTAAGTATTTAGTTTTAAATAGGAATAATGTAGTTAATTATAGAAATTGTATTTAGATTTATTTTAATTATATTTCAATTAGGGGGTGTTAGAGTTAGGGTTAGACTTAGGTTTAGGGGTTAACACATTTAGTATAGTGGCAGCGACGTTGAGGGCAGCAGATTAGGGGTTAATAAATGTAGGTAGGTGGCGGCGATGTTAGGGACAGCAGATTAGGGGTTAATAATATTTAATTAATGTTTGCAAGGCGGGAGTGCGGCGGTTTAGGGGTCAATATGTTTATTATAGTGGCGGCGACGTTGAGGGTGGCAGATTAGGGGATTAATAAGTGTAGGTAGGTGGCGGCGACATTGGGGGCGGCAGATTAGGGGTTAATAAATATAATGTAGGTTGCGGCGATGTTGGGGGCAGCAGATTAGGGGTTCATAAATATAATGTAGGTGGCGGCAGTGTCCGGAGCGGCAGATTAGGGGTTAAAATTTTTATTATAGTGTTTGCGATGCAGGATGGCCTCGGTTTAGGTGTTAATAGGTAGTTTATGGGTGTTAGTGTACTTTTTAGCACTACTATAGTTGTGAGTTTTATGTTACGGTGTTGTACCATAAAACTCTTAACTACTGACTTTTAAATGCGTTAGGACTCTTGACAGGGTAGGGTGTACTGCTCACTTTTTGGCCTCCTAGGACAGACTCATATAACCGGCGCTATGGAAGTCCCATAGAAAAAAGGCTTTAAGAAGTTTACGTAAGTCGTTTTACGGTAAGGCCAAAGAAGTGTGTGGTGACCTTAAACCTTCATGACTCGTAATACCAGCGGGCGTTAAAAAGCAGCGTTTTTCACCTTAACGCACAACTCGTAATCTAGCCGGTAATTTTTACGAGTGCGGGACTGACGTTGTGTTACATGCTAAAAGGTTTGCGATACAGCTATACCAACAAGACTTGAAATGGCTGCGGTGCTGTTTTAATGCTGAAATTACAATTTTTTCAGCGTTAAAACACGAACGCAAAACTACTAATGTGTTGGTTATGCAAAATTGGGGAATGGGTAATAAAGGGATTATCTATCTTTTTAAACAATACAAATTGTGGTGTAGATTGTCCCTTTAACAGAAAAGTTTACTCCAGAATTGTTATTGATTAAAAAGATAGATAATTCTTTTATTACCGGTTCCCTAATTTTGCATAACAAACACTGTTATAATAATACACTTTTTACCTCTGTGATAACTTTGTTTCTAAGCCTCTGCAGACCTGCCCCTTATCTCAGTTCTTTTGGCAGACTTGCATTTTAGCCAATCAGTGCTGACTCTTAAATAACTCCACGGGAGTGAGCACTATGTCTAGCTGTCAAAAACTTTCAAAATGCACTGAGATAAGAGGCAGTTCAATGGCTTAGAAATTAACATATAAGCCTACCTAGGTTTAGCTTTCCACAAAGAATACCAAGAGAGTAAAGCAAAGTTGATTATAAAAGTAAATTGGAACATTGTTTAAAATTGCAAGCCCTATCCGAAAAATGAAAGTTTGATTTTGACTAGACTGTCCCTTTAATACATACATAATATGCAAATGAGTTAAACAAAACAGAGTCACATAACAAAAGGATAAATGGATTAGGTAAATAATGTAGAAGAACAAACGTACAACACTTTTATCATTTTGAATTGAGAATGGTTATTTATTGTAAAAAATGTTTTATTTGTTTAACATTTAAAATTCAATGTTATATGTGAAATAGTAAGAAGCTAAACAAGAGGAATAAAAATGCTTTCAATGTTATTTCATATAGAGTTCAATAGACATAAATTCTAAAAAAAACCTTGATCTTTCTGGTCCTCAAATTTCACCAGTAAAGGTAATGTAATATAGCTCAACAAGTTCACTTCCTGTGTGATGCTTTAGACGCTACAATAGGCAATGATGATATTAATGCATTTCAGGTGACTAGCGAAGGTCTCGACAAGTGTTTTTGAAGCAGCAAAAATAAAATTTTACAATAGCCCATTCACTTTATGAGTGAAATTACATTGTTACCTGATGGTTTACAGTTAAAGGTGCAAAATAAAATATACAAATTAATAAGGATAAGGGTATTGAGAGTTATATTATGCATAAGGAGATTTATACAATTAAAGCCTGCAATAGATGGATCATTGGCATAAGATAATAATGAGTACTACCAGGAAAGAAGCATGCTGTATTATGTATGCTAATTTGTGAAGCACAAACCACTTGTAAACTGAAATAGTTAAATTGCATGTGGATTTTTAAAAATACCTTTTGATGTTGGTGAGCCTTCACAGCCAAATATGTACAATTAAAGCCTGCGTTCTTCTGATATCACATTACTCAAAGATTTGCTTACTATCACCTAGATTACGAGTTTTGAGTGCTATAGGGAAAGTAAAGAACCCAACAAAAGTTGCATTATTTAACCCCCTGTAGCGCTGACGTTACAAGTTTAAAAAAAACCCGGCTTGTGCATGCGATATGGAGATTTGGAGCTCCATACCGCACCAAAAACAAGCAGTGTTTTGACGTACTCATGCACACTTTCCCCATAGACATCAATGGGGAGAGCTGGCAAAAAAAAAACTAACACCTGCGATCGCGGAAACAAAAGCTCCGTAACACAGCCCCATTGACGTCTATGGGGAGAAAGAAAATACTGTTTAAACCTAACACCCTTACATAAACCCTGAGTCTAAACACCCCTAATCTGCTGCCCCAGAAAATCGCCGACACCTGCCTACAGTTATTAACCCCTAAGCTGCCACTCCCAATATTGCCGTAACCTAAACAAAATTATTAACCTTGAATGTGCTGCTCCCGATATCACCTCCACTATACTAAAGTTATTAACCCCTATTCCGCCGCTCCCCAACATCTCTGCAACTGAATAAAGTTATTAATCCCTAAACATCTGGCCTCCCACATCACTACCACTAAATAAACCTATTAACCCCTAAACCACCAGCCCCCCACATCGCAACAACCTAAATCAAACTATATTAACTATAACGTAACCCTAATCCTAACCCTAATCCTAATGTAACCCTGAACCTAAACCAAACACCCTCTAACTTTAACATAATGAGATTGGATCTAAATTAAATGTACAATTATTAATTAAATAATTCCTATTTAAAACTAAATACTTACCTGTGAAATAAAACCTAACGGCTAGATTACGAGTCTTGCGTTAGCCTTAAAAAGCAGCGTTAAGGGGTCATAACGCTGCTTTTTAACACCCGCTGGTATTACGAGTCAGGCAGGAAAGGGTCTACCGCTCACTTTTTTCTGCAATTTTAGCTTACCGCAAATCCCCTTACGTCAATTGCATATCCTATCTTTTTCATGGGATTTGCCTAACGCCGGTATTACGTTCGCCTGCAAAAGTGAGCGGTACACCCTATCCTGTCCAGACTCCTATCGCATATAAAAGTCAGTAGTTAAGAGTTTTATGGGCTAACGCCGAAACATAAAGCTCTTAACTAATGTGCTACAAAGTACACTAACACCCATAAACTACCTATTAACCCCTAAACCGAGACCCCCCCCCCCCACATCGCAAACACTATAATAAAATTATTTAACCCCTAATCTGCCGACCGGACATCGCCGCCACTTTAATAAATGTATTAACCCCTAAACTGCCGCACTCCCGCATCGCAAACACTAGTTAAATTTTATTAACCCCTAATCTGCCGTCCCTAACATCGCCGACACCTACCTACATTTATTAACCCCTAATCTGCTGCCCCCAACGTCGCTGCTACTATATTAAATTTATTAACCCCTAAATCTAAATCTATCCTTAACCCCCCTAACATATATAATTTAAATAAAACTAAATTAAATTACTACAATTAAATAATTTAATTCAATTTAAAACTAAATACTTACCTATAAAATAATCCCTAAAATAGCTACAATATAAATAATAATTACATTGTAGCCATCTTAGGGTTTATTTTTATTTTACAGGCAACTTTGTATTTATTTTAACTAGGTACAATAGTTATTAAATAGTTATTAACTATTTAATAACTTCCTAGTTAAAATAAATACAAATTTACCTGTAAAATAAACCCTAACCTAAGTTACAATTACACCTAACACTACACTATAATTAAACAAATTACCTAAACTACCTACAATTAATTACAATTAAATTAAAAAAACTAAATTACGGAAAAAAAACTCCACTAAATTACAGAAAATAAAAAAAGAATTACAAGAATGTTAAACTAATTACACCTAATCTAATCCCCCTAATAAAATAAAAAGTCCTTAAAAGGGCCTTTTGCGGGGCATTGCCCCAAAGTAATCAGCTCTTTCACCTGTAAAAAAAAATACAATACCCCCCCAACATTAAAATCCACCACCCACACACCCAACCCTACTCTAAAACCCACTCAATCCCCCCTTAAAAAAAACTAACACTACACCCTTGAAGATCACCCTACTTTGAGATGTCTTCACCCAGCCGGGCACAAGTGGTCCTCCAGAGGACCACTTATCCGGCCAGAAGAGGACATCCAGACCGGCAGAAGGCTTCATCCAGGCGGCATCTTCTATCTTCATCCTTCTGGAGCGGAGTGGGTCCATCTTCAAGACATCCGACGCGGAGCATCCTCTTCAACCGACGGCTGACGACTGAATGACTGGTCCTTTAAGTGACGTCATCCAAGATGGCATCCCTTGAATTCCGATTGGCTGATAGAATCCTATCAGCCAATCGGAATTAAGGTAGAAAAAAATCCTATTGGCTGATGCAATCAGCCAATAGATTGAAGTTCAATCCGATTGGCTAATCCAATCAGCCAATAGGATTGAGCTCGCATTCTATTGGCTGTTCCAAATCCTATTGGCTGATTTTATTAGGGGGATTAGATTAGGTGTAATTAGTTTAAAATTCTTGTAATTCTTTTTTATTTTCTGTAATTTAGTGGGGGGGGTTCGTAATTTAGTTTATTTTATTTAATTGTAATTAATTGTAGGTAGTTTAGGTAATTAATTTAATTATAGTGTAGTGTTAGGTGTAATTGTAACTTAGGTTAGGGTTTATTTTACAGGTACATTTGTATTTATTTTAACTAGGAAGTTATTAAATAGTTAATAACTATTTAATAACTATTGTACCTAGTTAAAATAAATACAAAGTTCCCTGCAAAATAAATATAAATCCTAAGCTAGCTACAATGTAACTATTAGTTATATTGTAGCTAGCTTAGGGTTTATTTTATAGGTAAGTATTTAGTTTTAAATAGGAATAATTTATTTAATTTTAGTAAATTTATTTAGATGTATTTAAATTATATTTAAGTTAGAGGGGTGTTAGGGTTAGGGTTAGACTTAGGTTTAGGGGTTAATAAATGTATTATAGTGGCGGTGACGTTGGCGGCGGCAGATTAGGGGTTAATAAATTTAATATAGTTGCGGCGACATTGGGGGGCAGATTAGGGGTTAATAACTATAATGTAGGTGTCGGCGATGTTGGGGGCAGTAGATTAGGGGTTCATAAGTATAATGTAGGTGGCGGCGGTGTCCGGAGCGACATTTTAGGGGTTAATAATATAATGTAGGTGTCAGCAATAGCGGGGGCGGCAGATTAGGGGTTAATAAGTGTAAGATTAGGGGTGTTTAGACGCGGGGCTCATGTTAGGGTGTTAGGTGCAGACATAAAATTCCTTTCCCCATAGGAAACAATGGGGCTGCGTTAGGAGCTGAACACTGCTTTTTTGCAGGTGTTAGGTTTTTCTTCCATGTAATTGGCAAGAGTCCATGAGCTAGTGACATATGGGATATACAATCCTACCAGGAGGGGCAAAGTTTCCCAAACCTCAAAATGCCTATAAATACACCACACCCACAATTCAGTTTTACAAACTTTGCCTCCTATGGAGGTGGTGAAGTAAGTTTGTGCTAAGATTTCTATGTTGGTATGCGCTTCTCAGCATCTATTTCATAGGTTCTCTGTTATCGGTCGTAGAGATTCATCTCCTACCTCCCTTTTCAGATCGACGATATACTCTCAATTTACCATTACCTCTACTAATAACTGTTTTAGTACTGGTTTGGCTATCTGCTATATGTGGATGGGTGTCTTTTGGTAAGCATGTTTTCATTACTTAAGACACTCTCAGCTATGGTTTAGCACTTTATGCATTTATATAAAGTTCTAAATATATGTATTGTACTTATATTTGCCATGAGTCAGGTTCATGAATTTCCTTCTGCAGACTGTCAGTTTCATATTTGGGGAATATTAACATTTTAAGAAATTTATTTCTTACCTGGGGTTTAGTCTTTTTTTCAATTGACTACTTCTTGCAATTGCGGGTATTAGGCCTGCGGGTGCGTCAAATGCTAAACTTTATTGCGTCATTCTTGGCGCGAAAATATTTTTGCAGCGAAAAAATACGTTTATGACGCAACTTCATCATTTCCGGCGTCATACGTGACGCCGAGACTTTTCACACGGCGGTGTCATTAGTGATGCAAGTGTGTCATTTCCGGTTATTTTTGGCGCCAAAAAAAGTTTACGTTACGTTGTGCGTCATACTTGGTGCCAAACTTTTTCATTATTTCAATACCCCTTTTATGTTTGCCTCTTGCTTTTTTCTCTATCAGAGGCCTATGCTATTGCATTTTTCCCCATTCCTGAAACTGTCATATAGGAAATAGATAATTTTGCTTT
This sequence comes from Bombina bombina, assembly GCF_027579735.1. Taxonomy (NCBI): domain Eukaryota; kingdom Metazoa; phylum Chordata; class Amphibia; order Anura; family Bombinatoridae; genus Bombina; species Bombina bombina. The sequence continues at coordinate 1,067,406,652 of NC_069502.1, forward strand.
ATATGTTGTTTTTTCTCTTACATTGTGCAAGATGTCCCAATCTGCTCCTGTCTCAGAAGTTTCTGCTGGAACATTGCTGCCTGACATTGGTTCTACCAAAGCTAAGTGCATTTGTTGTAAAATTGTAGAAATTATTTCACCGAATGTCATTTGTAATAGTTGTCATGATAAACTTTTACATGCAGATAGTGTTTCTATCAGTAATAGTACATTGCCAGTTGCAGTTCCTTCAACTTCTAATGTGCATGATATACCTGTAAATTTTAAAGAATTTGTTTCTGATTCTATTCTGAAGGCTTTGTCTGCATTTCCACCTTCTAATAAACGTAAAAGGTCTTTTAAAACTTCTCATTTAGCTGATGAAATTTCAAATGACCAACAACATAATAATTTATTCTCTTCTGATGAGGATCTATCTGAGACAGAAGATCCTTCCTCAGACATTGACACTGACAATCTACTTATTTATTTAAAATAGAGTATATGCGTTCTTTATTAAAAGAAGTGTTAATTACATTGGATATTGAGGAAATCAGTCCTATTGACGTTCAGTCTAATAAACGTTTAAATGCTGTTTTTAAACCTCCTGTGGTTTCTCCAGGGGTTTTTCCTATTCCTGAGGCTATTTCTGATATGATTTCTAGGGAATGGAATAAGCCAGGTACTTCTTTTATTCCTTCTTCAAGGTTTAAAAAATTGTATCCTTTACCAGCAAAATCTATAGAGTTTTGGGAAAAAATCCCCGAAGTTCCCCCGGGCTATTTCTACTCTTGCTAAACGTACCACTATTCCTATGGAAGATAGTACTTCCTTTAAGTATCCTTTAGATAGGAAGCTTGAATCTTATCTAAGGAAGGCCTATTTATATTAAGGTCATCTTCTCAGATCTGCTATTTCTTTGGCTGATGTTGCGGCTGCATCAACTTTCTGGTTGGAGAATTTAGCGCAACAAGAATTGGATTCTGACATATCTAGCATTATTTGCTTACTGCAACATGCTAATCATTTTATTTGTGATGACATTTTTGATATTATCAAAATTGATGTTAGATCCATGTCTTTAGCTGTATTAGCTAGAAGAGCTTTGTGGCTTAAATCTTGGAATGCTGATATGACATCTAAATCTAGATGATTACTATCTCTTTCTTTCAAAGGTAATACTTTATTTGGATTCTATTATTTCAACTATCACTGGGGGAAAAGGAGTTTTTTCTGCCTCAGGATAAAAACCCTAAGGGTAAATCTAAGGCTTCTAACCGTTTTCATTCCTTTCGTCAGAATAAGGAACAAAAACTCAATCCTCCCCCCAAGGAATTTGCTTCCAATTGGAAGCCTTCCTCAAATTGGAACAAATCCAAGCCATTTAGGAAACCAAAGTCAGCCTCTAAGTCCGCATGAAGGTGCGGCCCTCATTCAAGCTCAGCTGGTAGGGGGCAGATTAAGGTTTTTTAAGGATTTTTGGATAAAATCTGTCCAAAATCATTGGATTCAGAGCATTGTCTCTCAAGGGTATCGAATAGGATTCAGAGTAAGACCTCCTGTGAGAAGATTTTTTCTCTCACGTATCCCTGTAAATCCAGTAAAAGCTCAGGCTTTTCTGAAGTGTGTTTCAGACCTGGAGTCTTCAGGGGTAATCGTGCCAGTTCCTCCTCAGGAACAAGGTTTGGGGTTTTATTCAAACCTATTCATTGTACCAAAGAAACCAGTTCTGGATCTGAAAATTTTGAATCGTTATGTAAGAGTACCAACTTTCAAGATGGTGACTAGAAGGACTATTCTGCCTTTTGTTCAGCGAGGACATTATATGTCCACAATAGACTTGCAGGATGCATACCTTCATATTCCGATTCATCCAGAACACTATCAGTTTCTGAGATTCTCTTTTCTAGACAAGCATTACCAATTTGTTGCTCTTCCATTTGGCCTAGCAACAGCTCCAAGAATCTTTTCAAAGGTTCTGGGTGCCCTACTATCTGTAATCAGAGAACAGGGTATTGCGGTGTTTCCTTATTTGGACGATATCTTGGTACTAGCTCAGTCTTTACGTAATGCAGAATCTCACACGAATCAACTAGTGTTGTTTCTTTGGAAACATGGTTGGAGGATCAATTTACCAAAAAGTTTCTTGATTCCTCAGACAAGGGTCACCTTTTTAGGCTTCCAGATAGATTCAGTGTCCATGACTCTGTCTCTAACAGATAAGAGACGTTTAAAATTGGTCGCAGCATGCCGGCACCTTCAGTCTCAGTCATTCCCTTCAGTGGCTATGTGCATGGAAGTTTTAGGTCTCATGACTGCAGCATCGGACGCGATCCCCTTTGCTCGTTTTCACATGAGACCTCTACAGCTCTGTATGTTGAATCAATGGTGCAGGGATTATAAAAAGATATCACAATTAATATCCTTGAATCCCAATGTACGACACTCTCTGACATGGTGGATAGATCACCATCGTTTGGTTCAAGGGGCTTCTTCTGTTCGGCCAACCTGGACTGTGATCTCAACAGATGCGAGTCTTTCAGGTTGGGGAGCTGTTTGGGGATCTCTGACAGCACAAGGGGTTTGGAAATATCAAGAGGCGAGATTACCAATAAATATTTTAGAACTCCGTGCAATTCTCAGGGCTCTTCAGTTCTGGCCTCTGCTAAAGAGAGAACCGTTCATTTGTTTTCAGACAGACAATATCACAACTGTGGCTTATGTCAATCATCAGGGTGGGACTCACAGGCCCCAAGCTATGAAAGAAGTATCTCGGATACTTGCTTGGGCGGAATCCAGCTCCTGTCTATTCTCTGTGGTGCATATCCCAGGTGTAGACAATTGGGAGGCGGATTATCTCAGCCGCCAGACTTTACATCCAGGGGAGTGGTCTCTCCATCCAGATGTGTTTTCTCAGATTGTTCAGATGTGGGGTCTTCCAGAGATAGATCTCATGGCCTCTCATCTAAACAAGAAACTTCCCAGATACCTGTCCAGGTCCAGGGCTGTTCAGGCAGAAGCAGTGGATGCGCTGACACTTCTTTGGTGTTATCATCCTGCTTACATCTTCCCGCCTCTAGTTCTCCTTCCAAGAGTGATCTCCAAAATCATCATGGAACAGTCTTTTGTGTTGCTGGTGGCTCCAGCATGGCCACACAGGTTTCGGTATGCGGATCTGGTTCGGATGTCCAGTTGCCCGCCTTGGCCACTTCCATTACGGCCAGACCTACTATCTCAAGGTCCGTTTTTCTATCAGGATCTCAAATCATTAAATTTGAAGGTATGGAAATGGAACGCTTAGTTCTACGTCATAGAGGTTTCTCTGACTCAGTGATTAATACTATGTTACAAGCTCGTAAATCTGTCTCTAGACAGATTTATTATAGAGTTTGGAAGACTTACATTTCATGGTGTTCTTCTCATAAATTCTCCTGGCATTCTTTTAGAATTCCTAGAATTTTACAGTTTCTTCAGGATGGTTTGGATAAGGGTTTGTCTGCAAGTTTCTTGAAAGGACAAATCTCCGCTATTTCTGTTTTATTTCATAGAAAGATTGCTATACTTCCTGATATACACTGTTTTGTAAAGGCTTTAATTCATATTAAGCCTGTCATTAAGTCAATTTCTCCTCCTTGGAGTCTTAATTTGGTTCTGAAGGCTTTACAGGCTCTTCCATTTGAACCTATGCATTCTTTAGACATTAAACTACTTTCTTGGAAAGTGTTGTTTCTTTTGGCCATCTCTTCTGCTAGAAGAGTTTCTGAGTTATCTGCTCTTTCTTGTGAGTCTCCTTTTCTGATTTTTCATCAGGATAAGGCAGTTTTGCTGACTTCTTTTACATTTTTACCTAAGGTTGTGAATTCTAACAACATTAGTAGAGAAATTGTTGTCCTTTCCTTATGTCCTAATCCTAAGAATTCTTTGGAGAGATCCTTACATTCTTTGGATGTATTAAGAGCTTTGAAATATTATGTGGAAGCTACTAAAGATTTCAGGAAGTCTTCCAGTCTATTTGTTTTATTTTCTGGTGATAGGAAAGGTCAGAAGGCTTCTGCTATTTCCTTGGCTTCTTGGTTGAAACTTTTGATTCATCAAGCTTATTTGGAGTCGGGTCAGGCCCCGCCTCAGAGAATTACAGCTCATTCTACTAGATCAGTCTCCACTTTGTGGGCTTTTAAGAATGAAGCTTCAGTTGATCAAATTTGCAAAGCAGCAACTTGCTCCTCTTTGCATACATTTACTAAATTCTACCGTTTTGATGTATTTGCTTCTTCGGAAGCAGTTTTTGGTAGAAAAGTTCTTCAGGCAGCTGTTTCAGTTTGATTCTTCTGCTTTTGATTTAAGTTTTTTCTTTCAAAAATGAAAATAAACTTATTTTTTTTGGGTTGTGGATTAATTTTTTCAGCGGAATATGGCTGTTTTTATTTTTATTCCCTCCCTCTCTAGTGACTCTTGAGTGGAAGATCCACATCTTGGGTATTGATATCCCATATGTCACTAGCTCATGGACTCTTGCCAATTACATGAAAGAAAACATAATTTATGTAAGAACTTACCTGATAAATTCATTTCTTTCATATTGGCAAGAGTCCATGAGGCCCACCCTTTTTATGGTGGTTATGATTTTTTGTATAAAGCACAATTATTTCCAAATTTCCTTTGTTTCCAAATTTCCTTTGTTGATGCTTTCTACTCCTTTCTTTATCACCCCACTGCTTGGCTATTCATTAAACTGAATTGTGGGTGTGGTGAGGGGTTTATTTATGTATTTTGAGGTTTGGGAAACTTTGCCCCCCCTGGTAGGATTGTATATCCCATATGTCACTAGCTCATGGACTCTTGCCAATATGAAAGAAATGAATTTATCAGGTAAGTTCTTACATAAATTATGTTTTTTTCAGCCAGCTCAGCCTCATTGTTTCCTATGGGGAAATCATGCACGAGCACGTTTTGCCAGTTTACCGCTACCGTAAGCAACGCTGGTATAGAGGTGAGATGTGGAGCAAAATTTTGCTCAACGCTCACTTTTCAGAGGCTAACGCTGGCTTGCAGAAAACCTGTAATACCAGCGTTGTCTTAAGTGAGCGGTAAGAAAAAAAGGAGCATTAGCACCGCACACCATTACCGACAAAAACTCGTAATCTTGCCGTAAGGTAGCTACAAGGTAGCTACAATATAACTAATAGTAACAATGTAGCTAGCTTAGGTTTTATTTTTATTTCACAGGTAAGTTTGTATTTATTTAGACTAGTTAGTAAATAGCTATTTACTAACTACCTAGTTAAAATAAATACAAACTTACCTGTGAAATAAAACCTAACCTGCCTTACACTAAAACCTAACATTACAAAAAATAAATAAAAAACCTACTATTACAAGAAATAAAAAACCTACCATTACAAAAAATAAAACTGTATCCAAATAAATAAAGATTATTCCTATTCTAATACCCTTTTACAAAAAAACCCACATCAAAATAAAAAAACCTAATCTAGAATAAACTACCAAGGGCCCTTAAAAGGGTCTTTTGGGGGGCCCTTAAAGGGGCATTTTGTACGGCATTGCCCTGAGTTAAACAGCTCTTTTGCTCCAAAAAAAAAATACAAACACCCCATAACACTATACAAACCCCCACCACACAAACTACCAAGGGTCCTTAAAAGGGCCTTTTTAGGGGACCCTTAAAATGGCCATTTGTAGGACATTGCTCTAAGTTAAACAGCTCTTTTGATAAAAAATAAAAACACCCCCTAAAAATATAAATTACACAAAATAAAAAACAAATTATTGAAAATAAAAAAATATTCTAATACCCATAAAAAACACCACAAAATAAAAAAAACTAATCTAGAATAAACTACCTATTGCCTTAAAAGGCCTTTTGTAGGGCATTGCTCTAAAGGTAGCACTAGCATTACAAACCCCCACCCCCCCAACCCACAAAATAAAAAAAACTATCTAAAAAAAAACCTAAGCTACCCATTGCCCTGAAAAGGGCATTTCTATGGGCATTGCCCTTAAAAGGGCATTTAGCTCGTTTACTGCCAAGACCCTAAACTAAAAAAACTAGCTTAGGTTTTTTTTAGAATGAGTTTTTTTTTTTTATTTTAGGGGGTTGGTTGGGTGGTGGGTTTTACTGTTAGGGGTCTTTGTGTTTTTTACAGGTAAAAGAGCTGATATCTTTGGGGCAATGCCCCACAAAAGGCCCTTTTAAGGGCCATTGGTAGTTTATTGTAGGCTAGGGTTTTTTTTTATTTTAGGGGGGCTTTTTTATTTTGATAGGGCTATTAGATTAGGTGTAATTCATTTTTATGTTGGATAATTTTGTTTGTTATTTTCCGTAATTTAGTGTTTGTTATTTTTTGTAACTTAGTATTTTTTTGTTTTTGTATTTAGATACTTTGTAATTTGTAAATGAGTAGTGTTAGTATTTTTTTAATATGTAGTTTAGTTTAATTTAATTTAATTGGTAGTTAGTTTAATGTTAGTTTAATTATTATATTAGTTTAATTGGTAGTTTAAACTAAGTTTTTTTTTTAATTTGACAGGTAAGTTTTAATTTAATTTAAGATAGGGACATTGTAATTTTAATATAAAGTTAGGGGGTTGTTAGGTTTAGGGGTAAATAGTTTAATTTAGTTTATTTCGATGTGGGGGTTTAGGTGTTAATAGTTTAGCTTAGTATATTTCATTGTGGAGGGGTTAATAGATTTAGTATAGTGGCGGCGGTGTAGGGCTTAATAACTTTAGTATAGTGGGGGCGATGTGGGCGGACGGCAGATTAGGGTTTAATAATGTTTAAATAGTGTTTGCGATGTGGGAGGGTGGTGGTTTAGGGGTTAATAACTTTAGTATAGTAGTGAGGATGTCAGGGAGCGGCAGAATAGGGGTTAATATTTTTTAAAGTGGCAGCAATATCGGGAGCGTCAGATTAGGGGTTAATATATTTAATATAGTGTTTGCGATGCAGGAGGGCCTCGGTTTAGGGGTTAATAGGTAGTTTATGGGTGTTAGTGTACTTTTTAAAACACAATAGCTTTGTAGCGTAAAACTCATAACTACTGACTTTAGATGGAGGTGCAGATCTTGTAGTTTTAGACTGTAACGCTCGCTTTTTATCCAGAACGCAAAACTCGTAATACTGGCGCTATGGGAATCCCATGAAAAAAAAGTCATTTTTGGGAGTGCGGTACAGGCTAAAAGACTTACGGTACACCTTTACCGACAAGACTTGTAATAGCTGTGTTAGGGAAAATTATGCGTTATAGGCCACAACACTGCTATTTGACTCATAATGCAAAACTTGTAATCTAGGTGATTGTTCTTTTGGTTATTGCAGTTAAAATGTGGCTCACTTTACCATTCCACTAATAATTATTTTAAACGTCCGATAGTTGCATGATTGAAGAGTGGACTCCCCTCCTATTGAGTCTACATATGTCCTTTTCCCAGATATGGTTTGCTCATCTTGAATTGAACATTGCACTGATATGACAAATCTTCCTGATATACTGTATGTATTGAAAACAAATAAATGCTTGAGCCATGACAGTACAATGAAGTGCCCACATTTACAACCATCAATGGAGCCTGTGGATACTGAGCAATCGTCTGCTATTGGCTGAATAATTTAAATATCCACATAATTATGATTTGTAACTTATACACCTAATTATAACAAAATTAGGTAACAGGATTGAAAACCTAACAGCTAACAACTAACTCGCCTATGTATCCCTGTATTTTCCATCAAAAGGATATAGTTTAGCAGGAAGTCCGCATGGATTACAGATTTTTGATGACTTTTGAAGCTTTAATGTCAGCAAATATATCAATCTACAGACCCTGTGACAAACAGAAAGTATAGTATCAGTATTCAGTAATGAGCAACCTCAGTGTACACATCAGCTTTTTAGACATCCTACTTCCAAAGACCACTACTTTGACATCATAACTTTCTTAGTAACTTCCATAAAGATATTTAACTATGATCTGTTGCAATTGGAATATTATAATATTTCATTTTTGTAATTTCCTACAAAAACCAAGGGGATCAATAATAAACATCAGAATTAGTATACCAGGCATGTTCATTTATCTTGGGACAAATATGAGTAGACAAATAGGAATAAGACTGAAATGGGCATTTAATTAAATTTTTTATGTTTATTAGCCGCATTTATTTAGTTTACTTTCAGCACTTTCTGCGCCAAAAAAACGGGCAGAGAACACTTGCAATCCCATGTCCAAGAGGAGTATGAGATATTCAGGACAACCACTACCACAACAAGTAGCAGCAACAGCAGCAGCAATAATAGCAGTAAGGGTTGACTAAGCCTGCCCATAAAACAAAAGCAGACAGTGATGGGAATAAAAGGTGAAGGTGATGAATTGACATTGTTTGGCTCCAAGCCTAGTAGTAGGATATTGAAGGTGCCCAAGGTTACCAAGCAACCTCATGGTACACATCAGCTTTTTAGACATCCTACTCCCAAAAAAAAACCTCCCAAAAACACCTGTACCAGTGTTAGGCCTAATGCAACCATCAGTTCTACCATTGCCAGTTCTGCCACTCTCCTGATTCCCTCCATTTTTTGTTAGCAGCAGACGGTTGGGTTTATCACAATCTGAAAACCGGTATCCGAGCAATCACAGCAGCAGTATGGCAAACATTGCAGAAGATATAGATGACCTTTTTTACAAAGCAGTCAGGGAGAAGATGATGTATCGAGTAGGTTTACCCAATCTTTGTTTTGGGCGATGAGGCTATTGATGTGACTCCCACAATGTCTGCTCTGGACCAGGAGGAACTTGAATATGATTCTGAGAAGATAGAAGAGGAGGAAAAGATGTCACCACAGAGTTCCTGCATGACAGGTAGCAGTAGCACAACTTTATCCTTGCTTTTAGACCAGCAATTTCCACCTGTATTATCTCCCTCTCCATCGCCACTATCTTCCCTTGCTGTAGAGCAGCCAGTTCCTACAGCATCCTCACTCACTACTCATGTTTCTAGTTCCACTAGTAGTGCAATCTCTGTCAGCACTAGAATCACTGGTAGTTACACCACCACCAAAACCACCACTAGGAAAGGAACAAGTGTTCTTTGAAGGGCAGAGAAAATTAGTGGTAAAACATCTCAAACCACTGGCAAGGATACCTCAACAGTGGTAGAAAGACTGGCAGAGGCAGCAACTGCTTAACTTCAAACAAAGTTGTGGGACCACATTGTTAGCATTGAAGATGGCTGTTTTGCTAAGTGGAAATTGTGTGGCAAAGAGGTTAGCTATTGGAGAGAGTTGGGTCATTTCATTAGTTCTGAGATAAGCCAACAACTGTAGGTTAGCAACTTTACTAGAATGGAAAAGGCAGGGCTTCCCCAGCACCATCTTAAGCAAGACATAACTACTAGGTGGAATTTGTCTTTGGATACACCGGAACATATCTGAGGAGAGCAGCTATGTTTTGCTTAAAAACAGCAGACTGTTTGTTGGAACCCTCTGAAGCCCACTCAAGAAATGGAAGTACAAGTGCCTCAGACATGGTGTCTCCCCCTCCCTAGGAGGTGTTTTTTTTTAAAGTTTATGTATTGTGAGTTCAACCTAGCTCAGTAACTCTGCTGCCTGCTGCAGCTTGCACTCCTGCTCCTGCACATCCAGCTCTGAATATGTCATCATCCATCAATGTCAGATCTTCAGTGAACTGCTGGCCATTGTGCCCAAAGGGCTCTAGGCACATGTTTGTCCTCCTTCCTTGGAGGTGTATTTTTGAGGATTAAGTACTGTGAGGTCCCATTAGTTCAGTAGCTCTGCTGCTGCTGTAGCTGCCACTCTTGCTCATACTCTTCCTGCTCCATGGTGGTTATCATTCATCAATGCCAAATGCTCAGGGAAATGCTGGCCCGCGGAGGTTTATTTTTGAGGTTTATGTACTGTATGGCATATCTAGTTACATTCAGTTACTCTGATGTCTGCTTTTGCTGCTACCACTCGTCACTTCTGCCCTTCTTGCCCCATGGTGGTCATCATCTGTCAATGGCAAATCCTCAGGGATCTGCAGGTCATTGTATCCAAGGGGCTCTAGGCATGTGTTTGTCTGCCTCCTCCCTTGGAGGTGTATTTTTGAGGGTTATGCACTGTGTTACATTCAGTAAGTCTGCTGTCTGTTGCTGTTGCTCCTCCCCTTTTTGTCCATAGTGGTCTTCATCTGCCACTGCCCAATTTGACAAAACTGCTGGCCGCTGTGTCCAAGGCTTTCCAGGTACATTTTTGTCCTCCTCTCTTGGAGGTATTGTTTGGGGGTTTGTGTACCAGAGGCCTACTCTGCTGCCACTCCTGTTCCTGCCCTTCCTGCTCCTCATCAATTAAAGTCAAAGATCATAGCAAACTATTGCCCACTGTATCCAAGGGGCTCGAAGCACGTGTTTTTCCTATTCCCTTGGAGTTGGATTTTTGGGGTTTGAATACCTAGTTCAAAATGCTGCACCTGATGCTGCCTCTCCTGCTATTTCTGCTCTATAGTGGTCACCATTAGTTAAAGTAAAAAAATCATAGCAAACTGTTGGCCACTGTGTCTAAGGGAATCTAAGCATATGTTTTCCTTCTTCCTTCAACTTGGATTTTTGAGGTTTGTAAACCAGAGACCTACCTAGTTCAGTAACTCTGCTTCCTGCTACTGCCTCTCCTGCTTCTACCCTTCCTGCTATGTGGTAGTCATCATCTGAAGCTGCCTAATCCTAAAGGAACTTCTGGCCGTTGTGTCCAAGGGACTCTAAACACATGTCTCTTCTCCTCTCTTGATGGTGTATTTTTTAGGTTTTTGTACTGCACGGCCAACCTAGTTCGGTAAGCCTGCTCCCTGCTGATGCTGCTGCCACTTCCTGCTCTGTGGTGGTCATCATCTGTCAATGCCTAGTTCTCAGGGAACTACTTGCCACTGTGTCCAAGGGTCTCTAGGCACGTGTTTTTTTGGGGTTTGTGTACCGCAGGCCTACCTAGGTCAGGATCTCTGCTGTCTGCTGCTGCCTCTCATGAGGGAAATGAAAAGGAATGAGAGAGTTTAAAAATTAGTAAGATTATACAGAACGGTTGCAGTTGTGGGAAGTGAACGGTTAGAAGGGGGTACACTAGAGTGATGGAAAAAGGCTGGTGAAAAATTTATATTATTGTAATTATGAAATGCTTTAAATTCAATTTATTGTTTGAATTCTCTTTGTAAAAATTGCTCTAATTCCTGTATGTTCTTGTGTCCCAGTTAGCATTAAATCTTTCAGTTTTTTTACCTTTCCAAGCAGTGTAATTTTGTTGCTAAAAGTAATATTTTGTGGACTTCCCATAGGCGCTACTGTAACTGAATAAATTTTGTTTTGAATGAATTTTTTAACTAAAAATTCAGCTGGACAGAACACAAATGCAAACAAAATTTTGACAACCCAGATCAGTTTGAACTAAAACTTTCAGATGAACCAATTGTTTTGCCTTTGCATATGTCTATAAGATACTATGGGCCTTATGTACTAACCAGCGTGTGGATAAGATTCTCAATTTGAGAAGTTGTCCGCACTCCTTCACTGCATACGGGCAATGGATCTGTTTGTCTTCCCCAATTCATAGGTGGTGAAGAGTGTAAGAAGCAGACGTCTAATGACTGCTGCGTCTTAGACTGCAGAAAGCATGCTTGCATGTGCAAACCTGCCCCACATATAAACACATATTAACACATAAATATATACAGTATGTATAAAAGCATATACATTAACAGTGAAAACACAGTCCCCATAGACCGTAATGTATTTTTTTCTAACACCCCACATCCCTTCACTTAAAGGGACATTCCGGTCAAAATTTAAAGATGAAAACATCTTTCTCTGTCTCTGCATGGGATGTGAAGCATAACTAGATATCCTCCAGGTGCTAGTATTTTAAATACTGCAGCTGCTCAGAGTACCAGTGGGGGTTGTATCATGTCATCAATTTACAAATTGAGTCATTACCATATGGTACAAGCATCTTTGGCTCTCTCAGCAAGTGCTGTGTTTAAAATGCTGGTGAAGAGTGCATACTTAAATACACTTTTGAAATGGCTATAACTTTTATTAGAATCATTTTTGCTAATACATGTATATTACAAAATTGCTTATATTCAAAACTGAAATACACCCATGTGAATTCCAATTTTGTCTGGAATGTCCCTTTAAACTCCTTATAACTGCTTTGTGCGGTTTTTAAAAAATAAAATAAAAATAAAGATGTTCATAATTTTTAATTAATAAAAGGAACTGCCTACTTTATTTTGGGAGCAAATGGAGCATTAACCAGCCACTTGTAATGGCTGGTTATTTAACGTGCTTCCGTAAACGGGCAAATTTTCCCCTTTACGGACGCACGCTAACATAGCGCTTCACTTGTAATATAGCCCTATATTTATAAGATGCATGACAACAGCCTGGAGTAAATTTTAAAGTGACAGTGTACATCAGAATGTTTACTGTTTAAAAAGATAGATAAACCAACACAATTATATTAATACACTTTTTACCTCTGTGATTACCTTGTTTCTAAGCCTCTGCAAACTGCCCCCTTATTTAAAGGGACACTGAACCCACATTTTTTTCTTTCATGATTCAGATAGAGCATGACATTTTAAGCAACTTTCTAATTTACTCCTATTATCAAATTTTCTTAATTCTCTTGGTATCTTTATTTGAAATGCAAGAATATAAGTTTAGATGCCGGCCCATTTTTGGTGAACAACCTGGGTTGTTCTTGCTGATTGGTGGATAAATTCATTCAGCAATAGGTGAACAACCTGGGTTGTCCTTGCTGATTGGTGGATAAATCCATCCAGCAATAGAAACATGCTGTCCAGAGTTCTAAACCAAAAAAAAAAACTTAGATGCCTTATTTTTCAAATAAAGATAGCAAGAGAACGAAGAAAAGTTCATAATAGGAGTAAATTAGAAAGTTGCTTAAAATTGCATGCTCTATCTGAATCACAAAAGAAAAAATGGTGGTTCAGTGTCCCTTTAAGTTCTTTTGACAGACTTGCATTTTAGCGAATCAGTGCTGGCTCCTGGGTAACTCTGTGTGCAAAAGCACAGTCTTATCTATATGACACACATGAACTAATGCCCTCTAGTGGTGAAAAACTGTCAAAATGTTTTTAGATTAGAGGCGGCCGTCAAGGTCTAAGAAGTTAGCATATGAGCCTACCTAGGTTTAGCTTTCAACTAAGAATACCAAGAGAACAAAGCAAAATTGGTGATAAAAGTAAACTGGAAAGTTGTTTAAATTGACATGCCCTATCAGAAGCATGAACGTTTATTTTGGACTAGACTGTCCCTTTAAGTTGATTTAAATGTTTTCCTTCTGCCATTTTTAACACCTTAAATATAGTTTACAAACAAAAAAAACATTAAGTACAATTAGATGCTTAGCTAGTTTGCTCAAATATAATTGTATATTTTGTAAATATATGCAGAAAAACTACCTTAAATTTGCAGTGAAATGTAATAGCAAACACTATCCAAATAGTTACATTATTTGAAATCTTCCCATTAGTATTTAGCAATAAGCAATGTGTTTTGATGTTATTTCTCAAGAGGCTTACATGAGTTACCATATGTCCTTTTGGCTCTCACTGTAGTCTTCTATCAGGGAAAATGGATAGAGGACATTTTTTTCTGGTGATCAAAATTGTTCCCAGAAGAGTTTTTATATTTTAGTCACCAAGGTTTACTGTGGCCTGCTTTCTCAGGTCATCTAGTCTCTTGCATTGTTCCATGAGTTTAAAAATAGCCTGGCATACTTCCCAGCACCTAATGTAACTATATCATGCAATATTAATGCACTTTGTAAAGTATACTTGCTGAATACACAAAGCTCTGCAGCAACTATACAGCAATTACATGTTTTATATTTGTGTTTGGAGAATTATACCATGGCTACCATATATATATATATATATATATATATATATATATATATATATATATATATATATATATATATATATATATATATATATATATATTCATACACACATATTTACTTGTAGAAAACAGGCACTCACTGGTCTTAAGTCTCCTAAGTCACCAAAAAATAGTGTGATGTTTTGGGTAGGTACCCCTTCCTTGTGCAAATCACAGACACTCCAGTGGGTGCCTGCTTTCTACAAGTATTCAAGTGTCCCAAAACAGTTGTCTATTGCTTTTGGTGAGAGTGTGTGGTCTTAATTTGAATTTTTCTATTTATCTATCTATCTATCTATCTATCTATCTATCTATCATCTATCTATCATCATATATCTATCATCTATCTATAGCCTCATTCCTACTCATTGTGTTGTTTTATTAATCCATACTAAACAAATACAATAAAGGATTAATAAATAAATCTTTGCTATAGTTCTCTTAGGTGTGGTCTAACTGGATTATGGAACAAGACAAACATATTTTAATAATTTTTTTCATGCTTCTCATTTAAAAAAAAAAAAAAAATAGATTGGTAACATCATATGGCATCTTAATTTCTATTGTCCAAAACAAATCATGATTATTACATTGTCACTACCTTTTAACAATGATCTTGTTAGGAACAATGGATATTTTTTTTTTTTTATATAAAGTTTTTTTATTGAGGTTTTAAAGAAAAAAAAAAAAGACATACAGAAACCAAAAAGACATTAACATTCCTGGAGCCTACGATTTGTAGCACAATTCTAGGGAATGTAAATACCATTAACATACATAATAACAAAATAGATGTCATATTGGTGTACACAAGAAATAGAAACCAAGTATCTATCATTGAGTCATAAAAAGACCAGCTGATGTCTTGTGCTCTGCGAATGGATTTTCATAGAAGCTCCTCTGGTAAAGAAAAAATAACTGATAAGCCATATCTATGTTAAGTCTAAATGGAAATGACCTCATTTTTTATAATAAGGATAATATAGTGGAAACTATAACTCAGGCCTGTGATGGACTACATGGAAGAGAGAGCTTATGAAGACTGGTGTTATCTCAAGAGAAGGGCATAGAAGAACAAATAGGTCCATGAGAACTGGAAGGTGTATGGATGGATGGTGAGTATAGTTTGTGAGCAGGGTAATAGGTAGAGGGATACAGCGGACGAGAGCCGCTCAAAAAGGGAAGGGGGGTCTTATACGGGTTAGATCTAAACATGGATGGACTGTGAGTATTATAAGGAGGAGAGAGATATAAGTGCTACGAACCTCTTTTCCCTCATTTAAGAGCTTAATTATATTGGAGCAGCTAACTGGGCTTTTAATTAATAGTTGGAGCTATGTGCAGTCTATCTGAGGGTAGCATACAACTATGGGAGTGAGCGAGGTTATGCCGTACAATAGTAGCGAACTAGTGGGTAATGTGCTGAAGTGAGTTGTATGCTATGTTCTTGTGAGGGGAACTGAATAGAATATTTATATGGGTATCTGATTGTGTGGGGACAATGTGTAGTCTAGGAACAGACTTGATGCGTCATAGTTTACTGGTGCTGACTGCCTGCCCTGAAAGAATTCTGTGTCCCAACCACAAAGTAGTACTTGTTGATTCTGCAAATAGAAATTGAAATTGAATAGGTGCTATGTCTACTGATGTTTCCTCCTGAAACCAAGGACATAACTAAGGGTACCCAGACTGTATAAAAGTTAAGGGAAGGGATCTGAGTTATCGGTGAAATAGCCAATATATTAAAGTGGTAGGGCAGAGGATAGCTCTATAGTTATGAATAATGTGTGATAGTGTAGTACATAAAATCACACTCCCTATCTAGAAGTTATGTGTGAGGTAGCAACTAAACATGTATAGAGATAATTGGGACCAATTCTTTCCCTGTGGAGCTACTACGAAGATGTTACAAGACTACCAGAGCTACGGTGAGATAGAAAGCCAAAGGAGGTTGTGCTAACCTCTATGGAGACCTAGGGTTCGGAAAAAATAAAAGCAATGCAACAAATGATAGAGTAACCCTCATAATGAATAAACAGAATCAGTCCTATATGTATATACAAAACAGCTTGAGACACTGATCATGTATGAACAGTTGAGCTGATCACTGATGCAGTTAAAAACACTGATAGGCACTCTAAGTTAATTAAACATGAAGTCTGAGGCACCAATAATACACACAGTACAGTATTAAGTAATGCAATATCTTAACTCTGGATAGGAAAAATAAAGCTAAACTCTATTAACATTTTTTTAAAAAGAGAGGAAAAATAAAATACAGAAACTATTAGCTTGCATATAAAATAACATGCGGTCTAGTTAGGGAGTCAGTTTAATTCAGCTTACCCCCATACAATAACTATTTATCCACATATTCAACCGACTCCGCATTTTTGCGGCTGAGTCAGATCAGGTGTGAAGTCCCAAGAGGACAGGGTCAAACTATATAGGAATTGCCACAAGCTAAGCACAAGTTCTGGGGGGCTAGAAAAATCGCTTATATTAGTAGATGTCCAGCGTTTAAGTAGAAACTGTCTTGTAGTTCCTCCTGTGTAGCGTTGAGTGTTTCCCTGTCTCCCCCGAGTTACTGCACTATTAGCTCCTTCACTCACAGAGCTGGGACTAGCGTTTTTGCTTACCGGGAGGTCGGCCGCCCTAACCCGGTTCTCAACTGTCCTAAAGTTCTCGTTTGGTCCCCAGTCCTGCAAAGTTTCTGAGGGGCAGCGTACATCATCCGAGTCCTCAAGAATCATCTTGGGTGAAGTAGTTTTTTGTACTGCTGCTGCTTTGCTTGTTCCGAGGTGGGGGAGTCTAATCCAAGCTGGCGTGATATGTTGGGAGCCGTCACTCTCTCTGAGACCCTCTTGTTGCGCAGTATCATGTACTTCTGTCGCCATCTTGTCTATGTAACTGCCTTGAATAAGGGGTGTAGCTCTCAAAATGTCTTTAAGTTCCATATGTCTGCTGGCCATCCGATGAGCCATATTCTTAAAAAGTGCTTTAATTAGCTCACATTGGTCCTCCTCCATTTCTTAAATGTTGTACCCGGGGGGGGGGGGGGAAGATGTTGAATAAACTTGGCCGGTTCCTCCGCTTTCGAAAGGCTGGTGTATTTACCTATGTACTCAGAGGAGTCCGGTCTTAGAAAATGTGCACATGAGTGGTGTGCCGATAACCCCCAGCACAGGGGGGGGGGGGGGGGTGCTGAGGACCTGCACAGCTATAAGCCGTCAAAGAATTCGATAGTTTAGGGTTATGAAGCGTAAGATGTTTATGTAGACAGGATCAATCTTGGAAGTTCTCACCTAGCGTGAATTGTAGGCTGTGCTCCACAACAACTGTGCTAGAAGGCAGATCGCGGACCATGAGGTTCACTGCAGAGAACCTCACATGCTCCAGTTTTACAAAACTTTCGGCTAATACATTTTTCTCTGCTGATGCTCTTTGATATTGGTCGTCCGTGGGGCAGTTTATAAGTTGATATGTGGCGATTCAGAGCTGTCTCAACTCGATATAGCTGCTTCTGAATCGGAGCTCTGAGTTTAAGCGTCCATCTTGGTTGTCTTCTAGGCACCACCCCCAACAATGGGTATTTTAAAGGGAAAGGAAAGGCATAATTAGACATTCTTGATTTAGACAGAGCATACAATTTTAAACAACTTTCAAATTTACTTCTATTATTTAATTTGCTGACTTCTCTTGCTATCCTTTGCTGAAAGTTTTATCTAGGTAAGCTTAGGAGCAACAAAGAACCTGGGTGCTAGCTGCTGATTGGTGGCTGCATATGTATAACAATTGTCATTGGCTCAGACATGTGTTCAGTTAGCAACCAGTAGTGCATTGCTGCTCCTTTAACAAAGTATACCAAGATAATGAAACAAATTTGATAATAGAAGTAAACTGGAAAGTTGTTTAAAATTGTATGTTCTACCAAAATCATGAAAGAAAAAAATTGTGTTTCATCTCCCTACAGAATGGTTAAATAAGATTTATGCTATTTGAATGTCAGTAGTGAAAAATTGGATGCAATGGAGCTAAGTTCAGTTATAGGGTTTTTTTAAGAACTTTTGCCAGGGTAGTTCATATGAAGTCATACAATTTTTTTAGGGGGTGTTAAGTCCTGCCATATAGTGGACTCGCAGCTAATCTCCAAAGGAGCTGGATTCAAGTTGGTGAGTACAAACTTTGAGGTTTAGCAATTGGGTTTCAGGGTTTCACATGACTTCACGTTGTTTGCAGCTTTTTGCTATGGATGCCATTTCTCTCACCTGTGTTTTCTCCTTGCCTGAAGCAGAATGTGCCACACTGATCACTACTCACAGGCTCCCTCTTATGGCCAAACTGGAGAACATCCCAGAATGATGATGTCATCACTTACTATTAAGTGCCTCAGTCCAGTCTGATTTTGCCCTTGCATTGTCTTTGACTTCTCTGTAAAGTCATGTGTTCCTGACTCCATATATTACCTGGCTTGTTTGACATCCCTTCTGATTCCTGATCCCTGGCTTGTTCCTGACTTTACTGATCTTCGTGTTCCTGACCTCGGCTTATCTGACTACTCGCTTTAGTTCCTGACCTGGCTTGTCTGACTACCAGCTCTGGCTTTGACTCCTGGCTTGTTATTTGGCTTTTGGGCTCGTTAGATTTTTTTTTGTTATTTTTCAATAAAGGTGTGATTAATTTAGCATTTCCAGTCTCTATCTGGTTCCTGGTACCCTGACATTATGCAAGGGCCATGAATCCTGACAATGCTAATAATCCACCTTTGCCCACCATCAATTTGCACTAGCCCTGCAAACCCTTCTGACTCGCACAGCACACTTGTTTCAGAGTGCTCCACAACCTGTTGCTGCTCCTGCTCCTGTTAACGCTACTGTGCCTAGTCCAAACAAGAGTAAGACTGGTTCTTCACCTCTACCCCAGCGTTATGGAGGCAATCCTAATTAGTGTAGGTTTTTTTTAACCAAGTTGGCATATACTTTGAAATGGTAATGTGGGATTTCTCATCCCATTACTCTCTGATATGGCTCTTGCTTGGGCTAATCCTCTGTGGCAGACTAAAAAACATGGGAAATATAATTACCTTGAATTTGTGGCCTCTTATCGAAGGGTATTTGATGTCCTGGCTTGTTCATCCTCTGCTGCCAAACATCTCATGTCCATTCAGCAAGGTACAAGAACTGTAGCTCAGTATGCCATTGAGTTCTATACATTTGCAGCAGAGGTAGGTTGGAATAATGAAGCCCTTGTTGCCACCTTCTCTCATGGACATTCTAATCTGATTAAAGACAAAATTGCTGCCAGAGATTTACCAGAGGATCTTGAGGCCCTGGTGTCTTTTCTAATCGTAATTGACATCAGACAGAGAGAGACCTTCCTTCAAGGAGCACTTGCGGATGCCCCTTGTCCAGTTGGCTCCTATGTTTTTGTGCCCACCCATGCCTCCCTCACCTCCCATGCCTCATGGTTCCAAGACACCAGGTAATGCTGAGCCAATGCAGTTGGGATTCACACACCTCTCCACAGTGCAGAGGGCCTTTAGGAGGCGGGAGGGACTCTGCCTCTAATGAGGGCTACAAGGTCACCTTTTACAGTCTAGTCCCACACCTCTGGGAAATGCTCACACCTAAAGTCCTGTCAGGGACAGATCTTGGGTGGCTTATCCTTGTCCCCTTAACCTCATCTGAGACAGGAGTAGGTGCCCTCTTGTCTCAACATCCTACACCTGAGGGTCCCTTGCATCCCTGTGTTTTCTTCTTTAAGTAATTGTTCTCAGCAGTATGCAACTTCAAAATTGGCGACAGGGAATTTCTGGCCATAATTTTGGCACTCAAGGAATAGAGGCACTTACTTGAAGGTACTAGTATACTGGTGCTCATCCTCACTGACCACAAGAATTTGACTTAACTTTCTGAAGCTAAATGATTGTCGCCCTGACAGGCAAAATTGGAGCTATTTTTGCTTCATTCAATTATTAGGAGTCTGTTCCCACTCCTGTTATACCTCTTTACCATATTTTGGCCACCATACGTACCGATTTGACTTATTGATATCCTGGCCACACAAAGCAATGACCCTCCAGAGAAACCTTGTGGCAAGTGCTTTGTACCTGAGAATCTTCGCATCAAACTATTGCACACTTACCACTACCCTAAAGCCGCAGGTCACCCAGGCAAGAACCAAATTATTTGGCCTGTCTCTTGACAATTCTGGTGGCCAGGTCTTCATTCTGATGTTGCTGCATATGTTGTGTCCTGCTTAGTCTATGCACAGAATAAGACTCCACAACGCCTTCCGGTGGGTCTTTTTCAAACTATAGCCAATGGTGAGCATCCTTGGACACATCTATCCAAGGACTTTATTGTCGACCTTCTGATGATTGTAGGCAGTTTTTCAAAAATGTCACATTGTATTCCCTTGAAGAAGCTTCCAGCCGCTCAGGAGGTTGTATCAATTTTTTCCCGGGAGGTCTTACGTTTACATGGGTTACCCAAGGAGATAGTCTCGGGCCGGGGTAGCCAGTTTGTCTCTAGATTTTGGCGGTCCTTTAGTTCCCAGATGGCGATCCAGCTTTCCTTCTCCTCTGCCTATCATTCTCAATCTAATGGGGCTGAGGAACAGTCTAACCAAGCTCTGGAACAGTTCCTCCATTGCTATGTTTCCATTCATCACAATAATTGGTCTGTTTGGCTCGTTATATTTTTTTTTATATTTTTCAATAAAGGTGTGATTAATTTAGCATTTCACGTCTCTGTTTGGTCCCTGGTACCCTGACAAAGGGTTTATTGTGGGGTAAAAGAGCAATAATCATTTTTTTTTTTTTAGGATACATTTTTTTTAACTTTGTTTTTTTAGTATAAGGTTGTTTTTTTACATTAGGCAAAAAAGCTATGATCACTTATGCCCTTTTCAGACAATTTTTTTTTTTTTTGCCAGTAAGGTTTTTTTTTTTTATAGATTCTTTTTTGGGGGGTTTGGGGGTTAGTTTTATTTTAGTATAGGGATTTTTCAAAAGAGCTTTGCCCGACAAATGCCATTTTCAGGGCAATTTTTTTTTTTTTTTTTTTTTTTAAATATAAGTATTTTTATTGAGGGAATAACAATTTCCAAGACAAAAATAGTTTGCTCATACAAACAAATGACGCATAATACATGATAAGATACATAACGCATACCTAAGAAAAATGAAAATATAAGATACATAACAACATATGCAGAGATAGTACCCCAACACAATATTCATATAGCTGTCCCAAATTGAACTGTAGTGAACTGTGTGAAGGTTAAAAGGCAAACCTGATATCGCCCTCATTTTTCCATCCAATACTGCTGGGGCCACTTTTGGACCCCTGTATTCAAAGTACTGCTCAGAGGGGCTTTAAGTAATGCAGACCTAGTCAAGGCCTGCGTTTTATAGGCTCCTTCCCATGACAGCTAGGACCCCGGGTAGGTCCCTAAAACTAATAATAAAATTGAGGGAAGATGTTCCAGTTGAGCATAAGAACGTTAAATATACAAGTACCAAACGCTGTGTCAGAGATAAAGAACCACATAGACAGTTTCACATATACATATAAAAACAGATAAGTGATATACAAATGAGCTAACATCGATACTAAGATTATGGTGATGTTCCATCTATAGACATTGAACTCAGGATAATATACATAATGAATCTCTTCATTTGTAATCCGGAGAACCATTTTTTCACTTATATAGACAGAAATCACTACATTGGTTCTACGAACAGGGCAGAGACAATATAACTCTGCCAAAAGGGAGTATGGAGGATAAGCTAGTTATCCCTTACCATACATTTGTGAGGGGGGATGGAGGAGGGAGGGAGGGGGGAAGAGGGAGAAAAAGGCGGGAGGAGGGCAAGGGGGGGGGGAGAGGGGAAAAGGAGGGGGGGAGAAGGAGAGGAAGGGAGAGAGGGGGGGGAGAAAGGAGAGGAGGGTAGTGGAGAAGGGGGAACAGTGGGAAGGAGGGGAGTAGGATGTTAAGGGGGGAAGGAGGATGGAAAGGGGGGAAGAAGGGTGGAAGAGGAGGGGGGGGGAGATGGAAAGGGAGGGGGAGAAGGATGGAAAGGGAGGGGGAGGGAGGGGGGGAAGGGAGGGGGGGTGGGAAGGGAGGGGGGGAGGGTGGGAAGGGAGGGGAGGGTGCGAAGCCTAAAATGGTAACTAAGTCCCTCTCAGTGAGCAAACAATGGATCTCAAGCTATATTTAGATGTAAATACTTTCCCTCTTCGTCAGTGCATAATCTCGGGAGGGGACCACAATAAAGATGAGGGGACAGACTTTCTACAGGGTATATATGGAGAAGGGATCACAACCAGACATTTAATAGGGCACTAAGGTCATTAGGTTTAATGGTGACCTGTGCACAAATCAAAATTAACTAGGTTAGTTCAATATTGCTAAATTATATGCTATAAAAGCATCGCTCTCTCCAGCTCTCAGGTTACACACATTAAAAGGTCATAAAAGATAGGCCTACAACATACTGGGGATTAATAGTGTAATGATACACATATATCATTTATAGGTGAAGATCAAACGCCTAGGCAATCCAGAGATGAAGATGTGACTAAAACACTAGACTGACCCTTATTCTCATAAATTCAGCTACTGTGATCTAGATTATGTCATATTCACGTTACCCAGTGTAAAAGCTACATTGCTAAATCAGCCCAAGGACTTCATAAGCGCAGTATATAATGTGCAGTAACTGTGCTCAAATAATTACAGGATTAAAATCATCAGACAACAACTTAATGTCCTGAGACTCAAATCCACTTTTAATAACTCTCCTCAGCCCACTCCTTTCCTGCAGGCTAGCGAAAAAGCTGTACAGCCAGGCTCCCCACATCCAACTGAGGCAAAACCCAATGCTGCTGGTCTCATATGGAAGAGCCTACTCAGGGCCCGAAATGGCTGACCTGTGCTGTCTCTGTCCTGGGAGCCCGCAATCATAGGGACAACCTGAACCCCACGCCCAGCAACCGGGGCTAAATGAAGTAAATTCTCCGCGTAAGTCAGCATGGGGTTGATACCCCCGTTCTCTTGGGGAAATGAGTATAAAGAAAGTTGCCGGTCCTGACAGCCATCTCCAGGCTCCACAAGTCCCGCCACTACAGGCATAGGAATGATTCCCACTGCTGAGTCCGACTGGGCAGGAGATTGCAAGTGATCGGATCCACTTGTTCCCATGAGGATCATATCTTGGCTTAGTTGCAGTGCCTGGCCGGAAAAGCATGGCGTGTTTGTTTGGTGTCTGGCAGAGGCCACCTCCCCCGCCACCATTACCGTAGTAGCCGAGCCCCGACCACTAACAGACTGCATTTTCAGCAAAAGGCTATCAAACCTGGCCAGCATTGCAGTCTCGTAGTCCTCAAATAAAGCTTGTAGTGCGCTCTTAACATCCGCCATCCTGAATAGTGTATAGTTCTCACCAGTGCAGAAGGTAACGCTTCGTAATGCTGTGCAGGGCTAGCTTCTCCCCAGTAGAAAATTAAGTATCCCTTTCTAGTTGTTAATGACCACTTTAGCCTTTATGACATCAGGCTGATATCATTAATCCTCCAGTAGTGAGGGTCCGATTGCGGCAGGCGTTTCACCGGCTCTGGCGATCTCGGCCTGAAGGCCTAACACTGAGATGTTACTAGGGCCTCCGAATTGTCCTTATTCTCACTCACTGTGGGCACATCCGCGGCAACCAGGCTGGTCTTTCAGCTTCAAGGGTGATTTAGGGCAATTGTGTGTGAAGTATTATTAGCTTTTAGCTTGTTTATGCTTAATTATGGCAGGAGCTGTAGTCCCACACGTCTGCTCTGATAGCTAGTTGGCTCCGCCCCCCCTCAGGGCACTTTTTAGAGTAGGTTTTATGTTAAGTATAGTTTTTTATGGGGGCTTTTTTAAGGGGACTTTAGATTTAGGATAGGGTTTTTACTGGTTGGGTTTTTATTTTTGGTAAAGTTTTTAACCGCAAAAACCCCAACGCAAAGTAGCCCACTACACTTTTATCCCTAAAACACCACAACCCCCATAGCAAAGTAGCCCACTACACTATTAACTCCTAAAACACCACAGCCCTAATCGTAAAGTAACCCACTAACATCTAACTACTACTAAAAAAAAAAAAAAATACTAACATTACTTAAAAAAATCCTACCTTAACAAAAAATTAAAAACTACCATTACAAAAAACAACAAACAAATTACCAAAAATAAAAAAAAAAGTTATTTTTTGGGTCGGTGGTAATTGTAGAGGTTTGTAGACTTTTTTATTTCAGAAAAAGAGCTGATACTTTAGGGCAATGCCATACAAAATGACCTTTTACGGGCTATTTCTGTAGTTTACTTTTAGCATAGGTTTTTTATTTTGTAGTGGGGGGGGGTTGAATGGGGTTTTAGAATAGGCACAGCTATTTTTTATTTATATTTTTTAAAAATTCCCCCATAATGGTATTTTTTTTATTTTTTTGTGATGTTAGGAATTTTTTTTAAGTAATGTTAGTTTTTTCCCCCAGTAATGTTGTGTAATGTTTAATGTTTTACGGGTAAGGTTAGTTTGTTTTGGTGTAACTTAGGGTGTATTAGGTTAGTGGGTTTAGATGTTTGTGGGTTACTTTGTGATGGCGGTGTGGCAGTTTAGGGGTTAATAGGGTAGTGGGCAACCTATGTTGTCTAACAGTTATTCTAAACCTATTTCCAAGCCTCCACCTCTTTTTGTTCATGGACACCCTGAGTTTGAGGTCAGCCACATTCTAGATTCCAAACTCCGTGGCAAGAAATTGTATTATCTCATTCATTGGAAAGGTTATCCAGTCACGGAACGATCCTGGGAGCCGGCTCATCAAGTGAATGCTCCTACCTTGATAAAGGCCTTCCACAAGTCTCATGCTACTAGGCCTGGTCCTGTCCCCTGGAGGGGTCCTTGAGGAGGGGGGTGCTGTCATGATCCTCCCGTTCATCGCCGTGTCGCTCCCGGATCTTCTCAGTGTGAATGATGTCACGTTGCTTAGCAACGTGACGCATCCTCTGACACTCCCTCTGATGACGTCGCCGCTCCTGCCTTTAAACCACGGCGGGAGATCTTACTCTGGCCCGTTTGTTGGATTACTCTGGCGTTGTGAGTACTTATCCTGAACCTGCCTGACCTTGCTTATCCCTATTCTGATTCTTGTATACCGACTATTGCCTGCCTGACCTAGCTTATGCCTTATCCCTTCTACTGATGCCTGGATACCGACTGTTGCCTGTCTGACCTTGTTTTTGCCTTGTCCCTCAATCTAACTCCTGGATATAATTGCCTTTGCCTGTCTGAGTCAGCTTCAGTTTTATGTCCTGCTACAGCCTTGCCTAAAGTAAGCTTAATCTTTTGTTTGTTGCAAACCTACTTAA
Source organism: Bombina bombina (assembly GCF_027579735.1). Lineage (NCBI taxonomy): Eukaryota > Metazoa > Chordata > Amphibia > Anura > Bombinatoridae > Bombina > Bombina bombina. Next base: position 1,067,432,003 of record NC_069502.1, read on the forward strand.
AGGGACATTTACTTTTACAAGCTGCTTAAAAGAACTTTATCTTTTGTTTGTTGCAAACCTGCTTAAAGGGACATTTACTTTTACAAGCTGCAAAAGAGAACTTTGTCTTTTTGTTTGTTGTAAACCTGCTTAAAGGGACATTTACTTTTACAAGCTGCAAAAGAGAACTTTGCCTTTTTGTTTGTTGCAAACCTGCTTAAAGGGACATTTACTTTTACAAGCTGCTTAAAGAGAACATTATCTTTTATATGTTACAAACCTGCTTAAAGGGACGTTTACTTCTACAAGTTGCTAAAGAGAACTTTTATCATTTGTTTGATTAAAATCTACTAAAAAGAACGCTAACTCTTTTGTGGCTATCCTGCTTAAAGGAACAATTATTATTTTTTGTAACCTATCTTATTTGTTTCCTGAGTGGGTCACGTCCTGGTTATTTCTCAGTGTGCTAGCGTGTGTTTTACTTTTCACGCTAGCAGTTGGGTTAAACCCCGGACTGATTCCTAAACGGCTGACATTACAAACGGGCCATAAATGGACCTCACTGAATCATCCATGGCCGTGGCTCACCAGGGACAACTACTGGGATCTCATGCTACCCACTTGCAATCCCTGGACTCTAAGCTTGATCAAATAACTGCATTATTACAAAGCTTGGTTGCTCCTACACCTCCCAATCCTAATCCTAATGAGGCATTACCTCCTTCGATCCCAAACAACCAGTCTCAAGTACAACTGAGTCCCAGGATACCTCTTCTGAATAAGTATGATGGGAATCCTGAAGACTGTAGGGGTTTTCTGAATCAGTGCCGTCTTCATTTCCGAAATAGCCCTACTCTTTTTGCTACTCCCTCTTTTAGAATTACCTTCCTTATTTCCTTAATGAAAGAAAAGCTTTGGCTTGGGTATCACCTTTGCTAGAAAAGAATGATCCTATACTATTGGATGTAGATGCATTTCTCTCTGTATTTTCAAATGTATTTGATAAACCTGGAAGATCTTCCGCTGCTGAAGCTACTCTCTTAGATTTACGACAAGGTAGTCAACCAGTTTCTCAATACGCTATTGAGTTCCGCACACTTGCCTCTGAAACTACTTGGAATCAGGGAGCACTTAGAGCCGCTTTTCGTAAAGGACTTTCTGAGCGTCTCAAGGATGAATTGGTGTATCGGGAACTTACAGAATCCTTGGAAGCCTTAATAAATCTTTGTATCAGTCCCGATGCCAGATTTCGTGAACGCCAACAAGAAAAGGATAGAACACAGAGGTCATGAACTCGAACTCCTTTTCGTTTGGCTCCTCGTTTTTCTAATCCAGTGACTCCTGTCTCTCCTACTCCTGATCAGGCTGAACCTATGGAAGTGGCAAGCATAAAATTAACAGAGACTGAACGCTTGAGAAGATGTTCTTTTGGCCTGTGTTTGTACTGTGGCCTTAAAGGGCATTTATTAAGGGATTGTCCTACCAGGCCAGTAAAAGCCAGGGCTTAACTTTAGTCCAGGGAACTAAGTTAAGCCAAAAGAGTAGTCATTCCCTATACAAGAAACTCTTTGTTCCAGTAACCCTTCAAATTGGACATAGTAAGATACATACCCAAGCTCTTATTGACTCTGGTGCTGGAGGAGTGTTCATTGACTCCACATTCGTCTCTACTCACACTATACCCTTACTAAAGAAAAAGTATTCTATTTCTGTCTCTACGGTTAGTGGAGATCCTTTGGGTTCCGGATACATTCAGTTTGCTACTAAACCTTTACTTCTTACTGTTTGAATACTTTATTCTGAGACAATATGTTTTGACGTCATTCCTACTCCTCAATTTCCCATTATCTTGGGACTTCCCTGGCTCCAAGTACATAATCCTACTTTTTCTTGGACTTTTGGCGAACTCACCTCCTGGGGATCAACATGCCAGACTAAATGTCTTCAAAAGATCACTAAGTTACCACTCACTATCGCTCTCACAATCGAAACTCCGGACTCTCTACCTATGCCTTATCATGACTTTGTGGATGTTTTCTCCAAGAAGGAGGCTGAAAGTCTTCCTCCTCACCGTACTTTTGATTGCCCCATTGATCTTCTTCCTGGGGCTACTTACTCTTGAGGCAAGACATATCCACTTTCTAGACCTGAAACGTGGCTTTGGAAGAATATATTAAAGACAATCTGGCTAGAGGATTTATTCGACCCTCCTCTTTTCCTGTAGGGGCTGGTTTCTTTTTTGTAGGAAAGAAGGATGGCGGACTACGACCCTGTATTGATTACAGAGGACTAAATCAAATTACCATCAAGAACAGTTATCCTCTACCCCTTATTCCTGAACTGTTTACTTATCTTCAAGGATCCACCATATTTACCAAACTAGATCTACGTGGTGCATAGAATCTTATCCGTATACGCAAGCGAGATGAATGGAAGACTGCTTTTAACACTCGATTTGGGCATTATGAGTATCTGGTCATGCCTTTTGGGCTATGTAATGCTCTTGCGTTTTTTCAACATTTTGTGAACGAGATTTTTCATGATTTTTTGAATATCTTTGTCATCATATACCTTGACGATATCCTGATTTTTTCTCAAAACCACCAAGATCATGTGCACCACGTCAGGAGAGTACTTCAACGTTTAAGAGATTACCATCTGTTTGCTAAGCTGGAGAAGTGTTCATTCCATCAAAAATCCATACCCTTTCTGGGTTATGTAATATCTGCATCTGGATTTGAAATGGATCCTACTAAACTTTCTGCCATTTTGGATTGGCCTAGACCTGATTCTCTGAAGGCTCTGCAACGTTTTTTGGGCTTCGCCAACTATTACAGGAAGTTCATCAAAGATTGTGCTACTATTACTTCTCCCCTTACTTCTCTCACTAGAAAGGGGCAAAATTATAAAGAATGGCCTCCTGAGGCTATTGAGGCTTTTGAGTCTCTCAAAGAAGCTTTTTCTTCTGCACCTATTCTTCGTCACCCAAATCCAGATTTTCAGTTCATCCTGGAAGTTGATGCTTCCTCTGTTGCTGCTGGAGCTGTTCTTTCCCAACGAATACCTGATACTGGAAAAATTCATCCTGTTGGATTCTTCTCTAAAAAGTTCACTCCTTCTGAATTTAACTATGACGTAGGCAATAAAGAGTTGCTTGCCATTAAAATGGCCTTGGACGAATGGAGGCATTGGCTGGAGGGTACCTCCTTGCCGTTTACCATACTCACAGATCATAAAAACCTTCTTTATCTCCAAACGGCCAAACGATTGAATTCCAGGCAAGCACGTTGGTCTTTATTCTTCTCCCGGTTTCACTACAATTTGTCCTATATACTCGGTTCAAAAAACATTAAAGCAGACGCCTTTTCCAGACAATTTCAAGATACCCCAATTCCTGAGTCTGGTACCATTCTCCAACCTCATGAAGTCATAGCCCAGTTATCAACTTCCTGGTTACAAGATTTACAGTCTGCTCAAAAGAATCTTCCTTTGTCCTGTAAACCTCCTGATGGTCTACTCTTTGTTCCTGAACGCCTTCGTTCCAAGATCCTATTTTGGGCTCATGATAGTCCCCTCTCTGGACATCCTGGCATCAGTAACACCGCTCGAAATCTCAAACAACATGTCTGGTGGCCCACTCTCTCTCAAGATGTTAAAGATTATGTCTCAGTATGCACACAATGTGCCACAAACAAGACTCCTCGTCAACCTCCTTCAGGTTTGCTTCAACCGTTGCCCATACCTCATCAGCCTTGGACTCATGTATCCATGGACTTTATTACCGACCTTCCTCTTTCAGCTGGAAACAACACTATTTGGGTGGTGGTCGACAGGTTTACTAAGACTGCTCATTTTGTTCCCTTACCTGGGTTACCGTCTGCCAAAAGACTTTCTGAACTTTTTATTTTGCATATTGTGAGAATACATGGATTTCCTCTGGATATCGTTTCAGATAGAGGGGTACAGTTTGTTTCCCGATTTTGATCACTTTGCAAACACTTTGGAACAACAATTTCTCTGTCTACTTCACATCATCCACAATCTAACGGCCAAACCGAAAGGGTAAACCAGTGTCTTGAAACATATCTTAGGCATTATGTGGATCATTTTCACTCTAACTGGACTTCTTATCTCCCATTAGCTGAATTGGCTCATAACGCCCGGTATAATTCCTCCCTTCAGACCTCTCCTTTTCATGCGGCCTACGAATATCAACCCAGAACATTTCCTTTGCATACTTCTTCCACAGAAAATCCTGCTTCTGATCTTTCTGCCCGAAGTTTAACTCGTCATTGGCGGAGAATACATCATATTCTTTCTGTAGCTTCTAAACGTTACAAGTTCTTTTCAGATCTTCGACAGAAGAAGGCTCCCAAGTACCGTCCTGGTGATAAAGTTTGGATTTCTTCTCGTTATCTTCGCCTAAAACAACCTTCTACCAAACTGGGACCACGATATGTGGGTCCTTTCCGAATACTGGGTCAAGTGTGTTACACTGCTTACCGGGTGGCTTTACCCAAGACTCTCAAAGTCCATCCTGTATTCCACGTTTCTCTTCTGAAACCTATGTTGTCTAACAGTTATTCTAAACCTATTTCCAAGCCTCCACCTCTTTTTGTTCATGGACACCCTGAGTTTGAGGTCAGCCACATTCTAGATTCCAAACTCCGTGGCAAGAAATTGTATTATCTCATTCATTGGAAAGGTTATCCAGTCACGGAACGATCCTGGGAGCCGGCTCATCAAGTGAATGCTCCTACCTTGATAAAGGCCTTCCACAAGTCTCATCCTACTAGGCCTGGTCCTGTCCCCCGGAGGGGTCCTTGAGGAGGGGGGTGCTGTCATGATCCTCCCGTTCATCGCCGTGTCGCTACCGGATCTTCTCAGTGTGAATGACGTCACGTTGCTTAGCAACGTGATGCGTCCTCTGACACTCCCTCTGATGACGTCGCCGCACCTGCATTTAAACCACGGCGGGAGATCTTACTCGGGCCCGTTTGTTGGATTACTCTGGTGTTGTGAGTACTTATCCTGAACCTGCCTGACCTTGCTTATCCCTATTCTGATTCTTGTATACCGACTATTGCCTGCCTGACCTAGCTTATGCCTTATCCCTTCTACTGATGCCTGGATACCGACTGTTGCCTGCCTGAACTTGCTTTTGCCTTGTCCCTCAATCTAACTCCTGGATATAATTGCCTTTGCCTGTCTGAGTCAGCTTCAGTTTTATGTCCTGCTACAGCCTTGCCTAAAGTAAGCTTAATCTTTTGTTTGTTGCAAACCTACTTAAAGGGACATTTACTTTTACAAGCTGCTAAAAAGAACTTTATCTTTTGTTTGTTGCAAACCTGCTTAAAGGACATTTACTTTTACAAGCTGCTAAAAAGGAACTTTATCTTTTGTTTGTTGTAAGCCTGCTTAAAGGGACATTTACTTTTACAAGCTGCAAAAGAGAACTTTGTCTTTTTGTTAGTTGTAAACCTGCTTAAAGGGACATTTACTTTTACAAGCTGCAAAAGAGAACTTTGCCTTTTTGTTTGTTGCAAACCTGCTTAAAGGGACATTTACTTTTACAAGCTGCTTAAAGAGAACATTATCTTTTATATGTTACAAACCTGCTTAAAGGGACGTTTACTTCTACAAGTTGCTAAAGAGAACTTTTATCATTTGTTTGATTCAAATCTACTAAAAAGAACACTAACTCTTTTGTGGCTATCCTGCTTAAAGGAACAATTATTATTTTTTGTAACCTATCTTATTTGTTTCCTGAGTGGGTCACGTCCTGGTTATTTCTCAGTGTGCTAGCGTGTGTTTTACTTTTCACGCTAGCAGTTGGGTTAAACCCCGGACTGATTCCTAAACGGCTGACATCCTACACCTAGAGCGACAAGCCTTTTTTTTAGAATTACATTTAGATATCAATGAAGATGTAATGTATGATTTATTTATAAGTCTTATATGAGATTCTCTCCAAGATATTACAGTGGAGACTTTAGTCACTCGGGAAAAAAATCTTTTTGAGAACATCAAAACTTAAATTTTCAATATCAATTAACTGTTTTTGATAAAGGTTAAGAAGATGGATATGACACTATATAGGTATGCAATGGAGTGATTCCCAGCTTTATAAAGTTGAATAGCCTGTACCAATAGCCATAAAGACCAGTTTCATTATCAGCAAGAATTATACTAGAGAAAAAATGTCTAATTTGTTAACAGGGGTTAAATTCTTTATGTAATAATCCATTTTCTTGGACCAATGATTCAAAAGATTAAATTATGTTTATTCTCTGGCCCTTTAGTTGAAAAATAAAATTTAAACCTCTCTGACACCATTTCTTAAAAACTTTAGATTTAAGTCCAGGTTCACATTTAGGATTGCCAATTATTGGTAACTAATTAGAAACAGTGCAGTCAATTTGAAGTGCTTTACATATCTTACTCCAGGCCTTGACAATATTACAGATAATACATCTGTATTGGGAGTCATTGGCTGTGTCATTTTTTTTGTATGGAGTAAGACTTTAAGTCTATATGGGTGCATAAATGATTCTTCATTAAAAGCCATACAAACCCAGTTATATAATTTAATATCTGGGAGGGCAAACCTCCATCTTCCTTTAACTGAGGAAGCCTATAGATTGACATACATGGTTTATTGTTACCCCCATAAAAAGCTACAACAGATAGAGTTAAATACTGATATATCTCTTTTACAAATAAAGCATTTTTTTGCAAGTTTTGCATAAAGAAAAGAATTTTCAGAAAGAGGATGATCATTTTTATCAGTCCAATCAGCCGAGAGAGTAAGTGGTAATATAGACCAATTTTTAAGAGTGGATTTAATCGTAAACCATAATTGAGTGTAGTTCAACTCATGCATCTATCCAGATTTTTAGAAAGAGTAATTCCTAAGTATTTATAAAGACTCGTCAACCTTCCTAAAAGGATTATCTAACAAGCTATATTTTTTCTTAACAATCCATTATATTCCTGATTTGTTCAAGTTTATATTCTAGCTAAATTCTTGGATAAAAACAGTGGTATATTTTTTCTTTGTATTCTCCATAAACAATAGTTTATCACCTGCATATAACGATAATAAGACATTTCTGCCAACCTATGTAACCCCCTAAAATGCTTTCATACATAATACTACTAACGGTTCCAAAGCAATATTAAAGGTAAGGGGGGACAGGGGGCATCTTTGTCTTTTACATATATGTAAAGCTATATTAGGGAAGGCCATTAATGATAAGAGACAAGGTAAAGTTATATTAGGGAAGGTCATTAATGATAAGAGACAAGGTTAGATTTTTATATATTAGTCTAATTAAGTTATACAATTGTCCTGTCAAACCAAGCATAATTTTAGCTGTAAATAAATGGTCCATTGTAATTGAATCATAAGCCTTTTTGGCGTATTTGGTAATTAATGCAAGATATGATTGTTTCTGAAGTTTTTTAATCTAGGGATGTATTTGCCACCATATGTATTTGCCACCAGTAGTGTCCTATCAATAGCATGTCAGTTCTTATATTTTTTAAAGATGTTTTATCCTGCATAAAGCCAGAGTGTTCTTGATGCATTATTGGACCTAGAACCTTTTTAAGCCTTTTTGGAATTGTATGTGTAAGGAATTTTTAGTCACAGTTTAATAAGGATAATGGTTGGTACAAATCTACTAACTCCAGGTTCTTGTCCTTCTTAAATATCTGAGTAACAGTTAAAGCTGTAAAATAATTAGATGACATAGAATTTTGCATAAAATTAGTATTAAAGGGACAGTCTAGGCCAAAATAAGCTTTCATGTTTCAGATAGGGCATGTAATTTTAAACAATTTTCCAATTTACTTTTATCACCAATTTTGCTTTGTTCTCTTGGTATTCTTAGTTGAAAGCTTAACCTAGGAGGTTCATATGCTAATTTCCTAGACCTTGAAGGCCACCTCTTTTCAGAATGCATTTTAACAGTTTTTTTTACCACTAGAGGGTGTTAGTTCTTGTGTTTCATATAGATAACACTGTGCTCGTGCATGTGAAGTTATCTGGGAGCAGGCACTGATTGGCTAAACTGCAAGTCTGTCAAAAGAACTGAAATAAAGGGGCAGTTTGCAGAGGCTTAGATACAAGATAATCACAGAGGTTAATAGTATATTAATATAACTGTGTTGGTTATACAAAACTGGGGAATGGGGAATAAAGGTATTATCTATCTTTTAAAACAATAAAAATTCTGGTGTAGACTGTCCCTTTAAATAATGCTAGTATAGGGGTGATCTGGTTTTCTAAGATTTTATAGAATTCTAATGGAATTTTAACTGGAACAGGAGTTTTATTATTGGCTGCCTTTTGAATTGCCTGTATTATATATTCTTGAGTGATTGAGTTTTGAATTCTGATAATCCTGCCAGTGGGTTTCATTTGGTTGTTCAATTTATATTGTATATTTTTCCTTTTTTGTTGATTTGCTAATTTGTTTTTTCCTTCTAATTATGTATGCTTTATTTTCTCCTCTAAAAGGTCCACACATCTATTGATAATGTTAAAGGATGACCCATTGTGGGCTAGATTACAGAAGGAGTGGTAATTTAGCTTGCAGTAGCAATTAGCACTCAAAAAATTAACCAGAAGTCAGACCTATGGTAAATTTTTTAAATGTCCCCCAATGGCCCCCCCCCCGAAAATGTGTGTAGTGGCTTATTTTAAAATAAAACAAATTAGAATTTAAAAAAAAAAACTGCACTAAGCAGTTTTTTTAAGGCTAAAGTTGGCGAGTATAGGGTGATAGAAAAAAAAAACGGCACTGATTTACATTATGGTCTACGAGGACTGTGAGTTCCCAATAAATATATATGTATATGCTTATATACACATATATGTATGTGTTTCTATGTGTTTATACACTTATAAACACATAAATATATATGTATATATTCATATACATATATATTTATATTTACTGCCAATCGCTGCACTACTTAACCCCTTCACTGTGAGTGACTGTTAGAGTGTAAAAGGTTTTACGTCAAACAATGAAGATATAACTAATCCACACTTGGGCACTCCTGGTCTGTAAAAATGTGGTGCAATCTTACCCCCCCCCCCCCCCATCACAGTTTAGGGCACCGGACAGGAAGAACGCACACACACTCTCTGTAAAACGATGTGAGGATCATATTTCAAATTCACAGAGCTCTGAGTGTGATATTCATGTCCGTTTTCTGCAGTGGCTAAGTAAACGGAGAGGAAGGGAGGAGGGGAGATTCAACCACATTTTTGTGAAACAGAAAAGGAAAGAACAACTGTGATTTTTGTAGGCTGCATTAGGGAGAATTTGCAATGCTTCATGTTTGTACACAGAGCATACAGGCTAGAATCTCCAATAATGAATAACCGGTGACTTCCTGCTTTAAGTACACTAGTTTGAGAGTGTGGGGAAAGCTTTAGTTCTGTAACAAGTGCGTATGATGTACGTCTCTATATGTACTGAAAATACTGCACGTTTGTTTTGGTGTATACTGTCCCTTTAACCCTTTGAGTGCTAAGCATTTTCCCACCTGGGTGCTAAGCTGGAATTTAGGGGGGGGGGTGTTTGTTTTTTTAAATATATTCATTATCACTCAAGGGGTTAAAGAAAAAATATTTTATCAATAATAAGGTAAAACATGTCAAACAGGGGATGCTTCCGGGCGGCGGCCATGATGGTCACTTATTTCAGCAGCTGAAGAGTTGAGCATATCTATCCACTGCATATCGCTTAGCTATGGCTCCATCTAGGATTGAAACACATTTATTCTAGTATAGTAACTTATGCTACACAGTTTGATCTAAAATGCAAAGCCACCTTCTGCCCTGAAGTACTGGAACGGTGAGGTACGCAGTGGAGGCCTTGAAGCGGGTCTGGCCTATACCTAACCCCCCCCCCGGTTATCCGGGTATAGCAGCTTTGAAAGCTGTCCTTTCCTTTCTTTACCTAACAGCACATACATAAACTCTTGGGGATATACTTTTATATCTTTTATTCTTTGCCTCGCCAACAGCAATATGACACTTAAGTGGCAGCACTTTGAGGACTCAATCACTGAACTATTTGATATGCATTACCGGAAGCTGTCGGATCTCATTGTGGACAGCTTTGGGGCACTATCACAGATGTGCACAGCCGTTAGAGAGAACCGGATGCATGCAACAACTCCACCAGAGCGAAATTCTACTGAGCGGCCTTTAACACACCTTGCCCTAACACCCAGGCTGGATGATAATTCTCCCGCAGCCATGGCTGGCCCTATGGGTGGAGACGACTCGACATCCCTGGTGCCGGGTCCCATGGCTGCAGAAGACAACGGAGCTACCACTGAGTCTGATCAGAGTGATGCCTCTAGCGTCCGGCGACAGCCTCCGGTACAGCGGCTTATATTGGGCGAAGCATACAGTCCTGTAACCTGCTCAGGGTCTCCTGAGAGGAAGTGTGGTGTTCCAGGGCTGAAACAGATGGGCCTGGAGATCCCTGGAAGTGCCGTGAATAGACAACAAAAAAAGCCGCTGCAATGCTCTGCTCAACTCTGTGACTTGCAGGATCGACAGCAAACCTCTGATCAGCTATACGAGGTACTCACATCAGATAAGATAGGGAGCTGTGATAGTTGCGCTCCTCAGAAGCAATGGTCCTGTTTTTGGCTACACCAATATCTTCCAGCTGGCCGAATACTGAAAACAGGGGTAGGATAGAGCTTTTCCTTATCGAACTGATATTCTAGCCTGGGACACTGTTCTGTATACCGACAGTACTACTAAGCACTTAAAACTGCCCTGCTAGTTAGATTGTACTAGAGACACAACCTTATTAAAGCATAAGACCTGGAATTTAACGATGCGGTCTGTGAATCCACAACTATTCACACTACATAAAGTCTAGGAGGACTGTACACGTTACTTACTTTCTATCCCGTACTTGGAGTTAAATCAGCCCTCAATTCAACCCGTTTCAGCATTCCTGGGAAAGTATTAACATTTACAGGGGGCCGACAGGTTCCAGCACAGTCCCGGGGGTTCTATATATTTTAGTATGTTTTTTCCAGGCAGCACTATGACAAACATGTAACCACAGTTAACTATATCTGATATAATAGTATGCCAGTCTTATGTAGTTACACTAACTGTATTAGCACACTGTCTGTTCACAACTGCCTATTTATCTCTGTCCACTGTTAGGTTTGTTTGGGGCGGTTATATCAGTATGTTGTTTGTATATGTGTTACCTCTATAGATATTCTCGATGGGCTGTCAATCCTCCTAGTACTCCTACAATTTACAGGTCCTCATGGCTGCTGGGAGACCATTACAAAATTAAAGGCGCGCCCTATGACCCATAAGCCTATGATCTGTCATTACCAGTTCATCACTAATGCTTTAGAACAAGGCTCTAGGTGTATAATCCCAACTGTACACTTAATATATACATGCATATGCCTTCCAGAGCAAATAGCCCATGAGTCCATCAATATAGAAGACCTATAATAATATTTCCTAAATAAAGTAAAAAATCCATACAGTTCTTTGCTTATGGGCAGTAATTTACCTAAAACATGGATAAATGTTCTTGTTTTTGTTTTTTCTATATCTCCTTGACCTGGAAATATCTAAGTTATGTACATATTTTATGGTGTTTAGTTGTTAACAATGTTTGCTATATGCTCCCACATGTGAACATTTCTGTATGCCCCATTTTCAGTACCATCACAGACAAAGGTGCTGGATAGCGTTATACACTTGTACTCTTATTTTCTTTTAGACTAGCCCACAGCATTCTTTTATAAGTTTTAGTTAATGTGGTTAATTAACTGCTGTTCTTTATAATACAGTGGGTCAAAGAGTGGCCCAATTAGTCCTCTTTCCCCAGTTATTCCCCGTATAGGTCATTACTGTATCCTGGGGCCCAAGAGTGGCCCCCGCTTATCACTAGGGGATATCATTCTAGCGTAAACTTCATTAACTTTAAAGGGGATATCCTAGCATTATCATAATTAAAAACCTGAGGTCTGTACTGAATGTAAACATTACTGGTTGTATGAACATATTCACTTTGGAAATTTTGACTGTAACTTGTTTTGTTTCATAACCTCAAAAAAAAAAAAAAAAAAAGCATGTCAAACAAAACAAAATTGATTGTCTATTTAATAGAAAACATTATTTACTCATATATTTGATCATTTATTTAATGAATGTTTATTTCTTTATTTTTCCAGTTCAGAATTGCATCCAATATGCAATAACACTCCAGAGGAACAGAAGCCAGTGGACATTTTCAATTATGGATTAAATTTTGATCAGAAAGAAAAGGAGGAATATTTTGGGTTTGACTACTACTTATGCATTGAAGTTCGTGATGTCAGTTGCGAACCTAAACCGGATGCATTTAATCCATGTGAAGATATTATGGGATACAACTCTTTAAGAGTATTAATATGGTGTATCAGTATTATGGCCATCACAGGGAATGCATTTGTACTCATTGTTTTAATTAGCACTCAGTATAAATTTACTGTTTCCAGATTTTTAATGTGCAATCTTGCATTTGCAGATGTATGCATGGGTATATATCTTTTACTTATTGCATCTGTGGACATTAAGACAAAAGGCCAATACCATAACTATGCAATTGACTGGCAGACCGGGGCAGGCTGTGAAGCCGCAGGGTTTTTCACTGTGTTTGCAAGTGAACTTTCTGTATATACTCTAACTGTTATAACCTTAGAGAGATGGCATACAATAACATATGCAATGCAATTAGACCGCAAAGTGAGATTTCGACATGCTACAGTTATAATGATTTCAGGCTGGATATTTGCATTCACAGTTGCTGTGCTTCCTATTTTTGGTATCAGCAGCTATATGAAGGTGAGCATCTGTTTACCGATGGACATAGAAACCCCTCTTTCTCAAGGATATATTTTGTTCCTTCTGGTGCTTAATGTTTTGGCATTTGTAGTCATCTGCACCTGCTATATTGGCATCTACTTAACTGTGAGAAATCCAAATGTTATCTCTTCAAATAGTGACACAAAGGTTGCCAAACGTATGGCTATATTGATATTCACAGATTTTTTGTGTATGGCCCCAATTTCATTCTTTGCCATTTCTGCTTCGCTAAAGATTCCTCTTATAACTGTATCCAGTTCCAAGATTCTTTTGGTTCTGTTCTATCCAATTAATTCATGTGCCAATCCATTTCTCTATGCTATTTTCACAAAGACATTTCAAAGGGATTTTTATATTTTAATGAGCAAGTTTGGTTGCTGCAAGACACAAGCGCAAATTTTCAGAACAGAGACTTCCTCATCTGCCCATAACCTTCACATGAGAAATGGACATTATGTTCCAGGACCAAAGAGCAGTACTGGATCCGTTTACACATTAGTACCTCTGAATCACTAAAACTGAAATATGGTGTCAATAATAAAACATTCCTCAGGAGGTGTGAAATTTGTTTAAACATTGATTTCTGTTCCTAAATTATTTAGCACATTTTTATGAAAAAGCATTTCTTTTATTATTTTTACAATCAATAATTTAGAGCTCTAGGACATTTTTCTAAATACAAGAAAAAAAAGATATGATGTGTATGGTTTATGGGATATTAAAAACAATATTGCTAAAACTTTGCACTGTAATGTCCTTAATAAAAAATAAGATTTTCCCATTCAATGCAATTTATTAAACAAAATTAGTTTAAACATATTTAATTAAAAATAAGTAAAACATAATTGCATTCCTTGTTCAAGCAGTAACATTTATGTCCACAAAATATCACAATATTATAATATTGCATATTACAAAATCTTAAAGCATGCTTTTTTAACATTTCAGATGGAAAAAAAAACACACATTTTATGCCAATAAAATATTAATACAGAAAAAATGTAAACACAAGCAAGCTACTGTAATTCAGTTTTTAGAGTAACTAATTTGTATGGTTGTAAATATGTTTTATGCAGAAATATCAAGAAAGTTAATCAATTACTATGAATCATAAACATGTTGTTATATATTATAAAGATGTCAATAAAATATTGCAAATAAATTGGATTTTTTTTTTAAATAAATAAATACAATGGTTAAACATCATTAACGTGTCACAATAGGGAATTTTCAGTTATCTGGAACATTAGCAATTTAAGTGTATACGTGTGCTTGTGTGTATATATATATATATATATATATATATATATATATATACTGAATATATATATACTTAACACAATCCAGTTTAACCCACCAATCGTCAGCAGCCTGGGTGCAAAAATGAGGTAACATACAGGAACAAACGTTTGTTCCTGTATATATATATATATATATATATATATACATCCAAGCAATTTCCAGCTCAGCCCACCAAGAGGCAACCGCCTGGGTGCAAATATAAGCAATATGAGTAAACAAAATCAGATGCACTCTCAGGTCTTCCAAAAGATTCTTTAATGGAACGTTTTCGGGGTTCACAACCCCTTCATCAGCATCAACATATAATCAAATATCACACCATTTATAGTGTTTCAAACAGTGTCTCACCAAACAAGTGTTACTCCAAAAAGTGCGCCAAATATCGAGTGTGGAACGCATCTTGCGTTCCACTGTGATCATGTCTACCGGAAGTGATGTTATCTCACTTCCGGTTTCGCGGCATGACAATATTAGACATATAAGCAGTGTTGTGTATTATGTTTTTATACATTCATTATAACACAATCTAGTGTGTGCAAAAATTACCTTATGGTATGTTGAGAATCTGCCATAAATCGCTATGTTGTTAGCTCTGATCGGCAGGTTAAATATAGTAGTGTATACACGTTGTCATAGCAACTGTAGCTATAGTTACGATACAAACCCAAATTCGTGTATCTACACAGTGGTGAATTGCCTAGTGCAGCAAACATGTATAGTGACAATAAGTGCTAAACATTCTAAGTCACATTCATTCATAGGTGTGCACAATAGTCTATGTACATAGATAGATATAAAATAAAATAAAATAAAAAGTGGCGATTCTTCCTGTACTTGTTATCAATACATTTAGAGATGTGGAATGACTGCAGGATAATAAGTGTACTCTATGCAGGCTATGTATCCACTGAATCAATTTGCAACATTATTCTATTATGTTTTTCAGTAAATATATGGATAGATAAATGATGTACTATAATTAATTGGGCACAATATCAGTACTCAAAAGCTGCAAACAGATTAGTACATCTATTTCTCTGTATATTTGTGGTATGGTACAGATATATGGCCCAATGGTGAAATTCACTTAATAATATAGTGAACTCACAAAGAGACCTAGATTATCATGCTGGAATAAAGGGAGGTATATTAGATCATGTCAATATTCATGATCCCACTTTTTGGATGTATGCCACAATGTGTCATACAGCTAAGCCATGTTACAAATACTAAAATGATACTTGATGGTGTATCGAAATGTATCTAAACTATATCTAGAATATCATCTCTTATTACACCAAGATGTACAGGTAAATATGTCCAACTTATAGATGACCAAGTATGGACAGATAGAAACAGTCCATCCTGTTACTCCTTAGTATTTGTAGCTGTATTGATGTATCCCCAGCATAAGGTATAAGGTGCATAGATGGGTAATTCCACCTCAGGGGCCAGGCTTCCACAACCTAGGTGGGGGGGGGTTTCCCTCCACTAGGGTGTGTTGTAAGCGACCGGCTCACATCGCTCGAAAGAGCAATGGAACTGGGAGCTATACATAGCCACAATGACCCTGGGTTGTACCCCAAGCATGTAGCACTATCTTATGGAATCAAATAAGATTTTTAAAATCTGGGGTAGTATTTAATCCACCTGGATGTATGGTTCCTAATTTAAAGATCCACTGGGCTTCACGTTTAAGCAATGTCTTGCTCCTATCCCCTCCCCGATCCAGTGGGGGTATGTGGTCAATGAGGATATAGCATATTGAAGAAACGGCGTGGCCTTGCTTTGCACAATGGCGTGCAACAGGCTGTTCAGAGTCTCCCTGTTTAAGTGCAGATCGTATTGCATGCCTGTGGTTTGCCATTCGTTCACGTAACGTGCCTGTAGTTTTGCCCACATAAAAGCACGAACATGGGCAGAAGAGGAGGTACACTACGTGTGGTAGTACACGTAATGGAGTGTTTAATCACGTATCTCCGATGAAAGGTTTTAGTACTGACCAGACCATTACAAGTTGTACAGCCTAAGAATCTATATGATCCTTTGATATTTATTTTGGCCCCTGTGGTGTAGCTGGATTTCTGATCAGTGCGCATTAGGAGGTCCTTAAGGTTAGTACCCCTCTTAAAGCCCACCATTGGTTGTAGCTGCCGAGTGAATGTTAATTTAGGATCCGACATCATTATGGGCCAGTGCTGATGTAGAATACGTCCCGTGTTTTTGGTGGTTGGAGTGAATGTAGTGGACATAATTAATCTATTGCTCGTGTCTCTCTTTGATGTGGGCTTGATCAATTCGTCTTGAGTGAGTGAGGATGCTGTGATCATGTTTTCTTGAATAATAGAGGATTTATATCCAATCTCGCGGAATCTTTCTCCCACTCCTGCCAGTTGGGAGACCCCAGTCTGCATCTCTGAATTATTTCTCATAGTTCTCACAAACTGAGATTTGACTATGCCCTTTAAGAGGGCAGGGGGATGACAGCTGTCAGCACTCAGAATAGAATTACGATCGGTTTGTTTGTGATAAAGGGTAGTGCCCAATTGGTGTACCTTTTTAAAGACCGTCAAGTCCAGGAAATTAATAGATTGTGTATCAACCGTCATTTTAAATTTAACATTGCTTGTGGCCGTGTTGTATGTTTCAAACCAAGTTTGTAGTTCCTCCATGGTCCCCCACCACACCATGAAGATGTCGTCAATATATCTGTAATAGCATACTACTGCCGAATTGGTAGTATTCCACAGATACAAATTTTCAAATTGGGACATGTGTAGGTTGGCGTATGCGGGGGCCATGGAGGAACCCATGGCTGTACCAGCCGTTTGCAAATAAAACTTACTTTCAAATCTAAAGTAATTTTTATACAAACAAAATTCTATCAAAGAAAGAAAGAATTTAATCGGTGGACCCTCATAAAAGAGGGTTATTAGATTTGAAAGTAAGTATTATTTGCAAACGGCTGGTACAGCCATGGGTTCCTCCATGGCCCCCGCATACGCCAACCTATACATGTCCAAATTTGAAAATTTGTATCCGTGGAATACTACCAATTCGGCAGTAGTATTCTATTACAGATATATTGACGACATCTTCATGATGTGGCGGGGGACCATGGAGGAGCTAGAAACTTGGTTTGAAACATACAACACGGCCACGAGCAATGTTAAATTTAAAATGACGGTTGATAGTTTGTGAGAACTATGAGAAATAATTCAGAGATGCAGACTGGGGTCTCCCAACTGGCAGGAGTGGAAGAAAGATTTAGCGAGAGGGGATATAAATCCTCTATTATTCAAAACATGATCACAGCATCCTCACTCACTCAAGACGAATTGATCAAGCCCACATCAAAGAGAGACATGAGCAATAGATTAATTATGTCCACTACATTCACTCCAACCACCAAAAACACGGGACGTATTCTACATCAGCACTGGCCCATAATGATGTCGGATCCTAAATTAACATTCACTCGGCAGCTACAACCAATGGTGGGCTTTAAGAGGGGTACTAACCTTAAGGACCTCCTAATGCGCACTGATCAGAAATCCAGCTACACCACAGGGGCCAAAATAAATATCAAAGGATCATATAGATTCTTAGGCTGCACAACTTGTAATGGTCTGGTCAGTACTAAAACCTTTCATCACCCACACACTAATCGGAGATACGTGATTAAACACTCCATTACGTGTACTACCACACACGTAGTGTACCTCCTCTTCTGCCCATGTTCGTGCTTTTATGTGGGCAAAACTACAGGAACGTTACGTGAACGAATGGCAAACCACAGGCATGCAATACGATCTGCACTTAAACAGGGAGACTCTGAACAGCCTGTTGTACGCCATTGTGCCAAGCAAGGCCACGCCGTTTCTTCAATACGCTATATCCTCATTGACCACATACCCCCACTGGATCGGGGAGGGGATAGGAGCAAGACATTGCTTAAACGTGAAGCCCAGTGGATCTTTAAATTGGGAACCATACATCCAGGCGGATTAAATACTACCCCAGATTTTAAAAATCTTATTTGATTCCATAAGATAGTGCTATATGCTTGGGGTACAACCCAGGGTCATTGTGGCTACATATAGCTCCCAGTTCCATTGCTCTTTCGAGCAATGTGAGCCGGTCGCTTAAGACACACCCTAGTGGAGGGAAACCCCCCCCCACCTAGGTTGTTGAAGCCTGGCCCCTGAGGTGGAATTACCCATCTATGCACCTTATACCTTATGCTGGGGATACATCAATACAGCTACAAATACTAAGGAGTAACAGGATGGACTGTTTCTATCTGTCCATACTTGGTCATCTATAAGTTGGACATATTTACCTGTACATCTTGGTGTAATAAGAGATGATATTCTAGATATAGTTTAGATACATTTCGATACACCATCAAGTATCATTTTAGTATTTGTAACATGGCTTAGCTGTATGACACATTGTGGTATACATCCAAAAAGTGGGATCATGAATATTGACATGATCTAATATACCTCCCTTTATTCCAGCATGATAATCTAGGTCTCTTTCGGCTAGATTTGGAGTTTGGTGGTAGATGGGTTGCTAACGCCACGCGTGTTTTATGTCTAACGCACGGCATTGTTTGACTCTGGTATTTAGAGTTCAAAAAAGACCATCTAACGATGCTCCTAACGCGTGTATGTCACACGCGGAATCCTGCCCGCGTTAGACAGTCTCCCATAGAGATCAATGGAAAAGCAAAAAAATAGCTTTTTTCACCTAACACTCTATCTCGCGAGAAATACGCACGGCTCGGTCATATGACGCATACCACATCATGCACAACAATAACACGCCGCAAATGTCACAACAACAATCAATCAACAAAGCACACAAGCATTACACATTCACAAGCGGGGGGATTTTTAATAAAATTTAATACGGGGAATACGCATATACTTTAAGATGCGGAAATTCGCAAAATAACAACAAGGAATAAAAAATATATACATACACTAGAAAAATAATCGCATTCAATATCACTATATATTAGGACAAACATACATATACAACATTTAATAAATAGTTAATCACAGCACCACTGAAGCATTCTATCCACTGTCAGAAAAAATTAAATAAAAAATTGTATGTATATTTTTAGGGTGCAAGAGTTTAGTAAAACCTCCAATTTTACCATCTACAAATAACAAAAAAAGGAACTCAGCACACCTCAATTTAGCAAAAGTGTAAATGCAATTTATTACAAAGTATCTAATTACAATTCTATAATATGAATCCACAACTTTCAGTCCATCCACACATGCAAACTACTTTCATTCATAAAACAATTGGATTCAACCCAGGCGTCCCTGGAAGAATCAACCAAGGCTCTCAGAAAACCGCTATTAATGTCTTAGAAAGTTCATATAGATGAAAAAGTGAACAGTCCCTTAGACATGCAAAACTTTCACAGTTGTTTTGAATTTAAAATCTTTGATGCAATTTTTCAGATATGGTTGCTGTAAGGAGATTCTTTTCAATTACAAATGTATCTTCTTATACATGAGATTTGAATAACATTTTGAGCTCTGTAATTATTCCCTTATTCAGCATACACCTGTTTATGATGAGTCTAAGCACATTTATGGGTTAGTGCAGGACAAGACAGAAAGCCGTTAGTTCATCCAGCATATGTATTCAACTATATGTTAACACTCAATATACTCCAAGGCTCTTTCGAAGTTCCCCTCTTTAAACCACACTTGCGGTTGGGTAGTATTTAGCCCGGGTATCGGTACTTAACTATTCTAACAGTTCATGTTGTAACATATGCATAAAGTTTCTGACCCTTCCCAGTATTAGAGTGTTAATGAATTAAAGCGTCTCTAATGTGGTAGAAGCCGTGTGTTAAATCAGCAAGTGTAGCACCAATCATCTGTATTGCGTCTGTATTAGTATAGAAGCTGGCCAGTTAGAACATGCATGTTAATTAGCTTTATAATACTTGCGATTTCACATCCTTTTGAATAAATGGAGATGCCCCCGACTTGTATCCACTCATGCGGAAGGGAGAACAGACACTTGATTCGGTCTTATGTCTTTATGAAACCACGGCTCTTTTCTGTAATCTTTTTGCATCAAAGTCCTTGTATCGACAAGCGGTTCAGTGAGCAGCCTTACACCCCGACGCGCGTTTCGGGACTCCGCCCTTTCTCAAGGAGTATACGTCATCATGGAACCGGCCTCTTTTAGAAAGGCCCAAGCGTGATTCTATTGGTGCATACACACACACCTATCTAATACGTCACCCATTCAGCTATTATATGAAACAAAAATAATGTGACTTAAAGCTATTTTAAAACTAACTAAATGTGATAATCTCACTACACGAGATTAGTAATTATTGAAGCAGCAACGATGCAACAAAATGATACAGTTATCGCAAACCAAACGAACATATGAAAATAAAAGTTCGTTCTTGGTATACATATTTTTCGTTACTTAAATATGTATAGACCCGATTACACGGATAGGATCTCTTTATAAGGGATTAAATTCTCACTTGACTTATTGGATATTATGTTAAATTTAATCTACCTGTATTGTTGCAAACCTAAATTAGACTCTATATCACCATTGCTGTTTGCTATCTAGGGTTGTAAAACAAATAGAAGGGGGCAGAATAAATATCTACAAGGGGATTATTTTATGCAGACTAAATAAATCTTTGTTATTGTGTTCTAAGAACCCATTGAATATTTATTTAAGATGGAAAAATCTTATTCATACAAAATGCCCCCAAGAAATGTCTCTATTGAGACCCCTCGGTGACAGTGTGTCCAATTTTCTTATCCATTGGGCTTCTTTCTTGAACAATGCTTTTTGTCTATCCCCTCCTCTCCTAAAAGGAGGGACATCATCTACTATTTGAAACCGCAATTGGCTTTTATTATGGGATGCCATTGTGAAATGGTGAGATACTGGAGCATCCCAGTCTGAGTTGCCTATGGCAGCTTTATGTTGTCTGACCCTGTCACGGACACATTGGGTGGTCTCTCCCACGTAAGCTAATCCACACGGACACTTAATAACATATATCACATAGCTTGAATTGCATGTGTATGTGTTTTTAATTTCTATCTTACGTCCAGTGTGTGGATGTGTCACAATATCACCTCTTATCATAGAATTGCATTGTGCACAATTATAACAAGGGAAACAACCTTTCTTTTGTAAAGATGGAGCTGGACTTCTAGTCCCTAGGTCAGCTCTAACGAGTACATCTTTCAGGTTTTTGTTTCTCTTGTATGATAAAAGGGGCGGATCTTTGAAAATTTCTGCCAATTGTGGTTCCTCTTTAAGAAGGTACCAATGTTTGTTAATACAGGTTTTTAATTTTCTACTATGGAACCCATATTGTGTTACCAGGGGTACAGAGAATTGTTTCTTTTCCCTGAATTTAGGTTCAAGGAGAGAAGTTCTCTCAATCTGATCTACTCTTTCCAAATTTTCTTGTATTACTTGATTAGGATATCCTCTTTCCCTAAATTTGCTTGCCATTTCATCTAATCTAATTTGTAATTTGTTGGAATCAGATACGATTCTTTTCGTTCTGAGTAGCTGGCTATATGGTAAACTTCTTATGGTATTAGGAGGATGAAAGCTAGTATTATAAAGCTAATTAACATGCATGTTCTAACTGGCCAGCTTCTATACTAATACAGACGCAATACAGATGATTGGTGCTACACTTGCTGATTTAACACACGGCTTCTACCACATTAGAGACGCTTTAATTCATTAACACTCTAATACTGGGAAGGGTCAGAAACTTTATGCATATGTTACAACATGAACTGTTAGAATAGTTAAGTACCGATACCCGGGCTGAATACTACCCAACCGCAAGTGTGGTTTAAAGAGGGGAACTTGGAAAGAGCCTTGGAGTATATTGAGTGTTAACATATAGTTGAATACATATGCTGGATGAACTAACGGCTTTCTGTCTTGTCCTGCACTAACCCATAAATGTGCTTAGACTCATCATAAAAAGGTGTATGCTGAATAAGGGAATAATTACAGAGCTCAAAATGTTATTCAAATCTCATGTATAAGAAGATACATTTGTAATTGAAAAGAATCTCCTTACAGCAACCATATCTGAAAAATTGCATCAAAGATTTTAAATTCAAAACAACTGTGAAAGTTTTGCATGTCTAAGGGACTGTTCACTTTTTCATCTATATGAACTTTCTAAGACATTAATAGCGGTTTTCTGAGAGCCTTGGTTGATTCTTCCAGGGACGCCTGGGTTGAATCCAATTGTTTTATGAATGAAAGTAGTTTGCATGTGTGGATGGACTGAAAGTTGTGGATTCATATTATAGAATTGTAATTAGATACTTTGTAATAAATTGCATTTACACTTTTGCTAAATTGAGGTGTGCTGAGTTCCTTTTTTTGTTATTTGTAGATGGTAAAATTGGAGGTTTTACTAAACTCTTGCACCCTAAAAATATACATACAATTTTTTATTTATTTTTTTCTGACAGTGGATAGAATGCTTCAGTGGTGCTGTGATTAACTATTTATTAAATAAGTATTTTTTACCTCTTTGAATCACATGCACACAACCTTGATTGAGTAATTATAATGGCTTTCTTACAAACACAAAATACTGAAGGATCCAAACTTTTTGCCTATTCTGAATTTGATGCAGCAAGGATAGCAACATTATGTACAGGAAACAGGGATTTTCTCACTAATGAACAATGTAATGCTGAGCCAATAACACTTGAACAAATTACTAAGCAAAGAATCATGTATGATTTACATTCAGTGACATTGGCTGAATATTACAGACAGAAAAGAATACCTAGGGGACTAAGAAGTAATTTACATCCAACTCTCTTTAGAGAAAATAATGAATATTGCGATAAATTTGAAGGCATACTGAACAAATGTGCATATGATATAATCATATTGACGATAGAGTATATTCAAAAAGAATTACCCAAATTGCAGAATGAAATTGACATGTTAGAAGGGAACATGAGATCTGTTAAAACAGAATCTGAGTTTAAAGATATGAAATCAAAATTGGATGAGGACATGTCAAATTTCAAAAAACAATTGGAGAGTAAAAAATACAAAAAATTTCAGAGAGACCTATCAGATTATCAAAACAATAAAGTATATAGATGGAGGAATCCAGATTTTGTCCCTTTCAAGAGAGACAATAGGAGGACATATAGATCTAATGAGTTACTGGGAGATACATCGTCAGAAAGTGATACAAATGATCAATCTCCGGCTTTTTCTATCAGGGGTCGTGGAACCAGGGGTACAAGAAGAAGAGGACGAGAAGAGGGGGGAGGAAATATAGGAAATCGAGGTCAAACCAATTATCGAATGACAACCAGACAGAACAGGCGATAGAACAAGAGAGCCTGGTGGTAAATATTTCAAAAAGGTCATTTGATGAGGCAACTCTGAAAGTCTTACAAAAAGGGTTATCATTTATACCATCCACACAGCCAAATTTCTTTGAAATTGAATGCGATCTTCAAAGATTCTTTAGACAAATTAGACTTAAGAGTTACTTCGCGAATAACCCTATTGAACACACAGAAGGAGAAAATTCTGCCTTCCAATTCCATCTAAAAGACATTAGACCAAAAAGTAAATTTAATCCTCCTCCCACGAATCCAGCAGTTGAAGCGTATATTATACTAGTAAAGAGAGATTTTGAAAAGATGCGCAGAAACTTTAAATTTAGACATAAACATAACTTAACAGCAGAACAGAAGAAATTATTGACAGAGGTACAAAATGACAACACAAATGTATTGAAATCGGCGGACAAGGGCGGAGCTATCGTCATCATGGATCATGATGACTATAGAAATGAGATCCTGTCCCAATTATCCAAACAAGAAAATTACAAAATGATTTATTTTGATCCAACCAAAAGGATACAGAATAAAATACTGGAAATAGTAGAAATGGCAAAAGAAATGAATATAATTACATCTAAACAAATGAAATTTCTCATTAATCAACATCCTATTATTCCAGTGTTTTATATCTTACCCAAGATTCACAAGAATTTGAAAAAGCCTCCTGGCCGCCCAATAGTGGCAGGCACAGACTCAATTTTTCAACCTATTGCCATATTTTTAGATACTTTAATCAGACCGCTTTTGGGAAGTATTGCATCTTATCTACATGACACTACTGATTTCATAAATAAAATCAAACAGATCAGGGTACCCCCACATGCAATTTTGGTTACTATGGACATTTCAAATTTATATACTTCTATTCCTCATGAATTGGGCATGGAAGGTGTCTTCTATTACATTGATAAAGAAAGGCTATTTACACCTTCAGAAAGAAGATTGATATCTGATTTATTTAAAATAATCCTTTATGAAAGTTACTTTATGTTTGAAGACACCTTCTATGTACAAACCAAAGGGACCGCGATGGGCTCTAATGTAGCTCCTACATATGCAAATCTTTTTGTAGGAAAATTTGAGGAACAATTAGTCTATAGTGAGGATTTATTTAAGACCAACATAAAATGTTGGTATAGATATATAGACGATATATTCCTATTATGGACAGGAGAAGAACATACTCTTACACACTTTTTAGAGACCCTGAATTCAAAAACAGATTACCTAAAATTTACCATGGAAAGCAGTACAGAGAGAATTAGCTTCTTAGACACAATGGTATATATTGAAGAAGGTAGATTAGAATGTGATATATTCTCAAAAGCAACAGACCGCAATAATTTACTTAGCTTTGATAGCTTTCATCCTCCTAATACCATAAGAAGTTTACCATATAGCCAGCTACTCAGAACGAAAAGAATCGTATCTGATTCCAACAAATTACAAATTAGATTAGATGAAATGGCAAGCAAATTTAGGGAAAGAGGATATCCTAATCAAGTAATACAAGAAAATTTGGAAAGAGTAGATCAGATTGAGAGAACTTCTCTCCTTGAACCTAAATTCAGGGAAAAGAAACAATTCTCTGTACCCCTGGTAACACAATATGGGTTCCATAGTAGAAAATTAAAAACCTGTATTAACAAACATTGGTACCTTCTTAAAGAGGAACCACAATTGGCAGAAATTTTCAAAGATCCGCCCCTTTTATCATACAAGAGAAACAAAAACCTGAAAGATGTACTCGTTAGAGCTGACCTAGGGACTAGAAGTCCAGCTCCATCTTTACAAAAGAAAGGTTGTTTCCCTTGTTATAATTGTGCACAATGCAATTCTATGATAAGAGGTGATATTGTGACACATCCACACACTGGACGTAAGATAGAAATTAAAAACACATACACATGCAATTCAAGCTATGTGATATATGTTATTAAGTGTCCGTGTGGATTAGCTTACGTGGGAGAGACCACCCAATGTGTCCGTGACAGGGTCAGACAACATAAAGCTGCCATAGGCAACTCAGACTGGGATGCTCCAGTATCTCACCATTTCACAATGGCATCCCATAATAAAAGCCAATTGCGGTTTCAAATAGTAGATGATGTCCCTCCTTTTAGGAGAGGAGGGGATAGACAAAAAGCATTGTTCAAGAAAGAAGCCCAATGGATAAGAAAATTGGACACACTGTCACCGAGGGGTCTCAATAGAGACATTTCTTGGGGGCATTTTGTATGAATAAGATTTTTCCATCTTAAATAAATATTCAATGGGTTCTTAGAACACAATAACAAAGATTTATTTAGTCTGCATAAAATAATCCCCTTGTAGATATTTATTCTGCCCCCTTCTATTTGTTTTACAACCCTAGATAGCAAACAGCAATGGTGATATAGAGTCTAATTTAGGTTTGCAACAATACAGGTAGATTAAATTTAACATAATATCCAATAAGTCAAGTGAGAATTTAATCCCTTATAAAGAGATCCTATCCGTGTAATCGGGTCTATACATATTTAAGTAACGAAAAATATGTATACCAAGAACGAACTTTTATTTTCATATGTTCGTTTGGTTTGCGATAACTGTATCATTTTGTTGCATCGTTGCTGCTTCAATAATTACTAATCTCGTGTAGTGAGATTATCACATTTAGTTAGTTTTAAAATAGCTTTAAGTCACATTATTTTTGTTTCATATAATAGCTGAATGGGTGACGTATTAGATAGGTGTGTGTGTATGCACCAATAGAATCACGCTTGGGCCTTTCTAAAAGAGGCCGGTTCCATGATGACGTATACTCCTTGAGAAAGGGCGGAGTCCCGAAACGCGCGTCGGAGTGTAAGGCTGCTCACTGAACCGCTTGTCGATACAAGGACTTTGATGCAAAAAGATTACAGAAAAGAGCCGTGGTTTCATAAAGACATAAGACCGAATCAAGTGTCTGTTCTCCCTTCCGCATGAGTGGATACAAGTCGGGGGCATCTCCATTTATTCAAAAGGATGTGAAATCGCAAGTATTATAAAGCTAATTAACATGCATGTTCTAACTGGCCAGCTTCTATACTAATACAGACGCAATACAGATGATTGGTGCTACACTTGCTGATTTAACACACGGCTTCTACCACATTAGAGACGCTTTAATTCATTAACACTCTAATACTGGGAAGGGTCAGAAACTTTATGCATATGTTACAACATGAACTGTTAGAATAGTTAAGTACCGATACCCGGGCTGAATACTACCCAACCGCAAGTGTGGTTTAAAGAGGGGAACTTGGAAAGAGCCTTGGAGTATATTGAGTGTTAACATATAGTTGAATACATATGCTGGATGAACTAACGGCTTTCTGTCTTGTCCTGCACTAACCCATAAATGTGCTTAGACTCATCATAAAAAGGTGTATGCTGAATAAGGGAATAATTACAGAGCTCAAAATGTTATTCAAATCTCATGTATAAGAAGATACATTTGTAATTGAAAAGAATCTCCTTACAGCAACCATATCTGAAAAATTGCATCAAAGATTTTAAATTCAAAACAACTGTGAAAGTTTTGCATGTCTAAGGGACTGTTCACTTTTTCATCTATATGAACTTTCTAAGACATTAATAGCGGTTTTCTGAGAGCCTTGGTTGATTCTTCCAGGGACGCCTGGGTTGAATCCAATTGTTTTATGAATGAAAGTAGTTTGCATGTGTGGATGGACTGAAAGTTGTGGATTCATATTATAGAATTGTAATTAGATACTTTGTAATAAATTGCATTTACACTTTTGCTAAATTGAGGTGTGCTGAGTTCCTTTTTTTGTTTTTTTGTTATACATATACAACACTTCACTAATAACACACCATCGCTAATTCACATTTAAACAGAATACTATTGGACAATGTTAGAGAAAACGAGCACTATGACATCATCGCATTCTACACATTCCACAAATACTAACTCCAAATGAGCATGCGCAAATTCACACAACTAATACACATTGCACTAATATTAATTGCTAATAAAGCACACCTGAACACAATTTACAATGGAAATTGGTACATCATTAAACATTTACACAGGGTATATAAGCACCACACAAGCAGGGCTTCTTTGACTGTGTTGCTGGTGGGTCTTTGGAGATTGGAGGTTTAAGATTAGAGAGATTGTGCATTATTGTGAGTGAGTTAGTGTTAGCGTGAGAGAGTCAGTTGTTAGTGTTATCGTGAGTGAGTTAGTGGGAGTTAGTGGGAGTGGGAGAGAGTCTGTTAGTGGGAGCGTGAGTGAGTTAGTGGTAGTGGGAGTTGTTAGTGAGAGTTGTTAGTGAGAGTTAGTGAATGCTAGTATAGGGGTGATCTGGTTTTCTAAGATTTTATAGAATTCTAATGGAATTTTAACTGGAACAGGAGTTTTATTATTGGCTGCCTTTTGAATTGCCTGTATTATATATTCTTGAGTGATTGAGTTTTGAATTCTGATAATCCTGCCAGTGGGTTTCATTTGGTTGTTCAATTTATATTGTATATTTTTTCTTTTTTGTTGATTTGCTAATTTGTTTTTTCCTTCTAATTATGTATGCTTTATTTTCTCCTCAAAAAGGTCCACAGATCTCTAATCTAAAGTTGGCGAGTATAGGGTGATAGAAAAAAAAACGGCACTGATTTACATTATGGTCTACGAGGACTGTGAGTTTCCAATAAATATATATGTATATGCTTATATACACATATATGTATGTGTTTCTATGTGTTTATACACTTATAAACACATAAATATATATGTATATATTCATATACATATATATTTATATTTACTGCCAATTGCTGCACTACTTAACCCCTTCACTGTGAGTGACTGTTAGAGTGTAAAAGGTTTTACGTCAAACAATGAAGATATAACTAATCCATACTTGGGTACTCCTGGTCTGTAAAAATGTGGTGCAATCTTACCCCCTCCCCCCCCCCCCATCACAGTTTAGGGCACCGGACAGGAAGAACGCACACACACTCTCTGTAAAACGATGTGAGGATCATATTTCAAATTCACAGAGCTCTGAGTGTGATATTCATGTCCGTTTTCTGCAGTGGCTAAGTAAATGGAGAGGAAGGGAGGAGGGGAGATTCAACCACATTTTTGTGAAACAGAAAAGGAAAGAACAACTGTGATTTTTGTAGGCTGCATTAGGGAGAATTTGCAATGCTTCATGTTTGTACACAGAGCATACAGGCTAGAATCTCCAATAATGAATAACCGGTGACTTCCTGCTTTAAGTACACTAGTTTGAGAGTGTGGGGAAAGCTTTAGTTCTGTAACAAGTGTGTATGATGTACGTCTCTATATGTACTGAAAATACTGCACGTTTGTTTTGGTGTATACTGTCCCTTTAACCCTTTGAGTGCTAAGCATTTTCCCACCTGGGTGCTAAGCTGGAATTTAGGGGGGGGGGGGTGTTTGTTTTTTTAAATATATTCATTATCACTCAAGGGGTTAAAGAAAAAATATTTTATCAATAATAAGGTAAAACATGTCAAACAGGGGATGCGTCCGGGCGGCGGCCATGATGGTCACTTATTTCAGCAGCTGAAGAGTTGAGCATATCTATCCACTGCATATTGCTTAGCTATGGCTCCATCTAGGATTGAAACACATTTATTCTAGTATAGTAACTTATGCTACACAGTTTGATCTAAAATGCGAAGCTACCTTCTGCCCTGAAGTACTGGAACGGTGAGGTACGCAGTGGAGGCCTTGAAGCGGGTCTGGCCTATACCTAATCCCCCCGGTTATCCGGGTATAGCAGCTTTGAAAGCTGTCCTTTCCTTTCTTTACCTAACAGCACATAAACTCTTGGGGATATACTTTTATATCTTTTATTCTTTGCCTCGCCAACAGCAATATGACACTTAAGTGGCAGCACTTTGAGGACTCAATCACTGAACTATTTGATATGCATTACCGGAAGCTGTCGGATCTCATTGTGGACAGCTTTGGGGCACTATTACAGATGTGCACAGCCGTTAGAGAGAACCGGATGCATGCAACAACTCCACCAGAGCGAAATTCTACTGAGCGGCCTTTAACACACCTTGCCCTAACACCCAGGCTGGATGATAATTCTCCCGCAGCCATGGCTGGCCCTATGGGTGGAGACGACTCGACATCCCTGGTGCCGGGTCCCATGGCTGCAGAAGACAACGGAGCTACCACTGAGTCTGATCAGAGTGATGCCTCTAGTGTCCGGCGAGAGCCTCCGGTACAGCGGCTTATATTGGGCAAAGCATACAGTCCTGTAACCTGCTCAGGGTCTCCTGAGAGGAAGCGTGGTGTTCCAGGGCTGAAACAGATGGGCCTGGAGATCCCTGAAAGTGCCGTGAATAGACAACAAAAAAAGCCGCTTCAATGCTCTGCTCAACCCTGTGACTTGCAGGATCGACAGCAAACCTCTGATCAGCTATGCGAGGTACTCACATCAGATATGATAGGGAGCTGTGATAGTTGCGCTCCTCAGAAGCGATGGTCCTGTTTTTGGCTACACCAATATCTTCCAGCTGGCCGAATACTGAAAACAGGGGTAGGATAGAGCTTTTCCTTATCGAACTTATCTTCTAGCCTGGGACACTGTTCTGTATACCGACAGTACTACTAAGCACTTAAAACTGCCCTGCTAGTTAGATTGTATTAGCGACACAACCTTATTAAAGCATAAGACCTGGAATTTAACGATGCGGTCTGTGAATCCACAACTATTCACACTACATAAAGTCTAGAAGGACTGTACACGTTACTTACTTTCTATCCCGTACTTGGAGTTAAATCAGCCCTCAATTCAACCCGTTTCAGCATTCTTGGGAAAGTATTAACATATACAGGGGGCCGACAGGTTCCAGCACAGTCCAGGGGGTTCTATATATTTTAGTATGTTTTTTCCAGGCAGCACTATGACAAACATGTAACCACAGTTAACTATATCTGATATAATAGTATGCCAGTCTTCTGTAGTTACACTAACTGTATTAGCACACTGTCTGTTCACAACTGCCTATTTATCTCTGTCCACTGTTAGGTTTGTTTGGGGCGGTTATATCAGTATGTTGTTTGTATATGTGTTACCTCTATAGATATTCTCGATGGGCTGTCAATCCTCCTAGTACTCCTACAATTTACAGGTCCTCATGGCTGCTGGGAGACCATTACAAAATTAAAGGCGCGCCCTATGACCCATAAGCCTATGATCTGTCATTACCAGTTCATCACTAATGCTTTAGAACAAGGCTCTAGGTGTATAATCCCAACTGTACACTTAATATATACATGCATATGCCTTCCAGAGCAAATAGCCCATGAGTCCATCAATATAGAAGACCTATAATAATATTTCCTAAATAAAGTAAAAAATCCATACAGTTCTTTGCTTAGGGGCAGTACTTTACCTAAAACATGGATAAATGTTCTTGTTTTTGTTTTTTCTATATCTCCTTGACCTGGAAATATCTAAGTTATGTACATATTTTATGGTGTTTAGTTGTTTGCTATATGCTCCCACATGTGAACATTTCTGTATGCCCCATTTTCAGTAGCATCACAGACAAAGGTGCTGGATAGCGTTATACACTTGTACTCTTATTTTCTTTTAGACTAGCCCACAGTATTCTTTTATAAGTTTTAGTTAATGTGGTTAATTAACTGCTGTTCTTTATAATACAGTGGGTCCAAGAGTGGCCCAATTAGTCCTCTTTCCCCAGTTATTCCCCGTATAGGTCATTACTGTATCCTGGGGCCCAAGAGTGGCCCCCGCTTATCACTAGGGGATATCATTCTAGCGTAAACTTCATTAACTTTAAAGGGGATATCCTAGCATTATCATAATTGAAAACTTGAGGTCTGTACTGAATGTAAACATTACTGGTTGTATGAACATATTCACTTTGGAAATTTTGACTGTAACTTGTTTTGTTTCATAACCTCAATAAAAAAATAAAAAAAAAAAACATGTCAAACAAAACACAATTGATTGTCTATTTAATAGAAAACATTATTTACTCATATATTTGATCATTTATTTAATGAATGTTTATTTCTTTATTTTTCCAGTTCAGAATTGCATCCAATATGCAATAACACTCCAGAGGAACAGAAGCCAGTGGACATTTTCAATTATGGATTAAATTTTGATCAGAAAGAAAAGGAGGAATATTTTGGGTTTGACTACTACTTATGCATTGAAGTTCGTGATGTCAGTTGCGAACCTAAACCGGATGCATTTAATCCATGTGAAGATATTATGGGATACAACTCTTTAAGAGTATTAATATGGTGTATCAGTATTATGGCCATCACAGGGAATGCATTTG
Source organism: Bombina bombina (assembly GCF_027579735.1). Taxonomy (NCBI): domain Eukaryota; kingdom Metazoa; phylum Chordata; class Amphibia; order Anura; family Bombinatoridae; genus Bombina; species Bombina bombina. Next base: position 1,067,463,986 of record NC_069502.1, read on the forward strand.
TACTCATTGTTTTAATTAGCACTCAGTATAAATTTACTGTTTCCAGATTTTTAATGTGCAATCTTGCATTTGCAGATGTATGCATGGGTATATATCTTTTACTTATTGCATCTGTGGACATTAAGACAAAAGGCCAATACCATAACTATGCAATTGACTGGCAGACCGGGGCAGGCTGTGAAGCCGCAGGGTTTTTCACTGTGTTTGCAAGTGAACTTTCTGTATATACTCTAACTGTTATAACCTTAGAGAGATGGCATACAATAACATATGCAATGCAATTAGACCGCAAAGTGAGATTTCGACATGCTACAGTTATAATGATTTCAGGCTGGATATTTGCATTCACAGTTGCTGTGCTTCCTATTTTTGGTATCAGCAGCTATATGAAGGTGAGCATCTGTTTACCGATGGACATAGAAACCCCTCTTTCTCAAGGATATATTTTGTTCCTTCTGGTGCTTAATGTTTTGGCATTTGTAGTCATCTGCACCTGCTATATTGGCATCTACTTAACTGTGAGAAATCCAAATGTTATCTCTTCAAATAGTGACACAAAGGTTGCCAAACGTATGGCTATATTGATATTCACAGATTTTTTGTGTATGGCCCCAATTTCATTCTTTGCCATTTCTGCTTCGCTAAAGATTCCTCTTATAACTGTATCCAGTTCCAAGATTCTTTTGGTTCTGTTCTATCCAATTAATTCATGTGCCAATCCATTTCTCTATGCTATTTTCACAAAGACATTTCAAAGGGATTTTTATATTTTAATGAGCAAGTTTGGTTGCTGCAAGACACAAGCGCAAATTTTCAGAACAGAGACTTCCTCATCTGCCCATAACCTTCACATGAGAAATGGACATTATGTTCCAGGACCAAAGAGCAGTACTGGATCCGTTTACACATTAGTACCTCTGAATCACTAAAACTGAAATATGGTGTCAATAATAAAACATTCCTCAGGAGGTGTGAAATTTGTTTAAACATTGATTTCTGTTCCTAAATTATTTAGCACATTTTTATGAAAAAGCATTTCTTTTATTATTTTTACAATCAATAATTTAGAGCTCTAGGACATTTTTCTAAATACAAGAAAAAAAAGATATGATGTGTATGGTTTATGGGATATTAAAAACAATATTGCTAAAACTTTGCACTGTAATGTCCTTAATAAAAAATAAGATTTTCCCTTTCAATGCAATTTATTAAACAAAATTAGTTTAAACATATTTAATTAAAAATAAGTAAAACATAATTGCATTCCTTGTTCAAGCAGTAACATTTATGTCCACAAAATATCACAATATTATAATATTGCATATTACAAAATCTTAAAGCATGCTTTTTTAACATTTCATATGAAAAGAAAAACAATAAAATATTAATACAGAAAAAATGTAAACACAAGCAAGCTACTGTAATTCAGTTTTTAGAGTAACTAATTTGTATGGTTGTAAATATGTTTTATGCAGAAATATCAAGATAGTTAATCAATTACTATGAATCATAAACATGTTGTTATATATTATAAAGATGTCAATAAAATATTGCAAATAAATTGGATTTTTTCTTAAACTAAATAAATACAATGGTTAAAAATCATTAACGTGTCACAATAGGGAATTTTCAGTTATCTGGAACATTAGCAATTCAAGTGTATGCGTGTGCTTGTGTGTGTATATATATTTATATATACACACATATATATATATATAGTATATATATGGGTAAACCTCCGGGTAAACAGCTATGATTAAGGATATCCTCATGCCTTGTATTTTTTCCTAGCCCTTTTTCTCTTAACCTTACCTACTTCTCTACTTTTCCTCTACTTAACCCTTTCCGCTTCAAATTCTTTTACAATGAGAATTGGTGAGTGAAAACATTGTAAACATTATTGTTCGAATAAGATTGCTTATCCAGGTTTTTTACGGGAACTCAGAGAGAGTAATGTACTGAAGTATCAACCACCTGTGCGTTATACCGATAACAATAATCATTCATTATATATTATTACGAACTTTGGGGACGACTGAGTCTCTAATACGTGCAGGAGCATGCACTTTAGATGCTGTTACCCAACTTCTCTCATCAGGGCCATATCCTTTCCAAAAACAATACAAGTCTATATTAACGTAATGACACAGGCTAGCCGTGTTGTTGTATTTCTAAAAAGGCTCCTTGTTCTCCAGTTCAGATATCCTCACAATATGGGTGGAGTTTGGCTATTAAAAAACAATAGCATCAAATAAGGTGCTAATTTGTTTTAAAAGTCTTTAGGCATGGTTGACATGTTATTCTATATTAACCCCTTAAGGACCAGAGACATACCCTGTATGTCACTGGCCTTTTTTTGGGACTTGATTGTTTTATAGTGCGGTCTTGCCACCAGCGTTGGGACTGCTCTATTCCACAAAGCCTGCTGGAGGGAGGGCATTAATAGCGTGTTCTTGCTGGACTTGTGCTATTATGTCCGAAAAAAACCCTTAACGACCAGTGACATACAGGGTACATTGTGGTCATTAAGGGGTTAAGACAACTAAAACATTTTGTAATTACAAGGTGTTTACTATCCCTTTAAGGTGTGAAGCTTCCTTTCAAGACTGTTCAAAATATATATTTGATCTTCTTGTTGGACAGTCAATATTGAAAAATATATCTTAAATGTAGTTCATGTGTTTAGTTAGTGAGGTTTAACAGAACGTTAGTCATTTATATATCTGGTTCAGCTAAACAACTTGTTTTCAAACCTGTCCTCTGGCCTCCCTAACTGTACAGATTTTCAGGACCACCTTGGGTAAGAGCAGGTAAAATAACCATCGGCTAGATTACAAGTTCGGCGTTAGCTTTAAAAAGCAGCGTTAAGGGGTCCTAATGCTGCTTTTTAACGCCCGCTGGTATTACGAGTCTGGCAGGTACAGGTGTACCGCTCACTTTACTTCCACGACTTTTCCATACCGCAAATCCCCTTACGTCAATTGCGTATCCTATTTTTTTAATGGGATTTTCCTAACGCCAGTATTACAAGTCTTGGAAGAAGTGAGCGGTACAGCCTCTACCTCCAAGACTCCTACCGCATATAAAAGTCAGTAGTTAAGAGTTTTATGGGCTAACGCCGGAACATAAGGCTCTTAACTACAAACACTAACACCCATAAACTACCTATAAACCCCTAAACCAAGGCCCCCCTCACATCGCAAACACTATAATAAAATAATTTAACCCCTAATCTGCCGACCGGACATCGCCGCCACCTACATTATACCTATGAACCCCTAATCTGCTGCCCAAAACATCGCTGACACCTACATTATAGTTATTAACCCCTAATCTGCCGCCCCCAACGTCGCCGCCACCTAACTACAATTATTAACCCTAATCTGCCGCCCCCAACGTCGCTGCTACTATATTAAATGTATTAACCCCTAAACCTAAGTCTAACCCTAACCCTAACACCCCCTTTACTTAAATCTATTTTTAATAAATCTAAATAAAATTACTATAATTAAATAAATTATTCCTATTTAAAACTAAATACTTACCTATAAAATAAACCCTAAGATAGCTACAATATAATTAATAATTACATTGTACTTATTTTAGGATTTATATTTATTTTACAGGCAACTTTGTATTTATTTTAACTAGGTACAATAGTTATTAAATAGTTAATTACTATTTTATAGCTACCTAGTTAAAATAATTACAAAATTATCTGTAAAATAAATCCTAACCTAAGTTACAAATACACCTAACACTACACTATCAATAAATTAATTAAATAAATTAACTACAATTATCTAAAATATAATTAAATAAACTAAACTATATTACAAAAAAATAAAAAAAAATATTACAAGAAGTTTAATCTAATTACACCTAATCTATTCCCCCTAATAAAATAAAAAGCCCCCCAAAATAATAAAATTCCCTATCCTAAACTAAATTACAAATAGTCCTTAAAAGGGCCTTTTGCGGGGCATTGTCCAAAGTAATCAGCTCTTTTACCAGCCCTTAAAAGGGCTTTTTGGGGGCATTGCCCCAAAGTAATCAGCTCTTTTACCTGTAAAAAAAAGAAATACAATACCCCCCCAACATTACAACCCACCACCCACACACCCCTACTCTAAAACCCACCCGATCCCCCCTTAAAAAAAACCTAACACTACCCCATTGAATATCACCCTACCTTGAGCCGTCTTCACCCAGCCGGGCACCGATGGGGCAGAAGAGGACATCCGGACCGGCAGACATCTTCATCCAGACGGCATCTTCTATCTTCATCCTTCCGGAGTGGAGCCATCTTCTATCCAGCCGACGCGGAGCCATCCTCTTCAACAAAGTCCTAACGAAGAATGAAGGTTCCTTTAAATTACGTCATCCAAGATGGCGTCCCTCGAATTTCGATTGGCTGATAGGATTCTATCAGCCAATCGGAATTAAGGTAGGAAAAATCCGATTGGTTGATTTAATCAGCCAATCGGATTGAAGTTCAATCCGATTGGCTGATTGGATCAGCCAATAGAATGCAAGGTAGAATCTTATCAGCCAATCGGAATTCGAGGGATGCCATCTTGGATGACATCATTTAAAGGAACCTTCATTCTTCGTTAGGACTTCAATTGAAGAGGATGGCTCTGCGTCGGCTGGATAGAAGATGGCTCCGCTGCGCTCCGGAAGGATGAAGATAGAAGATGCCGTCTGGATGAAGATGTCTGCCAGTCCGGATGTCCTCTTCTGCCCCATCGGTGCCCGGCTGGATGAAGACGGCTCAAGGTAGGGTGATCTTCAATGGGGTAGTGTTAGGTTTTTTAAAGGGGGGATTGGGTGGGTTTTAGAGTAGGGGTGTGTGGGTGGTAGGTTGTAATGTTGGGGGGTATTGTATTTCTTTTTTTTACAGGTAAAATAGCTGATTACTTTGGGGCAATGCCCTGCAAAAAGCCCTTTTAAGGGCTGGTAAAAGAGCTGATTACTTTGGGGCAATGCCCCGCAAAAGGCCCTTTTAAGGCCTATTTGTAATTTAGTTTAGGATAGGGAATTTTATTATTTTGGTGGTCTTTTTTATTTTATTAGGGGGATTATGGATTAGATTAGGTGTAATTAGATTAAACTTCTTGTAAGAAAAATAATTTTTTGTAATTTAGTGTTTGTTTTTGTAATATAGTTTAGTTTATTTAATTGTACTTTATTTTAGATCATTTTTAGTTCATTTATTTAATTAATTTATTGATAGTGTAGTGTTAGGTGTATTTGTATCTAAGGTTAGGATTTATTTTACAGGTAATTTTGTAATTATTTTAACTAGGTAGCTATTAAATAGTTGTTAAAATAATTAATTAATTACTATTATACCTAGTTAAAATAAATACAAAGTTGCCTGTAAAATAAATATAAATCCTAAAATAGCTGCAATGTAATTATTAATTATATTGTAGCTATCTTACGCCTAGATTTAGAGTTCTGCGGCCAAAGGGGTGCGTAGCTAACGCTGGCTTTTTTCTGGCCGCACCTTTTAAATACCGCTGGTATTGAGAGTTCACAGAATGTCTGCGTTAGGCTCCAAAAAAGGAGCGTAGAGCATATTTAACTCAACTTCAACTCTCGATACCAGCGGTGCTTACGGACGCGGCCAGCTTCAAAAACGTGCTCATGCATGATTCCCCCATAGAAAAGAATGGGGCTGTTTGAGCTGAAAAAAAACCTAACACCTGCAAAAAAGCCACGTTCAGCTCCTAACGCAGCCCCATTGTTTGCTATGGGGAAACACTTCCTACGTCTGCACCTAACACTCTAACATGTACCCCGAGTCTAAACACCCCTAACCTTGCACTTATTAACCCCTATTCTGCCACCCCCGCTATCGCTGACCCCTGCATATTATTATTAACCCCTAATCTTCCGCTCCGTAAACCGCCGCTACTTACATTATCCCTATGTACCCCTAATCTGCTGCCCCTAACACCGCCGACCCCTATATTATATTTATTAACCCCTAATCTGCCCCCCACAACGTCGCCTCCACCTGCCTACACTTATTAACCCCTAATCTGCCGAGCGGACCGCACCGCTATTATAATAAAGTTATTAACCCCTAATCTGCCTCACTAACCCTATAATAAATAGTATTAACCCCTAATCTGCCCTACCTAACATCGCCGACACCAAACTTCAAATATTAACCCCTAATCTGCCGACTGGAGCTCACCGCTATTCTAATAAATGTATTAACCCCTAAAGCTAAGTCTAACCCTAACACTAACACCCACCTAAGTTAAATATAATTTAAATCTAACAAAATAAATTAACTCTTATTAAATAAATTATTTCTATTTAAAGCTAAATACTTACCTGTAAAATAAATCCTAATATAGCTACAATATAAATTATATTTATATTATAGCTATTTTAGGATTTATATTTATTTTACAGGTAACTTTGTATTTATTTTAACCAGGTACAATAGCTATTAAATAGTTAAGAACTATTTAATAGCTAAAATAGTTAAAATAATTACAAAATTACCTGTAAAATTTATCCTAACCTAAGTTACAATTAAACCTAACACTACACTATCAATAAATTAATTAAATAAAATACCTACAATTACCTACAATTAAACCTAACACTACACTATAAATACATTAATTAAATACAATATCTACAAATAAATACAATGAAATAAACTAACTAAAGTCCAAAAAATAAAAAAGAACTAAGTTACAAAAAATAAAAAAATATTTACAAACATCAGAAAAATATTACAACAATTTTAAACTAATTACACCTACTCTAAGCCCCCTAATAAAATAACAAAGACCCCCAAAATAAAAAAATGCCCTACCCTATTCTAAATTACTAAAGTTCAAATCTCTTTTACCTTACCAGCCCTGAACAGGGCCCTTTGCGGGGCATGCCCCAAAGAATTCAGCTCTTTTGCCTGTAAAAAAAACACATACAATACCCCCCCCCCCCCAACATTACAACCCACCACCCACATACCCCTAATCTAACCCAAACCCCCCTTAAATAAACCGAACACTAAGCCCCTGAAGATCTTCCTACCTTATCTTCAGCATACCAGGTTCACCGATCGATCCAGAAGAGCTCCTCCGATGTCTTGATCCAAGCCCCAGCGGGGAGCTGAAGATGTCCATGATCCGGCTGAAGTTTTCATCCAAGCGGGAGCTGAAGAGGTCCATGATCCGGCTGAAGTCTTCTATCAACGGCATCTTCAATCTTCTTTCTTCCGGATCCATGTTCATCCCGCCGAGGCGGAACATCCATCTTCACCGATGACTTCCCGACAAATGACGGTTCCTTTAAGGGACGTCATCCAAGATGGCGTCCCTCGAATTCCGATTGGCTGATAGGATTCTATCAGCCAATTGGAATTAAGGTAGGAAAATTCTGATTGGCTGATTAGGGGCTAATAAATATAATATAGGGGTCGGCGGTGTTAGGGGCAGCAGATTAGGGGTACATAAGGATAACGTAGGTGGCGGTCGGCAGATTAGGGGTTAATTATTGTAGGTAGCTGGCGGCGATGTTGTGGGGGGCAGGTTAGGGGTTAATAAATATAATATAGGGGTCGGCGGTGTTAGGGGCAGCAGATTAGGGGTACATAAGTATAACGTAGGTGGCGGTCGGCAGATTAGGGGTTAAAAAAATTTAATCGAGTGGCGGCGATGTGGGGGGACCTTGGTTTAGGGGTACATAGGTAGTTTATGGGTGTTAGTGTACTTTAGAGCACAGTAGTTAAGAGCTTTATAAACCGGCATTAGCCCAGAAAGCTCTTAACTACTGACTTTTTTCTGCGGCTGGAGTTTTGTCGTTAGATTTCTAACGCTCACTTCAGCCACGACTCTAAATACCGGAGTTAGAAAGATCCCATTGAAAAGATAGGATACGCAATTGACGTAAGGGGATCTGCGGTATGGAAAAGTCGCGGCTGAAAAGTGAGCGTTAGACCCTTTAATGACTGACTCCAAATACCAGAGGGCGGTAAAAACCAGCGTTAGGAGCCTCTAACGCTGGTTTTGATGGCTACCGCCCAACTCTAAATCTAGGCCTTAGGGTTTATTTTATAGGTAAGTATTTAGTTTTAAATAGGAATAATTTATTTAATTATAGTAATTTTATTTAGATTTTTTAAAAAATAGATTTAAGTTAGAGGGGTGTTAGGGTTAGACTTAGGTTTAGGGGTTAATACATTTAATATAGTAGCGGCGACGTTGGGGGTGGCAGATTAGGGGTTAATAATTGTAGTTAGGTGGCGGCAACGTTGATGGTGGCAGATTAGGGGCTAATAACTATAATGTAGGTGTCGGCGATGTTAGGGGCAGCAGATTAGTGGTTCATAGGTATAATGTAGGTGCCGGCGGTGTCCGGAGCAGCAGATTAGGGGTTAATAATATAATGCAGGTGGTGACGATGTCGGGGGCAGCAGATTAGGGGTTAATAAGTGTAAGGTTAGGGGTGTTTAGACTCGGGGTTCATGTTAGGGTGTTAGGTGTAGACTTAGAAAGTATTTCTCCATAGGAAACAATGGGGCTGCGTTAGAAGCTGAACGCTGCTTTTTTGAAGGTGTTAGGTTTTTTTCCAGCCGTCTCAGCCCCATTGTTTCCTATGGGGAAATCGTGCATGAGCATGTTTAGCCAGCTTACCGCTGACTTAAGCAACGCTGGTATTACAGGGAGAAGTGGCGCTAAATTTGCTCAACGCTCACTTTTCTGAGGCTAACGCAGCCATTCAGAAAACTTGTCATACCAGCGTTATTTAAAGTGAGCACTGGAAAAAAAAAGGAGTGTTAGCAATGCAAGAAGCCCCGGAAGGAATGAATTGAGAGCAGGGGCATGTGACCACACTACAGGCCAATAGCAGTGGGTTGCTAGGCAGAGTTTAGAGGAGGAGGAGCGAGTATAAGTATTGAGGGTTGTGAGGCGGAAGCCAGCATCAGTTCCCTTGTGAAGCGGGAAAAGCTGACAGGCAGAATGGAGAGCGTGAGCCTTTTGCTGGAACAGGTAAGGACCTTGGTAGCGGAAAAGGGTGTTACCTGGCTCCAGCAGAGGCTCTTTTCAGAGGACAGCGGTTCCGGTGCAGGGTCGTCGGCAGTCGAGCCAGCAGGAACATCAGGTCAGGAGCGGTGCGGTCAGCCGGTGAGGCGGACGAAGCCGCCGGTGCGGCTTAGTCCGGATGACAGGAGGGGAGCTTTGGGTCACGGGAGGCCTGATACGGCCAGAGGTGGAGGTAGCGGAAAGTCGGGAGGCAAGAGAAGGGCTATGGAGGAGCTGCGCACATCTCCAGTGTCAGCAGGGAGTATGAGGGGAACACTGAGGCCTAGGTTGCTGGGGACGAGCGTAGGCAGCAGGGAGGGGGGAGTAATGGTGGCACAAGAGGTTTGTTCGGGGAGCAGGGAGGGTGCGGTGGCAGTCGCCAGGAGCGGTATAAAAAAAAAAAAGGGGGGTGAGAAGGGGGGAGATGGCTCGGTATTTGAGGGGGCTAGTGTGTATAGAAGGAGTAGGGGGGAGGGGATGAGTGGGAATGAGAGAAGCGATATGGTCGTTGGAGGAACAGGTGTAAGCTTAGGAAGCAGTGAGGGGAGGGATAAGGAAACTGTAAGTGCTGCGAGTGGCAGCGGTAGAATTGGAGGGAACATTAGGGGAGGGGAGGGGAGGGAAAAGGAGGATAGGAACGTAGTGAGGGGCAGTGGGGTATTGGGGGAGAATAGTGGACGTCGTTTGGGCAGGGGAAGAGGAGGTATTGGGAAGGGGCAAGCTAAGGCGAGAGGAAAAAAGGGAAAAGAGGTTGGTGGAGAAAGGGGAGCTGAGGCGAACAGGGCTGGCAGGCATAGTGCAGAGGGAATATCACGTGGGATTGGAGAGGCCGTTGAGGTTTTGGTACAGGATATAAGGGAAAGGGATAGGGTTACAGGGGGGAGGGGGGATGGGGAGAATAGGGGTACAGAGACAGAGAGGGGCAGGGAGAACAGGAGTGGGGGAAAAAGGACTGAGAAAAGGAATAATTTGGAAGTTAATGATTGTGTTTCAGAACCGGAGGAGTCGGACGGCGTCCCGGTTGAAAGACCGGGGTTGCCTGCAGAGCAGTCTTCATTACAGGAGCTGGAGGAGGACGTCCTGTGGATGAATGAATCTTACAGTGACTTCGCTGGAGAAGAGTTGCAATTGGGACAGCAGACGGAACCGGAGAGTTCGGCACAGGTAGGAGAGATGGCTACTTTAATGCAGCTGCTCAATTCTCTGGTGCCTGGGGGGGGGACACGTAACTCAGAGTGAGGGACAAATTGGGGGAATTAGGGAAGAACGAGAGAGGGGCAGGGGAAGAGAGAAGGAAGACACTAGGAGGCAGAGACATCATGTTAATCATTCTCCACAGAGATCAGGTGGAGGTTCAGGTGGACAGAGCAGAAGGGACAGGAGCAGGAGCAGAGGGGCACGGCGGAGGGAGAGATCTCGGACGCCAAGGATAGACTACAGGGAGCGGGAAAGGCATACGTCCCCCACATGGGGCAGGCGGGATAGAGATCGAGAACATACACGTAGGAGGGAAAACTCTATGTCTTATAACATTGATGTTAGAGGGAGAAGATCTGCAGGTGACAGGGCAGAAAGGAGAAGAGAGGATACAATAGTGGTGCAGGAGCCTGTGACAAGGCCGCCAGGTGAGACGGCGGGTTCCCTGCAGGGGGGGGGAGGAAAAAGAAGAGTCGGGGGGAATGTATGAGACGGTGATGAAAGGTCTGAAGGAGCTGGTGGCTCAATTAGAAGACAAAAGGAAGGTTGGGGGTGATGTGGGGACAGCAGCGGGAGCATGGGTACCGGCAGTGAAGGAGGTTAGTGTACCGGTGGTTGGAGCCCCTTCGGAGAGTGGGGGAGATAAAGGAGGGTCGGTGCCGGTTACAAGCGGTGAAGTGTTAATTGTGGCGGATCAAGCCTTGCGTAGGCCTTGCTTGTGCTCGGTTGGACCACTTGGGATCCATCTGAGTAAAGAGGTTAAAGAAAAGATATGGAAACGAGAGTTTGTAGAGATCTTTTCATTGTTGCCGTTGGACCACTTTATTGAGATAAAGGAGGATCCAAAGGGGGAACAGGGCAAAAAGGAAGAGGAGGAGAGAAAGAAAAAGTGGAGGAAATTACCTAAAACTTGTTCAAACTGGTCGAGGGCCTTTTGCATATTAGCCAGCGTGATCGGGGAAAAATTCCCCGAGCAGAGTTCAACTATGTTTTGCTATTTTGATGAAATTTCAGGGGCTCAGAGGACATATGGGGGTCTTGCCTGGTGGCGGTACGATGAACAGTTCCGCCAGAGGCTGGCGGTACGACCAGAGATGCGGTGGGACGATAGGGAGATGGGGGTGTGGTTGGAGTTAATGACTCCTTTGAGGGGGCAGTCCTTTTGGAGTGGAGGAACGGGGGCTAGTGGAACGACCGTGGGGGCCACATCGGTGGCAATTAAAAAAGGCCTCTGCTTCCAGTTTAATGAAGGGGTGTGTAGGTTCGGAGGGGCGTGCAAATACAAGCATGAGTGCTCAGGATGCGGAGGTGCGCACTCTGGGGCAAAATGTTTCCGAAAAGGAAAAGGGAATGGAAAAGGAGGTGAGGGTGTTGCTACGGGCTCTGACCCTGGTGAGGGTAAGAGAGATGGCCCCGTGGCTAAGACAATACGGTAAGACAAAGGGTAGAGCGGGGGATGCGGAGCTGTTACTGACGGGCTTCAGTTCTGGGCTTCGTATCCCGTTCGAGGGTTCAAAGGGATCGGGAGTTCCTGGGAATTTGAAATCGGCTGAGCAATTCCCAGAGTTGGTTCAAGTTAAGTTGGAAAAGGAGGTGGCACTGGGGAGAATGGCGGGCCCCTTCAAGGACCCTCCATTCCCTAATTTGAGGGTGTCCCCACTTGGGGTGGTCCCAAAGAAGACGGAGGGACAATTTAGAATGATTCACCACCTGTCTCATCCTAAGGGCGCGTCTGTTAACAATGGGATTGACCCGTCTTTGACGGCAGTACGTTACGCATCATTTGATAAGGCGGTGAGTGTGGTCAGGAGAACGGGGATTGGAGCATTGTTGGCAAAGGTGGATGTTGAGGCAGCCTTTCGGCTTTTACCAGTACATCCGGTGTGTCATCATTTATTGGGTTGCCAATTTCAAGGGGAATTTTTCGTTGATCTGTGTTTACCCATGGGATGCTCCATATCCTGTGCGTATTTCGAAAAATTTAGTACATTTGTGGAATGGGTGGTGAAGAAAAAGGCGGGCAGGTCATCGTTGGTCCATTATTTGGATGATTTCCTGTTTGTGGGGGAAGCTGGTTCTGGAGTTTGTGAAATGTTGTTGAAAACATTTGTTGAAGTGGCTGAGCAATTCGGGATTCCGATTGCACCAGGAAAGACGGAAGGGCCAGTGACTAAGTTGAGTTTTCTGGGGATCCAGATTGACTCAGTCTTGATGGAGTGCTCGTTACCCTGGGAAAAGGTGGTAGATCTGAGAAAGGTCATAACTGGGATGCTTGGGAAGGTGAAAGTGTCGTTGCGAGAGCTGCAATCGCTACTGGGCAAGCTTAATTTTGCCTGTCGGGTGATCCCAGTTGGAAGGGTTTTTGGAAGGCGCCTGGCATTGGCCACGGTTGGGGTGAAGGAACCACACCACAGGATCCGGCTTTCAAAGGAGTTGAAGGAGGATCTAAGAGTGTGGTTGATTTTTCTGGAGGAGTTCAATGGGCGGTCGCTCATTCAGGAGGGGCCGGTATCGGATGAGATGTTGCACCTATACACAGATGATTCAGGAGCACATGGCTTTGGGGCATATTTTGATGGCAGATGGTGTGTGGATACATGGCCTGAGGAATGGAGGGAACAAGGTTTAACCAAGAACTTGGTGTTTCTAGAATTGTTTCCGTTGGTGGTGGCTGTGATGGTTTGGAATGGTGAGCTGAGGGATAGGAAGGTGACTTTCCACTCTGACAATCTGGGAGTGGTGTTTGCGATCAATAAGTTGACAGCGAAGTCGAGGCCGGTGATTCGGCTCTCCGAGTGTTTGTCCTGGAATGCTTGAGGGGGAATGTGTTTTTTCGGGCGGTGCATGTACCCGGGAAGCAAAATGTGATTGCTGACTCTCTTTCCCGGTTGCAGTGGCAGAAGTTTCGGGAAGCAGCCCCGGAGGCGAAGTTGGATGGGGAAGAATGCCCAAGGGCTTTGTGGCAGATGGACTTCTTAAAGGATTGAAATTGGCGAGAGGGGCTTTAGCCCAGAGTACGTTAAGAGCTTACGTGCCAGTATGGAAACGGTGGTTTTGTAGACTGCACAGGGATGGGATCAGGCTGTCAAAAGAGGATTGGGTGTGGTACTTGGTTGATTGGGTGCAGGAATGGAAAGAGGCGAAGATGTCAAAATCCATGGTGAATCGTCAGGTGGCGGCGTTAGCCTTTCTGTTTAAGCTGATGGGATGGGTCGATTTAACAAAGGAGTTTTGGGTAAAATTGGTGGTGAGAGGTGTTTGTAGAGGTGGAGCTAGGGGGGACAAAAGACGTCCACTTGTATTTGGTTTACTATTAAAGGTAGTTGGGGCTTTGGAGGAGGTGTGCAATTCAAAGTTTGAGTATTATTTGTTCCGAGTGGCTTTTGTTTTAGCCTTTTTCGGGGCTTTTAGAGTGTTGGAATTGGTTGGGGCCAATAGAAAGGACAATGGCGGTATCGGGTTTAGTGATGTGGTGATATCAGGGGAGGAAGTGTCCATTTGGCTTAGAAAATCTAAGACAGATCAGGAGGGTATGGGCCGCTTAATCAAGTTATTTGCTATAGGGGGTGTTTGTTGCCCGGTAGTTTCACTGGTGGATTATCTTAGGATCAGGCCTAGAGGTGAGGGCCCTCTTTTGAGGCACGAGGATGGAGGAGCATTGTCAAAATATCAGTTTGGGGCGGTGCTTAGAAGGGCTTTGTCCGTGGCTGGGGTGGACCCGAAAGACTTTGGATGCCATTCGTTTAGAATAGGCGCGGCAACTGAGGCGCATGAATTGGGTTTGAGTGAGGAAGTTGTGAAAAAGGTGGGAAGGTGGAAGTCGGGGTGTTTTAAACGTTATGTTCGACCTAACATGATAGTATAGTTTTGTTTTTCTTAACAGGTCCAGTTCAGTGTTGGATAGTTGGACATTCTTTCATTTACTGGGCGAGAAAGGCAGCAGCAACAAAGGAAGAGGGAATCCAGTTGGGTCTTCCTCAGGAACAGGTTGGGGTAAAGTGGTTTGGGGTAAGAGGTCTCAAATGGGAAGGGGTAGTGGGTACAGTGAGTAAGTTTGCCAGGCTGTACAAGCCTCCTGACATTTTGGTGTTACACGCTGGAGGAAATGACTTAGGGTTTATGGCTCAAAAAGATTTGATTGACCAGTTGAAGGGTGGCATGCGTAGGTTGAAGGTTTTGTTCCCGAAGGTGTTAATTGTGTGGTCAGAAATTGAGACAAGGTTGGAATGGCGCTCAGCTTGGGATGTCAGGAGGCTGGACTTATCCAGAAGAAAAGTTAACAGGACTCTATCAGGTTTTGTTTCTCAGTTGGGGGGTTTTGGCATTCGCCATGTTGAATTCGAAGGGGAATCAGGCAGATGCTTTTTTATTAAGGATGGGGTGCATCTCAATGAAGTGGGGTTGCACTTATTTAATTTTAACCTAAAAGAAGGGGTACAGAAGGCCTTAGCCCGGTTGGGCGGTGTCCGACGGTAGGTCGGTCTGTGGCGGGTGCTGGCCTTATCAGGCGAGTTTTATGTGGTAATGGTACCTCATCGGACGATGGGGAGAGTTTAAGAAAAGGGGGCGTGCCTGGCAACAGCCAGTGGAAGGCACGTGTGGTGGATGATGGACAGCACCCCAGAGTTTTTTGTAACCACATTGGTTAGGTGGTTGTGTTATTTGTAAACACTTGTTTGTTTAATAAATGCGGGCTGCGGCCTTTAGTACCCAAAACTTTGTCATGTGAACCAATTGGTCATTGGTTCACAAGAAGAGTGCCGAATGTGTGAGTCAAAGAAGCCCACGGAAGGAATGAATTGAGAGCAGGGGCATGTGACCACACTACAGGCCAATAGCAGTGGGTTGCTAGGCAGAGTTTAGAGGAGGAGGAGCGAGTATAAGTATTGAGGGTTGTGAGGCGGAAGCCAGCATCAGTTCCCTTGTGAAGCGGGAAAAGCTCCCTCCCTCCCTCCCTGTTTGAAGAATTTGGAAGTCGCAGCTAAGGGCGGGTGCTGGCCTTATCAGGCGAGTTTTATGTGGTAATGGTACCTCATCGGACGATGGGGAGAGTTTAAGAAAAGGGGGCGTGCCTGGCAACAGCCAGTGGAAGGCACGTGTGGTGGATGATGGACAGCACCCCAGAGTTTTTTGTAACCACATTGGTTAGGTGGTTGTGTTATTTGTAAACACTTGTTTGTTTAATAAATGCGGGCTGCGGCCTTTTGTACCCAAAACTTTGTCATGTTTGGTCATTGGTTCACAAGAAGAGTGCCGAATGTGTGAGTCATAGTCTTTACCGACAAAACTTGTAATCCAGCCGTATGTTTACTAATCAGCTGAGTATTCCACCTGTTCTCCAGTTCAGATATCCTCAAAATGTGGCCTGTTAGGGAGGTCTGAGGACAGGTTTGAAAACCAGTGGTCTAAAATGATTTCATTTTAATTTCTATAAATTAAATGACTCCTTTAATTAAGGAGCAAACTGAATTATCTGCAATAACATTTGAGTTTTTGGATGCAAGTCTGGCTGCTATAGCTCCATCCAAGCTTGATAAACTGATCTCCGTTATATAGAGAAATAATAACAGCAACTGTTGATTGATCAACTGAGGAGGGAAGTAAAGTAATTGTGGCTGCACATTCCAATGCATGCAGTGCCCTACAAAAGGCCCTTTTAATTGCTGTTGGTAGTTTATTGTAGGCTAGGGGTGTTTTTATTTGGGGGGGGGGGGTATTTTTATATGGCTATTATATTAGGTGTAATTCTTTTTATTTTTGATAATTTCATTCATTTATTTTTTTAATCTTAGTGTTTTTTATTTTTTGTGATTTTAGTGTTTATTATTTTTGTTAACTTAGATTATTTAAATTTTTCATAGGATTTTTTTTTAGTTGTAATTTAGATTTTTTAGTTTCTTCCTAGTGTCAGGTTTTTTAAATTTGTAATTTAGATATTTTAATTGGTATTTTTTTTAATTGTATTAGATTAGTTATGTTAGGTTAATTTATAGTTTAATGTTAGGTTTATACTTATTTCACAAGAAAGTTTTTATTTATTTAAAGATAGTTATATTGTAATTTTAATTTAAAGTTAAGGGGTGTTAGGTTTAGTGGTTAATAATTGAATTTAGGGTTTTGTGATGTGGGGGGGCTGGCGGTTTAGGGATTAATAGGTTTATTTAGTGGCGGAGATGTAGGAGGCCGGAGGTTTAGGGGTTAATGACTTTAGTGGTAGCGATGTTGGGGAGCTGCGGAATTGGGGTTAATAGCTTTTATTAGTGGCGGCGATGTCGGGGGCAGCAGATTAGGGGTTAATAACTTTATTATATTGGTGGCTATGTTGGGGAGCGGCGGAATAGGGGTTAATAACTTTATTATAGTGGTGGCGATGTCAGGAGCGGCAGATTAGGGGTTAATAACTTTATTTAGTGTTGGCGATGTTGGGGACGGCAGATTAGGGGTTAATAACTTTATTTAGGTGTCCGCATTGTCGGGGCAGCAGATTAGGGGTGTTTAGACTTGGGGTTTATGTTAGGGTGTTAGGTTTAAACTTAACTTTTTTCTCCCCATAGACATCAATTTGGTTGCGTTACGGCGATCGTCATTCCGCAATTCAGGTGTTTTTTTCTAGCAGTCTCTCCCCATTGATGTCTATGGTGAAAGCGTGCACGAGCACGTATTCTCAACCCTTGGCTTTTGTGCGGTATGGAGCTAAACGCTATCATATCGCACGCACAAGGAGGCTTTTCAGAAACTTGTAATGGCAGCGCTATGGGGGGTGAAATATCGCAACTTTTGTTGCGTTCAGTTCGCACCCTGTTTAGCACAAAATGCGTAATCTAGGTGTGTGTATTCTACTACCATACAGTATACTATACTGATATAGAATAAGTAAAAACAACACCCAGTGTACTATACAAGCATACGCTACACAAGCACTACATATTATATTATTATAAATGAATACAATATAATTAAAACATGTTAGTATAAATAAAAAAGCAACCTGTAAAAATTGCCTAAAATAACTATTTTAGTGTATATTTGTTCTTGTCATTATTTGGTGATGTAGATGTCCCTGTATCTTTGTTCTAAAATGTGAAAAGGATAGGAAAAACATTTTTTTTCTTTTCATGATTGAGAAAAACACATAAATTTTAAAACAATTTAACATTTTTATTTCTATTATCAAATTTCCTTCATTCTCTTGGTATTCTAAAGGAGTAGCATTGCACTATTGGGAGCTAGCTGAACACATTTGTAAGCCAATAACAAGAGGCATATGTGTAGCAACCAGCCCCTGAACCTACCTACGAATGTTTTTCAACAAAGGATACCATAAGAGATAAGCAAATTAGATAATAGAAGTAATTAGGAAAGTTGTTGGTTTCATGTCCCTTTAAGTTAAGACTCAGACCAGATTCAGAGAACAAGATCTCTTGAGGCAAACTCAGGAAAAGCTTCTTATACCTTGAGCATATTTCATAGTACAGATCTACTGAGAAATGTAACCCTTTACTTGAAGCAGCATGAGCATTAAGCACCTTGCGCACTCCCAGCACCATTTTAATATAGGCTTGTATACATTCTATACACTATAGAGGTACACCACTGTGTACAAACAGAGAGAGTACACTTAATCCTTAAGTCACATAGTACACTTAACCCCTTCATGCCGGGGTGCAAGTGCTTACATCAGAATGAAGTTCTGATGTAAACACTTGCTGGAAAAATGAATTCACGCGATCGTCAATGTGATAAGATGATTTCAAGGCCATTATCGGATCATGGATGACTGCTTACGTGGCTAGGCAGTCCAGTCTTTGATCCAGCGAAGTTCCAAGGCTGATTGTGTTGTACCTTTTGCACCTGCCCTGAGCCAGCCCTTATCTATCTATCTATCTATCTATCTATCTATCTATCTATCTTTATGACTGCCTGATCACCTGAGAATCAACCACACTCTGCTTACACACTAAATGCAGCTTCATCTATATACAGTGTTCTCAAATCAATAAACACAACTTGAAAGGCAGCCTCAAGATTAGAAATGGGCATAATTAACCAAAATGTTAATAGATGTTATAGGCAGCTATGATGAGCTGTGAAATTTGCACTAAAATAGGTCTAGTTTGGCAATGGGATTTTTCTAATTATCCCGCAGAGAGCTAACTTACACTTCAGAGAATTGGGTCAAGAGGGTGACATAAAAATATGAAATATTGCGTTTTACTTCAAAGGAATAATAGTCTTTAAATTATTAGTTAAACTGTCATTATTTTTTATACATGCATAGTATATATTAGCAATTAAGAAGTGCAATATAAAAGAACTGAAAGTACAATGTTTTAATGATTTAACAAGATAGTTAGCAACATTTTGATTGTTTTGTAGTCAAGTCATACCACTTTAAAAGTCTCTTAACTATATTTTATCTTATCTCCTTTGCCGTAGCTAGTTGGTGACACATATAAATACGCTACAGCATTGATCAAGTAATCACTCGTTGTTTGTTAATGGGTCTTAATATAAAGGATGCACCCCCCCCCCCAGGGGAAGTTTAAAACATTTTCAGAGGTATATTGCATTATTTGTTGAACATAAAATTTCAAAATAACCACTACTTTATAGAATTCACAGATAAATGTAATATTAGAAAACACTATGGACTTTCAATATACCGGCTATGATTACAGCTACCAGCCGAAACGCGTAAGCCATCAGTTCCACACCTGGCTGCTATTTTTCTTGTGTGCCTGTTTCATTCTTTTTAATATGTCTTAATAAAGGAACTTTTAACTTATGGACATATCCAGGACTCCTCTTTACCTATTTGCTTTCAATATAAAGCTACAATCTTTGGACTTCCACAATTAATGTTTAATTTAATTTAGCCCTTCAGCTAAATTAACTGCACTTCAGCTAAATTGTTATGTACTCTTTGGATTTTAATTACTTAAATGATTAATATTTTAAACAGTTCTTAAACAGTTTTATTATGATGTTTTGGGGTCTAAAATAGTAGTGAGTAACATTGAAAATATATAATGAAAATGTTTTCCATAAAGTGTATTTCATAGTGTATAATTATATTTTTGATACCTTGCGCATCCTGATTGTTGTCTTTTGGTCAGCGTGCTGGTCTCATTGTGTATATTATTATTTTTTTTTATTATTTTTTTTTGTGGATGAAGAGAGAAAAGATACAATTAGAATGGAATAGGAATGCAGTGGATGAGTAGAGAAGAGATACATATAAAGAGTATAGGAATGCAGTGGATGAGTAGAGAAGAGATACATATAAAGAGGATAGGAATGCAGTGGATGAGTAGAGAAGAGATACATGAGGATAGGAATGCAGTGGATGAGTAAAGAAGATATAGATATAAAGAGAGTTAGGAAAGGAGTGGATGAATAGAGAACATATACAGTTATAAAGAGGGATAGGAATGCAGTGCAGGAATTAAGAAACAATACAGATATAGGGTCCATTTATCATTCACAGCTTGATAAATAGAGCCCATAAAGAGGGATATCAATGCAGTGAATGATTACAGAAAAGATACAGATATAATTAGGGATAGGAATGGAGTGGATGAGTAGAGAAGAGATACAGAAATAAAGAGGGATAGGAATAAAGTGAATGACTAGAGAATAGATACGTTGAAGGAGGAATAAGAATGGTGTGGGTGAGTAGAGATGAGATACATATAAAGAGGGATAGGAAAGCAGTGCAGGAATAAAGAAGCTATAATGAGGGATAGGAATTTACACAAATTTCTAATTAACTCCTTTTGTCAAATTTTCTTCATTCTCTTGGTATCTTTATTTGAAATGCAAGAATGTAAGTTTAGATGTGGGCCCATTTTTGGTGAACAACCTGGGTTGTTCTTGCTTGGATAAATTCATCCACCAATAAAAAAATGCTGTCCAGAGTTCTAAAAAAAAAACGCAGATGCTTTCTTTTTCAAATAAAGATAGCAAGAGAACAAAAATTTATAATAGGAGTAAATTAGAAAGTTGCTTAAAATTGCATGCTCTATCTGAATCACGAAAGAAAAAAATTGGGTTAGTGTCCCTTTAATAGGGCTTTTTGTAGGGCATTGCCCTAAAGAAATCAGCTCTTTTCCCTGAAAAAAAAATTCAAAGACCCCCCCAACAGTAAAACCCACCACCCAACCAACCCCTCAAAATATTTATTTTTTTGTAATTTAGTATTTTAATTTTTTGTAACGGTATATTTAATTTTTTTGAAGTGTTAGTTTTTTTCAATGAGTAATATAATTTATGTAATTGATAGTTATTTTAATTTTAGTATAATAGTAATGTTAGTATAATTTAAAGGTTTAAACTTAGTTTTTTTTAATATCCCAGGGAAATTTTTTTATATTCTAAGAAAGGGATCTTGTAATTTTAATATAAAGTTAGGGGGGTTTTAGGTTTAGGGGTTAATAGTTTAATTTATTTTTTTGCGATGTGGGGGCTGTCGGTTTACGGGTTAATAGGTTTATTTAGTGGCAGTGATGTGGGAGGTCAGAGGTTTAGGGGTTAATAACTTTATTTAGTGGCAGCGATGTTGGGAAGCAGCAGAATAGGGGTTCATATCTTTATTATAGTGTGGATGATGTTGGGGTGCGGGGGAATAGGGGTTAATCATTTTAGTATAGTGTCGACGATGTCAGGGAGCGGCGGAATAGGGGTTAATAAATTTTATTAGTGGCGGCAATGTTGGGAGCAGGAGATTAGGGGTTAATAAATTTAATATACTGTGTGCGATGCGGGAGGTTGGCGGTTTAGGGGTTAATAGGAAGTTTATGGGTGTTAGTGTACTTTGTAACAGTTTAGTTATGCCTTTTGTGCAACAGTTTTGTTGCGTAAAACTCATAACTACTGTTTTCAGACTGCGGAATGGATCGTGTCGGTATAGGCTGCAACGCAAGCTTTTTAGCCTCGCTGCAAAACTTGTAATGGCAGCGCTATGGAAATCCCATGCATTTTTTGAGTGTGGGACTGACGTTGTGCTATAGGCTAAAATGCTTGCGGAACAGCTATACAGACAAGACTCGTAATGGCTGTGTTACTGTTTTAACGCTGAAATGGGCATTTTTTCAGCATTAAAACACAAATGCAAAACTCGTAATCTAGGTGTGTGTTTCTTACAATAAATGTCAATTCTTTTTTTCTTTGGGATAGAAGTTTAATATATACATATATATTTTTTTATTTTTTTTTCATATTTTATCAAAAGCAAGAAAACCAGTGGAGAATATCCATGAAAAATTCATATAATGCTGCTATAATATTAGAATTACACAGCGAATCAAAAGTTAGTTTAGCCATCCATCTTTTTCTGTCATTTCTACATCCATTTTTCTCTACATTTCTCTTAAACTCCTGGGGCCCTGATCCGATATAAATTGTCGCCCGCAAAAGCCGGCGACGCCAATATTTTGGTATTTGGTATTTGGTATTCTATATACGGCGTAACTTAGAAGTTACGTGCGTATATTTCTGCCTTTGCCCGTCGTTTTTTGGCCCATAGACTGACATACAAAACACGTGTAGTTTGGTATCAAATATACGGCGTAAGGACTAACGCACGCAGATTTCAGAAAATCTACTCCATTCTCATCCGCCACAAATTTCAGCCGCAGGAACCCTTGCACTGACTTAGAAACCAACGTAACTCTCTGAAGGCCTTACAAATGCATGCTTAACAATATACATAGCAGCAGCTTGATCACAAATAGTTAACCTCTTAAAAGCATTTATTATTCCTGCCCTGCAAGTGTGTCAAACCAATCACAAACAGCACAACCTCTCACCTGCAGCCTTAAAACACCTGCTAATGCACACCCTCATTAGCCACCATGTTTCCCTTTCAATATATTGCATTCAGAGTGAGACAGCGTCGTGGGGCACAAGGGGTGCTGGAACCCCTACAAGCCCCTGTTTTTTATTCCTGCTTCTGAGGTCCCTGGTCATGGTGCTGTAGCTGTCCCTGCTCCTGCTGCTGCTGCCCTCCCTGCTCCTCCTGCTGTTGTCCCTGTTCCTGGTGCTCCCCATGCTGCTGTTGCTGCAGCTGGCCATAGGCCAGCAGGGCCTATGAGACAAAGGCATTAGCAGAGGGGAAGAGCAGCAAGGATACACAAGGTTAGGGTCACCCTGTTTGGGATGACAGAAGTGGAGGTCAGGGAAAAGTATCGCTTGACTTCTGCAAGCCTCATTAACCTATATGAGGTCTTGAAGGATGATATTGATCCTCAAGCGTATAGGAACCGAGCTCTGACTGGTATGCAGAAGCTGTTGTGTGTTGTACACTTCCTGGCAACCGGCTCATACCAGTCAACAGAGGGGCTTGTGTCTGGCCTTGCACAGTCTACCTTCTCCAGGATTCTAGGGGAGGTTTTGACTGCTGTAGATAACCAGTCACAACGATACATTAATTTCCCCTGTACCCCCCAGTAATGGAACCGTCTTAAACAAGGCTTTTATCGACTGGGGGGTATTCCCAATGTCATGGGGGCGATTGATTGCACACATGTGCGTATCGTGGCCCCACATGAGGAGATAATACTCTATATTAACAGGAAAGGGTTTCACTCATTGAATTGCCAGATGGTCTGCGATACCACTCTGAAATTCATACATGTGTATGCAGGCTTCCCGGGGAGTGCACATGATTCCTACATCCTGCGCCAGACCTCCTTATTCCATATGTTTGAAAATGGAACACTCTCTGGAGGATGGCTGCTTGGTGAGTACCTTCATTCTGTCTGTATATTTCTACTACAGGGACACTAAACACAAATTAATTATCTCATGTTTCAGATAGAGAATACAATGTTAAACAGCATTACAATTCACTTCTATTATCTCATTTGATTTATTCTTTAGATATCCTTTGTTGAAAAAATAACAATGCACATAGATGAGCCAATCATATGAGGCTTCTATGTGCAGCCACCAATCAGCAGCTAATGAGCATATCTAATATGCTTGTCAGCAAATGTTATCTAGAGAATGGAGCAAATGATCTAATAGAAGTAAATTATAAAGTTGCTAAAAATTGCAGGTTCTTTTTAAAGGGACAGTCTAGTATAAATTACACTTTCCTAATATGCTTGTCAACAAATGTTATCTAGAGAATGGAGCAAATGATCTAATAGAAGTAAATTATAAAGTTGCTAAAAATTGCAGGTTCTTTTTTAAAGGGACAGTCTAGTATAAATTACACTTTCATTATTCAGATAGGACTTTTAATTTTAATCAACTCTCCAATTTACTTCCATTAACAAAATGTGCACAGTATTTTTATATTTTAACTTTTTGAGTCAACAGCTCCTACTGAGCATGTGCAAGAATAAGTGTGTATGCATTTGTGAATGGCTGATGACTGTCACATGGTACAGGGGGAGTTGAAAAATACATATCTTTTTAAATTGTCATAAAAATTGATTATGAAAATCTACTGTGTTGACTGGTCCTTTAAAATAGAATTTTGGCATAAAAGTAGATTGCTTACAATGCACAAATTTAATGTTTTGGTTAAATATATCTTTTAAATGAAATCCATGTTATGTCCCTGTAAGCACATGATGTACCTGTAGTAATCAAAAAACATATGTTACATGACAGGTGACGCAGGGTACGGCTGCAGACCATGGCTATTAACCCCCTTGGTGCACCCCCTTACAGATCCACAACTCAGGTACCAGGAGGCCCACATAAGAACAAGGAATGTCATCGAAAGGAGCTTTGGCCTATTAAAAACCAGGTTCAGGTGTCTGGATGTTACAGGCGGAGCACTACAGTATAACCCCAACAAAGTGTGTTCCATTGTCAATGCTTGCTGTATTCTACACAACATTGCTGTGGACACACGTTTGTTGAGGGACATTGACCCAGAGCAGCAGCAGTAGCTGGTTCCTGTACCTGAGGATGTGGACAAGGGGACACTGAGGGGGAATGAAGTGAGGGATTATGTCATCCGGGAATACTTCACCTGTAAGTTACTTGTTCATAAGTACAGTAAACCGTAACATTCACATGTATTATGATGTTTGACAGTACCTCACCAACCATTGCATGTGTATATATCATGTCTTGCAGAATTACATACTTCGGATTTCCACTGCATGTAAGTGAAACTACTACATCCCAACCCCCTTCCCTTAACAACCCTAATTACTGTATATTTCTCATTTGTTTCATTCATGTTTAGTTCACTATGATTTATTGACTATCATTAAGAATGATGATAATGGATATTTATACCTTATGTTCACACCTTCTGTAAATACATTATTAGTTAGATATACCCATGTGTCAATTTATATTGGATGTGAGAAACCTTGATTTACATCTTAGAAGTGAATATTACTATATGTACCTTTAATACACAACTATGTGATGGGGTTTATAGAACAGGAATATGTCATAAACATGATAATAATACCTTTTTGGGCCATTTCAACACAGGTATTATTATATGTTTTAACAATATTACTGTACTAAAACACACCTCACATGGATGTGGATGACAATTATATGGTAAATAACAGAGGTCAAGATTTATGGTCAACTATAAGAATATTTATTTTTTTGGCCTTCTTGGATGAGGGTTGTGAGGTGTCTGGAGTTGATCTCCTGGTTCTTCTGGGTTGTGCGGATTTCGATGATTCAGCTGGAGTGCTGGCCACAGATGAGAGGCTGGAGGCAATGTCCTGCTGGTGTGTGAAATGCTCCACCAACACACCCAACAGTTGGTTTTGTTCCAGCCATCTGTTGTCACTCTGCATCTGCATGTCCGAAATAACTCTCAGCATCTGAGATTGGTTCTGGACGATACCACTTAAAGATGCTGCCATGTCCCGTTGCAGCTCAATGGAACGCTGTAGTAAAGTCTGTTGGCTCCTGTAAAACCTGCGTTGGTCTCTCTGCATTCTCTCGCAGGTTGATGTGAGGGAGGGCAATGTATTCGTCGCCCATGGTGGAAGTCAGAGGATCTAAAGGCTCTTCACCAGCAGGGATTCTAGGTGCAGGTTCACCTCTAGCTGATGTTTCAACTTGAACATCCTCAGCTGCTGGTGCTGCCTGAGGAATGACAGCTGGTGCTGCTTGCGGGATCACAGCTGGTGCTGCCTGAGGGATCATAGCTGGTGCTGCCTGAGGGATCACAGCTGGTGCTGCTTGCGGGATCACAGCTGGTGCTGCCTGAGGGATGATGACAGGCGGTGCTGAATGAGGAATGCTGACAGCTATATGCTCCTCCTCAGATGCTTGAGCTCTTCCAAGGGAAGTAGATGGTGGAGATCTCCGGATGGACTGGTAGTCCCATTGCTGACTGGTGTGCACCCACTCAGCCTGGTGGTATAATCCCTGACTGGCCTGAGATTGGTGGGGGGGGTAAAGACATCTACCCTTCGGGGCTGACTTGGCTCCCTCTCCAAGCCAAAGGAATAGTCCTCCGGCCAGGGATCCTGCCAGGTATCATCTTGCAATGCTTGTGGCATGAATTCTGGATTGTCAACAGAGGCACTCCAAAACAGCTCATGCCTGGGAGCATACTTTTGTTGGACTCTCTGGACCGGTGGTTGAGGTGGAGATATTCTTTGTGGCGGTGGTGGAGGTGGATGCATGGGTGTTTGCACCCTGGTGACTGGAGGTTCTGTGGAGAGGGATTAGTACAGTCAGATATATATCCATGTGGGCATACAATGTACATGCTAGGACCTATACACATTCTCATGTCAAACTCTATAACATGCATGTGCACACTGAGATTTGTGATATGAGGGTTTTTAATATGCAAAGTATACATGTATGTGTTTCATTCAATAGTTCTGTGTACATGTCAGTGATGGAGAAAATGTGTTCTTTAAGTGACACTATGGTTGTGATGACTATAGTGTCCATTTACTGAAAACTCTACATGTGGCTTGTGGCCTGTGTTACTCTGAGACATGTTAGTATTTCACTATTCCACCTCATATCATGCATTTCAATGTGTTAAGTAGCATTAAATGGACATTAAATCCATTTTTATTCTTTCATGATTCAGCTAGAGCATGCAATTTTAAACAACTTTGTAATTTACTTCCATTACCTAATTTGCTTCATTCTCTTGATATTCTTAGCTGAAAAGCATATCTAGATAGGCTCAGAAGCTGCTGATTGGTGGCTGCACATCAATGCCTCGTGTGATTGCCTCACCCATGTGCATTGATATTTAATAAACAAAGAATAACAAAATAATGAAGCAAATTAGATAATAGAAGTAAATTGGGATGTTGTTTAAAACTGTATTCTCTATCTGAATAATGAAATAAAAAGATTTGGTTTAATGTCCCTTTAATGTGAAATCTAATTGTAGATGTTTTTGTTAGTAGGCCAAATACCATGCTCCCCATTGTGTACATGAATGTGTGACATTATAGGATGTTATATCTCAAATACATATAATACTGGTGTGTGGGATGTTACTCACCAGCATGCTGTGCTGATGTTGCAGTCCCTGAGTCACGAGCCCCTGGAAGTCCACGGACTGATGTGACGCTCAGGGACCTACGAATGAGCTCCTGCCACTCGTTATATTCTGCCTCCTGGTGAGGCCCACCTCCTGTTGCCCTCTGGGACATTGCTTCTTGGCCCATCTTCTCCTTGACTCTCCTCTTACAAACATTCCACCTTTTCTTTAGGCCATCCACAGTCCTCCTCTGCTGGGACACACCATTAACTGCCTCCTCCACCTTCAGCCAGGCATCTTTACGCCTACGGGCAACTCCTTTGCCCTTCTCTTGGCCAAAGAGGGCGGTATGGTTCTCCAGGACGGCCTGGACTAGAGCGAGGTTTTCAGCAAAGGAGAAGTTGGGGCACCTCATACGCTCCTCGTCCTGGGCCGCCTGGTTCCCTCCCTGGGATGTCCCTGGTGTGGGTTCTTCCCTATCCTCTCCCTCCTCCCCCTTCTATCCCCATGTGCACCCTCTATCCCTCTTCTACTGAGTGTGCCTGGCCTTGGGGCAACCCCACTCCCATCCTCCCTTCTAAGTCTCTCTCTCCCCACTCCACTGACTCCCTGACGGGGACCCTGCTGCTCTTCCTGACCATAATCCTCTCCCTGCAACTCCCCTTCCCTCCTCCCCCCCGCCCTATCTCTCCCTGACATCCTCACACTACACACACTACACACACTCACACTCACTCCCACTTCAATCACACACAATCACAACCAAACACTCAGCCTTTCACACTGTAAAAGATAAATAAAATGTGTAAGGTGTTATAAAAAAAAAATGTTGTGTATTTTGTATATGTGTGTCTGCAAAATGTGTGCAATATGTAAAAAAGTGACAGTAATGTACAAGCTTAACAAATCCACCAAATCCGACCTAACTAAATATATGCAATGCGCCTCTCTCTCTACTCTAAGCACTTTCTCTTACTCACTGTAGTGTGCTGTAGCTCCAAGAACCAACCAAACACACTAAAGAAAATGGCGGCTGCGCAAGGGTTTAAGTATGATTTTTGAATGGCGTAATTACGTGGCGCATCTTTTAGAACTGGCGGTTATTTTTTACGATTCGTTGCCTAATTTGCATAAAATTACACTTTATTGAGACTTTACGTGAACAAAATACTGGCGTAAGTACATGCGATGACTAAAATGTGTATTTGCGCACATTTTAGCTGATCGCCGTTTTTTCCTACTTACGCCAGTTTAGCATCTGACGGCGCAGTATATTGGATAGCTCGAGTTGCGAGGTGAAATTACGGGCGGCGTGGGTTACCTCGCTTGCGCCGAAAACTACTACAATTCTATCAGCCAATCTGAATTCGAGGGACGCCATCTTGGATGACATCACTTAAAGGAACCTTCATTCGTCGGTAGTCGTTGGAAGGAAGAGGATGTTTCGCGCCAGAGGTCTTGAAGATGGAGCCGTTCCTCATCGGATGGATGAAGATAAAAGATGCCGCTTGTATGAAGATGTCTGCCGGTCCGGATGTCCTCTTCTGCCCGGATAGGATGAAGACTTCTGCCGCTCCGGATGTCCTCTTTTGGTCCATCAATGCCCGGCTGGGTGAACACGGCTCAAGGTAGGGAGATCTTCAGGGGGGTAGTGTTAGGTTTATTTAAGGGGGGTTTGGGTTAGAGTAGGTGTATGTGGGTGGTGGGTTTTAATGTTGGGGGTGGTATTGTGTTTTTTTTACAGGCAAAAGAGCTGATTTCTTTGGGGCATGCCCCGCAAAAAGCCCTTTTAAGGGCTGGTAATAGAGCTGTTAACTTTTGTAATTTAGATTAGGGTAGGGAAATTTTTTTATTTTGAGGGGCTTTGTTATTTTATTAGGGGGCTTAGAGTAGGTGTAATTAGCTTAAAATTCTTAATAAAGTAATATTTTTTTATTTTTTGTAATTTAGTGTTTGGTTTTTTTGTAATTTAGTTTAGTTTATTTAATTGTAGGTAATTGTAGGTAATTTATTTAATTAATTTAATGATAGTGTAGTGTTTAATTGTAACTTAGGTTAGGATTTATTTTACAGGTAATTTGGTAATTATTTTAACTAGATAGCTATTAAATAGTTAATAACTATTTAATAGCTATTGTACCTAGTTAAAATAAATACAAAGTTGCCTGTAAAATAAATATAAATCCTAAAATAGCTACAATATAATTATTCGTTATATTGTAGCTATGTTAGGGTGCATTTTACAGGTAAGTATTTAGTTTTAAATAGGAAGACTTTAGTTAATAAGATTTAATTTAGTTCGTTAGATTAAAATTATATTTAATTTAGGGGGGTGTTAGGGTTAGACTTAGCTTTAGGGGTTAATACATTTATTATAGTAGCGGCGAGGTCCGGTCGGCAGATTAGGGGTTAATAAGTGTAGGTAGGTAGCGGCAACATTGGGGGGGCAGATTAGGGGTTAATAAATATTATGTAGATGTCGGCGATGTTAGGGGCAGCAGATTAGGGTCTCATAGGGATAATGTAGGTGGCGGCGGTGTGCGGTCGGCAGATTAGGGGTTAAAAAAATGTATTATAGTGGTGGCGATGTGTGGGGGGACTTTGGTTTAGTGGTACATAGGTAGTTTATGGTTGTTAGTGTACTTTAGAGCACAGTAGTTAAGAGCTTTATAAACCGGCGTTAGCTCAGAAAGCTCTTAACTACTGACTTTTTTCTGCGGCTGGAGTCTTGTCAATAGAGGGTCTACTGCTCACTTCAGCCAAGACTCTAAATACCGGCGTTAGGAAGGTCCCATTGAAAAGATAGGATATGCAATTGGCGTAAGGGGATCTGCGGTATGAAAAAGTCGTGGCTTGAAAGTGAGTATTAGACCCTTTCCTGCCTGACTCTAAATACCAGCGGGCAGATGCCGCCACCTTGAGTTAAGCTTTAAGCTTCCTGAAAAAAGTTTAGTATTTTTGTGCCTGGTTGTTTAAATAAATGCAACCTTGCTCCACAGTCTTTTACCTCCAATGTGTGTTTATTGGAGTAAGGTGGGAGTGAAGTTATGGCAATGTAACCCTTATGCTAGTGTAGAGCATATATGTGCTTGAAACAACTTAAGGGTGATGCTGCCTGACTGAGACGTGAAGCTGGTGCTGTGTGTGAGTGTGCAACATTGTTGCCAATGTTGGTGGTATAAAAATGCATGGATGCTGGATCACTCCCTCTTTTCTTGTCCCTGTCTGTTTGAGAGAAGTTTTTTTCCCACCAAATTCCTCCCTCTTTTTTGATGTTGTTAACCTTATTTATTTCCAGGTGGGGCAGCACTGAGAAAGCGGCAACCTCTAGGGTTGTTTTAGGTCTTTGGTAGAAGCATGTCTAATCAGGCTCACTGATTGTAAGACGAAAGTAGTAAAGTTTGCTTCCCTTCACTGATGTTTGTTGATGTGTCTTACATCATGATGGCCCTTATGGTTTGAAGCTTTATATCAGGTTAGAACATTGTCAACTGGCGTGGCGGGGTCACAGCCTAATAATTTTTCTGGTTTCGGTAAGGGTGTGGTCAAGCTAATGGGAGGGGCATGACGTTGGAAGTCGCAGCTTGTAACGCCTCTCCCCGTGGGTCTGCTGACCTAGAAATCCCTGTCGGATGATGCCAACCCCTGAAGGGCAATGCTCGGCAGGAGCATTGTAGCACCTGATCTGGGCCGTTTACCTCAATACGCTTGTTGTAAATATTAAGATATATATATATATATATATATATATATATATATATATATATATATATATATATATATATATATATATATATATATATATATATATATATATATTAGGTTCTCAGATGTTGCCACCTTGGGTTAAGCTTTAAGTTTCCTGAAAAAAGTTTAGTATTTTTGTGCCTGGTTGTTTAAATAAACGCAACCTTGCTCAACAGTCTGTTACCTCCAATTAGTTGTCTGTGTGTTTATTGGGGTAAGGTGGGAGTGAAGTTATGGCGATTTAACCCTTAAGAAAACCACATGGCAACATAAACATGTCTCAAGATAACATTTGTGTTTCTAAAAAATTTTAAGGGCCTCGCCTTACCGACAAGACTTCTTAGAATATTTCACCTTAGCAGAGAGGTTTTAAATATCAGGCCCAGGATCTACAAAAAATGAGGCAACAAAAATATTGAATTATGGGTTACACTGAAATGCTATATTAATGGAATAGTCTAATCAAATTTAAACTTTCATGATTCAGCTAGAGTATGCAATCTTAAACAACTTTCTAATCTACTCCTATTATCACATTTTCTTAGTTATCTTGCCATCTTTTTTAAATGTAAGCTTAGGAGCACCTGGGTAGTGCTTGATGATTGGTGGCAACATTTAGACGCCAATCAGAAAGTGCTACCCAGGTGCTGAACCAAAAATGGTCTGGATCCTATGCTTACATTCTTGCTTTTCAAATAAAGATAAATAAGAGAAGAAAGAAAATTGATAATAGGAGTAAATTAGAAAGTTGCTTCAAATTGCATGCTCTATCTGAATCATGAAAGTTTAATTTTGACTTGACTATTCCTTTAATTATAAATGTCTTTACACAAAATATTAATGACTACAAATGAAGAAATTATTTCACAGTATGACTAAATTGCTACTTGAAATACCATAAACTTGAAAATGTATTTGTGCAAGTTCTTTGATTGTCACATTATAGCAAATTAAAGTAATAGTAAATCTGACCGTTTAAAAAACACTAGCATCGCTAAACTCAGCCGCTCCAGCAGCCCACAGCACATCGCTGTTCTATCAATGAGGTGATGCTTGCACCTCTAAACCAATAGTCGTGCGTGCATACAGAACACTGTCAGCTGACACACATATGGCTATTGGTTTAGAGGTGGTTTTTTAATAACTGATCACTTAAACTCCACTTTCTTTTTAGTGATGATAAATTCTAGCGTTTGTTATACTCTCGGATTTACCAGCACTTTAACAACAACAAGTTGTGAGTCCCTTGTGTCCAATATCATTTTGCTATGTTCACTATAATAAGAGCAAAATAGAGAACCATTTACTGCATTTCTTTCAATTGTTGCAAAGTTGGATGTAAAATGTTTAACAGCACAAATTTGACTCACCTGCTTGCAATCAATAAAAATGTAATGAAAAATAATTATAAGCTAATGACAGAATCTAAAGCTGACCTTATGAATTCCATAATAGCAAGCTTTTACTCTGCTCATTCTGCGTGCAATTAGTTGGGTAAAATTTGAATTTAATATGTTAGTGCTTCATTAAGCTCCCTGACTGCTGTCTTTTTTAATTATTTATTCTATCTCAAATACACATGTAAAAATTATTTTTCTTAATTTTTTTAATTTGAAACAAGAACATTAGGAATGAATACCTTTGTTATATCAATGTTTTAATACATGAAGCCCGTAAGCCTCACATTAATGTTTTTCTTAACTGTGGTTGAATGATAGAGCACAAAAGAGGAATGCATATTGTGTCTTTAATGTTTTCCCAGCAGGGATATTTCACTATCTTTGTCTGTCTAGCAAAAACACAACGGGAATTCACGTTTACAGATCTCCTGCCAAAACAGCAACCATTTCTGTAATATCCTATTTTATATATTAAGGGTGATATCTTCCTTGTTGACACTGGGCACAGAAATGTTGCACAGCATGATTTTATATGCAGCAGTTCTACTGGGCTATGATATATAGACATTCTCCAAGAAAAAGGTGGTAATATTAATATTGTCTATATAAAATAATAAGAAAAAAATACGTAAGTACACTATAGAAATATCCTCTTGTTAACAGTTTATATTTGTTTCATACACTTACAAATATATGATAATGTATATGCAACAGTGAAAATAAGCATTCACGAAATAGTGCATTAAACACAAAAAAATAATTAATAAGAAAAAAGGGCTAGATTACGAGTGGAGCACTATTTAGCGCTGCCGCTTGCACGTTAACATGGCTACACGGAGGATTTTTGCGCACGTCAGGTTACGCTCATATTACAAGTTGAAAGTAAAATGTTTGAGTGCCACCCAATGTGCACTAACAAAATATCGCGACCACATTAACTTATTATTCCAATAGGTGTCAATGGAGAACGCAAACTTAAAATTTCCTAACACCTATACTGACACGCTAACCCAAAAGGAGTTATAAAAATGTCATATTTCAATGTTCTTCACATACAAAACAATATACTTTTATTATGTATATATTTATTTAACTTTTTATATTAACAAAATCCCAATATCTCTGTTTTCTATCATTTACATAAAGTCCATAAGGACCCTATAAATCCACCTGGTAGACCCATTTACTCAAGTATAGGGTCCTTATGTGATAATTTATCCCAATATATCAATTTTTATCTACAGCCCATAGTTACCAATACTAAATCTTATCTTAAGGATACATCAGATGTAATCAGATGCTTCGAAGGGACAGGGTGGGAGAATGATTATTGGTGGGTCACATGAGATGTCTTAGCCTTGTACACCAGCATTCCTCATGATGCTGGTGTAGATGCGGTTAAAAAGGAACTTATGAGATAGTCTATCCCACCAGTCCATATAGATTTTCTTATGGACAGCATCATATGTATACTTGAGCATAATTATTTTGTGTTTGAGGACAAATTTTATCTTTAAATTCAAGACACAGTGATGGTTTCAACTTTCGTTCCATCCTATGCTAATTTGTATATGCATAATTTTGAAAATCATTATATTTGGAATAATAACCCATTTGCAGAAAACTTAATACATTATCTCTGTTACATCGATGATGTTATTATATTGTAGAAAGGACCATATGATAAGATCCAAGATTTTTTAAAATATATTAATTCCAACACACTCAATTTGAATTTTACTG
This sequence comes from Bombina bombina, assembly GCF_027579735.1. Taxonomy (NCBI): domain Eukaryota; kingdom Metazoa; phylum Chordata; class Amphibia; order Anura; family Bombinatoridae; genus Bombina; species Bombina bombina. The sequence goes on from NC_069502.1 coordinate 1,067,497,579, forward strand.
GAAATTGGTCAAAAGCAAAGATAGACTTTTTAGACCTGACACTACATGCAGATAGCTCCAATTGAATTGTTGTCACCAACTACACGAAACCCACTGCTAAGAACTGTTTCATAAATGCCAAAAGTACACAGCTGGATTAAAGACATACTGTACGGCCAATACTTAAGAATGAGAAGGAACTGCACACATCTAGCAGATTTCAATAAGGAAGCTGACACTTTAGATCTTAAATTTCTAGAGACGGGCTATGATAAAAAACCTCATAAATGATGCTAGAAATAGAGCCCTTGAACAGAATAGAGAATCACTAATTAATTCTAATAAAGGTGGGCTCAAGAATACAGATCATCAGAAATCCAACTAACCAGTTAGATTTATCACACCTATAACTTAGAAGCAGCACACATTAGGAAGACTCTTAAGAAACAATGGCCTAGTTTGAAATCCGATCCTATCCTAGGCCCAAGCTTAGGAAAAGCACCTACTATAACGTTTAAAAAGGGTAAGAGCTTGAAAAATACTCTTGCCCCCAGCAAATTAAAACCTAAACAGACAGTGGAGAAACCATTAAATTGGCTCTTAAATATGAAAGGTACCTTTAAATGTGGAAAACCCAGGTGCACTATATGTGATCACACTAATTGCTCACCACAATTCCACAATTCTGACAACACCACAACTTTTGATATTAGATTTAGAAGTAATTGTGATTAAACTTATGTAGTTTATTTATTAGAATGTGGGTGTAGCTACTTTATGTAGGTCGCACCAAACTCAAAATAAGAAGGAGGGTAAATGAACATCCCTAAGGAAAATACATTAGACACAGTGTTGCTAAAGATTTTTCTGAGTACCATAGGAATAACCCTGGATCCCTTAAAGTGCAAGTAATTGACATGATACTGCCAGGTAGACACAAAAGACTTCTACAGTTGCATAAGCACTAAATAGTCTACAACCCCATGGTTTAAACATAGATATTGACATACAGGCACATATGTAGGTAGACCTGCTAGACTTAATAGTTATGGGGGTAGCCTTTGATATATTTTCTAACTATTTTAGGGTTGTAGCACATATATTCTATTTTATTTTCTCCTTTTATGTCATAATGAATTAAAATACAGTACATTTGATATATTTATTATCCTAACTAATGTTTACAGTATTAGTGTTTTTAATGTTTTTGGTTTCCATTTTTTAAATCCCGAATTTTTCACTGTTATTATTTATATATGTTTTCATTTTAATATATGAATTCCAAATTTGTTATTTAAAAAATCATTGTTACTTTTAATGTATTGTATGTAAATACGGTGTATGTTCTTTACATGATGAATTGCTTACTCTATGGACTTTTACAAGAGCACTGCCACTTTAAACATTGCTAATTTAATACGTCAGATGACACATCACTATCCGACTTTTTCTTTCCTCTTGAGAAAGCCAGACCGTTGTTGTGGGGAAACGCTTTGAGGTCACGTGCCTGATGTTTTGGAACGTGCGTGTTACGCACAGATTCATACTGCTCCACCGGGGATTCCTGTCTGGACTTGCTGAACATCGCTGTGTGTCTGCAGCACCACATTTTTGGATTTCTGAGGACTGTATCAACGCATTACCAACACTTAAGGCTCATTTTAATTTCACTTCTAGTAAGTGCAATCATTTGTTTGGTGCACTTTGATTGTTGTAAAATAAATGATCTTGAGTCGGAGTTGCGCTGTGTTTATTTCTTTCTACAGATATATATATATATATATATATATATATACATACAGTATATTTATATATATATATATATATATATATAGATAGATAGATAGATAGATAGATATGTATTTTACATGAACATTATCATATATATATATAGACAGCGGAAAAGAACTTGATCCGAGGCGAGGTATTTAAAAGCACAAAAAGTCTTTATTAGATTCCACTCGTGGTAAAAGCATAAGGAGGTACCAAAACACATAAAAAGAATATACACACGAAAGCATAGGCTAACATGTTTCGGCCTGATGCCGTAGTCGTAGCTGGAGTAATGCAAGCGTGTGAAGCATTTAAAGGGACATCTGTTCAATGATAGGTCAAATAGAAACCAATCATGAACCTTCATTTTAAGTGTGTGTGAATTCAGACATTTAACCCATTAGTTACCAAAAAGATACATAGAAAACTTTGCACATCGTTTTTTCATAAATACAAAAATGCATACTTAAATTATAGACATTTTAGCCTGAAAGACAATTACATGAGTAATGTACATAAACTTTTAAACTTAAGATCTATATAATACTTAGCAATTATGTATCAAGTTAATAAATAAATAAATCAAGTCAAAGGGAGCAATTCAAAAAAAGCAATACTATTGCTGATGCATATATATATGGTCAAACTGGCACAATTACGAGTCTGTACAACATGATAAAATGAACAAATTCTGCATATGGAATGGAATATCATAAGCATGGAAATAATAATAATAAATAAATTGAAAAGGCTCAATTCCGTATAGAGCTAAAATAAAACTTTTCCTTTATTAAAATATCCAATGCTTATGTAGATAACCACCCTCAATCTCTGTATGTAGCGCAGTGTTCATACATACTGTTAAACTGATTTTCACAGTTAAATAAGTGGGGGAGAACAGATAAATAAATAAATGAAATGTCAGTCAATACAAAACAACTCTCTTATTTTGGTTAGTGTCAATAAACAGTGATAATGAAAATATACTAGAATGGAAGGACATTAGTGTAGATTACAGCATAATATTAATAGTCATATGTGGCTGTACGTGTATACACTAGTGAAAAATCAGTATAACACATTTTAGTATTTGTATGTTGAAATTTATAGTTGTATCTGGTATTGAATGTAGACTGAAAATACAATCAGCCCAAAGGTGGACACAGATATGATAAACCTGATCTATTTCCAATAGTTGATTAAGTCATATTCTGAGTTGAGGCCCTTGGGCACGCGTGTTTGCAATCTAAAGATCCAAAACATTTCGCGTTTCCCCAAAGCCTCATCTCTATTACCACCTCTAGGGGGGTGTTTGACCCATTCAATGGCTTGCCATCTTAATGTGTTGTTATTTTTATTATGTATGTTTTTTTGTATGTTTTTGAAATGTTTCACCAAGGGTGTGGTTGCTTCACCAGTCTTAATAGAGGAAAGATGATTCCTTATCCTCGTATTGACATCTGTCGTGGTGAGACCCACATATTGAAGGTTACATTGAATACAAGTCAGGACATAAATAACATAGGAGGATGTACAGTTAAGGCAGGAATCAATGCTAAACTCCTCACCAGTCACTGTTGACTGAAATTTGTTTGAGAGGGTAGCAAATTCACAAGGTCTACATCTAGACTTGCCACACCTGTACATCCCCCTATGTCTAAGCCAAGACCCACTCGGGGGATCAACTGGACTGGGAAGTTCAGAGGGAGACAAGTAGTTCCCTATGGTCTTACTCTTTCTGTAGGAACAGCGTAAGCCTTGTTCCACACATTTAGTCAATTTGTTATCAGCCACTAGAAGTGCAAAATGTTTTTTCACTATTTTGCATATACTTCTATATTCTTCGCTGTACTCAGTTACAAAAGTAACCTGGTCACTTTGAGTGGAAACACATTTTTTGTTTTTGGACTGTTGTAACAATGTCTGTCTATCAAGTCTGTCTACTTGTGTTTGTGCTCTCTCTAATACATGCTTCGGATAACCCCTATGTTTTAATCTCTCTTTCATTTCAGTTCTTTGCTTTATATAGGCTTTTTCCTCGGTACAGTTTCTTTTGATCCATATAAGTTGTCCCTTAGCAACCGCAAAAGGCACATGCCTGGGGTGACAACTCTTAGCATGTAAAATTGTATTTCTGGTAATGGGTTTCCTATACAGATCACTAACTATCTGTCCGTTACTTTTATGCATTAAAGTGAGATCTAAAAAATTGATACAGGTTTCATGTTTTTCAAATGTAAATTCAAGTCCCATCGAATTGTTATTCAGACCTTGTACAAACAAATCCACAGATTCGGTTTCTCCCTGCCAAATAAATAGCAGGTCATCGATATAACGTCTATAAAAGACGATGTTATTCTTGTAGGCATTTCTATCTCCATAGATGTGGGACAGTTCCCACCAACCCATAAAAAGGTTGGCGTAAGAGGGGGCAAATTTTGCCCCCATGGCTGTCCCACATCTCTGGAGATAGAACTTGCCCTCGAATCTGAAAAAATTGTGTGTCAAGAGGAAATATGCTACCCTCAATGCAAAATCCACAAATTTGGTAGAAAAGTTAGAATAACTTTTGAGAAAAAATGAAAGAGCCTGTATACCTTGGTCATGTGGAATGGACGAGTAGAGGGCTGTAACATCTACTGTGACCCAAACATTGTTAGTGTCCCAATGTAATGTCTCAATTAAATTAACCAAGTCTTTGGTGTCTTTTAAGTAACTTTGTAGGGACGTGACAAAGGGGTTAAGTATGGCATCAAGCCATTGGGATAGGTGTTCCAACATGGAACCTATCCCACTCACTATCGGGCGACCTGTTACATTGGTAAGTGTTTTGTGCACCTTTGGAAGGTGGTGGAAGATGGGCACCACAGGGTTATGGACCAAAAGATAGTCAAAGGTAGATTGATCAAGGTGCCCATCCTCCAACCCATCATCCAAAAGTGACATTAATTCCCTTTGGTATAAATCGGTGGGATCTCGAGTGAGCGGTTCATAGTTGTTAGTATTATGAAGTTGTCTGTAGGCTTCTTCAATATACTTGTCTCTACTCATAACAACTACTGACCCCCCCTTATCCGCTGAGCGAATGACTATATCTTGGTTTTCACGTAATTCTAACAATGCTTGTTTCTCGGTTTTACTGAGATTCTGTCTCTTAGATTGAACCACACTCCCTGATCGAATAGTTTCAGAAAGTCTAGTTAAATCTGCTTCCACTCTATGGTAGAAGGTTTCAAGAATAGACCCCCTACTCTGAATTGGGTAGAATTCAGAGGGATTCTTGAAGCCATTAAAGCTATTGACTAAATCTCTATCATCGACAATATCTCCCTGTCTCCCCAAATTCTCCAAGGCAATCACATCACATGTCTCTTCAAAATTTAAATTCAAAACTGAGTGCGGAGTCGTGCCAGAAGTAGCCCCATTTTGTGTCATTCCTATAGAACCCTGCTCAATATCACTAAAATGTTTCTTAAGGGTTAAGTTACGTATCAATTTGTTTATATCCAACATGGTGTGAAACAAATTAAAATTGCATGTTGGCGCAAAGTTTAAACCATAACTTAAAACCCTTAATTGTGTTTCTGATAGACAGTAGGCAGAAAGATTGATAACATTGTTTACTTGTATTTTGTGTTCCTGTTCCCCCTCCGTGGGTATCTCTCTTGCTTCTCTTGGCCTATTCCTGTTTTCTCTGTTGGTTTGTAAAAAACCTGTTCAAAAACTTGTCGATCTACACTAGTGTTAGTAGTGGTAGGTACAATTTGTGTAGTAGTGGTGTGACTGATATATTTGGACCCTGAGTTTGTATGTGGGGATGCTTTCTTGGTAGTTTGCTCTTTCGGTCTCACTGTTTGACTATTGGTGTACTGTTCTTGCGTGGGAAACTGAATCGTAACCTGTTTTTCAGGGATCTTGTTTTTAAGTATACCTTTTGTTGTTACAGGTATATCCTCACTGCTATACGCACCAATATCTTCACCTGATTCCCCTTCACTATCTGAAGTACCAGAAAGTGTTGTCTCCTTATTGGAGGCCCCTTGTCTGCCACCCCTACCTCTACTCCTGCTCCTGGATCTCCCCCTTCAATTAAATCTCCTATTTTGGTTACTCTGTTGATGATGCCAATTATAGACTATTTTATTTTCATAGTCTGCAGAATCTCTAAGATATTTCGTATGTTTCAAATTTAATACAAGATTCTTGGACTCTAAGAGAGTATTTCTTAATATCCCATCAAATTTTGAAAAATCAATATCATCCCTCCTATTGTTAAGCTCAAGTTGTAGTGTGCCAATCTTATTTCTAATAGTATCAAGCTGTTGTGTTTTGTAAGAGATAAGCCAATGCATAAGCCTGAAAGAACATTCAGTGAGTATAAGATTCCAAGATTCTACTAAATCTATTTCTTTAACCTCAAAAGTCGGAAATTTTTTTATCCTCAAACCTCTTGGTATAATCTGCAATTTTATATACTTATCAAGTGTCCAAACATCAAACTGAAGTTTATGTTCTTTTACAAGCAATTTTTCAATTTCATCAAATAGATCCCCCAAACAATATGTAGTTATATCAGTTGAAAAGACTCTGTCCATAACCAAACAGTCATTGCTCCTTTCAGTGACCGGTAACAGGGAATAAAAGTCTGTAGTGGTACTCTCCATGTGTTGTTGTTTAGAAGCTCTAAAAGGTGCAGCTTAAATTGAGACAGTGCTACCAGGAGGCACTGAAATAATAATCAAAAGAAAGAAGTTCAATAAACTGCACAAAAGGGTGTAAAACTGTAAGCAAGATTCAGCGTGATATATATCTCCTTCCTGTGATGTGTGATAGTTCACTTGGTAGTGCAGTATATAACAGCAATGATGCAAACAAACAAACAGAGGCGGACTCTATCCCCGGTGTTACTGACACTAGCGGTGCTTAGTGGGACCTCCTAGAGCAATCTATGCCCAATTGCAGCGATATGCTGTGCCCACTCACCGCTCTCCTAGTGCCTCCAGCGTCTGGAACAACCACCGTGATCTCCGAAATCCTTTGGCTCTCTGTTTGTTCGAATACGGCGTTCCGCCGTGGTGCCGGGAGGAGTGTCCTCTCACGTGACCTTGTCACGGCCAATCGACTTGATTGCTGTCGTAACCAGGCAACAGCATAGGTGAATCCAGCGTGTCAACAGGTGGTGCTAAATCTGCGAGCTTCTCCTCGCGCTAGGAAATCCTGGTGCAAATTTAGACAGCGGAAAAGAACTTGATCCCAGGCGAGGTATTTAAAAGCACAAAAAGTCTTTATTAGATTCCACTCGTGGTAAAAGCATAAGGAGGTACCAAAACACATAAAAAGAATATACACACGAAAGCATAGGCTAACATGTTTCGGCCTGATGCCGTAGTCGTAGCTGGAGTAATGCAAGCGTGTGAAGTTTCCACTCAAAGTGACCAGGTTACTTTTGTAACTGAGTACAGCGAAGAATATAGAAGTATATGCAAAATAGTGAAAAAACATTTTGCACTTCTAGTGGCTGATAACAAATTGACTAAATGTGTGGAACAAGGCTTACGCTGTTCCTACAGAAAGAGTAAGACCATAGGGAACTACTTGTCTCCCTCTGAACTTCCCAGTCCAGTTGATCCCCCGAGTGGGTCTTGGCTTAGACATAGGGGGATGTACAGGTGTGGCAAGTCTAGATGTAGACCTTGTGAATTTGCTACCCTCTCAAACAAATTTCAGTCAACAGTGACTGGTGAGGAGTTTAGCATTGATTCCTGCCTTAACTGTACATCCTCCTATGTTATTTATGTCCTGACTTGTATTCAATGTAACCTTCAATATGTGGGTCTCACCACGACAGATGTCAATACGAGGATAAGGAATCATCTTTCCTCTATTAAGACTGGTGAAGCAACCACACCCTTGGTGAAACATTTCAAAAACATACATAATAAAAATAACAACACATTAAGATGGCAAGCCATTGAATGGGTCAAACACCCCCCTAGAGGTGGTAATAGAGATGAGGCTTTGGGGAAACGCGAAATGTTTTGGATCTTTAGATTGCAAACACGCGTGCCCAAGGGCCTCAACTCAGAATATGACTTAATCAACTATTGGAAATAGATCAGGTTTATCATATCTGTGTCCACCTTTGGGCTGATTGTATTTTCAGTCTACATTCAATACCAGATACAACTATAAATTTCAACATACAAATACTAAAATGTGTTATACTGATTTTTCACTAGTGTATACACGTACAGCCACATATGACTATTAATATTATGCTGTAATCTACACTAATGTCCTTCCATTCTAGTATATTTTCATTATCACTGTTTATTGACACTAACCAAAATAAGAGAGTTGTTTTGTATTGACTGACATTTCATTTATTTATTTATCTGTTCTCCCCCACTTATTTAACTGTGAAAATCAGTTTAACAGTATGTATGAACACTGCGCTACATACAGAGATTGAGGGTGGTTATCTACATAAGCATTGGATATTTTAATAAAGGAAAAGTTTTATTTTAGCTCTATACGGAATTGAGCCTTTTCAATTTATTTATTATTATTATTTCCATGCTTATGATATTCCATTCCATATGCAGAATTTGTTCATTTTATCATGTTGTACAGACTCGTAATTGTGCCAGTTTGACCATATATATATGCATCAGCAATAGTATTGCTTTTTTTGAATTGCTCCCTTTGACTTGATTTATTTATTTATTAACTTGATACATAATTGCTAAGTATTATATAGATCTTAAGTTTAAAAGTTTATGTACATTACTCATGTAATTGTCCTTCAGGCTAAAATGTCTATAATTTAAGTATGCATTTTTGTATTTATGAAAAAACGATGTGCAAAGTTTTCTATGTATCTTTTTGGTAACTAATGGGTTAAATGTCTGAATTCACACACACTTAAAATGAAGGTTCATGATTGGTTTCTACTTGACCTATCATTGAACAGATGTCCCTTTAAATGCTTCACACGCTTGCATTACTCCAGCTACGACTACGGCATCAGGCCGAAACATGTTAGCCTATGCTTTCGTGTGTATATTCTTTTTATGTGTTTTGGTACCTCCTTATGCTTTTACCACGAGTGGAATCTAATAAAGACTTTTTGTGCTTTTAAATACCTCGCCTGGGATCAAGTTCTTTTCCGCTGTCTAAATTTGCACCAGGATTTCCTAGCGCGAGGAGAAGCTCGCAGATTTAGCACCACCTGTTGACACGCTGGATTCACCTATGCTGTTGCCTGGTTACGACAGCAATCAAGTCGATTGGCCGTGACAAGGTCACGTGAGAGGACACTCCTCCCGGCACCATGGCGGAACGCCGTATTCGAACAAACAGAGAGCCAAAGGATTTCGGAGATCACGGTGGTTGTTCCAGACGCTGGAGGCACTAGGAGAGCGGTGAGTGGGCACAGCATATCGCTGCAATTGGGCATAGATTGCTCTAGGAGGTCCCACTAAGCACCGCTAGTGTCAGTAACACCGGGGATAGAGTCCGCCTCTGTTTGTTTGTTTGCATCATTGCTGTTATATACTGCACTACCAAGTGAACTATCACACATCACAGGAAGGAGATATATATCACGCTGAATCTTGCTTACAGTTTTACACCCTTTTGTGCAGTTTATTGAACTTCTTTCTTTTGATTATATATATATATATATAAAATATTTTACCAGGAAGGGTACATTGAGATGTCTCTCATTTTCAAGTATGTCCAAAAAGGGAGCGTAGAGCATAATTTACTGCCACTGCTACTCTAAATACCAGCGGTGCTTACGGACGCGGCCAGCTTAAAAAACGTGCTCGTGCACGATTCCCCCATAGGAAACAATGGGGCCGTTTGAGCTTGAAAAAAATCTAACACCTGCAAAAAAGCAGCGTTCAGCTCCTAACGCAGCCTCATTGTTTCCTATGGGGAAACAATTCCTAAGTCTGCACCTAACACCCTAACATGTACCCCGAGTCTAAACACTCCTAACCTTACACTTATTAACCCCTAATCTGCCACCCCCGCTATCGCTGACCCCTGCATTTTATTATTAACCCCTAATCTGCCACTTCGTACACCGCCGCAACCTACATTATCCCTATGTTCCCCTAATCTCCTGCCCCTAACACCGCCGACCCCTATATTATATTTATTAACCCCTAATCTGCCGTCCTGAACGTTGCCGCCACCTACCTACAATTATTAACCCCTAATCTGCCGACCGGACCTCACCGCTACTCTAATAAAGTTATTAACCCCTAAAGCTAAGTCTAACCCTAACACTAACACCCCCCTAAGTTAAATATAATTTTTATCTAACAAAATAAATTATTTCGTATTAAATAAATTATTCCTATTTAAAGCTAAATACTTACCTGTAAAATAAACCCTAATATAGCTACAATATAAATTATAATTATATTGTAGCTATTTTAGGATTCATATTTATTTTACAGGTAACTTTGTATTTATTTTAACCAGATACAATAGCTATTAAATAGTTAATAACTATTTAATAGCTACCTAGTTAAAATAATTACAAAATTACCTGTAAAATAAATCCTAACCTAAGTTACAATTAAACCTAACACTACACTATCAATAAATTAATTAAATAAAATACCTACAATTATCTACAATTAAACCTAACACTACACTATCAATAAATTAATTACATACAAATAAATACAAATAAATACACTAACTAAAGTACAAAAAATAAAAAAAGAACTAAGTTACAAAAAATAAAAAAATAATTTACAAACATTATAAAAATATTACAACAATGTTAAGCTAATTACACCTACTCTACCCTATTCTAAAATAAAAATAGAAAAGCTCTTTTACCTTACCAGCCCTTAAAAGGGCCTTTTGCGGGGCATGCCCCAAAGAATTCTGCTCTTTTGCCTTTAAAAAAACATACAATACCCCCCAACATTACAACCCACCACCCACATACCCCTAATCTAACCCAAAACCCCCTTAAATAAACCTAACACTAAGCCCCTGAAGATCTCCCTACCTTATCTTCACCACGCCGGGTATCACCGATCCGTCCAGAAGAGGCTCCGAAAACTTCATCCAAGCCCAAGCGGGGGCTGAAGAGGTCCATCATCGGGCTGAAGAGGTCCATCATCCGGCTGAAGTCTTCTATCAAGCGGCATCTTCAATCTTCTTTCTTCCGGATCCATCTTCATCCCGCCGACGCGGAACATCCATCCTGGCCGACGACTTCACGATGAATGATGGTTCCTTTAAGGGACGCCATCCAAGATGGCGTCCCTCGAATTCCGATTGGCTGATAGGATTCTATCAGCCAATCGGAATTAAGGTAGGAAAATTCTGATTGGCTGATGGAATCAGCCAATCAGATTCAAGTTCAATCTGATTGCCTGATCGGAACAGCCAATAGAATGCAAGCTCAATCTGATTGGCTGATTGGACCAGCCAATCGGATTGAACTTGAATCTGATTGGCTGATTCCATCAGCCAATCAGAATTTTCTTACCTTAATTCCGATTGGCTGATAGAATCCTATCAGCCAATCGGAATTCGAGGGACGCCATTTTGGATGACGTCCCTTAAAGGAACCGTCATTCGTCGGGAAGTCGTCGGCCAGGATGGATGTTCCGCGTTGGCGGGATGAAGATGGATCCGGAAGAAAGAAGATTGAAGATGCCACTTGATAGAAGACTTCAGCCGGATGATGGATCTCTTCAGCCCCCGCTTGGATCAAGACTTCAGCAGGATGATGGACCTCTTCAGCCTGATGATCGACCTCTTCAGCCCCCGCTTGGACTTGGATGATGATTTCGGAGCCTCTTCTGGACGGATCGGTGATACCCGGCGTGGTGAAGATAAGGTAGGGAGATCTTCAGGGGCTTAGTGTTAGGTTTAGTTAAGGGGGGTTTGGGTTAGATTAGGGGTATGTGGGTGGTGGGTTGTAATGTTGAGGGGGTATTGTATGTTTTTTTTTACAGGCAAAAGAGCAGAATTCTTTGGGGCATGCCCCACAAAAGGACCTTTTAAGGGCTGGTAAGGTAAAAGAGCTTTTCAATTTTTTTATTTTAGAATAGGGTAGGTATTGTAGCTATTTTAGGATTAATATTTATTTTACAGGTAATTTTGTAATTATTTTAACTAGGTAGCTATTAAATAGTTATTAACTATTTAATAGCTATTGTATCTGGTAAAATAAATACAAAGTTACCTGTAAAATAAATATTAATCCTAAAATAGCTACAATATAATTATAATTTATATTGTAGCTATATTAGGGTTTATTTTACAGGCAAGTATTTAGATTTAAATAGGAATAATTTATTTAATAAGATTTAATTTGTTTCGTTAGATAAAAATTATATTTAACTTAGGGGGGTGTTAGTGTTAGGGTTAGACTTAGCTTTAGGGGTTAATAAATTTATTAGAGTAGCGGTGAGGTCCGGTCGGCAGATTAGGGGTTAATAATTGAAGGTAGGTGGCGGCGACGTTGGGGGCGGCGGATTAGGGGTTAACAAATATAATATAGGGGTCGGCGGTGTTAGGGGCAGCAGATTAGGGGTACATAGGGATAATGTAGGTTGCGGTGGTGTGCGGTCGGCAGATTAGGGGTTAAAAAATTTTATTAGAGTGGCAGCGATGTGGGGGGGGCCTCGGTTTAGGGGTACATAGGTAGTTTATGGGTGTTAGTGTACTTTAGAGCACAGTAGTTAAGCGCTTTATGAATCGGGGTTAGCCCAGAAAGTTCTTAACTCCTGGCTTTTCTCTGCTGCTGGAGTCTTGTCGTTAGATTTCTAACGCTCACTTCAGCCAAGACTCTAAATACCGGCGTTAGAAAGATTCCATTGAAAAGATAGGATACTGGCGTAGGGGGATCTGCGGTATGGAAAAGTCGCGGCTGCAAAGTGAGCGTTAGACCCTTTCCTGACTGACTGAGCCCCTAACGCTGGTTTTGACGGCTAACGCAGAACTCTAAATTTAGGAGAATATTAATAAACAATATTACAAAATTTAACATAGAACAGGTAGGAAATATATAATCAACCATATCAGGTGCTTTCTGTTTTGAGCTATATAGTAGATTTCTTGAAGGATTTTAGGCTAGGGGAAGATTTGGAAGTGTGCGGGAGGTCATTCCATATTTTCGTTGCTCTGTAGGAAAAGGAGGATCAAGCTGCTTTCTTTTTATATTAAGGCAGACTAAATAAAGTGCAGGTATTGTATCAGAGGTTATAGGAGGTGGGAGCAGCCAGGGCGAGCAATCTGCTCAGGTATGAAGGAAGCTTCCCACAAAAGCTCTTAAACACAAGGCTGGAAAGATTAAGGGTGCGTATGGATTAAAACGACAGTCGGTTTAGTTCTTTTAGCATGTCACAATGGTGGGTCCTGTAGTTACATTGTTGCACAAAGTGGCAGAACGAGTTATACAATGTATTAAGTTTATTAAGGTGGGTTTGTGGTGCAGGTGCATATACTACATCCCCATAATCAATTATTGGCATCAGCATTTGCTGTACAATCTTTTCCTTTACTGTAGGGCTGAGGCAGGATTTGTTTCTGTACAGAGCACCTAGTTTTGGATAAAGTTTTTCTATGTGGAGGCCAAAAGATAGATCTAACAAAATGCCCAAGTATTTGAAAGAGTGGACTGTAGTCAATGTGCTATATGATTTTGTTTTAATGCATAGATGGGAATTTTGTAATTTGTGTAATTTAGGAACAGTTCCAACGATCATTGTGACAGTCTTGTCAGTATTTAGGAAGATTTTTTATTTGTTATCCACTATTCTACCTCTGTGAACTGGTCTTGGAGCACAGCCAAGTTGCGGTAGATCGAATTTGCTTGCATAGATTACTGTGTCATCTGCGTACATGTGTACAGTTGAGGATTTGCAGACATTAGGTAGATCATTTATAAATAATGTAAAAAGTAGAGGGGCGAGAATAGAATCTTGGGGAACACCACACGTGGCTGGGAGAGTGAGGGAGTCGCTTTCAAAAATGGAGACATATTGTGATCGATCCAATACATATAATCAAAACCAGGTTAGTGGACGATCACCTATACCTGAGTTTTTTAGTTTGTACAATAAAATGTTGTGATTATTAGTGATGTTGCGAACCTAAAATTTTCGTTTTGCGAACGGCGGACTCAAACTTCCGGTATTGTTCGCGAACGCGCGAACCGCCATTGAATTCAATAGGCAGGCAAACTTTAAAACCTACAAGGACTCTTTCTGGCCACAATAGTGATGGAAAAGTTGTTTAAAGGGTACTAACACCTGGACTGTCGCATGTTGGAGGGGGATCCCTGGCAAAACTCCCATGGAAAATTACATAGTTTATGCAGAGTCTGCTTTTAAGCCATAATGGGCCTAAATCAACTATCATTCCCAAAGTGGCTGTCTCATAACATCCCGGACAGAAGATAGATTGATAAATAGGATAGATAGATAGATATACATAGATTGATAATTAGATAGAATCGATAGAAGAGAAATAGATAGATTTGTTAGATATATAATTACCCTAATAAAGTCTAATAATTAAACATGCGTTCTTGGACCCAACTAGCTTGTGTTAATTAGTACTTTTCATAGACAGTGGGTAGGAGAGTGACGTCGCTACAGCCTGGTGGGGGATGTTCTATATGGCCTGCCTGTTTACCCTGAAAAAATATAATAATAAGACATGCGGTCTGGTACCAATTTTAACTAGGTTGTGTTTTAAATACTACCATTCTTAGCACTTTAATCTCTGTAACTCCCCCTATTTGGTGAGGTCTATACGGCCTGGATGATTACCCATACAAAATATAATAATAAGACATCTGCTCTTGGTCTGCGACCCATGGTAACTATGTTGTGTTAATTAGTAATGTCCTTCGCATTTTAATAGCTGTTACTCATACTCACCCTATCGGTGGAGGTCTATATGGCCTGCATGATTACCCTTACAAAATATAATAACCAAACATATGCTCTGGGACCCATGGTAAGTAGGTTGTGTTAAGTAGTACTGTTCTTTGCAGTTTAATACCTGTTACAACACCAAATGGTGGCAGGTCTATCAAGCCTTCATGATTAGCTGCACCCAAACCCAAAACAAAGCCGTGTGGTCTTAGACTAACACCCATGGCTAACTAGGTTGTTTCAATTAGTACTATTCTTAGCACTTTCATCCCTGTTACGGGTGGTCTACATGGCCATCATGATTAGCCGAACAAAATACTACAATCCAACCTTTGCTCAGTCTTCATAGGCCCTTCATTGTCTGTATTTTGATAGTACAGTTTTTATTATTTTGATAGCTGATACAGCACCGAATGGTGGCAGCTCTATATGGCCTGCATGATTAGCCGCACCCAAAACAAAAATAAATCCAAGCGGTATTGGATTAACACCCATGGTTAACTCTGTTGCTTCAAGTAGTACTATTCTTAGCACTTTCATGTCATCATCCCTGTTACTTCCAGGACTCTCGGTGGTGGTCTACATGGCCATCATGATTAGCCTAACCAAATACTACAATCCAACCTTGGCTCAGTCTTCCTAAGGCCCTTCATTGGCTGTATTTTGGTAGTACTGTTCTTATTAGTTTAATAGCTGATACGACACAGAATGGTGGCAGCTCTATATGGCCTGCATGAATAGCCGCACCCAAAGCCAAAAAAAAGCCAAGCGGTTTTGCACTAACACCCATGGCTAACTCTGTTGTTTCAAGTTCTACTATTCTTAGCTCTTTCATCTCATCCCTGTTACTTCCAGGACTCTCAGTGGTGGTGGTCTACATGGCCATCATGATTAGCCTAACCAAATACTACAATCCAACCTTGGCTCAGTCTTCCTAAGGCCCTTCATTGGCTGTATTTTGGTAGTACTGTTCTTATTAGTTTAATAGCTGATACGACACCGAATGGTGGCAGCTCTATATGGCCTGCATGAATAGCCGCACCGAAAGCCAAAAAAAAAGCCAAGCGGTTTTGCACTAACACCCATGGCTATCTCTGTTGTTTCAAGTTCTACTATTCTTAGCTCTTTCATCTCATCCCTGTTACTTCCAGGACTCTCAGTGGTGGTGGTCTACATGGCCATCATGATTACCCTCACCAAAATATAACAACAATACGTGCGTGCAGGGAACCATGGTAAGCTTACTTCCTTTCGCAAAATCGAGTATAACAGTTGCAGGCAGAGGTTCTGACCCTGCATTATGGCTGTACCTCTCCCTAAAAGAGGCATGCGTTACAGAGTCTGTGGGCATGTATGCAAAGAGCTGGCCTGCCTAAAAAGAGGAGCAAGGCTGTACAGGTTGTTCTCCTTCAGCTGTTTTATACGCTGTCCCACGGCCACGACCCTCAACAACCACAAGAGAATGAAACACCACATATGCCATCCTTTTGAACCACCGAGTACAGGTATGGCATTGATTTTAGTTACACGGCGATATTTATTATGAACCGTGAAATTGAAAACAAAAACATGATTGGACACCCAGTACAGTACAGGTCATTCTCCTTCAGGCCTTTTTAGAATAGTGTTCCGAACACCCAACAAAAACAACAGCAGGAAAGAGGACATATGGCATCCTTTTGAACAATAGATGACAGGTAAGGCATAGATTTTACCATAGATAATTTTTTTGCAACTGTGAAATAAAAAAAAACATTGATTAGACACCCAGTACACTTATTTATCCTCAGGCCTTTTTAATAAGAGGGTCCCGGAGCCTCAACCGAAACAACAGCATGAAAGAGGACATATGTGATCCTTTTGAATAATAGATTACAGGAAAGGCATTGATTTTAGAAACCCACAGATCATTATTTGCAACCGTGAAATAGAAAAAAACATTGATTAGACACCCAGTACACTTATTTTTCCTCAGGCCTTTTTAATAAGAGGGTCCCGGAGCCTCAACTGAAACAACAGCATGAAAGAGGACATATGTCATCCTTTTGAATAATAGATTACAAGAAAGGCATTGATTTTAGAAACCCACAGATCATTATTTGCAACCGGGAAATAGAAAAAAACATTGATTAGACACCCAGTACACTTATTTTTCCTCAGGCCTTTTTAATAAGAGGGTCCTGGAGCCTCAACTGAAACAACAGCATGGAAGAGGACATATGTGATCCTTTTGAATAATAGATTACAGGAAAGGCATTGATTTTAGAAACCCACAGATCATTATTTGCAACCGTGAAATAGAAAAAAACATTGATTAGACACCCAGTACACTTATTTTTCCTCAGGCCTTTTTAATAAGAGGGTCCCGGAGCCTCAACTGAAACAACAGCATGAAAGAGGACATATGTCATCCTTTTGAATAATAGATTACAAGAAAGGCATTGATTTTAGAAACCCACAGATCATTATTTGCAACCGTGAAATAGAAAAAAACATTGATTAGACACCCAGTACACTTATTTTTCCTCAGGCCTTTTTAATAAGAGGGTCCCGGAGCCTCAACTGAAACAACAGCATGAAAGAGGACATATGTCATCCTTTTGAATAATAGATTACAAGAAAGGCATTGATTTTAGAAACCCACAGATCATTATTTGCAACCGGGAAATAGAAAAAAACATTGATTAGACACCCAGTACACTTATTTATCCTTAGGCCTTTTTTTAGCAGAGGCTACAGGACCCTACACAAAACCAGCAGCAGGAAAGAGGATATATGGCATCCTTTTGAAAATTAGATTACAGGAAAGGCATTGATTTTAGAAACCCGGAGATAATTTGTTGCAACCGGGAATTTGAATCAAACAAATGATTCGATGGACACCCAGTACACTTCTTTCTCCTTCAGCCTTTTTATAAGAGGGTCCAGGACCCTCAAAAAAAAGACCAGCAGGAAAGAGGACGTATGGCATCCTTTTGAACAATAGAGTACAGGTACAGCATTGATTTTACAAACCCAGAGATAATTTTTGGCAAATGTGAAATAGAAAAAAAATGTACAAATGACTGAAAAAATTGGGTATTGTTGTAGCAACTGCTGTAGCAGCGGCCAGAAAATTGATGTTTGTAAAAAATTTAACAAGTGCCCTAAAAGCTTGTGGCTTGAACACTAGTTGTCGGTGGATAAGTCAAGCAAGTCCTCCGGCTTTATAACAAAAAAAAAAGGCCAGCCTGTGTATCAGTTGTAGCCCAAGCCAGCTCATCTCATCATCAGGCCTTTTTTATTCAAATGTATCGCCCAATGTCAGTCCCTTCGGGATCCAGCCCTCATTCATTTTTATAAAAGTGAGATAGTCAAGGCTTTTTTGACCTAGGCGACTTCTCTTCTCAGTGACAAAACCTCCTGCTGCACTGAAAGTCCTTTCGGACAGGACACTTGAAGCGGGGCAGGCCAGAAGTTCCATTGCAAATTGGGATAGCTCAGGCCACAAGTCCAACCTGCACACCCAGTAGTCAAGGGGTCCATCGCTCCTGAGAGTGTTGAGATCCGCAGTTAAAGCTAGGTAGTCTGCTACCTGTCGGTTGAGTCTTTCTCTAAGGCTGGATCCCGAAAGGCTCTGATGGTGCATGGGAGTTAAAAAGGTACGCATGTCCTCCATCAACAAGACGTCAGGAAAGCGTCCAGTCCTTGCCGCCGTGGTCGTGGGAGGAGGAGGATTAATTTCATCTATTCCCCAGTTACATTCCCATGGTGCTGTGACATCACCCTTATACGCTGTGTAAAGCATAGTTTTTAATTTATTATGAAAATGCTCCATCCTTTCCGACTTGTGGGAATTTGGTAACATTTCAGGCACTTTATGCTTATACCGGGGGTCAAGGAGCGTGGACACCCAGTACAGGTCGTTCTCCTTCAGCTTTTTTATACGAGGGTCCCTCAACAGGCACGACAGCATGAAAGAACCCATTTGAACAAGGTTGGATGCCGAGCTAATCATGTCCCGTTCCTCCTCCTCACTGATCTCACTGATGGTATCTTCTTCCCCCCAGCCATGTACAACACCACGGGTACCAGAGAGGTGACAACAACGAGCACCCTGGGATGCCTGTTGTGCTTGGTCTTCCTCCTCCTCAAAGCCACATTCCTCCTCTGACTCCTCTTCCTCACAATCCTCTTCCTGCGTTGCCGGTGATGGACACCACAACTCTCCCGCTTCCTCTTCACGCTCATCTACTGCCTGATCCAGCACTCTTCGCAGGGCATGCTCCAGGAAGAAAACAAATGGTATGATGTCGCTGATGGTGCCTTCGGTGCGACTGACAAGGTTTGTCACCTCCTCAAAAGGACGCATGAGCCTACAGGCATTGCGCATGAGCGTCCAGTAATTTGGAAAAAATATCCCCAGCTCCCCAGAGGCTGGCCTAGCACCCCGGTCATACAAATACTCATTAACAGCTTTTTCTTGTTGGAGCAGGCGGTCAAACATTAGGAGTGTTGAATTCCACCGTGTCGGGCTGTCGCAAATCAAGCACCTCACTGGCAGGTTGTTTCGACGCTGGATATCGGACAAGTGCGCCATGGCCGTGTAGGAACGCCTGAAATGGCCACACACCTTCCTGGCCTGCTTCAGGATGTCCTGTAAGCCTGGGTACTTATGGACAAATCTTTGTACAATTAGATTACACACATGTGCCATGCACAGCACATGTGTCAACTTGCCCAATTTCAATGCTGCCACCAAATTACTTCCTTTGTCAGAAACAACCTTGCCAATCTCCAGTTGGTGCGGAGTCAGCCACTGATCCACCTGTGCGTTCAGGGCGGTCAGGTGTGCTGGTGCGGTGTGACTCTCCGCTTTCAGGCAAGTCAACCCCAAAACGGCATGACACTGCCGTACCCGGGATGTAGCATAGTACCTGGGGAGCTGAGGGGGTGCCATAGATATGGAGCAAGACGCAGAAGTTGAAGAGGACTCAGCCGAGGAAGAGGTTATGGAAGAAGATGGAGTAGGAGGAGTAGAGGAAGTAGCAGCAGGCCAGCCTTCAAGTCGTGGCTGTGTCACTCTTCTGCAGAGCCACGCATTCCATGCTTGTCAGAAGTCAGCAGGTTTACCCAATGCGCAGTGTAGGTGATATACCTGCCCTGACCATGCTTTGCAGACCAGCTATCCGTGGTCATATGGACCCTTGCCCCAATGCTGTGTGCCAGACATGCCATAACTTCCTTTCTCACAACAGAGTACAGGTTTGGGATTGCCTTTTGTGAAAGAAATTTCTGCCAGGTACCTTCCACTGCGGTGTCCCAATAGATACAAATTTTTTTAAAGCATCAGACTCCACCAGCTTGTATGGTAAAAGCTGGTGGGCTAAGAGTTCAGACAAGCCAGCTGTCAGACGCCGGGCAAGGGGGTGACTTTGAGAAATTGGCTTCTTACGCTCAAACATGTCCTTGACAGACACCTGACTGTGGGCAGATGACCAGGAACTGCTACATAAGAGAGACTGAATGGAGGATGGTTGAGAGGGGGCAAGGAGGACAGCACTGGTTGACGTGGCTGAAGATGATGGAGCAGGAGGAGGAGGGCGGCTTTCACTTTGTGTGCTGCTTCTACTCATGTGTTCTTCCCATCGGCCTTTGTGATGGGAGACCATGTGCCTTCGCAAAGCAGTTGTACCTAGGTGGCTGTTGGACTTCCCATGACTCAGTTTCTTTTGGCACAGGTTGCAAATGGCATCGCTGTTGTCAGAGGCAGACACACAAAAAAATGACACACTGCTGAACTCTGCGATGACGGCATTCTGGTGGTGGCAACAGCATGCGTTGATGGGCGTCGGCGTGCTGTCTGGCTGACCCCTGGTGATGATGCATGCTGTCTGACTGTGCCACTAGCTCCTTGAGACGACCTCCCCGTGCTTCCAAATCGTCTCCTCCTCCTCTGTGTCTCTCCATCTGAACTTTCCCCCTCTTCTTCTTCTCTTCTAGCAGGCACCCACATGACATCCACCGACACATCATCATCAACCGCTTCACTTGTATCTGAAACATCAAGAAAGGAAGCAGCAGCGGGTACAACATCATCATCATCATCACACCATACCTCCATGTCGGTAATGCTGCCTGACTGAGACTGATCACTATTATCTACATCCTCTGTCAATGATGGTTGCACATCACTCATTTCTTCCAAATGATGTGTCAATAACTCCTGTGACAGATCAAGTGAAGCGGCTGTGGTGCTAGTGTTGGTTGTGGCAACAGGCGGGGGAGGGGCACTGGTCACTTGAGACCTGCCCAAAGCACAGCTGGACTTAGATGGTGCGTCAAGGTTAGGAAGACTAGCAGCGGAAGCTGAAGAAGATTGGGTGTCCTGTGTTAGCCATTCAACTAGGTCCTCCTCAGAAGTTTTTGTGTCCCCCCTGGCACCCGGCGTCTGAACAATGTGCATATTTGTAGGGTCTAAAGGAATCACAGCACCACGACCAAGACCACGGAACCTGCGGGGTGGCCTGCCTCTGCCTGTCATTTTTTTTTTAAATGGACACTAACAATACTATTACACCAATTGAGTGGTGGCACTGTGAAAGTGGGCACAGTATACGCTGTGACACTGACAACAACAAAAAAGACAGATGTTTTAAAAATCACAAATTGTTAATTTTTTAAAATATTACAAGTACTGTGACAACAAATATGATTGTTTGGCACTAGTTGGCAAATGGACCTGTCTGGCACACACGCTGGGAGAAAGGAAACTGCAATTCAATGGCACTAGGAGACTGAAGAATCACAGTCAAAACAGTTCTGATTAACAAAAATTCCAATCCTGTTACAATAAATATGAGTGGTGGCACTAATTGGCTAGTTGGGACTGGCACACAGGCAGGCAGGCAGGAGGAAAATGCAATTCAAGGGCACTAGTAGACTGCAGATTGACAGTCAAAACAGTGATGATTGACAAATTTTGCAATACTGTTAAAAGAAATATGATTGCTGGCACTAATTGTATAGTTGGGCCTGGCACACTGGCTGGCAGGCAGTAGAAAAGTGCAATTCAATGGCACGAGCAAACTGAGGATTAAGATCAACAATCAAAAAAATGTTAATTTTAATTAGTAACTATACTGTAGACAACAATTATGATTGGTGTAAATAGTTGGCAAGATGGCCTGGCACAAAAGGCTGGCAGGCAGGAGGTAAATGCAATTCAAGGACACTAGGAGACTGATTACTGACAGTCAAAACAGTAATGATTGACAATTTTTGCATTTTTGTAATACTGTTAAAAGAAATATGATTGCTGGCAATAATTGGCTAGGTGGGCCTGGCTCACAGCAGGCTGCAAGGCAGGAGGAAAGTGCAATTCACTGGCACCAGCAAACTGAAGATTCACAAAAACTATTAACAAAAATTATCATTTTTAATTACTAAGAATACTGTCACAACAAATATGATTGGTGTAAATATTTTTCAAGTAGGCCTGGCACATAGGCTTGGAAGGCAGTAGAAAAGTGCAATTCTAGGGCACGAGCAAACTGAGGATTAAGATCATCAACAATCAAGAATTTTTTAATTTTAATTAGTAACTATACTGTGACAAAAAATTATGATTGGTGTAAATAGTTGGCAAGACTGCCTGGCACAAAAGGCTGGCAGGCAGGGGGTAGATGCAATTCAAGGACACTAGGAGACTGATTACTGACAGTCAAAACAGTGATGATTGACAATTTTTGCAATACTGTTAAAAGAAATATGATTGCTGGCAACAATTTGCTAGGTGGGCCTGGCTCACAGCAGGCTGCAAGGCAGGAGGAAAGTGCTATTCAATGGCACCAGCAAACTGAGGATTCACAACAACTATTACCAAATTTTTTAATTTTTAATTATTAAGAATACTGTCACAACAACTATGATTGGTGTAAATATTTTTCAAGTAGGCCTGGCACACAGGCTTGGAAGGCTGTAGAAAAGTGCAATTCTAGGGCACGAGCAAACTGAGGATTAAGATCATCAACAATCAAGATTTTTTTAATTTTAATTAGTAACTATACTGTGACAAAAAAATTATGATTGGTGTAAATAGTTGGCAAGACGGCCTGGCACAAAAGGCTGGCAGGCAGGAGGTAGATGCAATTCAAGGACACTAGGAGACTGATTACTGACAGTCAAAACAGTGATGATTGACAATTTTTGCAATACTGTTAAAAGAAATATGATTGCTGGCAACAATTGGCTAGGTGGGCCTGGCTCACAGCAGGCTGCAAGGCAGGAGGAAAGTGCTATTCAATGGCACCAGCAAACTGAGGATTCACAACAACTATTACCAAAAATTAAAATTTTTAATTATTAGAATTCTGTCACAACAAATATGATTGGTGTAAATATTTTTCAAGTAGGCCTGGCACACAGGCTTGGAAGGCTGTAGAAAAGTGCAATTCTAGGGCACGAGCAAACTGAGGATTAAGATCATCAACAATCAAGAATTTTTTAATTTTAATTAGTAACTATACTGTCTGTGACAACAATTATGATTGGTGTAAATAGTTGGCTAGACGGCCTGGCACAAAAGGCTGGCAGTGGCAGGCAGGAGGTAAATGCAATTCAATGGCACTAGGAGACTGAATATTTGCAGTCCAAAAAATTATGATTTTTATTTTTTTATATACTGTTACAAGAATTGTGATTGGTGCCACTAATTTTGGAAATTTAAAGAAAAAGGTTAAGCACATACATATGAGTCGTGGCTGATAGCCTTGGAAGGGCAGCTATTAAAAACAGTAGGCTCTGTAAGTCGGATACACACACGCCTGATAGAAAATACTATTAGATTACACTAGAAAAATGATTTAAATTATTTTTTGGGGGGGGGAAATTAAAAAAAGGTTAAACACATATGAGTCGTGTCTCATAGACTAGGGAGGGCAGCAAGTAAACACAGTAGGCTCTGTATGTCAGCAAAACACACAGGCCGGATAGAAAATTATATTAGATTACACTAGCAAACAAATTTAAACTTTTTTTTTTATATTAAAATTAAGGTGAAGAAGAATAGATATGAGTGCTGGGTGGCTGCCTGGCATAGACCAATTAACCAAACGACTGAAAAAAAATGAGGTATATTAATGCTGAGTGAGCCTGACAGACACAGGCCTGATAGTAAATGTAATTAGATTACACTAGCAAAATATTTTTTATTTTTTTTTTAATTTAAAATAATGTTATAAACGGATATTAACACTGGTGGCTGCTGGATGGCACAGAGCAATGAACCAGAGTATATGCTGTGTGACACTGACCTGATAGAAAATGAAAAAAAATTACACTAGAAAAATAATAAAAAATTTTGGTTAGTTAAATTTAAACTAGTGTTGTTAGGGAGATATCAGTGGTGGCAGTAGTCACAGCATATGCTGTGAGCCTTAAACACACAGGCTGAAAGCCAGGCAAATGCTAATAAAAAAAAAACGAAAAAAAAAAAAAAACGGCACGAAATATAGCCCTAAAAAGGGCTTTTTGGGGTGCTGTGCTTGCAGCCGAGATGAGTGGAGTCCTTCTGGACTGTAAATACACTAGCCTAGCTATGTTTTTACTATTAATGTCAGGAGCAAAAACACAACACGTCCTCTCATTAAGAAAGCAAGGTCGTTATGAGTCTAAAATGGCGGATTCCGAGTAGCTGGGAGGGTCTGTGAGGGAGTGTCTGATGTTGATTGGCTCTAATGTGTCAGACGGCTGTGACATAAAGGGTCAAAGTTTCCACAATGATGACACATAGGGGCGGATTGAACATCGCCATGTGTTCGCCCACAAACGCGAACGCGAACAAGCTATGTTCGCTGTGAACCGTTCGCGGGCGAACAGTTCGGGACATTACTAGTGATCATCTGTGTAAAAGGTTTTTGCAAAATCAAGGAAAATAGCTCCAGTTAGGTCGCCTTGTTCCATGCCCATTTGAATGTCATTACAAACTTTTAGGAGGGCAGTAGTAGTGGAGTGGTTCGGGCAAAAACCTGATTGATCAGGGGTCAGATAGTTAGATTGTTGGTAATACTCACATAGTTGCGTATGGACGCATTTTTCTAAGAGTTATTTAGAAACCAAAGTAATGTCACTAAGCTTCAACAGCATTGCTGGGATTTGATCAGGTCCAGACTGTTTTTTTCATTTTTAGATTAATAAGGTGTTTCTTAATGACATGATAGGTACAGGTCTAAATTTGAACTTTTCTATATTATGACTTTTCAAATTTAGTGGGGTCTGATCCACATTTGTAGTTTCAGGATGTGTGTCATTTAATAGATTGGCAATCAGGGTGGTAAAACAACTGACAAAACAATTGTTAAAAGCATTTGCCACTTCTAAGGGAAGTTGCAGGATTTGGTTGTTCACTTTAATAAGATAACTCTGCCACACTTTAGGTGGTGCAGAGGCTACGTAGCTGGGGTCTTAAGATTGCAGCTACTTAACTGTTTCAGGCTCACTTGCGCAAGCCTGGAATGCTTTGGCCCGGATGCTGCATTTGCATCTTAATAAATAGGGCCCTATGGAATCAATTACAATTTAGCCAATCTTGTTTTTGGCTGTTTTAAAGCAAGCCCCCTGATATGCCTTTTTTAATATTGGAATGATCACAATTTAAACAAAAACTAAAATGTTAACTGACATAGCAATTGATAAATCCTCAACAACCACAGACTGATTAATAACACACATAGGAAAAACAATAATGATATTGACCACCGATCTGCACATGCTTGGACCAAAAAACAAGATGTTGCTGCCTATGCCAGGGAACTGCGTCAGCTCTTTTTAATGAAATTTACTGAACACATTATTACCATTAATTTACATGGAACTCTAAAACTGCCCATGACTGGAATTGATCCTGGGACCTCCAGTCACTGAGTATTCTCCCTTCCTTCTTGAGCCACTGGAGGGCTTTGGTCTTATTATTCTTATTGGATGCTCTCTGCCAGTGTGGTACCTGACCTCAGCCTGTATGGCCTCTCTTCAGCTTGTGTATCCTGTGCATCCAATCCTAGGCCTGGTGTGAGCACTCTCCAGTCCCGTGCCCAGCTCTGCAGATTCCTAGTACTGTGTCTCCTGTGTTCAGCTCTGCAGATTCCAAGTCCCCTGTGTCCCCTGTGCTCAGCTTTGCAGATTTCAAGTCCTGAGCCTCCTGTTCTAAGCTCTACATATTCCAAATCCTGTGTCTCCTGTGCTCAGCTCTGTAGATTCCAAGTTTCTATGTCTCCTGTTCTCAGCTCTGCAGATTTCTAGTCCAGTGTCCCCTGTGCTCAGCTCTGCAAATTCCTAGTCCTGTGTCTTCTGTGCTCAGCTCTGCAGATTCCTAGTCCTGTGTCTTCTGTGCTCAGCTATGCAGATTCCTAGTACTGTGTCTTCTGTGCTCAGCTATGCAGATTCCTAGTACTGTGTCTCCTGTGCTCAGCTCTGCAGATTCCAAGTCCTGTGTTTCCTGTGCTCAGCTCTGCAGATTCCAAGTCCTGTGTCTCCCGTGCTCAGCTCTGTAGATTCCAAGTTCTATGTCTCCTGTTCTTAGCTCTGCAGATTTCTAGTCCTGTGTCCCCTATGCTCAGCTCTGCAAATTCCTAGTCCCGTGTCTTCTGTGCTCAGCTCTGCAGATTCCTAGTCCTGTGTCTTCTGTGCTCAGCTATGCAGATTCCTAGTACTGTGTCTCCTGTGCTCAGCTCTGCAGATTCCAAGTCCTGTGTTTCCTGTGCTCAGCTCTGCAGATTCCAAGTCCTGTGTTTCCAGTGCTCAGCTCTGCAGATTCCTAGTCCTGTGTCTCCTGTGCTTAGCTCTGCAGATTCCAAATCCTGTGTCCAGCCTCACAGATTCCAAGTCCTGTATCCAGTGTACAGCTTCACAGATTCCAAGTCTTGTATTCTGTATGCAGCTTCACAGAATCCAAGTCATGTTTCCAGTGTACAGCTTCACAGATTCCAAGTCCTGTGTACAGCTTCCAAGTCCTGTGTCCAGTGTACAGCTTCACAGATTCCAAGTCCTGTGTCCAGTGTACAGCTTCACAGATTCCAAGTCCTGTGTCCAGTGTACAGCTTCACAGATTTCAAGTCCTGTGTCTAGTATAGAGCTTCACAGATTCCAAGTCCTGTGTCAAATGTAAAGCCCTGTGTACAGCTCCACAGAATCCATGTCCTGAACACTAAAGGGTATGTTTCCTCTTCGCATTTTAGTGAAAATGACAGTCAGTTTCCAGTCACTGTTACTACAGGGCTCCAAACCCCAAACCCTGCTCCGCCATACATGACAAAGTCTTAATTACAGGTATATTATAATATATTGCTTCTGGAAGACATTGATGGCAATAGACAGCTATACAATGCCTTTTAAGGAAGCAATACATTTCATGAGATGTACAAAGTTTGTCATTGTTCTATATATTCATGGTTATACTGTTGACAATATAGAGCACTTACATATATGTGGTGTATGGTGAATAAAGATCCATATTACAACATCAGTAATAAGGTTTCTCTTAACATTTGGATGCTAGGTGGTGTCAGTTGGCGGAGTCCCCAAACCACAAGGCAAAAATAAGTAAGGACCCAGGAACTGAGTAGGAGACAAATAAGGGGAAAAAACAAGCTAAGGCCTGGGACCAGGATGGGCAGAGAAAGGAGCAAAATCAGAATCCAAAAGAATATCTAGGTCACAAGCAGAGGTCAGGATAATGGAGCAGGCAAGCCAGTACTGGGGATCAGGAAAAGAAAGTAGTTAAAACACAACAAAAGGTGTTGAAATTCACAGCAAACAGCAACACACTCAGTAAAAATCATTTTTTGCTTGCACACTAACTACGCCTGCATTTGCACTCTTATAACAAGTTGAAAGTAAACAAGTTAGCATGTGATAGAAAGACTCAGGCGCACTATCTTCATCTTGGATATTGTGACCATGCTTCTTCTTTTTATCCCCATGGACTTCTATGGGGGGCACTACAAAAAATAGTTTATTTTATAAAATAGTTCATACACTGCAATGTAAATAGGTAAATGATATCCACAACAAGTGGATCAAATTGAATTACAAATTTTAAATATAAGCGTAATTCCATATTGTAATTCCAAACTGCAAATAGGTTCACAAAATTGATAAGATGTTACAAATAGGTTCATAAGACATAAAATGGGAATAAATAAAACAATGTACTTGTAATTAGATACACTGAAAATAAACACAGCAAAACAGTTGCCTGGCCAGACTGATGTTGCAAATACTACGCGTTTCAGGGTCCTGCCCCTTCATCAGGCGTGAGGAAAACAAATGGCCAAGCAAGGGAAGTGAGTCATGGCAATAAGAAGAGAACACATCAGGTAAGGGTAAGATCTAACTCGGTCACCAGATGGGTACAGCTTTATATTTGTTAAAAACAATCAATACAGTTTGTTAAAAGTTTTTAGAATCAAATTGGTCAGCTTTTTACTATAGCACCCATACAATGTGAGTTAAATCTACATTATGAGTAAGTTTGGCTGATAATGGCAGATTAAGTGATATCTTAATTCTGTTTTACAATGGAGCCTAAATACAAAAACATCGGCAACAGCAACATTTTCACTGTTATTTACTGACATTGTTATCACTAAATACTAGCATAGGTACCTATATGATATAGTTTCCAGTGTTATTGCCACAGTAACCACCCCCCAGCAGTTAACCCTAACTGCAAACTCCCTCAACATCTGGACCCTAAATATTTTGGTCAAAATACCACTATCAGCCCCGGTCCAACTATCACTAGCAAGCAAACCCCACAATCAAACCTAGTGCTATCAGCTTCCCTAGCCCTTCTGTTTTTATAGATAGGAGTATTAGATTTTTATTTTTTTTAAGAGAATGTCACCTTGGTTAATGAGATCATATGGAAATACAGGGTTTATAGTGGTAAACGGACTAGACTTGCTAGGGGATCTGGGATTAATATTGATAGTGGATCTGGGTTTGCTAGATTGCTAAATTGTTTTGGGACTCAGGCTGCTAGTGGGATTGGGGTTGCTACTGATAGTGGAAATGTGTTTGTTAAAGGGGCTGAGGTTGTTACTGGTAGCAGGAATGTGGCTTCTAATGGTAGAGGCACTAGGTTGCTAGTGGATCTTTGGTTCCTAGTGATAGCAAAGTTTTGGTTAACTGATGTATGAATGACAAATCCAGATTTAAAGGGACATGAAACCCAAGAATGTTCTTTATGATTCAGATAGAGGATACAATTTTAAGCAACTTTAAAATTCACTTCCATGATCAATTTTACTTAATTATTGTGATATCCTTTATTGAAGGAGCAGCAATGCACTACTGGGAGCTAGCTCAACACATTGGTAAGCCAATAACAGGTGGCATATATTTGCAGCCACCAATCAGCAGCTACCTCCCAGCTCCTGAGCCTACCTTGGCATGTTTTTTAACAGAGGGTACCAAGAGAGAAAAGCAAATTAGATTATAGAAGTAAATTGGAAAGAAATTAAAATGCTTTATCTAAATCATGAAAGAAAACATTTTAGTTTAATATCCGTTTAAGCAGTGAAGGCGCATAGTTTGCGATTATTACTGGTTGGACTTGTGGGGTTTCATAGGGTCCTCTAATTGAAAAATAAAACCCTAAACCTATATAATATATTGAACAGTGTCTCAGTATGGTGCATCATTTATATTTTAGCCTACCTTTCGTCTGTTGTACTAACCTTAACAGATAAAGGCCCATGTAATGAAAAATGGCAAAGCAACAGACTGCAAAAATAGCAAAAAAGAACAATATCCTGATGCTTACTATATTTTAGCTGCTATTATGTGCTCCTTCGGAAATAAATGACTATTAATTCAAGGCTGCTGCATAATAGCAACCTGTTATTTAAATTATGTCAAGCTTTTGCTTAAAGGGACACAAAACCCATTTTTTTCTTTCATACTTCATACTCTTGTTATCCTTTGCTGAAATGTTTATCTAGGAAAGTTCAGGAGCAGCACAGAACCTAGGTTCTAGCTGCAGATTAGTGGCTGTATATATATACCAATTTGCATTGGCTTACCCATGTGTTCAGTTAGAAACCAGTAGGTGCATTGCTACTCCTTCAACAAATGATACCAATAGAATGAAGAAAATTTGATAATAGAAGTAAACTGGAAAGTTGTTTAAAATTGTATGTTCTACCTAAATCATGAAATAAAAATGTCCCTTTAAGATCCACAGCTGTAGCAGATCTTTACCATGTCTGACAGAATAAAATATTGCATATGGTATCATGAGAAGATAAAAGATGTAGATATATCTATGTTTTACTAGGAAGTAGAAGGGTATAGGTTGACGAACATGAGGAGGATTGCAGACATGTAGGCAGGATGACTTAAAATTGTGGTTGAGGAAATGCATTGTCATTCAGAGGTCTGGTAAACAAAGGTAGTGGGTAAATTAGGACATGACTGGGATCAAAGCTGTATAGGATATTTTATGGTTGAAGGTGGCAACTTGTTTGTAGATAAGACAAGCAATGTTAGAAGATATAAGAGGTTATTGTTAAACGGCCAGTAAATACAGGAGATGTGCATAATCAACAAATGCATGATAACAAGACAATGCAATAGCACTTAGGGGCTGATTTATCATCGGTCTGTCCAACATGATCCGCTCAGCGGATCATGTCTGACAGACATTGATGAATGCAGACAGCATACGCTGTCTGCATTTATCATTGCGCAAACAGTTCTTGTGCAATGCCGCCCCCTGCAGATTCACAGTCAATTGGCTGCTAGCAGGGGTCGTCAATCCGCCCGATCTTATAAGATCGGGCGGATTGATATCCACAGCCTCAGAGCAGGCGGACCAGTTATGCTATTCCTGGAGAACCTGAAGGAGCTTGATAATTCGGCCCCATTGTCTGTAACTGCATCATGTTACAGCCATTAGCCAATCACAAATGCATATATGTATATTCTGTTCATTCCTGCACATGCTCAGTAGGAGCTGGTGACTCAAAAGTGTAAATATAAAAAGACTGTGCCATTTTGTTAATGGAAGTAAATTGGAAAGTTGTTTAAAATTGCATGCACTATCTGAATAATGAAAGTTTAATTTTGACATGAGTGTCCATTTAAAAAGTGAAGGATAAGAGCCTGTACTAAAGATGGATATGTGTGTGGGATATGTTTGTAAAAATTTCTATGAACACCTAAACTTTACAGAAAAACTGAACTCATTTTCACCTAGATTAAGAGTTTTGCCCTAAACAGGGTGCGAAACTAATGCCAAAAAAGTTGCGTTATTTCACTCTTGAAAGCCTCTTTGTGCGTGTGATATGGTGGCGATAAGCTCCATACTACACAAAAGCCAAGGGCTGCTTTGACGTGCTCGTGCACGCTTTCCCCCATAGACATCAATGGTGAGAGAGTGTTAGAAAAAAACCTGGGGGTCGATCCGATAAAAATCGTCGCCCGCAAAAGCCGGCGACGCCAATATTTGCGCGGGTTTGGTATCCTATATACGGCGTAACCTAGAAGTTACGCGCGTATATTTCTGCCGTCGCCCGTAGTTTTTTGGGCTATAGGCAGGTATACCAAACCCGCGCAGTTTGGTATCCAATATGCAGCGTAAGGACTTACGTGGCGAAAATGGAGAAAACTTACTCCATTTTCACCTCGCCACAAAAAGCAGCCGTAAGAAGCCTTACGCTGACTATTGGAGCCCCGTAACTCCCTAAACTGGCAGCTAAAATAAACCTAACACCTAACGCATGCGCAATGTCTATCTCCCTGTCAACCGCGATCTTCTAAAATAAACCTAACACCTAACGCATGCGCAATGTCTATCTCCCTGTCAACCGCGATCTGCTAAAATAAACCTAACACCTAACGCATGCGCAATGTCTATCTCCCTGTCAACCGCGATCTGCTAAAATAAACCTAACACCTAACGCATGCGCAATGTCTATCTACCTGTCAACCGCGACCCCCCCCCCCCGAAATCCCTAATAAAGTTATTAACCCCTAAACCGCCGCTCCCGGACCCCGCCGCCATCTACATAAACTAACCCCCTACTGTGAGCCCCTAAAACCGCCGCCATCTCTATTAAAATTATTAACCCCTTATTTAATCTACCTACCCCGCCGCCAGCTATATTATCTATATTAACCCTAAGTATATTATAGTTAATATAGGTATTACATTATATATATTAACTATATTAACCCTAATTATAATAGGGTTAATATAGTTAATATAGTTACTATAGTATTTATATTAACTATATTAACTCTATCTAACCCTAACACCCCTAACTAAATTTATATTAAATTAATCTAATTCATTTATAAACTAAAATATTCCTATTTAAATCTAAATACTTACCTATAAAATAAACCCTAAGATAGCTACAATATAATTAATAATTACATTGTAGCTATGTTAGGGTTAATATTTATTTTACAGGTAAATTGTTAATTATTTTAACTAGGTATAATAGCTATTAAATAGTTATTAACTATTTAATATCTACCTAGTTAAAATAATTACCCAATTACCTGTAAAATAAATCCTAACCTAAGTTACAAATACTCCTACACTATCAATAAATTAAATAAACTACAAACATCTATCTAAAAATACAATTAAATTAACTAAACTAAATTACAAAAAAAAACAAACACTAAATTACAAAAAATAAAAAAAGATTACAAGATTTTTAAGCTGATTACACCTATTCTAAGCCCCCTAATAAAATAATAAACCCCCAAAATAAAAAAAATTCCCTGCCCTATTCTAAATTAGACAAATTTCAAAGCTCTTTACCTTACCAGCCCTTAAAAGGGCCTTTTGTGGGGCATGCCCCAAAGAATTCAGCTCTTTTCATACAAATACAATACCCCCCCCATTACAACCCACCACCCACATACCCCTATTCTAAAACCACCCAAACCCCCCTTAAAAAAGCCTAACACTACCCCCCTGAAGATCTCCCTACCTTGTCTTCACCACACCGGGCCGAACTCCTGATCCGATCCGGGCGATGTCTTCCTCCAAGCGGCAAAGAAGAATTCTTCCTCCGGCGACGTCTTCCTCCAAGCGGCAGCAAAGTCTTCATTCTTCCGGCGGCATCTTCAATCTTCTTTCTTCGCTCCGCCGCCGCGGAGCATCCATCCCGGCCGACTACTGAACTTGGAATGAGGTACCTTTAAATGACGTCATCCAAGATGGCGTCCGCCGAATTCCGATTGGCTGATAGGATTCTATCAGCCAATCGGAATTAAGTTAAAAAAATCTGATTGGCTGATTGAATCAGCCAATCAGATTCAAGTTCAATCCGATTGGCTGATCCAATCAG
This sequence comes from Bombina bombina, assembly GCF_027579735.1. NCBI lineage: Eukaryota > Metazoa > Chordata > Amphibia > Anura > Bombinatoridae > Bombina > Bombina bombina. The sequence continues at coordinate 1,067,530,604 of NC_069502.1, forward strand.
CCAATCAGATTGAGCTTGCATTCTATTGGCTGATCGGAACAGCCAATAGAATGCGAGCTCAATCTGATTGGCTGATTGGATCAGCCAATCGGATTGAACTTGAATCTGATTGGCTGATTCAATCAGCCAATCAGATTTTTTTAACTTAATTCCGATTGGCTGATAGAATCCTATCAGCCAATCGGAATTCGGCGGACGCCATCTTGGATGACGTCATTTAAAGGTACCTCATTCCAAGTTCAGTAGTCGGCCGGGATGGATGCTCCGCGGCGGCGGAGCGAAGAAAGAAGATTGAAGATGCCGCCGGAAGAATGAAGACTTTGCTGCCGCTTGGAGGAAGACGTCGCCGGAGGAAGAATTCTTCTTTGCCGCTTGGAGGAAGACATCGCCGGAGGAAGAATTCTTCTTTGCCGCTTGGAGGAAGACATCGCCCGGATCGGATCAGGAGTTCGGCCCGGTGTGGTGAAGACAAGGTAGGGAGATCTTCAGGGGGGTAGTGTTAGGCTTTTTTAAGGGGGGTTTGGGTGGTTTTAGAATAGGGGTATGTGGGTGGTGAGTTGTAATGGGGGGGGGGGTATTGTATTTGTATGCAAAAGAGCTGAAATCTTTGGGGCATGCCCCACAAAAGGCCCTTTTAAGGGCTGGTAAGGTAAAGAGCTTTGAAATTTGTTTAATTTAGAATAGGGCAGGGAATTTTTTTTATTTTGGGGGTTTATTATTTTATTAGGGGGCTTAGAATAGGTGTAATTAGCTTAAAAATCTTGTAATCATTTTTTTATTTTTTGTAATTTAGTGTTTGTTTTTTTTTGTAATTTAGTTTAGTTAATTTAATTGTATTTTTAGATAGATGTTTGTAGTTTATTTAATTTATTGATAGTGTAGGTGTATTTGTAACTTAGGTTAGGATTTATTTTACAGGTAATTGGGTAATTATTTTAACTAGGTAGATATTAAATAGTTAATAACTATTTAATAGCTATTATACCTAGTTAAAATAATTAACAATTTACCTGTAAAATAAATATTAACCCTAACATAGCTACTATGTAATTATTAATTATATTGTAGCTATCTTAGGTTTTTTTTATAGGTAAGCATTTAGATTTAAATAGGAATATTTTAGTTTATAAATGAATTAGATTAATTTAATATAAATTTAGTTAGGGGTGTTAGGGTTAGATAGAGTTAATATAGTTAATATAAATACTATAGTAACTATATTAACTATATTAACCCTAATATAATTAGGGTTAATATAGTTAATATATATAATGTAATACCTATATTAACTATAATATACTTAGGGTTAACATAGATAATATAGCTGGCGGCGGGGTAGGTAGATTAAATTAGGGGTTAATCATTTTAATAGAGATGACGGCGGTGTAAGGGGCTTACATTGGGGGTTAATAATTTTAATATAGATGGCGGCGGTGTTAGGGGCTCACTTTAGGGGGTTATAGATATAATATAGCTGGCGGCGGGGTACGGGAGCGGCGGTTTAGGGGTTAATAACTTTATTAGGTTGCGGCGGGGTACGGGAGCGGCGGTTTAGGGGTTAATAGCTTTTTTATTGTTAGGATAGTGAGGGGGGATAGCGGATAGAGGGTTACACAGTGCGGGCTATGTTAGGGAGGCGTGTTAGACTTGTCGGGTTATGTTAGGGAGGCGTGTTAGACAGTGCGGGTGTTTTAGACTTTAGTCAGGTTTTATAAGCGCCGGCAGTTTCTAACGTGCCGCAAGTCACTGGCGACGCCAGAAATTTGTACTTGCGCAGATTTCTGGACATCGCTGGTTTGTCAGACTTACGGCACGTTAGCATCTGACGGCGACTTATATAGGATAGCTCGAGTTGCGAGCTGAAACTGCGGGCGACGCCGGTTCCCTCGCTTGCGCCGCAAACTGCGATCTATATCGGATCGCGCCCCTGAAGTGAGGAATGAAAAATCTCTGTAATGCAACCCCATTGATTTCTAAGGAGGGAAAAAAGTTACGTTTAAACCTAACACCCCAAAATAAACCCCAAGTCTAAACACCCCTAATCTGCTGCACCAACATTGCCGACACCTAAATAAAGTTATGAACCCCTAATCTGCCTCTCCTGATATCACCAACACTAATAAAAGTTATTAACCCCTAATCTGCTGCACCAACATTGCCGACACCTAAATAAAGTTATTAACCCCTAATCTGCCTCTCCTGATATCACCAACACTAATAAAAGTTATTAACCCCTATTCTGCCACTCCAAACATCGCCAACACCTAAATAAAGTTATTAACCCCTATTCTGCCGCTCCCCGACATCACCGCCACTAAACCTATTAACCCCTAAACCTCCGTCCCCCACATCACCACTACTAAATAAACCAATTAATCCCTAAACCGCCAGTGCCCCCACATTGCAAAACACTAAATTAAACTATTAACCCCTAAACCTAACACTAAATTAAAATTACAATATAACTCTCTTAAAATAAATAAAAACTTACCTGTGAAATAAAAATAAATCTAACATTTAACTATAAATTAACCTAACATTACTATTCTAATAAAATAAAAAAATACTACCAATAAAAAAATCTAAATTAAAAATTTAAAAAACCTAACACTACGAAAAAAATGAAAAAATCTAAAATTACAAAAAATAATAAACACTAAATTACGAAAAATAAAAACACTAAGCTTACAAAAAATAATAAACAAAATTATCAAAAATAAAAACAATTACAGCTAATCTAATAGCCCTATAAAAATAAAAAGCCCCCCCAAAATAAAAACACCCCCTAGCCTGCAATAAACTATCAATAGCCCTTAAAAGGGCCTTTTGTAGGGCATTGTCCTAAGTTAAACAGCTCTTTTAACCCCTCAACAGTAAAACCCACCACCCAACCAACCCCCCAAAATAAAAAACCTAACTCTAAAAAAAACCTAAGCTACCCATTGCCCCTAAAGGGGCATTTGTATAGGCATTGCCCTTAAAAGGGCATTCAGCTCTTTTCCAAAAGCCCAAAGCCCTAATCTAAAAAAGAAACCCACCCAAAAAAATGAAAAAAAAAAAAACTAACACTAACCCCATAAAATCTACTCACGGTTCCTGAAGCTTGGACATCCATCTCCATCCAGGCAGTGAGAAGTCTTCATCCAGGCGGCGATATCTTGATCCATCCTGGGGGTGTCTTCTATCTTCATCCCGGCAGCACCGCGTGGAGCATCCTCTTCATACGGTCACCGCTGTACAGTAAAGTTGAATGCAAGGTAGCCGTTTCAAAATAGCGTACCTTGCATTCCTATTGACTGATTTGATTCTTCAAACTCAAATCAGCCAATAAGATGAGAGTTCTGAAATCCTATTGGCTGTTAAAAACAGCCAATAGGATGAGAGTTGCTAAATGTAGATTGGAAGCCTTTTCTGTCATGAAATGTGAACAGGTAAATTTATTCACACTTACTGACATATTCAATTATACCTCATTGGTCTATTTTGACACTTCCTGACAGAATGGGATAGTCATTGATTATAGCCCTGATGTAAGCTGGACTCAGCACACCTGTGGATGGGTGTGGCTTGAAGAAGGCAGGCAGGGCTAGAGACTATAAATATGTTTGTGTACACTGCTAGGCTATACAACTTGTTCCAGAAATTGTTTTTAAATTTTATGCTCTTGATAAAGGCATTTTTAGCCGAAATGCATTGAGCTGTATTTTAAATAAACCTGAAGCTGCATCTGAAGACACCATTGTGATATTTTTAATAAAAGGTTGATTTTAACTTAATTCTTGTGAGTATAACCTTTTTGTGCATCAACCACACTGTTTGAAACTTGCTACACTATTGTGAGCCTTTTATCTTGGAGGTGAAAGAAGTCAGGTTAACTCAGAGGACGTGAGCAGCTTGGATCCCCTGGGGGTGACACAGTGCTGCCAAATTCAATATTTCTTGCTTCTATACACGGTCTGGGGGAACCGTGGCTGGCAGCGAGCACCTGAAGGGAAGTGCTAACATTGCTTCATACTTTTTTATATATATATACAGGGAGTGCAGAATTATTAGGCAAGTTGTATTTTTGAGGATTAATTTTATTATTGAACAACAACCATGTTCTCAATGAACCCAAAAAACTCATTAATATCAAAGCTGAATAGTTTTGGAAGTAGTTTTTAGTTTGTTTTTAGTTATAGCTATTTTAGGGGGATATCTGTGTGTGCAGGTGACTATTACTGTGCATAATTATTAGGCAACTTAACAAAAAACAAATATATACCCATTTCAATTATTTATTTTTACCAGTGAAACCAATATAACATCTCAACATTCACAAATATACATTTCTGACATTCAAAAACAAAACAAAAACAAATCAGTGACCAATATAGCCACCTTTCTTTGCAAGGACACTCAAAAGCCTGCCATCCATGAATTCTGTCAGTGTTTTGATCTGTTCACCATCAACATTGCGTGCAGCAGCAACCACAGCCTCCCAGACACTGTTCAGAGAGGTGTACTGTTTTCCCTCCTTGTAAATCTCACATTTGATGATGGACCACAGGTTCTCAATGGGGTTCAGATCAGGTGAACAAGGAGGCCATGTCATTAGATTTTCTTCTTTTCTACCCTTTCTTGCCAGCCACGCTGTGGAGTACTTGGACGCGTGTGATGGAGCATTGTCCTGCATGAAAATCATGTTTTTCTTGAAGGATGCAGACTTCTTCCTGTACCACTGCTTGAAGAAGGTGTCTTCCAGAAACTGGCAGTAGGACTGGGAGTTGAGCTTGACCCCATCCTCAACCCGAAAAGGCCCCACAAGCTCATCTTTGATGATACCAGCCCAAACCAGTACTCTACCTCCACCTTGCTGGCGTCTGAGTCGGACTGGAGCTCTCTGCCTTTTACCAATCCAGCCACGGGCCCATCCATCTGGCCCATCAAGACTCACTCTCATTTCATCAGTCCATAAAACCTTAGAAAAATCAGTCTTGAGATATTTCTTGGCCCAGTCTTGACGTTTCAGCTTGTGTGTTTTGTTCAGTGGTGGTCGTTTTCAGCCTTTCTTACCTTGGCCATGTCTCTGAGTATTGCACACCTTGTGCTTTTGGGCACTCCAGTGATGTTGCAGCTCTGAAATATGGCCAAACTGGTGGCAAGTGGCATCTTGGCAGCTGCACGCTTGACTTTTCTCAGTTTATGGGCAGTTATTTTGCGCCTTGGTTTTTCCACACGCTTCTTGCGACCCTGTTGACTATTTTGAATGAAACGCTTGATTTTTCGATGATCACGCTTCAGAAGCTTTGCAATTTTAAGAGTGCTGCATCCCTCTGCAAGATATCTCACTATTTTTGACTTTTCTGAACCTGTCAAGTCCTTCTTTTGACCCATTTTGCCAAAGGAAAGGCAGTTGCCTAATAATTATGCACACCTGATATAGGGTGTTGATGTCATTAGACCACACCCCTTCTCATTACAGAGATGCACATCACCTAATATGCTTAATTGGTAGTAGGCTTTCGAGCCTATACAGCTTGGATTAAGACAACATGCATAAAGAGGATGATGTGGTCAAAATACTCATTTGCCTAATAATTCTGCACACAGTGTATATATATATATATATATATATATATATATATATATATATATATAAGCAAACACAGATTGAGTATAAGCGCACTAAGAGATTCTATGATGATTAAATGTGAGATATAAGACAAAAGTTCAACAAGTATTGGTACCTGTGTATTGCTATTCCAAAGCACGCTGGGGAGAGCAGGCAAGTGTTGATTGCTGGAGATCTGCAGCTGTGGCATTCTGAGCCCGGTCTGTGAGCCACTCCAAACAACAAATAGAAATCCAAAGACAGATGAATGCTCAAATAGCGCAAGGAACTCCACAGTTTAAAAAACACTGACTTTATTGATACAAGGTTAAAAACATAACAGCAAAAAACACAGCTGTATTAAAGCACTATAAAGGAAAATAGACACAATGTCAGCGATCAGGACCCCACGCAGACATGTTTCGTGCGGTTGCGCACTTGATCACTGCTTGTTAGCAGTCTTGACCGCTCATTGCTTTATAGCTCTTTTCTTAAAATAACAGTCACATTGTAACTGACAATTGTGTCTTCTCATACTATTCTCTTTTACCCATTTGTTAAACAATATTTTGAAGAAAGATTTTTTTGAAAATTTGTTTATGTAATTTAAGGTTGATGTATGTATATTAAATTTATTTACCTTTAATTATGTAAAATATTTTTATATATTTTGTTATGAATATTTTGTCAAAATTTGCATATGTCTATGTTGTCAGTATTTTCTTTGAAAACCATTGATGGTAAAATTAGATGACTTAATTTAGAATAACATTTTCTGAGAAATATATTAATCTGCAATTCTTCTTTTAACAAAAGATCCTCTCTTAATAATGTGTTAGTTGAAACTACATATTGATTCTTGTAGGAATATACATTTAATTCAGTATTTATATTTGTATGGGAATTAATGTGCATTTCTGAATATAGAATTCTAGAGAGATTCTATGTGGACTAACATTAGTTTTTTTGATTGATTTATCATTTTCCATAGTTAGACAACACAAGAGATTAAATTTGTTAAATAGAGAAAATAGCTAATGGCTTGCACATGAACATAAAAAACTTTCGAAGTTTCAGTTTACAAATAAATCCAAATCCCTTCTCATGTTAAGTCCTAGGGGATTACAAGTGTTAAGTGTAAATATCCAGAATACCTCACGCTTGTTTAGTTTATCTTCCCTGTCTCCCCCTCGTTTCCCTAAGGGAACATGATCAATGCCTTGTAGTTTTACTAATGAGGCATCAGAATTGTGAAAGGTTTTAAAGTGTCTGGATACCGGAGTATCCGTATCTTCATCCTCAATCGACCTTAAGTGTTGTAAGAATCTGTCTTTTATGCTACGCTTCGTTTTACCGACATATTGAATGTTACAAAGTTCACATTTCAGTAAGTACACTACATGTGTGGTTGAGCAATTAATGTAGTATTTGATGTTATATTCTAGCTGTGTAGCATGAGAGGTAAAAGTACTTCCCTCAATAATAGCAGGAATCAACTCATTAAATGAACCCTTATCTGATTTAATTGACACATTTCTACAGCCCCTAGTTAAAAATCTTTTAAGCTATGTACAGGATAGCACAGACTTATTAAACAAACTGAAACATATTAAATGGAAAACGAACTACAAATTTCTGGTAGTAGATGTATCCTCATTGTATACAGGTATACAACATAACTTGGGAATAACAGCTATCAAGTTTTTTTCTGAATCAGTACACTAATTATGAATCAGCTACTAAAACATTTATACTAAATGCAATAGAGTACCTCTTAACTCATAATTTTTTTGCGTTTGGCAATGATTTCTTTCTCCAAAGGCGTGGAACAGCTATGGGGGCAAAATTTGCCCCATCTTACGCCAACCTTTTTATGGGTTGGTGGGAGCTGTTCCACGTCTTTGGAGAAAGAAGTCCACACAGAGAAAGGATTGTACATTTTTTCAGGGACATAGATGATTTGCTTTTCATCTATGATGGTGAGACAAAAGAAGTTGAGGAATTTTGTGTTTATCTTAACGAAAATAGATGTGGCTTAAAATTTATAGGAGAGCATAGTCCAAAATAAATAAATTTTCTAGATCTCACATTACTAGCTGATGAGGAAAGTGAGACAATAGTTTCAACCCTTTATAGAAAGCCAACAGCAGGAAACACTACATTACTTTTTGAATCATGCCACCCTAGAAACGTCTTAAGAGGCATCCCCAAAGGCGAATATATTAGGGCTAAAAGAAATTGTTCCAAGGAGGAAGATTATACTGATCAGTGTGCTATTATTACAGAAAGACTAAAGCAAAGAGGCTATAGTGAGGACTCCTTAAACAAAGCTAAAGAAAGTGTACAGCAAAGAACAAGAGAGGACTTAAATACAAAACTAAAGAAACCACGTTGAAAGATAGGGAGAAACCAAGATTTATCACTACATACAGCACAGATTATAAAAATATTAGTAAAATCATAAAAGATACTATTCCCATTTTACATTCTGATCCAGTGCTAAAAGCAATAACCAGCAATGGTGTAGACATAATATCTAAAAGAGGCAAAACATTATCAAATTACCTTTCTCCATCTAATCTTCCAGCTAAACAAAATAGGTGTTGGTTAAAAGAAAGAAAAGGCTTCTTCAAATGCAGAAGAAATATTTGCAAAACTTGCAATCATGTAATTGAGGGAAGTACTTTTACCTCTCATGCTACACAGCTAGAATATAACATCAAATACTACATTAATTGCTCAACCACACATGTAGTGTACTTACTGAAATGTGAACTTTGTAACATTCAATATGTAGGTAAAACGAAGCGTAGCATAAAAGACAGATTCTTACAACACTTAAGGTCGATTGAGGATGAAGATACGGATACTCCGGTATCCAGACACTTTAAAACCTTTCACAATTCTGATGCCTCATTACTAAAACTACAAGGCATTGATCATGTTCCCTTATGGAAACGAGGGGGAGACAGGGAAGATAAACTAAACAAGCGTGAGGTATTTTGGATATTTACACTTAACACTTGTAATCCCCTAGGATTTAACATGAGAAGGGATTTGGATTTATTTGTAAACTGAAACTTCGAAAGTTTTTTATGTTCATGTGCAAGTCATTAGCTATTTTCTGTATTTAACAAATTTAATCTCTTGTGTTGTCTAACTATGGAAAATGATAAATCAATCAAAAAAACTAGTGTTAGTACACATAGCATCTCTCTAGAATTCAATATACAGAAATGTACATTAATTCACATACAAATATAAATACTGATTTAAATGTATATTCCTACAAGAATCAATATGTAGTTTCAACTAACACATTATTAAGAGAGGATCTTTTGTTAAAAGAAGAATTGCAGATTAATATATTTCTCAGAAAATGTTATTCTAAATTAAGTCATCTAATTTTACCATCAATGGTTTTCAAAGAAAATACTGACAACATAGAAATATGCAAATTTTGACAAAATATTCATAACAAAATATATAAAAATATTTTACATAATTAAAGGTAAATAAAGTTAATATACATACATCAACCTTAAATTACATAAACAAATTTTCAAAAAAACCTTTCTTCAAAAAATTGTTTAACAAATGGGTAAAAGAGAATAGTATGAGAAGACACAATTGTCAATTACAATGTGACTGTTCTTTTAAGAAAAGAGCTATAAAGCAATGAGCGGTCAAGACTGCTAACAAGCAGTGATCAAGTGCGCAACCGCACAAAACATGTCTGCGTGGGGTCCTGATCTCTGACATTGTGTCTATTTTCCTTTATAGTGCTTTAATACAGCTGCGTTTTTTGCTGTTATGTTTTTAACCTGTATCAATAAAGTCAGTGTTTTTAAAACTGTGGAGTTCCTTGCGCTATTTGAGCGTTCAACTGTCTTTGGATTTATATATATATTTATATATATATATATATATATATATATATATATATATATATATATACTGTATAGATAGATAGATAGATAGATAGATAGATAGATAGATAGGTTTTGTTTGCTGTGTTCAGCATCTTATCCTTGTGCTTATGAAGTAAGTTATGGCTATGTCTTTCTCATTAATTAATTTGCACAGAATTTAGATGCAGAAGCTATGCTTACTTTAAAGGGATAGTCTTTAAGCACCATGGTGTTAATTATCAGTGAGCATTTAAATTATATCAGTTTAAAATATATGAGTGTTTATTTCCTCAACATGACTTGCTGACCTTTAATAGATAATATTATTGTATCAGGAAGAAAATAAAAAGAGACCATTTAAATAATACCAGAGATCAGATACAATATACTACAATTCACAATAACAATCTTAAAGGTACAGTCTACATCTTAGTCATCTTAAAGTCTTACCTTAGATTAAGCTACAAATAGCTGCCTACACCCCTTTCTATATCATGCAGCAGTAACAGTAAAAAAAGTTATTTTAAAATTAATATTGTTTTTGGCCACTTTGAAATGGATGCTAAGCTCTTCCCACTGATGACATCATAATCTGGGATGCATATGGTGTTCTAGCACTAAAGACTCACTAGTTGGATTCAACAGACTGTCAATGCTATTTAGCAGAAAGCCTAGATGTAGCCCAGATTGTGATGTCATCAGTGGGCAGCGCTTGGAAGCCATTTCAAGGTGGCCTGAAACAATATTCATTTTAAAATAACTTTTTTACCATTCCTGCTGCATGATATACAACCCCAATTCTAAAAAAGTTGGGACAGTATGGAAAATGCAAAAAAAACAAGCAAAAAGAGTTATATGAAGATTCAGTTATTATTATTATTATTATTATTATTATTATTATTATTATTATTATTATTATCAGGTATTTATAAAAGCGCCAGCAGATTACGCAGCACTATACAAGTAATAATAAAACATTACAAGGATGCATTACATACACAAACAAACAAGTACAGTATTGGGTACATTACAGTTGTAGGTGCAATAATTGAGTTATACAAAAGGAGAGGAATGCCCTGCCCTTGAGCACAATCAGTAGTAGTTCACTTTAAATACAAAGTGGCCTACAGGTAGAGAGGCTCTCAAGCTTACAATCTAAGGAGAGGGAATAGACACAAAAGGAAAGGAGAAGGGAAATATGTCTGATATAAGGCAGGGTAAACTGAGAGGGAGTAGTGATGTAAGCAAACAATAAGAAAAAGTGTGTGGTGAGTGGGCAAATGAGGATTGGAAAAGGGTAACAGAATGTGGTTAAGTGTCAGTACAGAGGCTGTGAGAATGAAGTAGTGTTTCTATATTAAGGTTAACACCAGGGAGGGTGGTGGAGGGAGGATTGGAGGGCTAGTGCTTGCAGAGCAGGGTATGTTGTGTAGTTAGAGGTGCAGCTTTTTAAATGGTTTGCAGAACAGGGTAAGCTGTGTAGTTAGAGGTGCAGCTTTTCAAATGGTTTGCAGAGCAGGGTAAGTTGTATATTTAGAGGTGCAGCTTTTCAAATGTTCAGTTCACCCTGTACTATATTGAAAACATATTATTAACACATGGGGCTGATTTTCAATGCTTCAACTAATAATATGCTGGAATCTCATGTCAAATTAGATGCAAAGTTTATCTGCCGTAGTTAACAATGCGTCGAGATCGTCAAATGTTGAAATGTGTGCTCCCGCAATATCAATCTGATGCAGATCGATGCTTGTGTTATTGGAGCGGAATATTGATCATCCGCCGTCACATTTTTCAAACATTCAACAGGTACTCTTGCGTCTATTCTGAAGCAGCATACCTATAGTTTAAACCGCCACCCTTGAGGCCGCGAATGCCATAGAAATCAATGGGAGTCTGAAGACACCGAAAGGTTATGTTAGATAATAAAAGTAAATTAGGGAGATGTTACCCTACTTATGGATTATGTTACATCTTTGTCTCTCATTGCAAAGCAAAGGGACAATATTATTGCTCTAAACTGGGTGCACTAGTAGATATAGGGATAAAAATTAAATAAATACATTACTATTTATGGGTTATGTTACATCTTTGTCTCTTATTACAAAGCTAGGTGACAATATTATTGCTCCAAATTTGGTGCACTAGAAGACATAGGGAAAAAAATAAATTAAATACATTACATAATATAGCCAACTTCCTTTTTTTGGATAAATATATTTGCACCATGTTTAACGCATTTAATACAAGCCCCACTCTCCACTTCGCACCAAATTTTACGCAATACTCAAATTCCTAAAAAAAACACAAACTGGTAAAGTTTTCCACAACTTCTTATTGGTAAATTCATAATCATGTGATTAGTGAAATAAGCCAATCTGATTTTCTACTATCACTAACTAATTAAATTGCTCTATACTTGAGTCATTGACCACTCATCAGAACTTGTAAGTGCTATTTGTTACATTGTGTATTATACTTTGAAAGTATGTATATGTGAAATTAATATTAAAGATAAACATTGATGAGAACATTAGGCCACACTGACAATGATTTTAATAATCAAATTATGTTTGATTCAATATAATCTTAAAATGATAGCTCAAAGGGATAGTCTACCTAACATTAAACTGTCATGAATCAGATATAGCAGAAATTAAAATCACCTCTTTACTGTCATGCTATTTTCAGTGTTTTTCTTCCTTCTCTTGAATTTCATTTTCATTAAGAAATGTCATCTTAAATGCCAGCCCATTTTTTAACACATGTGTAGGGATGGTGTTTCAAACTGAACTGCAATCAGGAAGGGTTACACAAGTGCAGAGAGAAAACTGGCCCAGCTCTTAAAATATCAATTGATTGCAAATAAATACATATGATAATATGATTACATGTTATATTCACAATTTTTCTTGCTCAGAATAATTATTTATTTACACTACATACATATAGTGGTATCAATAAACACAGAGATATGAAAGACAACATTGGAATTTAGGGACACTTGCCAACGATTTCTGACATAACACACACACAAGCACACAAGTATGTGCAAATATATATGTACAAATTCTAGCATTATTAATCATTTTAAAAAGAAGAAAAAATCATGAGATAGGCATATCATGATTTATAGAAATACAAATACACATTAATTCATGTGAAAATATAAAAAAAATCAGATTTTTTGTATAACAAATAAATACAAAAATAACTTTCTATGAGATATTATTGTTTGTTCAGGTATAAATCTAGCTATTTCTTGGACATTAACAGATGAAAAATAAAAGATTAGCTTTAGAGAAATGTGCTTGTTCATGAAGAGTAATGAAATGGTATAAATAAAGTAGGAAAAAAACAGAATATCCACAACATCAATCACTCTTATTTATCAATAGTCCAATGCTCATCACACCGTACTTGGCGTGCGTGTTTTTAATAAATTAGGCCGTCGTATGTAGATTTGCGGAAGCGATGTCTGGCGAGAGCATTGACTACAGCAAATGCATCGAGATTAACGCAATGATAAATCGGCCCCATTATTTGATGTTTTACTTTGTGAATTTAATGTATTTCTGAAAATATACACTAAAATTTTCAAACCTGATGACTACAACACACTTCAAAAAAGTTGGGACAGTTGACTGTTTACCCTTGTGTAACATCCCCTTTTTTTTAATAACACTTATAGGGGCATATCTATCAAGCTCCGTATGGAGCCTCAAGCCCTGTATTTCTGGCGCGCCTTCAGGCGCGCCAGAAACACCAGTTATGTAGCAGCTGTCCATAACCTGTCCACCTGCTCTGAGGAGGTAGACAGACATCACTGCAATTCAACCCGATTGAATATGATCAGGTTGATTGACACCCCCTGCTAGCGGCAAATCTGCAGGGGGCAGCGTTGCACCAGCAGTTTACAAGAGCTGCTGGTGCAATGCTGAATGCGGAGAGCGTATTGCTCTCCACATTCAGTGAGGTCTGTTGGACATGATCCGCAATGTCGGATCATGTCCGATAGGCCTTTCATAAATAGGCCCCATAGTGTTTGGGCACTGAAGACACCAGTTAGTAAAGTTTAGCAAGCTGAATTTTCCCCCATTCATCCATTATGCTTGTCTTCAGCTGTGCAACTGTACAGGGCCTTTGTTGCTTTATTGTGTGCTTCATAATGCACCACACATTCTCATTAGGAAATCGGTCAGGACTGCAGGCAGGCCTTGCTAGCATCCGCACTCTCTGCTTGGTCATCTATGCACTTGTTGTCCAAGCAGAATGTGGTTTGGCATTGTCCTGCTGGAAAATGCAGGAATGTCCCTAGAAAAGATGACAACTCAGTGGCAGCATATGTTGCTCCAAAATGAATACATATCTTTCTGCATTCATGGTACCCTCACAGATGTGAAAGTTACCCATGCTGGCTTTTGGACCTGGCGCTGATAACAGCTTGGATGGTCTTGTCGTGAGTGAGCTCGTCTCAGGTGCAGTAATAAAGAGGTCCAGACCAGATATTTATCAAACAAGGGCTCACCTCAGGAGAGGTAATCTTTATTACACTGTTGCAACAGTGTCCCAGTACAAAAACACAGCAACGCAAGACTAACACATTTTCATATACATGCATTTTTATACTATTACAGTTCGTTACAAAGCAGAGAGCTAATTGGCTGATAATGATTGGTCAATAAATCTCACGTGATTAGTGGTTACTAGGAAAGGGAGAAAAAAAACAGGTCCTCTATGTTAAAATTTGGGAGATATGTTTTCTTGGAATGTGACCAGAGGCTAGTTGGCTAATTGGATTGAGAAGTTGATACTGTACAGAGAAGCCTTGGATTTTACCTTGAGTTTCAGATATTTAGAAAACGATGTATGGGAGAAGCCATAACTTTAAGATGTACTGATACATACTTATTAGGCTAAAAGTAAGTTGTTAAAGATACATCACTTATTGGAATATACAGAAGTAATATATCTGCAGTTTCAGAGAAGAGTTCAGTAAAAGAAAAGGAAAAGTTTGGTTAAACATATAAAATAATGAAAATATAATAAGCAGCTCATAACATTCCCCCCTTTGATCGCAAACATCAAAGTGCCGCGATCACAAAAAGTAAATGCTCATGGCGGTTTGACAATCACAATGCTATTAGTACATGGGTGCTCACGTCCAAGATGGTTCACAGGATTACAAGAGGGTAAGAAAAAACAAGGTAGGAGTGAAGGTATTAGGTAGTAGGCAATTCCGCTATTACCGGACGCTAGTCGCCATCGGGTGGAGTAGACAACTACCTAAACATTCCTATGCTGTATATGTGTGTGTGGCATGACATATGTGTGTGGCATGACATAGTGCAGAAACATCCCCTCCCAGATTTATTAACAACAATTAACAATCCCCATCATTCTTGCAGAGTTGATGGCGAATAGTGGGTTGTCAGGCAGTATCATGGCATGTTTGGGAGGTGAAGGAATTCTGCACCTGTGAAGGAAATATAGAGAGTGTAAGTATAAGGTAATGCAATATGAAAGCAAAATAAAACAATACAGAAAGACAATGAAGAAATATAAACCACCAGGGAGGGAAAAAGGAGTGGGTTATGGGTATACAGGCTACGACCGGGGTGGCCATCAATGTAGATGATGGTCCATGGTCTCTCTGTGGCCAGTTTCCCAATGAAGGAAAGTTCTAGACGATCCTAGGGACGTAGTGCATCCTGCATAGGTATAAGACAGGGAATTTTAGGGCACAGCTGGTGGGTAGGCAATAACATTGTAAGATCAAGAGGTCAAAAGAGACATAGGAGAGAAGTAGGTGAACTCAGAAGAAATCAGGGTCAAGAGAGATCTCAACATGGTGGGGAGATTCAAAACGGATAGAGGGAAACAAGTATTTGGAAGAAGAATGAGACACAGTGAAAACATTCTTGCATGTAGAGATTAGACCAGGTACACATTGTATACAGCAACACATCAGTATAAGGCATACTATAATAACAATGCCATACAGAAAAAGGGAGTGTAACCATCCCAAATTAGGTAGCCAATCAAAGAGATGGTTAAAAATACCTCCAAGGCCAAATTTGTTGTCAATCACATCTTGGACATCCTGGGATAGGGACCTAATAACTGTGAGATGGTGACTCAAATTAAGTGATTGATCAGTAACATAGGTACAACATTCTTTTCTCAGAAGACTACACCCCCTCCCCTCCTTTGGAAGCCAGGAAGTAATCAAAGGGCCATCCTATTCTGCAATGCTAGTTGTCTAAGCTGCTTCAACTCTTGGGCCACACTCTGAACAACTCCTGCACTCTCATTCATGAAGGTCTGTAGTATCACAGATAACATGATGATGTCCTGATGATTCAGGTAGACACCAACGGCCAGGAGGATAGCTTGACCAGTTGAATCTCCAGCATACTGTTGGACAAGGGGGGGGCAGCGAGCTTCCAGATTCACGTTTATTGCGAATTGGGCCCAAGGGCAGCGTGGGGACAACACGGATGGCTGGGGTTACCACACCCAGGAAGCAAATGGCTGTATAGTTACCAGGGAGGACTGACACCGCTGTCTGTCCACATATCCAATACAACCCAGGGGATGGTCTGCTGAGGAAAGATTGTACAAGGGATGGGGAAACAAAAGTACAATTGGGGCCCTGGAGGAAACAAAAAAAGTGCAGTGAGATTATGATTCACAGTCAGGATCATTCCAGAGAAATTTACCAGCTGGAAATGAGTGCCATTACTGGAGATTACATACTCACATAGGGAGGCACCCAACCGCACCATACCTTGGCCAATTTCCCTGCAGATAGTACCATATGAGGTGCCTCCCAAAGAGATAAAATTACCTGATAGGTTGAACAATGGTGTACCTGGAGGAATAAAAGTAGACAAATCAAAGGTAAACAAATCAACATTAATACCCATAAGAGGAATACCCCTCTTATGATGAGTGGGAATGCGAGCACAAATATAACAATTGCCCTTAGTGTGATGGGCTATAGTTTGGAGTAGGACAACGTGTGAGTTTAGTTCCCATTTACCTAAAGAATAGTTCTCTGTGGACAATTGGGCATTAGGTGAATTATCATTATGGGGGAAAGAATCATGGGGGTAAATAGGGGTTGTGGCAGAGGTAGTTACAGCGGAATGCCAAGCAAGAAGGGGTGACTTTCGTTTCTCAGATACCCACTTTTTCAAACCACATTCACTAGTGGGGGCTATGCAAATAGACTGGATAACAAACCCCTTAGGACCTTTAATATGAACTTTGAGTATAATTACTTGTTGAGGGCAGCTAGTAGTAGGAGGAAAAACTGCCACAGATATAAGGTTACCAGAACAAGAGTATTTAGTAATGGGGTTAGGACAAACACACTGACCAGAAGACACATATTGGGAAATAGAGTAAGAGAGCCTGGTCAAAAGTGTGCCACAAAACAAAGGAGACATATTGAGGGGTGTTACTCAAGATATCAACAGAGGAGTGAGACAATGAAAATAAGAGTTAGAAAGACAGATCTTTCAGTTTCACTCATTCAGCTAGTGAGATTTCACTATTTCTGGTAAGTCTGAGTTTCAAACCCAGAAGGGTCTGAATTAATCACTCGTCATCAGGGTTCTTGGTTACCCCTTCTTCAGAGGCCTTGGTTGCCCCAGCTTCTTCTTTCTTTGGCTTGTTGCAGGCTGCTTCTTTTTCTGGGCTGTATCTTTTACACATGGAGTAATGGATCCAAGAGTCGACCTTGGCAACTTTAATAGTTGTTGGAGTAGTCAGCAAAACCAGTAAGGACCTTTCCAGAGAGGCTGCAGTGGCTTTTTTTGATAGGTCTGGACTAAAATGAAGTCACCTGACTGGAAGGGATGTGCAGTCATGTCCAATGGCAAAGACTGAGAGTGAGAGAGAGAGAGAGACATGTCTGTGGAGAGAATGTCTGCAGTTGCAAAAGATAAGCAGTTAGTTATACATCACCTACTGCAAGGTCAGGCAGGTGTAAGGTGTTGGCACTATACAAAGGAGGTGGCCTACCAAACAACAGTTCATATGGTGAGAGCTTGAGGGTCCCCCTATGGATTATGCAAATCCAAAACAGTGCTAGGGGCAAAGCATCTACCCATTTAAGGCTTGCTTGAGAACACATTTTAGCAATAGTCTGTTTTAGGGTCTGGTTCTTTCTTTCCACTTGGCCTGATCTATCTGGATGCCAAGGGGTATGGAGATGCCAAGTAAAGCCTAAGGCTAATGTCAGTTGCTGAATAATATTATTTGTGAAATGTGTTCCTCTGTTAGATTCAATTACTCTGGGAGGCCAAATCTGGGTATGAATTCTTTTAGCATTCACTTGGCAACTTCTTGGACTTTCACAGTTCTTGTAGGAAAGGCCTCGACCCATCCAGTAAGTTGGTCCACTATCACAAGTAAATGTTTGAAACCGCTACAGGGAGGTATGTCAGAAAAGTCAATTTGTAAACATTCAAAAGTTTGAAATGCCCATGGGCGTCCGCCTGGTGGGCCTTTAGGTTCCCCCCTTGGATTGAATTGAGCACTTCTCACAATTCAATTCAACTCATTTTGCAGCTTGATGGGGGGGGCAAACCACTGTCTGTTAAGGGTTTCAGCAAGTTGTGTGGTACCTCAGTGTGTTTGGTTATGCAGAAAGGATAGCATAAGAGAGAGGTGTGGTTGAGGTAGAGCAGGGCATCCATCTGTTGTGTACCAGATACCAAAAGAGTCACAGACTATGTAGTGTAAATGGCAGAGAAGCTGCATGCTAAGCAATTTGATCAGCATAACTTTTACAAAGTGAAATGGGTTCCTGTGAGTGGGTGTGTGCTTTACAATGCATGACAGAGATGGAAGTGGGTAAATGGATTGAGTCAAGGAGTGCAGAAACTTGTGGTGCATTGGCAATTTGGGTACCAGCAGAAGTTAGAAAACCCCTTAATTTCCATAATTGACCAGTGGCATATACAATCCCTAAAGCATATTTACTATCAGTGTAAATGTTTACTGACCTGTCCTTTG
The DNA here is from genome assembly GCF_027579735.1 of Bombina bombina. Lineage (NCBI taxonomy): Eukaryota > Metazoa > Chordata > Amphibia > Anura > Bombinatoridae > Bombina > Bombina bombina. The sequence continues at coordinate 1,067,549,135 of NC_069502.1, forward strand.
AGAGCTGACAAGCAAGTGTGACTGCATGTAGCTCAGCCGCTTGGGCACTGTAGTGAGATGGGAGGGGCTCAGCCTCTATAACAGAATCTGTCATGACTGCACCAGAAACATTCACCATCCTCAAACTTCCATCACAGAACAGTGTCCAATCCAGGCTAGGTAGAGGCACATCAGAGAGGTCGTCCCTTAGTTTGGAGATAAAGAGAGATACAGATAAACAGTCATAGTGTGGGGTACCATCATCAGGCAGAGGTAACAAAGTTGCTGGGTTGAGAGAGGTAGAGTGGATGATAGTGATATTAGAAGGTACAAGAAGCAATGTCTCATACCTAGTGAGACGTTGGTTTAAAAAAAATGTTGTGTATTTGTCTGAATGAGTAAGAGGTGTACATAAATGTGTAAAAAATGTCCCTGTACAAGCTCCTTTCCTCTATTTTGGCATTTGAAATAGCTGATTTAGTCTGTGGTATACCAACCTATAGTAAAAGTTTTATACTGGAGTCTCATCTATCAATCACCCTAAGTAAACAAGCCAGTAATAAGAAACCACACTTACAGGGGTGCAGTATAGTTAAAGGGACAGTTTACCCAAATTAAGAATAATTTTCAATTGAAACTGCTTGACATAGTTAAATATACTAGTGCTGAGCATACAATAAACCTTATTTTCTTTCCCTGTAAATATTTTTTTGGAAATCTCAGAATTTATATCAGTTTGCCTATACCCCTTTAAATATTTTTTTTCCCTTGCCTTCAGTGCATAGCACATGCTCCACCCCTTGGTTCCGTGTTGAGCAGTGAGCAGTTTTTTTTTTTAGAGCTTGAATACATTCAGGTCAGTGATATCTCTAAGTTTGCAACTTATTTCAAGAGAAAAAGAAAACGTTTGCAACATGCAATTCCACTCCTGCATTAGAACAGACTTTTACACAGACCTGTATGTATTCAACTCAGAAGTCAAATTCATATCGGCATGAAGCCTCAATTAGCTGGAAAACAAATGTAACTTTATTTCTTTTATTCTACTGCTAATCTCTCAGATTGCAGCGTAAACCCCAAAGACTGCAGGCAGGCAGCACCTGTCATAAGTTCAGTTTGGCTTACAGAGAGGATTGATTTACACTGCCTAAATCTCTGCTATCTAAATGGCAGGTTTTATATTATATATACAAGGAAGGATCTGTGCACAAGGTGATTATGTAAGCAAACTATTGTAAAACAGACTAAAGTTAGCTGCTGATTGTGTGTGCACATTGGAGGTTTACTGTCTTTAGCATATCATTTATTAAAGCACTTTGATTGGCCATGGGGCGGGGTAATAGAGCATTGTAGCACTGCCCTTTTATCAGGGCATTCCAGGGACATTTAGCTGAACTGCAAAGAAGACAAAAAATGTAAAATATATATATATATTTTAAAAACTACTAAATTTTATGTATTATCTTCTTTTCTTGTTAATCCAATGTTATTGCTACTCATTAACCCCTTTTCCATGAGTGAACTGGTCCTTTAAGTAATAAAATGACAATTTTCCATTGCTCTGTCTAAGCACTGAGCTCTGATTTTACAGACAAATATAACACAATGAGCTATTTGTATTATCTAAAATTCAACCCATTGCAATCAACTGTGTTTTGAAAGCATAAAAACAGCTACTTCATATATATACAAATAAACTTGCAAATGCAATTTCTCCTATATTTTATACTATGCAGCTTGTATAACAAGTCATTGAAAATACATTAATATAAAAACAATTTTACAGTGTACTGTCCCCATAATGGCTGACCATTTATCATATCACATATTCAACCTTATTGTCTTATTTACCATCAAAACTCCACCTCCCCACTGCATCACAACCTGCATATACTTAAATATTTATTGCAAAAGAAACAGACCCAAATACTTTATATACATCTAATGAAACAAAGTCCATAATACAGCAAAGAAGCAGAACTCCAATGGCAAACAAGACACGTTTTTTTTTTTATCTTTTCTTCCAAATACAACATACTTAACCCGTCATATACCAGAAAAACTCTCATATTTACTAGCGCGTGACAAAAATCACACACACCATCGCACTTTCAAAGTCCCTAGTTACTTCACTTGCATATATTTTATATGCCTCAAACAGATGGAAACATATTAAATCTCTTTTCAGCCCATACATAAAACAAATATCACTTAAAACTAAAAAACCCCCAAAAAAATGCTATTATTGGCAGACAAAATTAAGAACATACATATTACTTTAAAACCAAGTTACAGCAATAACAAGCAAATCATTACAGCGTAAAATTTCTTAGCTAAGAATTCCTGACACACACACAGCTCCAGCCTGCATCAAACATCAAGGCCAGCTTTCTTTTGCAGCGATTGTACACAAAATTCATATCAACTCAAATACCTCAAATTTTTCACTCCCAGCATTTATTCTAAAGCAATGTTAACATACATGAAACTTTTAGTAATACAGAAAACACATTTTCATTTGGGTTTTGACGTCCGCAACCCTACTATTCTCAAAAAGATAATAGTAGTCCATCTGGTCAGGGCATATATCAACCAGAAGATTGCGGAGGGCAATTAATTTAGGGAGCTCAAAGGACCCAAATCTCGGCCACCTTAATTCAGGATCAAGGCTGAGAGTATAGGAAACTCAGAGCTCTGTGCACAAAGTATAAAGTATATTCTTTTTTTTATAACCAAGCAGTACTGAGTTTTCACTAATTTGCATATACTTTAGCAAGGGGAGAGTCTTTGTCTACTTTAGACAACCGGGATCCCATTATTATATTCCTGTTCCTTAAAGTGAATGTAAATTTTGATGACAAAGTGCCCAGTCTACAAAAATTCGACCAAAAACAGGGGCACTTTAACCCATCAAAATCCACACTTCACTTTAATCCCTAATCAAGTCCCTGCAGTTACCGGACGGACACTTCCTCAACGTCCCTGCCTAGCGGGAGAGATTAGCACTATAGTCAATCAAGTCCCTGCAGTTACCGGACGGACACTACCTCAACGTCCCTGCTTAGCGGGAGAGATTAGCACTATAGTCTCAAGTCACAATATGTCTTGGATCACTATTTCTGCCTCTGTAAAATCCCTACCACCTGAAACTTTATTTTATAGTGGGTTGGCATCCTAATGGTGTTTAACTGCCAGACAGATCTCCCACTGAATTTAATAGTGATCCAGTATATAAAACAAAAACAGGGTAAAAGACCCACAACATATATTACACGTACATGAACACAAAAGACAAGAAGACACTCACAGACTGGTCCAAGGGGTAGATTGTGTCCATTGTTTGTGGTCTGTTCCTCAGGACGTAATCCCTTATCTCCCCCCGGGACTCCCTGGCCAACAAGACAAAATTTCCCACAGGTAAGCTATAAACCTGAATCAGATGGGTGCGCGCAGATGTTGGTTCCCAGCCAGGGAGGCACGGAAAGGTCGACCTGAAGCACGTCCCACCAGAGTCGCCAAGTTACTGTCGTGAGTGAGCTCGTCTCAGGTGCAGTAATAAAGAGGTCCAGACCAGATATTTATCAAACAAGGGCTCACCTCAGGAGAGGTAATCTTTATTACACTGTTGCAACAGTGTCCCAGTACAAAAACACAGCAACACAAGACTAACACATTTTCATATACATGCATTTTTATACTATTACAGTTCCTTACAAAGCAGAGAGCTAATTGGCTGATAATGATTGGCCAATAAATCTCACATGATTATTGGTTACTAGGAAAGGGAGAAAAAATACAGGTCCTCTATGTTAAAATTTGGGAGATATGTTTTCTTGGAATGTGACCAGAGGCTAGTTGGCTAATTGGATTGAGAAGTTGATACTGTACAGAGAAGCCTTGGATTTTACCTTGAGTTTCAGATATTTAGAAAACGATGTATGGGAGAAGCCATAACTTTAAGATGTACTGATACATACTTATTAGGCTAAAAGTAAGTTGGAAAATACAGAAGTAATATATCTGCAGTTTCAGAGAAGAGTTCAGTAAAAGAAAAGGAAAAGTTTGGTTAAACATATAAAATAATGAAAATATAATAAGCAGCTCATAACAGTCTTTCTCCTCTTTGGCCCAGAGAACACGACGACTGTTTTATCCCAAAACTATTTGAAATGTTGACTCTTTGGAACACAAAACAAGATTCCACTGTGCTACTGTCCATCTCAGATGAGACCAAGCCCAGAGAAGTCAGCAGCGCTTTTGGACAGTGTTGTTGTATGACTTCTACTTTTCCTAGTAAAGCCTTAACTTGCATCTGTGGGTGCAGCTGCAAATGGTGTTGACTATTACTTAACAAAGATTTACTAAAGTATTCCCAAGCCCATGTCAGCATATCCATTAGAGACTCATGACGGTTTTTGAGTCAGTGACGTCTGAGGGATCAAAGACCACGCACATTCAGAAGTGGTTTTCGCCCACAGAGATTTGACACGATTCCTTGAATCTTTTAATTATATTGTGCACTGTAAAAGGTGAAAAGTCCAAAATCATACTGATTTGTCTTTGGGGAATGTTCTCAAAGTGTTGGATTATTTGCTGACGCATCTGTTGGCAGATTGGAGAGCCTCTACCCATGCTCTCTCTTGAAGGACTAGGCCTTTTCTGCAAGCTCCTTATATACTATGATTATATGATTGCCTCACTTGTTTCACATCACCTTCTTATTTCAACTTGTTGCTATTAGTCCTAAATTGCCCCGTCCCAACTTTTTTGAACATGTTGCAGTCATCAGTTTTGAGATGAGTGTATTGTTTTCAAAAATACATTAAATTCACAAAGTAAAACATCGAATAATATGTTAATAATATGTTTTCAATATAGTGCAGGGTACATTGAATTTTCAAATTACTTTTTTTGTTTTTTCATCTTCAATACTGTCCCAACTTTTTCGGAATTGGGGTTGTAGAAAGGTGTGTAGACTGTCCCTTAAAGGGTGTTATTGTTACTTGTAATATAGTGTATCGGATCTCATCATCTCTGGTATAATTTAAATTGTCTTTTTTTATTTTCTACCTGATACAATAATGTTATTTATATAAGGTCAGTAAGTCATGCTGAGGAAATAAACACTCATATATTTTAAAGTGATGTCATTTAAATGCTCATTGATAATTAACAACATGGTGCTTATTTGTATAAAGAGTGACAGTTTCAGGATGTTACTGCAAGAACAAATTTAGGAATTTATAAATGATTTAAAGAAAACTTGGTCTTTAAAAACATAATGCCTTGCTGAGATGAAACACTGAAACAGTGTTTGATTCATTAGGAGTATTCTGTTGTGCAGTTAATATGCCCATATTTTATAATAGCCACTTCAATATCATATAAAACAGTTTATAAAGGTTTTGATTACTGCTTGCATAAGAAAACAAGATTAGCATAATAATTTCTGAATATTCTTGTTTATAACTAATGCATAAGCCACATTGCTACATTTTTATTATTTCCCTTTTGTCATGAATCTATAATAAACTCCGCTACAATTCAATAGGGTTTAATAGTATAATCCCAAACATCATCTTTATTCCAGCAATCAAGTATTTATTGAAAATTACAATGCTAAGCAAGTTGTATTTATTTTTTACAGTCTTATTATTATGCAAGAGAACTTGTGACCTTGCTGTGCTTTTATCTCATATAGTTACAAAATTGCTTCCTTTTCCATGGCAACAGGTTTACTTTTTTCTATCTTTTGCTCTCTGCTACTCAGCAGTGAATAATGTTGCACAGAATTTTAGAAATATTTAGTTATATCCAGCAAATGAATCACATTAACATATTGAGGGCTAGATTACAAGTGGTGCGCTAATTTATTGGTGCCCTTTCCATTCAAATACCTCAAAACATGAAAAAATCAGATTTGTTCATCTTTAATATTTAAAGGGAGCTGAAACTCATTTTTTTTTCTTTTATGATTCAGAAAGAGAATACAATTTAAAAAACAACAACTTTCCAATCTACTTCTATTATATTTGTTTCATTGTTTAGATATCCTTTGTTGAAGAAATGGCAATACATATACACATGGGTTTGCCAATAACAAGAGGCATCTATGTGCAGCCACCAAACAGCAGCTACTGAGTTTATTTAGATATGCTTTTAAGCAAAGGCTATCAAGAGAATGAAGTAAATTAGATAATAATTTGGAAAGTTGTTTAAAATTGCATGCTCCTTCTGAATCATATATAATATGTTTAACTGTGTATATACTGCACATATTTTGCCAAAAAATTGTGTAAAGTAAAATAAAGGTAAAAGGACATTGTCTTTCAATCCCAGAGGTTGAGCTTTCCTCCAGATTCTTTTGAGGGCTGGATTAATCCTGGAAATAGACCTCAGGGGAAAAAGGGGAAACAAACAATAGTAAAGTCCATTTTAACAAACCATGATTTGTTATAAGTGGTCAGATACTCACACACTTTTGAGTTATAATTCAGCTCTTAGTGGTTAGGCAGGTAGTTATCAGACCCCTCGGCACTCCCTCTTGGTGTATATCTTCCCATTATACAGATAAATAACACAGAAAACAAAAAAACAGAGAAGGCAGTTTTCTTTCATGTAAATAGCAAGAGTCCATGAGCTAGTGATGTATGGGATATACATTCCTACCAGGAGGGGCAAAGTTTCCCAAACCTCAAAATGCCTATAAATACACCCCTCACCACACCCACAATTCAGTTTTTACAAACTTTGCCTCCCGTGGAGGTGGTGAAGTAAGTTTGTGCTAGATTCTACGTTGATATGCGCTTCGCAGCTGGCTGGAGCCCGGTTTTCCTCTCAGAGTGCAGTGAATGTCAGAGGGATGTGAAGAGAGTATTGCCTATTTGAATTCAATGGTCTTCCTCTAGGGCAGTGCTTTCCAAACTGTGTGTCGGGACACACTAGTGTGTCGGCATCAGTGTGTAGGTGTGTCCCTGCTTCAGCACAAATTTTTTTAAATTTAATTTTTTTTTAACAATTTTTTTTGGTTTCTGACTTTCCACCTGCCTGCTACGCATATCACATGGTTGACATGTGATTGATACCTAGGGGGTCACAGATCATCTTAACCTATTGTTGCAGCTCAGTGGGAACTGAAACTATTCCCATTGGCGGCTTTGGCGGAACATTGGCTCCTGACTGCACATGTAGTCTCCTCAATCGGCTCGTGACTGCACGTGTAGTCAGTGAGTGGGACAGCAGTGTATTTGCATCGTGGGCAGTAGTCAATCTGACTCACCGAGCTCTGAGGGTGGCAGCTTAAACTTTGAGCTGAAGTCAGAAGTCAGTGGGGGTTTTTTTGCAGCTAGCTCCCAGTACTGCATTGCTGCTCCTGCTCTTGATATATGGATAGAAAGCTTAAAAATGCTTGATGATGAAATGCAAGTGTCTTTATCTAATATTCCACCAAATATTCAGAAACCGTGTTCATCCCATAAACCTCATACATCTCATTAAAATATACTGTTACTTGTAAATACATTTCGTTATTATATAATTCATGTATGTGTCCGTATCTCTTAAAACAAGTTAGTTTAACCTCTTGTTTGCTAGTACAACTGAGTTACTGTGTCACAAAATGAATTAGGTCTAAAAAGTGTGTCTCCAACATGAAAAGTTTGGAAAGCTCTGCTCTAGGGGATCTATTTCATAGGTTCTCTGTTATCGGCCGTAGAGATTTCTTCTCCTACCTCCCTTTTCAGATCGACGATATGCTCTTATATACCATTACCTCTACTGATTCTCGTTTCAGTACTGGTTTGGCTATCTACTATATGTAGATGAGTGTCCTGGGGTAAGTAAATCTTATTTTTTGTGACACTCTAAGCTATGGTTGGGCACTTTATATGTAAAGTTCTAAATATATGTCTTTAAACTTATATTTGCCATGATTCAGGATAATCAGTATTCCTTATTTCAGACAGTCAGTTTCATTATTTGGGATAATGCATATGAATGATCATTTTTTCTTACCTTAAAAATTTTTTCAATTGACTTTTTTCCCTGTGGGCTGTTAGGCTCGCGGGGGCTGAAAATGCTTCAATTTATTGCGTCATTTTTTATTTTTTCGGCGCAAAATATTTTTGTCATTTCCGGCGCCCTAATTGACGCCGGAAGTTGTTTGTGATTGCGTAATTTTTTTGACGTTTTTTGCTCCAAAAATGTCGGCGTCACCGGATGTGGAGTCATTTTTAGCGCCAAAAATTTAGGCGTTGTACTTAGCGCCAATAATGTGGGCGTCATTTTTGGCACCAAAAAATGTGGGCATCATTCTTGTCTCCACCTTTTTTTTCACATTATTTCAGTCTAATTTTTCATTGCTTCTGGTTGCTAGAGGCTTGTTCATTGGCATTTTTTCCCATTCCTGAAACTGTCATTTAAGGAATTTGATAATTTTGCTTTATATGTTGTTTTTTCTATTACATATTGCAATATGTCTCAACTTGACCCTGGATCAGAATCTACTTCTGGAAAGACGCGGCCTGATGCTGGTTCTACCAAAGTTAAGTGCATTTGTTGTAAACTTGTGGTAACTGTTCCTCCACCTGTAGTTTGTGATGAATGTCATGATAAACTTGCTAATGCAGATAGTATTTCCATTAGTAATATTTCATTACCTGTTGTTGTTCCCTCAACATCTAATGCTCAGGATGTTCCTGTTAATATAAAAGAATTTGTTTCTAAATCTATTAGGAAGGCTCTGTCTGTTATTCCTCCTTCCAGTAAACGTAAAAGGTCTTTTAAAACTTCTCATATTTCAGATGAATTTTTAAATGACCGTCATCATTCTGACTTGTCTGTTTCTGATGAGGCTTTATCTGGGTCAGAAGATTCTGTCTCAGATATTGACACTGATAAATCTTCATATTTATTTAAAATTGAATTTATTCGTTCTTTACTTAAAGAAGTATTAATCGCATTAGATATGGAGGAGTCTAGTCCTCTTGATACTAAATCTACTAAGCATTTAAATTAGTTTTTCAAAACTCCTATAGTTATTCCAGAAGTTTTTCCTGTCCCTGATGCTATTTCTGAAGTAATTTCTAGGGAATGGAATAATCTGGGTACTTAATTGTCTCCTTCTCAAAGGTTTAAGAAATTGTACCCTGTGCCATCTGACAGATTAGAGTTTTGGGACAAAATCCCTAAAGTTGATGGGGCTATCTCTACTCTTGCTAAACGTACTACTATTCCTACGGTGGATAGTACTTCCTTTAAGGATCCTTTAGATAGGAAGATTGAATCCTTTCTAAGGAGAGCTTATTTATGTTCAGGTAATCTTCTTAGACCTGCTATTTCTTTGGCTGATGTTGCTGCCGCTTCCACTTTCTGGTTGGAGGCTTTAGCGCAACAAGTGTCAGACCATAATACTCATAGCATTGTTAAACTTCTTCAACATGCTAATAACTTTATTTGTGATGCCATCTTTGATATCATTAGAATTGATGTCAGGTATATGTCTTTAGCTATTTTAGCCAGAAGAGCTTTATGGCTTAAAACTTTAAATGCAGATATGACTTCTAAGTCAACTTTGCTTTCTCTTTCTTTCCAAGGTAATACATTATTTGGTTCTCAGTTGGATTCTATTATTTCAACTGTTACTGAGGGGAAAGGAACTTTTTTGCCTCAGGACAAAAAATCTAAAGGTATATACAGGGCTGCTAATCGTTTTCGTTCCTTTCGTCAGAATAAGGAACAGAAGCCTGACCCTTCCCCTAAAGGAACGGTTTCTGTTTGGAAACCTTCTCCAGTCTGGAATAAATCCAAGCCTTTTAGAAAGTCAAAGCCAGCTCCCAAGTCCACATGAAGGTGCGGCCCTCATTCCAGCACAGCTGGTAGGGGGCAGGTTACGATTTTTTAAAGATATTTGGATCAATTCGATTCACAGTCTTTGGATTCAGAACATTGTTTCACAAGGGTACAGAATAAGTTTCAAGGTAAGGTCGCCTGCGAGAAGATTTTTTCTCTCTCGCATTCCAATAAACCGAGTGAAGGCTCAGGCATTTCTGAAATGTGTTTCAGATCTAGAGTTGGCTGGAGTAATTGTGCCTGTTCCAGTTCTGGAAAAGGGTCTGGGGTTTTACTCAAATCTATTCATTGTACCAAAGAAGGAGAATTCCTTCAGACCAGTTCTGGATCTAAAAATATTGAATCGTTATGTAAGGATACCAACATTCAAAATGGTAACTATAAGGACTATTCTGCCTTTTGTTCAGCAAGGGCATTATATGTCCACAATAGATTTACAGGATGCATATATTCATATTCCAATTCATCCAGATCACTTTCAGTTTCTGAGATTCTCTTTTCTGGACAAGCATTACCAGTTTGTGGCCCTTCCGTTTGGCCTAGCAACAGCTCCAAGGATCTTTTCAAAGGTTCTCGGTGCCCTTCTATCTGTAATCAGAGAACAGGGTATTGCGGTATTTCCTTATATGGACAATATCTTGGTACTTGCTCAGTCTTCACATTCTGCAGAATCTCATACGAATCAACTTGTGTCGTTTCTTCAAAGACATGGTTGGAGAATCAATTTACCAAAGAGTTCCTTGATTCCTCAGACAAGAGTAACCTTTTTAGGTTTCCAAATAGATTCAGTGTCCATGACCTTGTCTCTAACAGAAAAGAGACGTCTGAAATTAGTTTCAGCTTGTCGAAACCTTCAGTCTCAATCATTCCCTTCAGTAGCTTTGTGCATAGAAATTCTAGGTCTCATGACTGCTGCATCGGACACGATCCCCTTTGCTCGTTTTCACATGCGACCTCTTCAGCTTTGTATGCTGAATCAGTGGTGCAGAGATTATACAAAGATATCACAATTAATATCCTTAAATCCAAATGTACGACACTCTCTGACGTGGTGGATAGATCACCATTGTTTAGTCCAAGGGGCTTCTTTTGTTCATCCAACCTGGACTGTGATCTCAACAGATGCGAGTCTGACAGGTTGGGGAGATGTATGGGGATCTCTAACAGCGCAAGGGGTTTGGGAATCTCAGGAGGCGAGATTACCAATCAACATTTTGGAACTCCCTGTGATTTTCAGAGCTCTTCAGTTCTGGTCTCTTCTGAAGAGAGAATCGTTCATTTGTTTTCAGACAGACAATGTCACAACCGTGGCATATGTCAATCATCAAGGGGGGACTCACAGTCCTCAGGCTATGAAAGAAGTATCTCGGATACTTGTATGGGCGGAATCCAGCTTCTGTCTAATCTCTGCGGTTCACATCCCAGGTGTAGACAATTGGGAAGCGGATTATCTCAGTCGCCAGACGTTACATCCGGGCGAATGGTCTCTTCACCCAGAGGTATTTCTTCAGATTGTTCAAATCTGGGGACTTCCAGAAATAGATCTGATGGCTTCCCATCTAAACAAGAAACTTCCCAGGTATCTGTCCAGATCCAGGGATCCTCAGGCAGAGGCAGTGGACGCGTTGTCGCTTCCCTGGAATTATCATCCTGCCTATATCTTTCCGCCGCTAGTTCTTCTTCCAAAAGTGATTTCCAAAATTCTAATGGAACGTTCGTTTGTACTGCTGGTGACTCCAGCATGGCCTCACAGGTTTTGGTATGCGGATCTCATTTGGATGGCCAGTTGCCAACCTTGGACTCTTCCGTTAAGACCAGACCTTCTATCTCAAGGCCCTTTTTTCCATCAGGATCTCAAATCATTAAATTTGAAGGTATGGAAATTGAACGCTTGATTCTTAGTCATAGAGTTTTCTCTGACTCAGTAATTAATACTATGTTACAGGCTCGTAAATCTGTGTCTAGGAAGATTTATTATCGAGTCTGGAAGACTTACATTTCTTGGTGTTCTTCTCATAAATTCTCCTGGCATTCTTTTAGAATTCCTAGAATTTTAGTTTCTTCAGGATGGTTTGGATAAAGGTTTGTCTGCAAGTTCCTTGAAAGGACAAATTTCTGCTCTTTCTGTTCTTTTTCACAGAAACATTGCTAATCTTCCTGATATTCATTGTTTTGTACAGGCTTTGTTTCATATAAAACCTGTCATTAAGTCAATTTCTCCTCCTTGGAGTCTTAATTTGGTTCTGAGGGCTTTACAAGCTCCTCCGTTTGAACCTATACATTCTCTGGATATTAAATTACTTTCTTGGAAAGTTCTGTTCCTTTTGGCCATCTCTTCTGCTAGAAGAGTTTCTGAGTTATCTGCTCTTTCTTGTGAATCTCCTTTTCTGATTTTTCATCAGGATAAGGCGGTGTTGCGGACTTCATTTAAATTTTTACCTAAGGTTGAGAATTCTAACAACATTAGTAGAGAATTTGTTGTTCCTTCATTATGTCCTAATCCTAAGAATTCTCTGGAGAGATCTTTACATTCTTTGATGTAGTAAGAGCTTTAAAATATTATGTTGAAGCTACTAAGGATTTTAGAAAGACTTCTCGTCTATTTGTTATCTTTTCTGGTTCCAGGAAAGGTCAGAAGGCCTCCGCCATTTCTTTGGCATCTTGGTTAAAGTCTTTGATTTATCATGCTTATGTTGAGTCGGGTAAATCTCCGCCTCAAAGGATTACAGCTCATTCTACTAGGTCAGTTTCTACTTCCTGGGCGTTTAGGAATGAAGCTTCTGTTGATCAGATTTGCAAAGCAGCAACTTGGTCTTCTTTGCATACTTTTACTAAATTGTACCATTTTGATGTTTTCTCTTCTTCTGAAGCAGTTTTTGGTAGAAAAGTACTTCAGGCAGCTGTTTCAGTTTGATTCTTCTGCTTATAATTTCATTTTTTTTCATTATTAAGATTAAAACTTTTGTTTTGGGTTGTGGATTATTTTTCAGCGGAATTGGCTGTCTTTATTTTATCCCTCCCTCTCTAGTGACTCTTGCGTGGAAGTTCCACATCTTGGGTATTTATTATCCCATACGTCACTAGCTCATGGACTCTTGCTAATTACATGAAAGAAAACATAATTTATGTAAGAACTTACCTGATAAATTCATTTCTTTCATATTAGCAAGAGTCCATGAGGCCCACCCTTTTTTGCGGTGGTTATGATTTTTTGGTATAAAGCACAATTATTCCAATTCCTTATTTTTTTGATGCTTTTGCTCCTTTCTTATCACCCCACTTCTTGGCTATTCGTTAAACTGAATTGTGGGTGTGGTGAGGGGTGTATTTATAGGCATTTTGAGGTTTGGGAAACTTTGCCCCTCCTGGTAGGAATGTATATCCCATACGTCACTAGCTCATGGACTCTTGCTAATATGAAATAAATGAATTTATCAAGTAAGTTCTTACATAAATTATGTTTTTTAAAGGGGACTATAGTCTAATTAACTACGATTGTTTCACCACTTTCCTAGTGGCTTTTTCAAGGATCCTTGAAAAAGCCATTAGGAAAGTAGGGAAATGATCATTGGCAATTGCTGTTTTTAAGACATTGTAAGGACTGGTTTACTAGTAAATCAAAAAAAAAAAATAGTACTGAAAAGAAATTGCCAAACTACACTTAAAAACTATCTCCTGGAGTGGATAGTAAAAAAAACCAAAGCTATAAAACCATATAAAGTGGGCGCTAATAGATATTAGCTGAAGGCAAAATATGGATAGATTCAATTAAACTCAATTTCCTAAATGTAACGTTTAAAACAATTATCAGTTTATTATCCTAAAAATTCATATGTAGAAAAACAATAAATTAAAAATATGCAATATAATATAGTGCGGCACTTTACGTTTATACATGAAAAGTGGATGTCCAAAGTTCAAATATTCTAACCAAGTGGAAATGGAGCCAAAGGCTCCTATTTATCAAAGGTCTTGTGGACCTGATCCGACAGTGCGGATCAGGTCAGCAAGACCTCACTAAATGCGGAGAGCAATAAACTCTCTGCATTTAACATTGCACCAGCTGCTCACAAGAGCTGCTGGTGTAACGCTGTCCCCAATCGGCCGCCAGCAGGGGGTGTCAATCAACCTGATCGTACTTGATCAGGTTGAATTGTTGCGATTCCTATCTGCCTGCTCAGAGCAGGCGGACAGGGTTATGGAGCAGCGGTCTTTGTGACCACTGCTATATAACTGCTGTTTCTGGCGAGCCGACAGGCTCGCCAGAAACACGGGGCATCAAGTTCCATTCGGAGCTTGATAGATAGGCCCCAAAGTACGTATTGCTGACGTGATTGATCCTAGTGTTGGATCACAATTAATCAAGCCTGTAGCAATGGCTCTGAAAGCGAGGGTCAATAATATATAGAGGCCGAATTATCAAATGTCTGTTGGACCTGATCCGACAGTACGGATCAGGTCCGACAGACATTGCTGAATGCGGAGAGCAATACGCTCTCTGTATTAAGCATTGCACCAGCAGCTGGTGCAATGCCACCTCCTGGTGCAACTCCGCCAGCAGGGAGGTGTCAATCAACCTGATCGTACTCGATTGCGTTGAATTCCAGCGACTGCTGCTTCATAACTGCTGTTTCTGGTGAGTCTGAAGACTCGCCAGAAACACGGGCCCACAAGCTCCTTATGGAGCTTGATAAATGGGCCCCATAGTCTTGTGGTCACGTGACACTATATGGCCAATCAGCATAAGGATTTTATGTATCAATATTTAAAAATATACAGTGTATCATGTAATTATTCCACATCTGGGTAAACCCTACTCACATAGTATTGGGTTGACTTCAAAGATATCCCGTATTTTCAGGCCTCAGATTGAGGGATTTGTCACAGCGGTATTTACACCATTAGCATGTATTCAATCCTATTGGCTGTTGCAATCAGCCAATAGGATTGAGCTTGCATTCTATTGGCTGTTCCAATCAGCCAATAGAATGCAAGCTCAATCCTCTTGGCTGATTGCATCAGCCAATAGGATTTTTTCTACCTTAATTCCAATTGGCCAATAAAATTCTATCAGTCAATCGGAATCTAAAGGATGCCATCTTGGGTGACATGACTTAAAGGAACCGTCATTTAGTAAGAAGACTTCGTTGGAAGAGGATGCTCCACGTCAGATGTCTTGAAGATGGACCTGCTCTGCGCCGGATGGATGAAGATAGAAGATGCCATCTGGATGAAGACTTCTGCCGTCTGGAGGACCACTTCGCCTGGCTTGGATAAAGACTTCTCCCGGCTTCGTTGAGGACTTTGGCCTGGCTTGGATGAAGACTTCTCCCGGTATGTCGATCTTCAGGGGGTTAGTGTTAGGTTTTTTTTAAGGGTGTATTGGGTGGGTTTTATTTTTAGGTTAGGGACTTGGGGCTTGCAAAAGAGCTAACTGCCCTTTTAAGGGCAATGCCCATCCAAATGCTCTTTTCTGGGCAATGGGGAGCTTAGGTTTTTTTAGTTAGTATTTTATTTGGGGGGTTTGGTTGTGTGGGTGGTGGGTTTTACTGTTGGGGGGGTTGTTTGTATTTTTTTTTTTCAGGTAAAAGAGCTGATTACTTTGGGGCAATGCCCCACAAAAGGCCCTTTTAAGGGCTATTGGTAGTTTAGTTTAGGCTAGGGTTTTTTTTGGGGGGAGGGCTTTTTTTATTTTGATAGGGCTATTAGATTAGGTGTAATTATTTTAAATATCTTGTAATTTGTTTATTATTTTCTGTAATTTAGGTTTTTTTTGTACTTTAGCTAATTTATTTTAATTGATTTAATTGTTGTTAATATAGTTAATTTATTTAATTATAGTGTAGTGTTAGGTGTTAGTGTAACTTAGGTTAGGTTTTATTTTACAGGTACTTTTGTATTTATTTTAGCTAGGTAGCTATTAAATAGTTAATAACTATTTACTAACTAGTTTACCTAATTAAAATAAATACAAACTTGCCTGTAAAATAAAAATAAACTCTAAGCTAGCTACAATATGACTATTAGTTATATTGTAGCTATCTTAGGGTTTATTTTATAGGTAAGTATTTAGTTTTAAATAGGAATAATTTAGTTAATGATAGGAATTTTATTTAGACTTATTTAAATTATATTTAAGTTAGGGGGTGTAAGGGTTAGGGTTAGACTTAGAATTAGCGGTTAATAACTTTAATATAGTGGCGGCAATGATGGGGGCGGAAGATTAGGGGTTCATACGTGTAGGTAGGTGGCGGCGACATTGGGGGTGGCAGATTAAGGGTTAATAAATATAATGTAGGTGTCGGCGATGTTGGGGGCAGCAGATTAGGGGTGTCCGGAGCGGCAGATTAGGGGTTAATAAATATAATGCAGGTGTCAGTGATGTCGGGGGCGGCAGATTAGGGGTTAATAAATGTAAGATTAGGGGTGTTTAGGTGTAGGTGTAGACATAAATTTTGTTTCCCCATAGAAATCAATGGGGCTGCATTAGTGAGTTTTACACTGCTTTTTTGCAGGTGTTAGACTTTTTCTCAGCCGGCTCTCCCCATTGATTACTATGGGGAAATTGTGCACGAGCACGTACGACCAGCTCACCACTGACTTAAGCAGCTCTGTATTGGAGTGCGGTAATGAGCAAAATTTTGCTCAATGCTCACTTCTTGCCTTTTAACGACGGGTTTCTGAAAACCCATAATACCAGTGCTGCAGGTAAGTGAGCGGTGAGGGAAAACTGCTTGTTAGCACCGCACAGCCTCTAACACAAAAACTCGTAATCTAGGTGAGTGTGCTACAAAAAAGCACAGCAGCAGCTAATCAATTTCTACACATTTCAGCCTTCTGAAGGCCTTTATCAAGATGCTGCTCTGATGCTTCTCATGGTTATTTAAAGCCAAAAGTTTAACTCTTTTGCTGCTGGGCTTAATTGAACATTTAAAGGTGCAGGCTTCAATTCAATAATTCTCCTTTTGATTCTTGCTTTATTAGTTCCACTTGGTATTGATAAAAAACTATTTTCTGTCTTTAGTTATTTTGACACAAATAAATCATATTTCATTCATATAAACATTATTTATTTACATATTGATTAAAAATTGTACAAAGTTAATAGAAGTATGGAATGTACAAAACATCAACCGTTTACAGAGGAGATTGACAATATCGGATTTGATCATACATTGGGAGTATAAATACACGCTAATAGCATAAATACCGCTGTGACAAATCCCTCCATCTAAGACCTGAAAATACGGGATATCTTTGAAGTCAATCCAATACTATGTGAGTAGGGTTAACCCAGATGTGGAATAAATACGCAATACACTGTATATTTTTAAATATTGATATATAAAATCCTTATGCTGATTGGCCATATAGTGTCATGTGACCACAAGACTCTATATTATTGACCCTTGCTTTCACAGCCGTTGCTACAGGCTATATTAATTGTGATCCAACACTAGGATCAATCACGCCGATAATACATAATTTGGCTCCATTTCCACTTGGTTAGAATATTTGAACTTTGGACATCCACGTTTCATGTTTTATAAGTTTAGAGTGCGCACTCTATTATATTGTATATTTTTTAATATATTGTATTTTTAAATATGAATTTTTAGGATAATAAACTGATAATTGTTTTAAATGTTACATTTAGGGCATTGAGTTTAATTTAATCTATCCATATTTTGCATTTAGCTAATATCTATTAACGCTTAATTTACATGGTTTTATAGCTAAGGACTGGTTTACTGCTGGGTTCTATGCTATTCTGCTTTTCAGTTCATTGTGCATGTGGTTTGTTTATGATACATGTTACTGAGTGGAAGATATTAGCTGTAATGCCTGTACAAAGTATCGTCCTTTGTCCTGTCAATTTTATGTATTTTTAATAAATATTTTATTCTTATGAGCTACTGTTCCTGTTTTATCGGGAGGAAGCTGAGGAGCTAAATACCTAGCTGCTTAACCACTTAGAGCTAAGTTATGGCTCATTGCTGTGTGAGTACCAGTCAATTAGACAATATTCCCCTTTCAATTAGACTATATTCCAATATGAAAGACAGTCTTCCCTATTGCTTGTTTACTGTGTTATTTCTCTGCATAATTGGAAGATATACAAGAGGGAGTTACAAGGGGCCTGATGCCTACCTGCCTAACCACTAACTGAGTTATAGCACAAAAGTGAGTGAGTAAAAATATTGGTTTGTAAAAATTGACTTCACTGTTGTGTTTCCCTTTTTTTTCTTGAGGTCTATTATCAGGATTAATCCAGCACTCAACATAATCTGGAGGAAATCTCAACCTCTGGGATTGAAGGACTATATCCTTTCATTTTTTTACTAGAAATAAGTGACTAGCGCCTAGATGAGTATACCAGCTACACTATAAAAAGACCCCCTAATTAGGTCTTAAGTTAGATGCAAAACGGATAGTATATAGGAGCGCCAATGACTTAGGTATACAACAGGTAGTAAATATTACACCACTGAGTTTGTTTAGTCAGGGTGACTAAATATACTTATCGCAGGTAATGTAATCAAAGGACTAGAACAGGTTCAAACTATATTTAAAAATATTATTTAATTAACATATCTTAAAACCATTCAAAACACAGGACTGTCAGTCCAGTTTTTTGAATGGTTTTAAGATATGTTAATTAAATAATATTTTTAAATATAGTTTGAACCTGTTCTAGTCCTTTAAATACATTACCTGCGATAAGTATATTTAGTCACCCTGACTAAACAAACTCAGTGGTGTAATATTTGCTACCTGTTGTAGCAAATATAGCTCAGGCAAGAAGAGGATCTGGTTAGCGCGCTCTTCCAAGCCCGTTAGGGTAAGTATGTAATTCAATTTTCATTGGTAGCTTTGAAACATTTACATATGTTTAACGAAAACAAATATAAATGTTAACAAAAATTTAATTTTTGTTTAGTTTTAAACAAAACGGAAACCAAATAGTGCAAACAATGAATATTCAGGGAAACTAATTTCCTTAAATATTCGTAATGAAAAATGTATCCAAAAAGATATTTTCTCCCCTGTACATCTCTACTTTGCAGTCAAGTAGATGAAAACAGGTAAAATCATATTTATGCAATATTCATATTTAATAAAGTGTAATACTGTATATTTACTGTCATTATTATAAATTCCGATGTTCTGCATATAGTGGAATATGTGCTATGTATTTTTAAATAGATATTTCTATATATATCTGTATATATCTATACCTATATAGAATCATGTATATAGATAGATAGATAGATAGATAGATAGATAGAAATATATATTTGTGGAAAAAAATCAGTTACATATTTAAATATCTCTTTAAAATAAATAGAACATATTCTGCTTTGTGCAGAACATTGGATTATGAAATATATAATAAATGTAGCCACCAATCAGCAAGGGCTACTCAGGGTTCTACCTATCATAAAAGAAAAAAAAAATGGGTTTTATAACCCTTTAAATGTATTCCATTAAAAAGGTGGCCCATTTAATTCCTTCTCCTTTTTGTTAATGCTGCTCTGCCATTAATAAACTATAAACCTCTATGTTAACTGTTCTGTCATGTTTGTCATTCCACCAGGTTTCAGTTACTCTTATATGATATTCCTCCTTTACTGCTAAGAATTCCAACTCTAACGTTTTACCTGAAAGGCTTCTTACATTTTCAAAAATATAAAGTATTTAAAAAAGTCACACCTTATAAAATGCAAAAAACGTTATTGTATCGCATTAAAAACATTAGATTCTCTTTGATCAAAACAAATAATACATAAGAATGGGTCTAATGTATTTCACCTTAGCACACTGCTGTATCTATAGATCTGACTTCTAAAATTCTCTGAGGTGGCGGATAGCAATCATCCTGATCAGATACGATCGGGATGATTGACACCCCCTGCTAGCAGCCGATCGGCCGCGAATCTGCTCAGGGGCAGCATTGCACAAGCATTTCACTAGAAATGTGATTGACTGCAAATCTGCAGGGGGCGGCATTGCACAACCATTTCACTAGAAATGCTTGTGCAATGTTAAATGCCGACTACAGCGAATTATGTCCACCCGACACAATAAATTGGTCCCATAAAGTTAGACTATACACGTATCAGCACATCATCAGTAAATATATATATATATATATATATATATATATATTTTTTTTTTTTTTTTAATTGAGACTGACAATAATACAATAAGACATCACCATCATACATAATAAGATATGTTCATACACAGGTATAGACGTAATGCAATTTATAATAAAGAAGTGTATAAAAGATTGGATGAGTTGCGGGTCCTATTGTGCCGAGAAAAGTAATGTACAAAATGGTGTTGGTAGTAGGGTCTCATTTATGGGAAAAATCTAAGAAGGTGGTATATCTGATAGTTATATCTATTACGGGTAATAGTATGAGTGGATGTGTCTTGGAACCAAAGACGAAAGATAAAAAAAAAAAAAGGAAGAGAAGGAAAATTTAGGGGAGTGTTTAGGAATGAGGTGTAAGGGTGGGGATGGAGTCCCAATTTGGGAATTTTGAGAGCCAAGGAGACCAGATCTCATGGAAGGAATCAATCATATCTAAGACTTTATAAGAGTACTGTTCCATTTGTCCAATGTAGTGTACTATGGGGATTACCTGTGTGAGGAGTGGCGGTCTCTCCTCCTTCTAAGTTCTGGCTATAACTAGTTTTGTGGCCATAAAAATGTAGATTGTAAGAGCTTCATTGGGACGATTAAGATTGGGCATCTGCATGTGTAAAAGGGATACCTCTGGCGTATGTGGTGGGGTTATTCCAAGTGAGTGTAGGAGTGCATATATTTCCCTCCACAGTGGCTGAATAGCCGGGCAGGACCACCAAATGTGTAGTGTTGTACCACAAGCTTTGCAATTCCTCCAACATTCGGGGGATTGTGTGGGGAAAATCTTATGTAGTACCATTGGTACCAGATGCCACCTGACTAGGACCTTGTAATGAAGTTCCCACAGATTGGCACAGTGGAGTAATTTTTTGATTAACATGATCCTAGTATGCCAAATATCTAGGGTAGAGGTAAAACCAATATCTCTTTCCCAGGCTTGGTGTTGTGGTATTTTGTGAGAGATGTGCTAGTTGATGAGAAGGTTATAATGAAATGAAAGCAGATGTTTAACCTTGGAAGCCCTTTGCCAGGCCATCTCCCAGGTTGTCAGAAGTCTTAGTGATCTTTTAGGGTAGCCCCATGTGCGTAGACGCATGCTCAAGCGATATGCTTCAAAATTGAGTCTAGGGGGGAGTTGGAATTTGGCGCATAGGGCCGGATGGGGAAGCCACGTGCCATTATCATAAAAGTCTGTCACCCATAGGGTCTGCTGTAGGGGCCATAAGTCAGGGTGGGAGTCAGGGAGACAAAAAAGCGCACTAGAAATAGTGAGTATAGGCGATGGGTGAGGAGAGATGGCTGGATTATGTCTTATCTGGTCCCAAAAAATATATATATTCTAATAACCTAAATTTAGCTGTACAAAGTATAGATCCTAGAAATAGAATATTATTGTTATGAACACATCATCAGTAAATAGATACATTCTAATATCCTTAAGTTAGCTGTAGAAAGTATAGATCCTAGAAATAGAATATCATTGTTATCTGATACACATCATATAAAATGAAGTTGCATCCTTCAACATACATTTCAATTCCATTACAAGCAAAGTATTAAAAATACAAGCAACCTATATCTAAATATAGTTATTATTTCAATCACTTTATCCTAAATATATTTTATTTTTTTACTATATAGCTAAACAGCTAATGCATATTCTAACCCTTAAAGGGAAATTAAAGGGTCCAGAATGCATATTCTGGACCCTTAAAGGGATATGAAACCCAATCATGATTCAGATAGAGCATGCAATTTTAAGCAGCTTTCTAATTTACTCCTATTATCATTTTTTTCTTTGTTCTCTTGGTATTTTTATTTGAAAAGCAGGACTATAAGCTTAGGAGCCGGCCCATTTTTGGTTCAGCACCTGGGTAGCGCTTGCTGATTCGTGGCTAAATAATTTAAAGTATCAACAGACCAACGAGAATCTGCCTTTCTGGCCTTGTTGGCCTCTCATCCCATTGTTCTCTTTATATATTGTAAAAAAGTGGGCAGACCTGCAAAGTGCCAGCAAGTGGTGATGTGTCTCCCCTAGGATATAATGGGGAGTGCTACGTTATCAAAACATCACTGACATTACCACTTGTCTGCACTTTCAGTGGGTGGGATGAGGGGGCTGTATTTGAAGTGTTCCTAGACAATGCAGTCACTGAAACCAAACAGGGTTTCTCTGTAGGAACACTTCACATAATGCCTGTGTAACCTTATTGTAACTACACCAACTTTACCCGCCTCACACTGTAAAGTTTTACCACTGAATAGGTGGTGAGACAAACATGGCTGACACTCTCTAACCTGTACTTCAGAAATTGGAATATATTGCACTGCTGGCAATGTAAAAAAAACATAATTTATGCTTACCTGATAAATTCCTTTCTTCTGTTGTGTGATCAGTCCACGGGTCATCATTACTTCTGGGATATAACTCCTCCCCAACAGGAAATGCAAGAGGATTCACCCAGCAGAGCTGCATATAGCTCCTCCCCTCTACGTCAGTCCCAGTCATTCGACCAAGAATCAACGAGAAAGGAGTAACCAAGGGTGAAGTGGTGACTGGAGTATAATTTAAAAGATATTTACCTGCCTTAAAACAGGGCGGGCCGTGGACTGATCACACAACAGAAGAAAGGAATTTATCAGGTAAGCATAAATTATGTTTTCTTCTGTTATGTGTGATCAGTCCACGGGTCATCATTACTTCTGGGATACCAATACCAAAGCAAAAGTACACGGATGACGGGAGGGATAGGCAGGCTCATTATACAGAAGGAACCACTGCCTGAAGAACCTTTCTCCCAAAAATAGCCTCCGAAGAAGCAAAAGTGTCAAATTTGTAAAATTTGGAAAAAGTATGAAGCGAAGACCAAGTTGCAGCCTTGCAAATCTGTTCAACAGAGGCCTCATTCTTAAAGGCCCAAGTGGAAGCCACAGCTCTAGTGGAGTGAGCTGTAATTCTTTCAGGAGGCTGCTGTCCAGCAGTCTCATAGGCTAAACGTATTATGCTACGAAGCCAAAAAGAGAGAGAGGTAGCAGAAGCTTTTTGACCTCTCCTCTGTCCAGAGTAAACGACAAACAAGGAAGAAGTTTGGCGAAAATCTTTAGTTGCCTGCAAGTAGAACTTGAGGGCACGAACTACATCCAGATTGTGTAAAAGACGTTCCTTCTTTGAAGAAGGATTTGGACACAAGGATGGGACAACAATCTCTTGATTGATGTTCCTGTTAGTAACTACCTTAGGTAAAAACCCAGGTTTAGTACGCAGAACTACCTTGTCTGAGTGAAAAATCAGATAAGGGGAATCACAATGTAAGGCTGATAACTCAGAGACTCTTCGAGCCGAGGAAATAGCCATTAAAAACAGAACTTTCCAAGATAACATCTTTATATCAATGGAATGAAGGGGTTCAAACGGGAGACCCTGTAAAACGTTAAGAACTAAGTTTAAACTCCATGGTGGAGCAACAGCTTTAAACACAGGCTTGATCCTAGCTAAAGCCTGACAAAAGGACTGGACGTCTGGATTTGCTGACAGACGTCTGTGTAACAAGATGGACAGAGCTGAAATCTGTCCCTTTAATGAACTAGCTGATAAACCCTTTTCTAAACCTTCTTGTAGAAAAGACAATATCCTAGCGATCCTAACCTTACTCCAGGAGTAACCTTTGGATTCGCACCAGTATAGGTATTTCCGCCATATTTTATGGTAAATCCTTCTGGTAACAGGCTTCCTAGCCTGAATCAGGGTATCAATAACCGACTCAGAAAAACCACGTTTTGATAAAATCAAGCGTTCAATTTCCAAGCAGTCAGCTTCAGAGAAGTTAGATTTTGATGTTTGAATGGACCCTGTATCAGAAGGTCCTGTCTTAGAGGTAGAGACCAAGGCGGACAGGATGACATGTCCACTAGATCTGCATACCAAGTCCTGCGTGGCCAAGCAGGTGCTATTAGAATTACTGATGCTCTCTCCTGTTTGATTTTGGCAATCAATCGAGGAAGCAGCGGGAAGGGTGGAAACACATAAGCCATCCTGAAGTTCCAAGGTGCTGTCAAAGCATCTATCAGAACTGCTCCCGGATCCCTGGATCTGGACCCGTAGCGAGGAAGTTTGGCGTTCTGGCGAGACGCCATGAGATCTATCTCTGGTTTGCCCCAACGTCGAAGTATTTGGGCAAAGACCTCCGGATGAAGTTCCCACTCCCCCGGATGAAGAGTCTGGCGACTCAAGAAATCCGCCTCCCAGTTCTCCACTCCCGGGATGTGGATTGCTGACAGGTGGCAAGAGTGAGACTCTGCCCAGCGAATTATCTTTGATACTTCCATCATTGCTAGGGAGCTTCTTGTCCCTCCCTGATGGTTGATGTAAGCTACAGTCGTGATGTTGTCCGACTGAAACCTGATGAACCCCCGAGTTATTAACTGGGGCCAAGCCAGAAGGGCATTGAGAACTGCTCTCAATTCCAGAATGTTTATTGGAAGGAGACTCTCCTCCTGATTCCATAGTCCCTGAGCCTTCAGAGAATTCCAGACAGCGCCCCAACCTAGTAGGCTGGCGTCTGTTGTTACAATTGTCCAGTCTGGCCTGCTGAATGGCATCCCCCTGGACAGGTGTGGCCGATGAAGCCACCATAGAAGAGAATTTCTGGTCTCTTGATTCAGATTCAGAGTAGGGGACAAATCTGAGTAATCCCCATTCCACTGACTTAGCATGCATAATTGCAGCGGTCTGAGGTGTAGGCGTGCAAAAGGTACTATGTCCATTGCCGCTACCATTAAGCCGATCACCTCCATGCATTGAGCTACTGACGGGTGTTGAATGGAATGAAGGACGCGGCATGCATTTTGAAGTTTTGTTAACCTGTCTTCTGTCAGGTAAATCTTCATTTCTACAGAATCTATAAGAGTCCCCAAGAATGGAACTCTTGTGAGAGGAAAGAGA
This sequence comes from Bombina bombina, assembly GCF_027579735.1. NCBI lineage: Eukaryota > Metazoa > Chordata > Amphibia > Anura > Bombinatoridae > Bombina > Bombina bombina. The sequence goes on from NC_069502.1 coordinate 1,067,574,061, forward strand.
GAACTCTTCTTTTCGTTCACTTTCCATCCATGCGACCTTAGAAATGCCAGAACTAACTCTGTATGAGACTTGGCAGTTTGAAAGCTTGAAGCTTGTATTAGAATGTCGTCTAGGTACGGAGCTACCGAAATCCCTCGCGGTCTTAGTACCGCTAGAAGGGCACCCAGAACCTTTGTGAAGATTCTTGGAGCCGTAGCCAATCCGAATGGAAGAGCTACAAACTGGTAGTGCCTGTCTAAGAAGGCAAACCTTAGATACCGGTGATGATCTTTGTGGATCGGTATGTGAAGGTAAGCATCCTTTAAATCCACTGTGGTCATGTACTGACCCTCTTGGATCATGGGTAAGATTGTCCGAATAGTTTCCATTTTGAACGATGGAACTCTTAGGAATTTGTTTAGAGTCTTTAAATCTAAGATTGGCCTGAAAGTTCCCTCTTTTTTGGGAACCACAAACAGGTTTGAGTAGAACCCTTGTCCTTGTTCCGACCACGGAACCGGATGGATCACTCCCATTGTTAACAGATCTTGTACGCAGCGTAGAAACGCTTCTTTCTTTATCTGGTTTGTTGACAACCTTGACAGATGAAATCTCCCTCTTGGGGGAGATAATTTGAAGTCTAGAAGGTATCCCTGAGATATGATCTCTAGTGCCCAGGGGTCCTGAACATCTCTTGCCCAGGCCTGGGCGAAGAGAGAGAGTCTGCCCCCTACTAGATCCGGTCCCGGATCGGGGGCTCTCGGTTCATGCTGTCTTTGGGGCAGCAGCAGGTTTCCTGGCCTGCTTGCTTTTGTTCCAGGACTGGTTAGGCTTCCAGCCTTGCCTGTAACGAGCAACAGCTCCTTCCTGTTTTGGTGCAGTGGAGGTTGATGCTGCTCCTGTTTTGAAATTCCGAAAGGGACGAAAATTAGACTGTCTAGCCTTAGCTTTGGCCTTGTCTTGAGGTAGGGCGTGGCCCTTACCTCCCGTAATGTCAGCGATAATTTCTTTCAAACCGGGCCCGAATAAGGACTGCCCCTTGAAAGGTATATTAAGTAATTTGGACTTAGAAGTAACATCAGCTGACCAGGATTTTAGCCACAGTGCCCTGCGTGCCTGTATGGCGAATCCTGAGTTCTTAGCCGTAAGTTTGGTTAAATGTACTACGGCCTCCGAAATGAAAGAATTAGCTAGTTTAAGGACTCTAAGCCTGTCCGTAATGTCGTCTAGCGTAGAGGAACTAAGGTTCTCTTCAAGCGACTCAATCCAAAATGCTGCCGCAGCCGTAATCGGCGCGATACATGCAAGGGGTTGTAATATCAAACCTTGTTGAACAAACATTTTCTTAAGGTAACCCTCTAATTTTTTATCCATTGGATCTGAGAAAGCACAGCTATCCTCCACCGGGATAGTGGTACGCTTAGCTAAAGTAGAAACTGCTCCCTCCACCTTGGGGACCGTTTGCCATAGGTCCCGAGTGGTGGCGTCTATTGGAAACATCTTTCTAAATATTGGAGGGGGTGAGAACGGCACACCGGGTCTATCCCACTCCTTAGTAACAATTTCAGTTAGTCTCTTAGGTATAGGAAAAACGTCAGTACTCGCCGGGTACCGCAAAGTATTTATCCAACCTACACAGTTTCTCTGGTATTGCAACAGTGTTACAATCGTTGAGAGCTGCTAAGACCTCCCCTAGTAGTACACGGAGGTTCTCCAATTTAAATTTAAAATTTGAAATATCTGAGTCCAATCTGTTTGGATCAGAACCGTCACCCACAGAATGAAGCTCTCCGTCCTCATGCTCTGCGAGCTGTGACGCAGTATCAGACATGGCCCTAGCATTGTCAGCGCACTCTGTTCTCACCCCAGAGTGATCACGCTTGCCTCTTAGTTCAGGTAATTTAGACAAAACTTCAGTCATAACAGTAGCCATATCTTGTAATGTTATCTGTAATGGCCGCCCAGATGTACTAGGCGCCAAAATATCACGCACCTCCCGGGCGGGAGATGCAGGTACTGTCGCGTGAGGCGAGTTAGTCGGCATAACTCTCCCCTCGCTGTTTGGTGAAATTTGTTCACATTGTACAGATTGACTTTTATTTAAAGTAGCATCAATACAGTTAGTACATAAATTTCTATTGGGCTCCACCTTGGCATTGGAACAAATGACACAGATATCTTCCTCTGAGTCAGACATGTTTAACACACTAGCAAAAAAACTTACAACTTGGTTATAATCTTTTTTAGCAAAAAAACGCACTGTGCCTCAAAGAGGTACTAACGATTAAATGACAGTTGAAATAATGAACTGAAAAACAGTTATTGCATCAAACTTTAAAACAACACAACTTTTAGCAAAGGTTTGTTCCCATTAGTAAAAAACAACACTAATTAAATTTGTACATAAGAAAACAAAACAACGTTTTTTATACACAGTCACTATAAGAATTCTCACAGCTCTGCTGAGAGAATTTACCTCCCTTCAAAGAAGTTTGAAGACCCCTGAGATCTGTCAGAGATGAACCGGATCATGCAGGAAATATAAAAGTAGCTGACTGGAATTTTTTGATGCGTAGCAAAGAGCGCCAAAAACGGCCCCTCCCTCTCCCACACAGCAGTGAAGAGAAACGAAACTGTCACAATTAAAGCAAAAAACTGCCAAGTGGAAAATAATGCCCAAATATTTATTCACACAGTACCTCAGCAATGTAAACGATTCTACATTCCAGCAAAAACGTTTAACATGAGAATAGTTATTAAAAGGATTAGTGACCTTTAACACAGTAGTTCCGGTGAAATACCATCCCCAGAATACTGAAGTGTATACATACATGTCATTTTAACGGTATGGCAGGCTTTTCTCATCAATTCCATTCAGAAAATAAAAACTGCCACATACCTCAATGCAGATTCATCTGCCCGCTGTCCCCTGATCTGAAGCCTTTACCTCCCTCAGATGGTCGAGAACAGCAATATGATCTTAACGACTCCGGTTAAAATCATAGTAAAAAATCTCTGTCAGATTCTTCCTCAAACTCTGCCAGAGAAGTAATAACACGCTCCGGTGCTATTTTAAAATAACAAACTTTTGATTGAAGTCATAAAAACTAAGTATAATCACCATAGTCCTCTCACACATCCTATCTAGTCGTTGGGTGCAAGAGAATGACTGGGACTGACGTAGAGGGGAGGAGCTATATGCAGCTCTGCTGGGTGAATCCTCTTGCATTTCCTGTTGGGGAGGAGTTATATCCCAGAAGTAATGATGACCCGTGGACTGATCACACATAACAGAAGAAATGTCAATTAAAATTCCATGGATCCATGGATTTTGTTGCTCATTTTGTGGATCTGACGTCTTGTGTTATCACCATCTGGTGGTCAGTCTTTTGTTCATTTTTGTTCATTTTTATTTTCATTCACTATAATTCATTGACTTTTTTACTACTCATTCTTCACATATCAGGATCACTGACCTAATTGGATACACTTGGAACCATCAGTTACACTTCAATTTTTTATTTTTTGGGCAGAAGACACAACATTCATTGGACTTTGATGTATGACTGTGATTTGTTATTTCAACTACATTGAATGAAGCACAGTGTTTCACAATTATTTTAAAGTTGTTTTATTGACCATTTGTTTTTTTACTGATTGTCTCATCATACTGATTTTTTTTTTTTTTTGATTCAATAGTTTTTATTGTTTTTTTTTTGTTTCAAAACAATACATCTGAAAAAAGTAAATTTACATTCAACATTTGAAACACTGTATAATTGCAAATTCAAAAATTGTTAATCAATGGCTTATTTGTGAAAGGCTGTTATACAACATGAAAAGAGAATAGTATAGAAAAACATACAATTCAAAGAGGATACAATCAGTCTTTGGTTGTTGATAAGCTGTCCGGTAATAATGTCCCTTATGTAAGGGGCAATGGGGGAGGGAGGGGGGGAAGGAAGGAGAGGGACAGGGGGGCGGGAAAGGTAGGGTGCCAGAGGGGTTTATAAAGAGTTCAGAAGTTTAGGGACAATTCTAGTCTATCCCTATTTTATGCTTTAGGTTTCTCTGTCTTCGTTTAAGTTATGGAGGCCTTGTTCCCAGATAAAGAACATGTCATTAAAAAAGTCTCGTTTTCCCACATAGTAGAAATGTTGTTTTTCTAGTTTCAGTATGTGTCCTACTTCTGCTACCCACTGTGTGTGTGTTGGAATGTTTTGCGTCTTCCACATTCTAGGTATCAGTCTCTTTGCACATGCTAACATCAATTTAAGAAGTTTCGTGCGATACATGCAGTGTATTGGTGGGATCATATTGAGCAGTACAAGTCTAGGGTTAAAGGTGATTTCCAGGCCTAAAATTTGATTAGTACAACTCTCTATGTTTTGCCAGAATTCCGATAAGAGGGGGCAACCCCACCAAATGTGGGTCATTGTCCCCAATTCTCCGCAACGCCTCCAACAGGTTGATGAAGCAGTAGGGTAAATATATCTGAGGCGCTGGGGCGTTAAATACCACCGGGTAAGTATTTTATAATTCAGTTCAGATATGAACAGAGAAGTTGAGGCAGAGTGTGTCATTATGAAGCTATTTCTCCAGTCTTCTTCTGTGAAATTATCTATTATTTCTGATTCCCATTTCATAATGAAAGAGGGGTGCTGATCCGGGGAGGAGCGTCTCAACAATTTATAAGTTTCGACAAATGAGCTTTTTTGCTCTCAGGGTTTGTACATAGCTTCTCGAAAGTGGTCAGTGGTCTAAGTGTATTAGCTTTAAATGTGTTCTCTGAGAGCGCATGTCTTATCTGCAAGTATGAGTACCAGCTATGGAAGGGTGGTCCTAGTTCCTCTTGTAATTTTAATCTATCCTTAATCTTCCCCGACTCCACTAGAAGGTAAATTGGTAGGTTATGTAAGTGTTCCTCTTTGTTCACATGGGAGAAAGAAGGGTTCTGTAGGAAAATCTTATTATTCAGTAGTGGGGAGAGGGGGGAAACAGGGGTGGATATGCCTACAAAGTGTGTTATCACATGGTCCCACACATCTAAAGTGGCTTTAACATAGTTATTCCGATATGCCAGCTGAGGTCTTTGAGATTTGGGCAACCATGCCACATCTCTCATGAATCTAGTCTCCAAAAGAGAGCTTTCGATTTGCACCCATAGGGCAGAGTCAGCGGAATGGGTCCAAGAGATCACTCGGGATAAGTGTACAGCCCTATAATAGTTTAGAAGATTTGGAACGTTGAGTCCACCGTCTTCTTTATGCATGTATAGTGTCTGTTGGGCAACTCTGGGTTTTTTGTAGGACCATATGAATGAGTTGATCATATTTTGTTGGGTTTTTAGGTATGAGACCGGCAGGGCCATCGGCAGCGTCTGGAATAAAAATAGATATTTTGGTATGATCATCATTTTTACAGTGTTAATTCTACCCATCCACGACAGATGACCCTGTCTGTGCCACCCTTCCAGTAGGGTATTTACTGATTTTTGGAGGCCCAGGTAATTAATTTGGAATAAATCTTGGTGATTGTGTGGGATCAATAGCCCTAGATATTTAAGTTTATCAACAATTCGGAACGATGTTTGCTGGTTTACAAAGTCTATGTCACTGTGAGGGGAGTTTAATAGCATGATTCCCGACTTCTCCATATTAATGGAGAAGTTAGACACCCGTCCATACTCTTTTAGGGTTTGTAACAAGGCGGGTAAGGTGGTAGAAGGGGTTCGTAGGGTAAAGATCACATCATCTGCAAATAGCAAACATTTCTGATGAATTTGGTTAAATTGTAGGCCTAATATATTTTTATTGTCTCTGATCTTAATAGCCAAAATCTCTATGGCTATGGCAAACAATAGTGGAGACAGTGGGCACCCCTGGCGGGTTCCATTGGTAATTGGAAAGGGGTGGGATATAGTTCCATTTACTCGAACTCTAGCTTGTGGGGTGGAATATAACGCTTGAATCCTATCAACAAAGGTTTCAGAGAAGCCGAACTTCGACAGGGCCCCCCACATGAATTGCCAGCTGACCCTGTCGAAGGCTTTCTCAGCGTCAGTCGATAGGAGCGCCAAGGGGGTTTTGTTATCATGCGCAGCCTGTAAAGAGTGCAAGACTCGAATTGTATTATCCTTGGCCTCTCTACCTTTGACAAAGCCTACTTGATCTGGGTGTATAATTTTTGGTAGGATTATATTAAGGCGATTAGCCAGAATTTTAGCATAAATCTTTATATCTATATTTAAAAGTGATATGGGTCTATAATTACCCGCCAGGGTGCCCACCTTGTCCGCCTTTGGGATTACAGTGATTGTAGCTTCTAGTAGGGAGTTAGAGAAAGCCTCTCCTTTGTCTATAGAGGTAAATAGTGCATGCAGGGGTGGGCACATTTGTGATTGGAACAGTTGGTAAAATTTGGCCGTTAGCCCATCCGGTCCAGGGGATTTTCCATTAGGAAGTGCATTGATGGTGTTGAGAATTTCTTGGGTTGTGATAGGAGCGTCTAGGACATGACTATCATCCTCTGATATGCTAGGGGTCTCTAAAGTGGCAAGATAGCGTGTTATACTATTGCTAATATCGTGGGTTATGTTGGGGTTAATGTTATAAAGTTTAGTGTAGTAGGATACGAATGTTTCCGCAATTTCTTCATGTTTGCTAACCATTTTGCCAGAGGGGTGTGAAATGGATCTAATGAATGAGTTATATTTCTGCTTTTTAAGTGATCTCGCCAGCAGCCGCCCAGCTTTGTTGCTTTCTGCAAAGAATTTGGCCTTAGTAGTTAAGGCCCTTAGGTGGGCTTGTTGGGTTAGAAATTTATTTAGGCATTCTCTGGCCGAGTTAAGGTCTGCTAGTTTTTGGGTTGAGGTCGGGTCAGTTTTATGTAACCTGTCTGCTGTGGTTAAAGTGTCAGTTAAGGATGTTACTTGGGCCTTCATCATCTTTCGTATTTTAGCTGTATGTTTTATTAGGAAACCCCTAATATAGCATTTGTATGTTTCCCAATTGTTTCCTGCAGATGTGTCTTCAGGTTTGTTATTGAGAAAAAATTCGTCAGTCGCTTCTGTCGGTTTTTCCAACGTTTCCTGGTTCGTCAGGATGGTTTCATCTAGTCTCCAGTTTAAAGTGTTTATCGGTTTAGTAGACCACTGGAAAGTGGATAAGACCATGCTATGGTCTGACCATGGGGTATGTGATATTCTAGATTGAACCAGGTTAGTTAGCAGTGTCTGGCTGCATAGTATGTAGTCCAGTCTAGAGTAGGAATGTTGCGGGTGGGAAAAGAATGTGTAATCTCTTTGTGTGGGGTGCGCTATTCTCCAGGTATCGAACAGGGAAATAGAGCATAAGGCCGCACAATTGGCTTTTAGAATTTTGTTACCGAGGTATGACTTCACTGTGGAGTTATCTATAGAAGGATGCATAGTGAAGTTGAGGTCACCTCCTAAGATGATTGGGCCTTTTGAAACATCTAGAATGGTATTTATGACCGATTTATAGAACCTGGATGTGGGTCTATTTGGGGCATAAACATTGGCCAAAGTGATTAAGGCGCCGTAGCACAGTCCCACTAAAATTAACAGTCTCCCGTCTTTGTCTGAGTGTTTTTGTATTAATTCAAAGGGGACATTACGTTTAATTGATATGCATACTCCATTTTTCCTACTTAACCCTGAGCTGAAAAAGTGCTTGTCAAAGTAGCGCGTAGCTAAGTGGGGTTCATTTCGTCTCTTAAAGTGTGTTTCTTGTAACATGGCTACGTCAATGCCCTTCTTATAAAAGTCGAAGTATGCTATAGAGCGTTTTTCAGCGGATAGGAATCCTTTTACGTTTTGGCTTGCTATTGTCACAGTGTTCATTCTTACTGTAAGGGATCTATAGGCTAGGTGGATGAATATAGGGGTTTATGCTCTTGAGCGTTTACGTGTAAAAGGTGAGAGGAGGATAGGGGGAAAGGAAGGAAGAAGGAGGGAACTTGGAGGGGAGAGGAATGTATAAGTAGATTGTAAATTGCGGACAGAGCTCAGTGCTATACAGTGTCTATTAGTTTCACAAACAATGGTATAGAAATGATTGTATTTAATAAAAGAAAATATAAACTTGAAAAACTTTCAACAGGTGAGGCAGGTTAACAAGCCTGGTGGCTACTTACGATGCATATCTTGTATTCAGCTCAACATAAAAATAACAATAACAATTAATTAAAATTAAAGGTTAGTTATAACTTAGATACATGGCATACAATTATTGAAGACCTTTCTAATTAGGAGGTAGTTTCCTATGTCATGATTGAACGTTTCGGGAGTGTATATTCTCATACTGGTTTTGAATGTGCAACACCGGTAGTTCAAACTATCAGGTTCCTTGTCTAGATCTTAAAGGTGTATGAGATCATGCAGACCCCTGCGCACCAACGGCGTTCCTTCTGCCTGCAGCCACAACTGGGCTGTGTGATTGTGAGATCGGATAGAGTAGAGCCGGTTCACCGTAGGGTGCCCAGGGGTGCGAGATAAAAGACATATAACACCTACAACTAGCTATAATACTAGCTTACTAGCCCTTATCGGTCTAATAGAAATAGTGTAAAATAAACAAGAACTTTAGGTAATTAGCTCATTGACCACTGAGATCAGGCAAGTGGCCAAATGGGGAGCTTTCCTTTCCTATATATTTTGTTAAAGTGTGTTAGGCAAAAGAATCTGCAATTGGTATAAGCCTAAAACAAAGAAGATAATAAAGAACATCAACCTTAAACAGTTAAGACATACATACAGTTATCTTGTAAACAGTGCAGCAGGGCACTAACAGGAGATATACTTGCCACATAGCTCTGCAGTTACTGCAATATATAGAGTTCTAGCCACCCAATGTTAATATCAAGTGGAGGTCAGTCTCTGGCAGGTTAGATCAAATTTGGCCAGATGTAATGGGCAAGGCCCATAGTAGGGTATTAAGTATGAGATCCTTGTAAGGTCAGCCCGGTTGTATTAAGTCAGATTCCACGGGGCTGATCTGCTTCCTTTTAAGTTGGCTTGATGGATTTGTCACTCCAGGTGTTCTCTGCGACTTAGGGGCCGATCTTCCTAGCGCTGGATTTTGCGGAGGCAGATCCAAGTCTCCAGTTGGGACCGGGATTGCCAGCATGTGGCAGAATTTTTCAACGTCAGATAGGCATCGGCATTCAAACTTCTTCCCATTTTTCATGGAGATCACTGAGGTAGGAAATCCCCATCTGTAAGGGATCCTTAGTTGCCTAAGATGGAGTGTCAAAATTGAAAAGTCTCTTCTTTTTTGCAGTGTCCTTATGGATAGGTCTTGGTAGATCTGTATACGGTGTCCTTGGTATGACACTGTTTGCTGTTTTCGGGACATATTGTAAATATCTTCACGATGTTGATAATTTTGGAATTTAACAATAATGTCTCTGGGTGGAGAGTCCTCATCAGGTTTAGGGCGCAGAGCTCTGTGCGCTCTTTCTAGAGTAACATTCGTCAGCTCCATATTTCCTTTCTCGGCCATTTCAGAAAAAAGACCTTGTAGATATTCTCGTATCTCATTGTTTTGTACTGTTTCAGGAATGCCTCGAAAGCGCAAATTATTGCGCCTAGTACGGTTTTCGAGGTCGTCTAGCTTGTCTTCCATGTCTGCGAAACTTTGGTGGTGATGTGAGACTCTGGAAGTCAATTCAGCTATCTTCTGAGAAAAGACATATTCATGCTCCTCAAGTGAGTCAACTCTGCGGGCCAAATCCAAGATGTCTTTTTTCAAGTCTGCACATTCCTCCTTTATGCAAACTTTAACCTGGTCTATCAAAGCTTTGATGGTCTTGTAGGTAATGGGTGGATCAACGGCAGTTTCAGGTGTTTGAGGTGACGAGCTGCTGGAGCTGTCAGAGCAGCCCTCATTATCATCAGGGGCAGTTGAGAGCAGGGGAGCCGTGCTGCTTTTGTGTTTGTTTTTATCCACTTGCTTAAAAAAGGTACTAACGGCCTCCTGTGGTCTTTGAGGAGTTTTCTGCGGTTTATCTGACTTTACTTGCCTCCGTTGCGACATTTTCCCAGATATAGGTATTGGCTTGGTGGTTATATAAAAAAAAAGAAAGGACAAACTTGCGGTAGATAAAGAGGCCTCACTCCCCAAGGGTTTTACTCTTGTAGAGCGATCTCGGGAAAAGGAAAGTGGATATGACCCACTGACATCGAAGACAGCGGGAAATGGGAAGGGACTGAGGCAAGGCCTATAAGCTCGGTAAAGCTATGCACTTTCAACAAGTCTTTATTTGTTGTAGTTTTGTTTTAGGTTCAGATTGTGTAAAACTCTCACTTTTCTGATCTAGGTGTTTAATAAAAGTGTCCAATAGGGCCTCCAAAGGTTCAGGAAACAGATTTGTAGTAGTTGTGTAAGAGCTGAGTGGTTAATGGTAAGCTCAGGGCTTAGAGAGCAGTTTAGAAAGCAGTTTGGCCCTTGTCTGATCCGCAGGCATTCCTTTCATGCATATTCAATAACACACTTGCAGTAAGGGAGTGATACCTTTTTAAAGATCATTATTTCAGTAATAGAGTTCTTAAGCAATAATATGGAACACCTCTTGCCGAATTTCAAACAACTGAAGATATTGTGTGCAATGCTCTGCACCATTTGCAGGTCCCATGGGCTCTTATTATAAGGAGTAATAAAGCAGTCCTTATTTTGCAGAATATCGTTATGAGCTTGTTGATAGTGTCAATGCAGGGTTGTTATCACTAAGGCTGTGTTGATCAGCGACTGCTTTTTGTGTCCTGTAGGTGTGGTGCAATCTTTCCATATAGCTAAATGCTATTCTTTTATGCAGAAGGCCCCCACTGCTCTCTAAAATAATTTCAGATATGTGTCACCTAGGCCCGCCTTAATTCACAGTCCCCGGTTAACATGTTATAATACTGCTTTCATACTGTTCTTTAGGGTACTTGATTTGCCCCCATCGGGTGTCCGCTGCCCATTAAACTGTGCGCTTACCGGTGACAGGAGCGGGTGTAATTCAGATTCTTCCCATACACCAGAGCGGGGGGGTCCGTCGTACCGGAGTCACAGCTACCTCTTTCGCATTCAAGGAGCCCTCTCCCAATGCCGCCACAGTCCGCGGCAATGCTTCATGTGTGGTAAGTGGTGAGCCACAACAACCCGGTGGTGATCGGTTAGGAGCTTGAACCTCTGCATACGCGGCCGTCGTCGGCTCACTGCGTCACTGTTATGAGGCCTCCGTATCTCGGCGTGTCTCGGATCTTTGCCGATATGGTACAAAAAGTCTCTTGGAAGGTATCTACATGATCCTGCTTAGTTCATACAGCTGAGTATATCTCAATAATTAAGAAAGGAGCTGAATAGCTTAAGTTAATTTTGGTAGCTCCTGGCTTGTCTTGAGAGCCTTAGTGTTTGGCGGCCATCTTGACAGACCGCTCGCTCCGCCTCCCCATACTAATTTATTTTATTGTATTTATAATGTTTCCTGGATTCATGGAATTTTAATTGACATTTTTTATAACGTTGTTTATTATTATTACTAATAAATTTCTGTATTTTCATCAAAGTACCATTGCCTCCATTTGGTTAGGCTCCTGGGCACATATCTATTTTCTTCTAAATCTCTTCTCGGTGGTAACTAGGTACCACTACCCCTAGGCGATAGGTACATAAAGTAGGCGCTTAGTCCCATTATCTTTGGCAATGTATCCTAATCAAAGTGCAGGTTACTCCCCTTGGAACGCCCAGCTAACTTCCACAGAACACCTACAGCTATGTAATACTTTAGCTATACTCCCCATGGAACGCCCAGCAAAATCCCTAATACAGCCGACACCTACGTCATGTCTTAGCTACACTCCCCTGGAACGCCCAGTTAACTCCCACAGACTGCCTACATCAACGTCATGTCTAACCTATACTTCCCTTGGAACACCTGGCTAACTCCCACTGAATACTAACACCTTTGTCATGCCTGTAAACTACCTAACTAATACAGTATAGAAAAAACGCACTATTATATCTATAGGAACTATGTCGCTACATTTATATACAATTTTACAATGATATGCATTGTCATGTATAATTAGGCTGACCATATTGCTGCTTTAAAAAGGGACACATTTAAAAAATACATATGTCAGGGTTCTTACACAAAACATTTCTTTAAACAGCCCTGAAAACAGCCCTGACATATGTATTGTTCATATGTGTCCCTTTATAAAGCGGCAATATGGTCACCCTATGTATAATGCATATTATTTAAGTATTTTATATAATATAAAGGGATATTCCAGCAAAAATTGGAAACCACATGGGTGCATTTCGGTATTGAACAGAAGTAATTTTGTAATATACATCTATTAGCAAAAATGCTTCTAAAAAAAGCTATAGCTGTTTCAAAAGTGTATTTAAGTATGCACAGTACACCAGCATTTTAAACACAACACTTGTTCAGAGAGCCTATGGTGCTTTTACAATCTGGTAATGACTAAATTGTTTAATTGGTGACATGATACAAGCCCAACTGATGATCTGAGCAGCTGCATTATTTAAAATACGGGTGCAGTGAAAATATCTAGCTATGCTTCACATGCACATGCAGAGAAATGATAACTCCTAATAGAAACATGTTTTCCAATACATGTATATTGCAAATATGTTTCTTTTCAAAGATGCAATAAATCTAGGTGCATTTATATTTTGACTAGAATGTCCCTTTAAAATGCAATTATTTTTGCTTGTTCAATTTATTTATTAACATAAATATATAATTTAAAATATATATTAATTTTTAAAATAATGAAATGAACAAGCAAAATAACTACATTTTAAATGATATATAATACTTAAAATAATATACATTATACATGACAATACATATCATTTTAACATTGTATAAAAAGGCAATGCTACACTAAAATATTAACCCCTTATGCGCCCTCACCCCCAGCGCAACCTATACTATTAACACCTAATCTGCCACAATCTAAAGACCTAACCACCGCTCAACTATTAACCTGTAAACCACCATAACACTTCATTGCAAAAACACCCCTAACTAGTAAACCCTAATCTGCCACAACCCCCATCCCAATAAGCTACCTAACTCATTAACCCCTAAAATGCAACAACCTACTATTGCAATAAGACCCCTAACCAATAAAACCCTAACACCCCCACACAAACTACCCCTACACTACTAAAATATCTAACAGCTAACCCCCCGACCTCTAAGCTAACACAAATTAACAAACAATAAATTACAAACAAAAAAAAACACATTACCAAAAAAAAAAAACATGCAAAAATAAAAAGCCCACAGTTATGCCTATCCTAAAACTGAAGTCTGCTTTAGAAAAAAAAAAAACACATCAAAATAAAAACCCTATACTAACACTAAAGGTTACCATAACAATAGCCCTTAGAAGGGGATTTAGATGTTAGTGGATTACTTTGTAATGGGGGTTCTGGTAGTTTAGTGGTTAATAGTGTATTGGTTTACTATGTGATGTAGTGGTTTAAGGGTTAATAGTGTAGTGGTGACTTTGCGGTGGGCTATGCTGCGTATTAGGGGTTGTTGGTGATTTGGGTTAACTCAAGAGTATGGATGTTAGGTTTTTTTCTACTTTTCTCTCTCCATTGAAGTCAATGGAAGAGTATTTAAATCCAGTTGTAATATTGTAACTTCTGCTGTTTATGCGCATTGGGATAACGCAAGAGCAAAAAAGATTTACTTTCAACTTGTAATATGCACGCTATCCAACGTGTGCAAAGAGCAGAAGTTGAGTGGATTTATCGTAATTACTGCTCCACTTGTAATTGAGACCTAAGTAAAAAAAATTTAATAAATTAAAGTAAAAGCTGTAAATATTTGTCATTTCTTAATGACTTTTGATAGATTTAGTCAAACTAAATGGACATGGAAGTCAAAATGAAACGTTAATTGTTCAGAAAGAGCATAAAGTGCACACAAAAAAAGTTACTTAGTTGTAATATTCACCAAAAAAAAAAATCCTCTCCGTTGCAGTAACTTAATCCATAAATTGTCTTTAATAGCCAGAAGAGTCTGAAGATATGGAGAGCTGAATGGAGGATTAAGGTATACAACCATTATAAGGTAAATTGTTAGGCTTTTTATTTTTTGAGATGGAGTGCAGTTTTTCAGCAAAATGGTCCCTTACACATT